>NC_048298.1:113715687-114398855 GCF_013100865.1 Trachemys scripta elegans
AGCAGAGGGGTTTAGATGGGTTGGGAGTTCGGGGGGGGGGCTGTCAGGGGGTGGGGAGTGGTTGGATGGGGCGTGGGAGTCCCAGGGGTCTGTCTGGGGGTGGGGGTGTGGATAAAGGTTGGGGCAGTCAGGGGACAAGAGGGGGCAGTTAGGGGCAGGGGTCCCAGGAGGGGGTAGTCAGGGGACAAGGAACGGGGGGAGGATTGGGAGGTCAGGGGGGGCGGGAAGTGGGAGGGGCAGGGGCGGGGCTAGGGCGGGGCTCCTCCCGTCCTCTTTTTTGCTCGCTGAAATATGGTAACCCTACTTAATCTGGCTGCCACCCTTGAGGTGATTGCTTGCTTTCCCCTATATGCTCTATGCAGTGCAGGTTCGATTTCTCATCTCTGATGAGCCAGTGATTGATCAGCTACAGTCTCATCCTGGAACTTCAGAGACAGAGCGTGTGCGTGCGAGAGAGAGAATGCTGTAATCACTGAGTAAGCCATCACGTAGTTGGTACTCAAATGCTGCAGTGATGAGCCTGATGGACATGCTTAGGTAGACAGCACAGCACTGTAAGTTATGGCATCCCAATAGTACGATTAGGTTGAGGCAATGGAAGCTCTATCTGTATCTCTTACGTACCTAGGAAGGGTTTTCAGTGGTTAGGAGCACTGGCCAGAGACCTGGGTTTAATTCCCTGTTCTGCCATAACTTCCTGTGAGACCTCAGGCAAGTCAGTTAGTCTCTGAGTCTCAGTTTCCCATCTGTACAATAGGGAAAATAGCATTTCCCTACCTCCTGGGGTGTTATAAATATATTAAAGATTGTGAGGTGCTCAGATACTATGATAATGGGAACTATATAAGCACCTAAGATAGGCAGTGGAGGCTACTCAGCATAGGCAGTGCCTATCCTGTTTGGAATCAAATACATCCCGATGATGATTTGCTTCTAGTGTTTGAAACACACTTGGATACTGCAGTGATGAGCACATCATAGGTGCCTAGACAGATATATCTTTAGACACACAAAGTGGGTGGAAAAAATCTTTTATTGGACCAACTCCTGTTGATGAAAGAGAAGACGAGCATTCAAGAGTACACAGAGCTCTTCAGGAAGTTCGAACGTTTGTCTTTCACCAACGTAAGTTGGTCCAATAAAAGATATTACCTGACCCCCCTCCCCGTCTTTTTTTTTTTTTCTTGAATATCCTGGGACCAACACAGTTACAATAACTCTGCAAACAGATCTATCTTTAGTCATGGCTGAAAACTGGCTCCAAGTGAACCTTTCTATATCAGGCTCACCCATCCTCTTTCAGATGTCAGCAGTTCCCACTGCCATGTGTATTTAAAAACCCCATCAATGGGATGAGCATCCATTGGATGCAGGACTCAGTTCTGTTCTCCGTTACATCTGTGCAACCCTCAGCATGTCGGAGAGGTTGCAGGTGTTTAAATGAGGGCATAGTGTTAGCAAGGCTGTTGGAAGCAAACCTGACTGTTGAGGCTTCCACTGAAGTTATAGGGGTCCCCTTGGACCACCAGGAGAAATTCCATGTGAACAGAAATAATAGAAACCTTTCGATCAGAAATCCTTTAGAATAGCAGCCAAGATTTAATTCCTGGTCTCTGAAAGCTCCAGAGTCCAGTTGATTTGCTTTTAACAGTACCCTTGCATCCTAGTGGCAATGTTGTTAGACAAAAAGGCAATCATTTTGAAAATGGAAAACTTCAGTCTTCTACAAAAATGGTTTGGGATATATGCTACTGAGTGTTATGGACCTAGTTTCCAGAAAGTCTGCTGCAAAAATTCACGTGCCTTTGCATGTGCACCTACTACAATTGTGTGTGCAATGGTGAAGTGGCTATTTGCATGAGAAAATACTCTGTATGTAATCATAATTGTGTGTGTGTATGTATGTATGTACATTGCATACAATACTATAAATAAATAATATAAATTGCATGACTAATATATATATATATATATATATATATATATTAGACATGCAATTTCATGTTTGTGTGGACAGCTGTGTGCTTGACTTTGAAAATCAGACCCCCTGACTATTTATTTTAGAGAAATACACCCAAAATATTCTCTCAAAGCCTGTGTACAGATAAAACTCATGATTTGCTCTAACAAGATCCCTCCTTTTAAGGGGTGAGTTACATTAGGAAAAGCACAATTTCATTGTCTGGGTCCCACCCTCAGCGAAGTGTATGTGTAAATAAATGACTTATGTTTTGATATCAAGTATACTTGGTATATTTTGAGTGATCTGCTTTGCTGCTGGTATTTTCTAAAACCAAGATCTGGGTATCATTACATTTTTATTAACATGTGTAAAGCTATAAATTTTCTATGCTTTCTTTTGCAATTTCAAATTGTTGGGATTTTTACTTGATCTTCAATGTTTGTTTTGGTTTGTATCAAGGTACCATCTACATCATGAACAGTATTGATTTTGCTAAAATCAATACAAAATTTAATTACACGTAAAACAGTACATTACTGAAGGAGCAGACATTTTGCAAAGATAAAGTGAGAGCAAATCATGTATCTTCTGTTGCTCTTTCAAAACACACTTTTTCTTCCAATATGCTTTCATTTCTTACTACTTTATTAAAATGTTTTTGAAGATGGATTTAGGTGTAATACGTCAATGTTCACCTTATCTTTCGGAGTGTCTGCTTTGACCCCTCTCTTTTTCAAGGTACCATAGAATTAATTTAAAAAAATTATGCTGTTTAGTCACATAAGATGGGGTTTCAGTAACATTCAGCATTGGCCTAACTCTCATTGACTCAACTGGGAACAGAGTTAGGCCTCCAGTGATTCTGAAAATCCCATCTTTACTTGTTTGGATCTCTGCCCCCTTCATATGTCTGATCAGCTATGTGAGATGTTAGAACTCAGGTGTGGTAATCACTAAAATGCCAATTTTTTACAAAAATCTCCAACACTGGCAATCTCAGAAATAGCCTGACTCACCTGGGCATTTTCATTGTTTTCTCCATATATGGCACAGCAGTTTTGATCTATATTGGAAAATCATCACTCTAAGAGTATATGATTAATGATAAAATTGTGACTGGTGTGGAGACAGTAAAAAGTGTTTACTCCCTTCTCAAACACAGGAACTAGGGGTCACCAAATGAAATTAATGGGCAGCAGGTTTAAAACAAAGAAAAGGAAATAATTCTTCACACAACATAGTCAACCTGTGGAACTCCTTGTCAGAGAATGTTGTGAAGACCAAGACTATAACAGGGTTAAAAAAAACTAGATAAATTTACAGAGGATAGGCTCATCAATGGCTATTAGCCAGGATGGGCGGGATGCTGGTGTCCCTAGCCTCTGTTTGCCAGAAGCTGGGAATGGGTGACAGGGGATTGATCACTTGATGATTACGTGTTCTGCATCTGGCATTGGCCAATGTCTGAAGACAGGATGCTGGGCTAGATGGACCTTTGGTCTGACCCAGTATGGCTGTTCTGATGTTATGCCGGATGAAATGGTTCATTGGGATGCTTCAGACAGAAGGTGGGTTGGTTGGTTAAGCACCAAAAAATGTGCATAGTGGTTTACAAGGCTCAAACTCAGTCAGTTTCCATCCCAAAGAGCTTGCAGTCCAAGGCTCCTGTCCTGCAATGAGAACCATGTCACTGGAATCCCATGACTGCCAAATTCTGTGCAGCTCCATATGTGACATTTTATGCAAGTTACTTAATGAGTTAACTTAATATATTTGCAAATCACTTGTGGATAACCCATAAATTTCAGCTTAAAAAAAAAACAAAAACAAAAAACCTCTGGCTAAAGTGCCGGTGAAAGGTATTTGACAGCTGTGGTGAATGACTTCTTCTGTTTGTCTACAGGACAGCAGAAGAGCAAGCTTCCTGCACACACTGCCCCCGCCAGCCTGCATCAACTCTCTGATTTGATGTGGGGGCTTTGTCCAGGGCTAACAGAAGTAGCGCAGTGTCCATGGCCAGTGCAATTCATGGCCTCTCTGAGGAGTTTGTGAACTAGTGGAAAGCCTGGTGGTGCATATGTGATGTGGGAGCTGGAAATGAGATCCACCAAACTCATATCATATATATGCATCACCAAACACCCTTTAGATGGAAACAACTTTTAATCATTAGTAAACTGGGTTGTATTCAAACTGGTGACATTCTGGTGAAAAGATCTGTAGCTCATTAACAATGCCATGATGTATCTAGTAGAGTAACATTAAAGTAACACTATGGGTGCAAAGTCAAGCTCTAAAGTTAGGAAATGCCAGAATCAAGGTTGCCTGTGCAACCTTAATTCATTGTGCTTGTGTGTGCATTATGAAACTATCTTTAATTATATGATCACATACTGTTTTTATTTATTTATTTATTTATAATTTCATTTAGGTCACTATCTGGGCTTAAACATAAGGCCTTGAGATCTTCAGTGTTCAATCTCTTCCACTTGAGGAATAATTAGCAGAAGTAGACTGTTACCATCAATGTGGACCATTTCCTAGAGGGTGACATGACACACGTTTGCCAGTGGGCTACATACAGGAATGCCAAACCCACAAAAAAACATGCAGAAATTGGGCTTGTTTTTGGCTTAATTGGCTTGAGTTGCTTGTTGGCTAGTTTTTTGGTTTGTGGCTTGTTGTGTGTGTGTGTGGTGGTGGGTGTTTTTTTTTTTTTTAAATCATTTCCCGGCAAGCAGGGGCAAAGGTGGACCCGTTGTGCACCCCTGACTTTCTCCCCACTACAGTCCCAGACTGTACGCCGGGGGGATCTAGTCACATAGTGTTGGGGTTCTTGAGAATTGGCTTGTTTTGAAATGGGATTAGCTTGATTTTTGGCTTATTGTAAAAGTCGGGGTGCTTATTTACCACGTGAAAGTTGGCAACTGTGGTCACATAACTATTATTTGTGAGATAGCAGTGAAATGTTGGACTCCTGGGTTCTATTCCTGGCTGTGGGAACAGTGCTTGGTCTTTTGGTTAGAACAGGGATTACAGAGCGCATAGCCAAGCATGCTGATTTGGCACGTTTTATTCTGAAAGGCAATGTGGCTGGTGGGGAGGGGAGATGTGACTTTGACTTGTCACGTTGCAGACATCAGTTATATTTCAGGTAGGATTACAAGGGTTGTGAATTTACAAAAACACTGACTCTAGTCTGGGGAAGAGATATAAGACAGGAAACCTATAGTTCCTAACTGCACCTTCTGCTTAGCCATAGGGTATTTTGTTGGGGTGTGTGTTGGGGGTGGGTGGGGAGGGGTCTTATTCTATAGTATACATAATATTTTACATACTTTGTGGAAAGTCGAGATGGGGATACCACATGTGATAGGACTGGAAGTCAGTGGGGCTCCATAGAGGCATAAGGGACTGCACTGCTGAGCTCACTGCGTGACTGGGCCTAAAAGAAAGACAAAAATAAGACCCTGAACAAGCTGTTAACTTGAGAATATTTTTTTCAAAGCTTGCGACATACCTCTGCGACTGTCCTATGCAGTTCTTTCCCTATCTTTGGAAATGATATTCCTTTTTCAGAAGCATGAGTTAGCATTTTCCAGTGTCCCAAGAGAAGAGGCAGGTTGTGTGGGGTGGACCACCCAAGCTTGGACCTTTATGTAAAATATAATGGTGCGGGAGGTCTGAGCTTGCTTTTATTTATTTTTTTTCATTTGAAAGGTGAACACAGTTCCCAGGCTCATGCCAAACTCTTTGAAACAGGGAGCTTATTTCCCTTCACCTCCAGCTAAGGGATGGGAGCTCCAATAGTTTCAATTGTTTTTGACTCAAATGCTGCTCCAGTTATTTTTCTTTCAGTCTAGGAATTTTTTTAAATGGCTGCCTGACAATGGTACCTCTGTTACTCTCTATCCCGACGTGCCAATAATTGTGTTCTTCAGCCACACAAAAAGGTCTTTTTCAAGAAAAATAGTTACTCTGCAAACACTTTGGATGTTGGAGCTTAAAAATGGTGTTTTTGCTTTCAAGAATCTGTGTTAAAGGAAAAGATTAAGCTTTATGGTACCCTCGCCAGTCACTTAAAAAAAAAAAAAAATTAAATCCTATCAAAGGTACTGTTATAGTTAACCTAGAAATACCAAAGAAACATCGTAACATTAAGACCAGGCATCAACTGAGCTAGAAATTAAGAACACCTGAATACACAGAAGGGGGAAAGTGATTTAAAATGGCAGGAAGCATCAAGGGTCCAATCATGAAAGTCTAGAAGGCATTCAGTGGGGGTTCTGTCCAATGCCTGGAGTACTTATAGGATCAGGACTCGTGTGTAAAGCTCATAAGAGAGACTGGTGTTAGCTGGTCTGACATCGGAAGCCAACAGTTTTACTTCATACAATAACATTCCAGCCTTTGGAAAAACTGTCAGCAGCACTTATCACAGGCTCCTCGTCCTACAGTGTGATGCAGAACAAGTATTCCCTTTTCCCAAGCAAAACATGGCAATCATTTGAACTTTTTGTAACTACCCATTTTCTCCCAAATGATGCTTCTACCCACAGGGCTCAGTTAGAGCTGCAATGTGACTGGATGCAGTATGGCTGCATAGCCCTGCAGAAGGCATACAGTAATGCCTTCATGAGCACTTAGGGGGTGGAAGACATGCACTCATTCATACCCTTTGCTAAAATGTTGGAAAATGTGTAGCTGGTGGATAGAAGATAGGGCCATGGTAACACCTCTATCTGCACATACATTCCCTCTCTGGGCTGTTCAGTGATGTCAAAAGTGCGAGTACCCCACCCTTTGTGATCAGAAAGTTCTGGTTCCAGTATTATGGCTACCTCCTGTCTTGGGAAAGTCAGCTGGAGGAGACGGAGTTTGACCCGTAGTATTCTCAGTAACTTTGGGAGGCTCTCATGCTTAAAGGTAGGCACATGCTTAAGTGCTTTGCTGAACTGGGCTAGTATGCTCAGCACCTTGCAAGTCCTTAGCAAGCTGGATCTCCTGTAAAGGTCTTTTTTTTGTGATGTTGGCAATCGAATATGGTGTAGAGGTGTCTTTCCCTTCTCCAGACTGACAGGTCAATCGTACACACATTATTTGGAGTGACATAAATTGCCAAACTTTGCTACATTTCCATCCATCTTTAATTTAGAGGTTTCTCTCCTATGATTCATTATTGATAAACTAATTATTTTAAATGTCCAGCTAAAAAACTTCTTGTGTCACGCTGGCTATAGCTGTCACTGTGGGATTTTTGGCTATTTTTTTTTAAATGTCCGTTAACTATTTCCTTTATTTATTTTTTGGACTGCTTGTCTGATAAGTGATTTTAGTCCCATTGACACAATTTCTCTATAGCTAGAGGACGAGGAAGAGGTTGTTTTCTTGCTATATCTTATGGCTTAATGGTGGCAAGAGCCTTTCATTGTGGGCAATGTACCTTGGAAGGATTTTGAAAACTGAAAACATAAATGTTACTGCTTAATTTTTTTCTTTTGAATGAGTGGCTGAATTACATGTCAGAACCTCTTTGTCTACACATAAGGCTTTCAATGGGCAGTGTGAGGTGATGACTGTAGTGGAAATTGAGGGCACTTAGTATTTTGCAAGGAGGCGTCCCAATTTTGCAGGGTCAGACTTGGCCTGGAGAAGCATGAAAATTACTGCTCTCCGTCTACACTACAAAACAATAATACTTTGCATTGGTATCATTTGTTATATCGACTTTTGTCTAGGACTGTGCTAGACATCTTGCTGTCCTAGGAAGTTCCATCCATCTGTTGGGTAGATGGGATTGAGCTGGTGTTGCACTGGTACAGGAGTTCCTGGGTCCAAAGGCAAAAATAGCTGCCTCCTCTTTATTCAATATATGATTTGCATGTATTTAGGCAAATCTAGAGGCCCACCACAGTAATACTGTCTACTTGTTCTTGTACACTATCCTCCTCGCTTCACTATGAGCCAGATCTAATGCTCCTTCAAATCAATCTGAATCAGTAATTCCATTGACTTGAATGGGCTCTGGATCAGCCCTGCATTGGTTTTTGTGAAAAATAAGTGGTACACAGGGCTAGTCCTTATTCTCTGCCTAAAGGTGAATTTCATCGTAGGTTAATAGGTACTGCTTGATGTCTGTATTCATTGGCAATAAAATTCAGTTAATTAACTTTTGCCCACTCCGCACTTACAAGGAGTGGGAGGCTGGCTGCAGTTTGCACTTTACAAACTATGAATTAGGGCTTGATACTGTGAGATCACTGGGAGGATAAGGATACTGAGCACTTTGCAGGATCAAACTCTGTCTAGCTTAAGACCATATTTTTCTTAGAACCTTTTAGATAGTTGGCAATATTCACTGTGCAGATGACTTCAGAATCCTCTCTCTAGATCTTATTAACCTTCCCTTTAATGATCTTATTGGAGAAACAGAGAATCCATTCACCCAACACCATGGAGACTTGTTAACTTACGTTATAGAGACTTGTTGCAAATCTCAAAGACTCCAGCTTAATATGATGAATGCCCAAAAGACAAGTATGTGAGTGTGAAAAAGGAAAATGAAATGGTAGTCGCACCATCTGTCATAGAATAGGAGAAACAGGAGCATCAACAATATTTCCATTCGGTTATTTTAGTATCTGAGTGCCTGCCAAAAGTGCATTAAGTGACATGATTAGTTTATCACTGGGGGTGGGGGGAGAGGTCTGAGTCTCTCAGTTCAGCCACCCAATGCAGCCCTGTATCCCTTGATGTCTAAAAGCAGAAACAACCAGTTTATGTCCATGTACTAGGGGGAAATGTTTGCCCTTAATATATAGTTAACAGTAGGTCAAATCCTGAAGTCTTAACTTGGATTTTATTGAATCCCACTGACTTCAGAATTTGTCAGTTTTAGGATTCTCATACAAATGTAGGGGGTTGCACTTTATTAAAATTCCATTTATAAAGGGTTAATATATTATAACATGCTGAACATCATCATTAGGTATGAATAACTTGTGTTACACATATTGATAATGGCATTAGGTGGAAGGTATTATGGATGGCCTTATGCTGTTTATTAAAACCTCTTTTTGGTATTAATGCTTTACAAATGAACCTGTGACAGGGTGACCTGCCCCTTCAGGCCCGTTCAGTTAGCCCTGTTCCACCACCCTGGTGTGGGGGTGAGGAGAAAATCCCAGCAGTATGAGAGTGTCTGGTGAGGTGTGTAGACTGATCGATTGCAGCTTCCTGAGGGCCAGAGCCCTTCGCAGAGGGCTGGCTGAGAAAGAAATCCAGGGGAGTGCAGGGAGTCTCTCCACTGAAAGACCTGAGGGAAAACAAGTGTGACTGTTGGGTCTCTTTTGGCCAGGGCCTAGGGAAGGACCCTAGAGCCTGGGAGTACTGTGACCCTCTGGAGCTAAGGGGGAGCAGAGAGAACTTTTCACTGATGCTAGTGAGAGTGCTGTAGACTGAAGACCCCTGGAGCTAAGTGGAAAAAGAAATGTGGTGTGCCTAGAGGCTGGGGAGGAAGAGGCTTTTACAGGCTGGAGTGTAAAACCTGGGGATACAGGTGCCATGGAAGTGGCGGCACTAAATGTAACTTGGCTGGAGGGCTGTCATTGAAGCAGCCTGGAAGCCATTGGTGGCTGGGTACAATTAAGGAAAAGCAAGGGAGAACTTGAGCAAAGCTACTTAAAAGCCCCACAATAGCATGAGGGGGTATCCTGGGATAGTAAACTTTGTAACAGAACCTTAAGTGACCAGGTTGCGCCTCAATCCAGCAGTCTGTTATGCATGCCTGAACCCTTGTGCCCATTGAGTCTCCCCATTGAAATGATGCAAGAATCATAGAGAGACAGGGCTGGAAGGGACTTGGAGAGGTCATCAGGTCCAGCCCCCTGCACTGAGTCAGGACCAAGTAAACCTGGACCATCCCTGATTGGTATTTGTCCAATCTGCTCTTACAAACCTCCAATGATGGGGATTCCACAGCCTCCCTTGGAAGCCTGTTTCAGAGCTTAACTACCCTTCAGAGTTAGAATTTTTTCCTAATATCTAACCTAAATCTCCTTTGCTGCAGATTAAGCCCATTACTTCCTGTCCTACCTTCAGTGGACATGGAGAAAAATTGATCACACTCCTCTTTGTAACATAGTTGAAGACTGTCATCAGGTCCCCCTTCAGCCATCTTTCCTCAAGACAAACATGCCCAGGTTTTTAAACCTTTCCTCAGAGGTCAGATTTTTCTAAACCTTTTATTTCTCTCCCCTGGAATCTCTTCAATTTTATTTATATCTTTCCTAAAAAGTGTGGCACTCAGAATGGGACACAATATTCTTGATGAGACCTTACCAGGACCAAGTAGAGCGGGACAATTACTATTTGTCTTGTATCCAGCCCAGAATATAAGCCTTTTTGCAACATCACATTGACTCATATTCAATTTGTGATCTACTTTTCAGCAGTACTACCACCTCGGCATTTATTCCCTAATTTGTAGTTGTGTTTGATTTTTTCCTCCCCTTCCTCAGTGTAGTACTTTGCATTTGTCTTTATTGCATTTCATCTTATTTTAAAACCAGTTCTCTAATTTGTCAAGATAATCTTGAATTCTAATCCTGTCCTCCAAAGTGCTTGCAACCCCTCCCAGCCAATTTTATATGCATACTGTCCACTCAGTTATCCAAGTGATTAATGAAAATATTGAATAGTATTGGCCCTCTGACCCCTGCAAGACCCCACTAGATCTACCCAGTCTGACAGTGAACCTTTGATAACTATTCTTTGAATCAGTCATGCATCCACCTTAGTAATTTCATCTAGACCACATTTCCCTAGTTTGCTTACAAGAGTGTCATGTGGGACTGTGTCAAAAGCCTTATTAAAAACAGATATGTCAAGTCTGCTGCTTTCTCCTCCTTATCAACTAGGCCGGTAAACCTGTTAAAGAAGGAAATTAGGTTGGTTTGTCATGATTTGTTCTTGACAAATCCATGCCGGCTATTCCTTATAACCCTATTACACTCTAGTGACTCTTAGGGTGCTGGGATCTGCCCACATGGAGCCAGCTGAAGGCTCAGGCCACATAATGTGCAATCCTTTCTGATACATCTTTCCATATATAGTGCAAGGGGGAGTTTAACATCACTGTCTAACTCTCTCATACTTTAAACTAAGAGACTAATACTCTTCAGAATTACACAACAATTAGAAAGGATAGTCTAATGATTGGGATGTTGGCCTGCGCCTTGCATTCAATTCTCTCTCTGCCACAAAGCTCCTGTGTGCTGGGCAAGTCACCCAGGGCTAGGGCAACCGGATAGCAACTGTGGGGAAAAACGGGATGGGGTGGGGGGGTAATAGGTGCCTATATAAGAAAAAGTCCCCAAAACCAGGCCTGTCCCTTTAAAAATGGGACATCTGGTCACCCTACTTAGGGCTAGAGTTGCAAAGGGACTTGGACTCAAAGCTGCAACACACAATGTTTAGGTGCCCTGCTGCCTAGTGAAATCCCCAGCCCTGACTTGGGTGCCCAGGCTCTCTATACAATGCACTGGGATATTTAGGTGCCTAAGAATGGGAACTGCGGAAGCCTGCACGCTCAGCTGGGAGCTGCCTGAGCTAGCCGGTATGAAATGCTAGGCATCAAAGGGAATGAAACATCTCCTTCCACTTGCAGTCATTGCTGTGAACATGTTCCTGGAGTTAGGGCTCAGTACGTGTCCTCTACCGTAAATCCCTTACACTAAACTGGGAAGAGTGGTAGATACACTGGAGGGTAGGGATAGGATACAGAAGGACCTAGACAAATTAGAGGATTGGGCCAAAAAAAAAATCTGATGAAGTTCAACAAAGACAAGTGCAGAGTCCTGCACTTAGGATGGAAGAATTCCATGCACTGCTACAGACTAGGGACTGAATGGCTAGGCAACAGTTCTGCAGAAAAGGACCTAGGGGTTACAGTGGACAAGAAGCTGGATATGAGTCAGCAGTGTGCCCTTGTTACCAAGAAGGCAAACGGCATTTTGGGTTGTATAAGTAGGGGCATTGCAAGCAGCTCGAGGCCTCATCTGGAATACTGTGTCCAGTTTTGGGCCCCACACCACAAGAAGGATGTGGGAAAAACTGGAAAGAGTCCAGTGGAGGGCAACAAAAATGATTAGGGGGCTGGAGCACGTGACTTATGAGGAGAGGCTGAGGGAACTGGGATTGTTTAGTCTGCAAAAGAGAAGAATGAGGTGGGGATTGATAGTTGTTTTCAACTACCTGAAAGGGGGTTCCAAAGAGGATGGACCTAGACTTTTCTCAGTAGTAGCAGATGACAGAACAAGGAGTGTAATGGTCTCAAGTTGCAGTGGGGGAGGTTTAGGTTGGATATTAGGAAAAACTTTTTCACTAGGGGGGTGGTGAAATATTGGAATGGGTTACCTAGGGAGGTGGTGGAGTCTCCTTCCTTAGAGGTTTTTACGGTCAGGCTTGACAAAGCCCTAGCAGGGATGATTTAGTTGGGGGTTGGTCCTGCTTTGAACAGGGGGTTGGACTCGATGACCTCCTGAGGTCCCTTCCAACCCTGATATTCTATGAATCTATGATTCTACCCAGTAAATTTATCCACAACGGGCACCATGACGGCAGATGACCATGTGGTGGATTAATTTTTAATTGATGGTAGATGTGGCACATCATGCAGTTTCATCATGAGCTTTGCTACACTTTCCTCTCTGCAAACAATGGATGGAGCAGTATTGCAGAGAACAGGTAACCATGGTAGAAGAAAAGGGTGTCATAAGGAGGAGGGAGGAAACTTGTTCACCTTAGCCTCTAAGGATAGAACAAGAAGCAATGGGTTTAAACTGCAGCAAGGGAGGTCTAGGTTGGACATTAGGAAAAAGTTCCTAACTGTCAGGGTGTTTAAACACTGGAATAAATTGCCTAGGGAGGTTGTGGAATCTCCATCTCTGGAGATATTTAAGAGTAGGTTAGATAAATGTCTATCAGAGATGGTCTAGACAGTATTTGGTCCTGCCATGCGGGCAGGGGACTGGACTCGATGACCTCTCGAGGTCCCTTCCAGTCCTAGAATCTATGAATCTATGAATAGATTTTAAGTGTCTGAAATAATACGCATGGTAGAATTTAGTTGTACATTGATCATCTTTGTGTGAGATGAGAGAGCTTATACTGGAGCACAGTACTCAGCCACTGAATAACAGAGTGCCAAGGCAGAAGTGCGAAACGTTTGGGTGTTGGTGCCCCATGTTGTTCCGGACAGTTTTCCAAGTAGGCTGTTGGATGTTTTGACCTGAGGCAAGATGGTCATGATATGTGAGTTCTGTCCAACGTGATGCCTAGAAAACCAGGTGTGAATTATGCTTTATTCGCTGACCATTGAGAACTATATTCCTGCCCGCTTGTGCATGATGTAAGTGGAAGACACTCGACACAGTCTTACTTCCACTGGGTGGTATGTGCCATCGGCCATAGCTACCATATCTGCATTCAGAACACTCAAGTATGTCAAAGGAGTGTGACTGAGTGCCAAGGTATGCGTTGTCTGCATAAACAAACTTGCAAGACTGGGTGGTATATGGTAGGTCATTTGCATACAGGTTGAATAACGTTGGAGATAATAGTGATCCTTGGAGGCACCAGAGGAATGGCCTCCCACAAGAACTTGTTCTAGCACCAATATGCACACGGATTTCTCAAAAACCAAGCCATTGCACATACTAACCAACTTGGCATAGTGCTAGAGAATTTCACCAAAAGGGCCATATGCCAAACTGTGTCATTTGCTGTGGTCAGATCAAGGAAAACTAAGCCAGTCTTCAGCTTATGTTAGAATCCATTTTTGATTAAAGTTGTGTCAGCACTTGATCACATGTACTACGACTGCAGCAAAAACCTGCTTACACTGGTGCCAACATGCATTCCACAGATGGTGAAATTCTTTGTGAAATCAGATGCTCAAGCACCTTTAAAGCAGATGCTTAGGGGGGCACTGGCACCACCAGTCTTTTGTGGAGCCTGATCCCGTAGGCTGCCTCTGAACATGCCTACCAGATCAAGTGACATAGGCAGAAGAACACCTAGTTTGAGGCTTGCTGGCATCAGGACTCAAGTGGCTTTGCATGTGCTCACTGGCAGGAGTTTAGGGGATTTCACTGGTGGGGAAACTGAGGTGCCATGGGAATTTAGGCAACTACATGGTTAGGCAGAAGTTTAGAGGATATACATTTAGGCTTAGGTGCCTAAATCTCTTTGTGGCTCTAGATCTTAGTGCCCAAGTGCCTCAGTTTCCCCACTATAAAGTGTGGATAATAGCACTTCCCTACCTCACAGGGGTGTTATGAGGATAAATGTTAGATATTGAGGGGCTTAGATACCACGGTAATGAGGATCATATAAGTATATTTAATAGGTGGCTCAACATTTAGTTGGCTCAATCACTTTTTCCATTTATCCAGAAATGAAAAACACCTACAGTTGGAATGTAGTACTTGCTGGCTAAAGTCATTATCTGGTGATCAAAAGCCTTTTTGTGGGGGAGGAGCTATTAACTCAGGGTGGTGACATTAAGTTGACAAATAAGAGCATTAGGATTTTCTATGTTCTTATATCCTGGGAAAGTGGGAATTTGTTGTTATAGCCACAGTGAGGAGCAGAAATAAAATGTTTTAAAATGCCATTGGTCACAAAGGCCAGATACTCCACAGGAAATGAGGCTTCTGGTTCACAAAGTTAACAGATCAATCCTAGATGTGTACATCACTCACACAATCATCTGCATTTTCTAACTAAATCTCATGCAGCTTCAAACAGCAGGGTCTAATGAAACTTAGCAGCTTTTCATGTCCATACCAGGCACTGTGGTTCACTTGAAGTATGTAGAATTGTGCTGCAACTCTGGAAATATTTTGCATGCTCTTGTGGGTGTTCTTTTGAAGGCAAGCTAGAAGAAGATATCTATCTTAGGTTGTTACAAAGAGGACCTCTGTCATAAGGGCGTATGGGAGACCATTCGATTGTTTTAGTTTTTATTTTCATTTAGCAGAGAGCATTAACATGAAACTCTGCTGGTTTGACTGCAGAGCACTAGTGACTTAAATCACAATTTATCAATTTCATGGCCCATTGTGTGCATATCAGTCAGGACTGGCCATAGGTACAAGCAATGCATGTATCTAGAAGGGGATACATGGAGACCTCTGTTCCTGTGGTGATTCAGCTGGCTTAACTTCCTTGTCAAGCAGTGGGAAAGAAGGGGGAGATGACTCTCTGTTCCTTAAAGTTGTGGAACTGGAGGGTCAGGAAACTCACAATCCTTTTTTCCGTCCTCCTTTTTCTGTCTTCCCTTTCCCTTTCTCAGCAAACTTGGGACCCAATCCTATGCCTATTCATGTCTATTTACTTCCGTCAGTGCAGGACTCAGCCTTTGGGCACTAGAAACCACAAGTCTAGCCTTTTGTCAGTTATCTCAAGAAGCAAAGAGAATTTTAGCACCAATAGGTCTCTCCCTGTTTAATAAACTTGAGACCTGTCCAGAAGTAACACACTCAAAGGTGCCAAACAGCAATAGGAGCAATTCCTCAGCAATTTTATTTATATTTTTTTTTAAAAAAGTGTGTTCCTAGGGATGAATCTGGTTAATGGAATATATGTTAGATGTAAAGATTGCCTTTGTTGTCATGGCATCCAACTAGGAAACAACATAATCATGTTGCAATAAGAGAAGAGACAACTGGCTGACATGAGAAGCAGAGTACTTACAGGAAGAAGTTCCAAAAATCATGCGGCCTTGTGTTTGTTGGGGATTTGTCAGTATAGCCACACCTATGCAACCCCTAGATCCTGTCAACAATCTGTGCCTGCTTTGGCTTCAAACTGATCTTTACAAGTGCTAAATCTGCTCCAATTAAGTTGATGGGAGTTTTATAGTACACAGCAATTCTTACATGACTAATTCTGCCACTGGGAGCATCGGTGGAGTTACACCAAGGCAGAAAATTGCCTCCACGTTTTCCTCAGCGTAACTAAGGCCCCAGAGGAGCACTACTCTCCAAAAACACCACTTGCTCCATTTCCTTGTAAGTGGAGTTTCAATGTAAGAGGGTTTTGTTGTCTCAAATGATCATGGTAGCTAGTCATTCATCATTCCGATTGCATATTTATATAGTCTCCATATAGTGTTAAAATAGATTTGTTGAGAAATACTCATTGCAGTTCCTGAACCAACTTTTAACTGTCCCAGAGTTATGGGTGTTTTCTCATGGAAGCCTCTGCGGGGCCAATAGCAGCCTGACACATCAGCAAAATACGGGCAGCCTACTTATGTCAAGTAGTGTCTATGCAAAAGTTGTTTGTACTATCTCTGGGCCAAATTGTGGGTCCATTGGCTTCAATGGGACTGCTTGTGTGAGTAAACATGCACCAATGGGAATAAAGGTTTACAGTCTGGTGCTAGGAGTACCATTGCATTCCTTCCTTTCATAAGAAGCTGTAATTCAGTGCATTATTCAGAAGCAGGATTTTTGTGACAGAAATTGGAGCAATTTAGCCAAATTAACTTAAGTTGCACTGTGCAATGTTTCTTTTCCTGCAATTTCCCGGGCATCACGTATTTCCATGGACATCCCTTTTTAAAAAGTCTTAGGTGTCAATGTAGTTTTACTTTTGAGTTGGCAGAATATAAGTCTTAATTACTCTGAAGTAAAGCAACATTTTACTATACATTACATTATGTGGTGTTAGAGACACTGTGTGTGGTTTCTTTAATAGCAGAGAGGAAAAACAAGGCCACCTGGTGAGCAGGCTTTTAAAAATGGATTGAACTGAAGCAGCTCTGGCTGCTCCAGTTCAGACAATAGTAAGACAAAAATTATGTAAATGATACAGATGGCCTCAAAACTGTGGTGGGTTTTTTTTTTCCCTCTGCCCTCCTTTCTCTTTCCTCCCCTCCCCCCTTAAACTGAGATAGATAAAGCATGCACACTGCTCAAGGTTTTACCTGGCTTATACAGCAACATCAACTCAGCTGTGTGGCACAATGTATATGTTTTATAAGCAATAATATATTAAGTAACAAGAAAATCGAGGATTTGAAAAAAAAAACTGTGTACAATCATGGAGCTTTAAACATTCCACCTCTTCAGCCAAGGATTTTTGTCCTGCAGGGTGAATGCCACTGAATTACAAGAGTATGTGGGTTTTTTTTTTTTTTTTTTAAAGTGGGACTTGAAGGCTGTAAGACAGTATTTGCAATGGAGCTGAGGTGGCTGTAGTGAGTTAGTTTGACTATACCACTTAGACACGTTCAGAAACATGTCCTGATTTCCAGAGGTGCCTGAGCATGCTCAGTTCCTCCTGATTTCAGTGGAAGTCTGGAAATCAGGTAACTCACTTAAAGGTCTAGTGCTTCTGTTACAGGCACTTAAGATGCATTCTATGTCCAGCTATGCTCTGTTTCTGGTTTCAGCTCTGGGGAAGATGGGAGTTATAGGCTGAAACCAGGCTTTCTGGGAAAGGACTGTCATAAAAGTTCCCTTTTATCATGAGGGACTTAAAAGGAGCAAGAGTTCTTGGCCTCTTCACTACAATAAACTGGAATTGGGGGGGGGGGGAAGAAAGGTGTTGGGCAAAAGAAGCTTCATGAGCTTCAGGCTTGGAGTGAGCACCTGCTATTTTGGGGGAGGGGAAGCGAAGCGGTGCTGTGGAGGATAAAGGCTGGAACATCTGAGAGATGGAAGGCAGACTATCCCCTCCACATACATACACCTCCTCCTGTGCCCAGGTAGAAGCTTGTTAAGTGGGTGAAGACTGGGGAAGATGTGGTCTTGGTTTGGGACTTAAGAGTTGGACTCTCAGTACCCTGGAAGAAATTTTGAATTATTCAGAAGGCTTAATCAAAGTATCACACAACATAAAGAAACTGAGGTAGTGGCTGTGTCATCTTGGCAATGAGGTAAGAACCTCTCAGTGCCGATATCTGGCTATAGAGGCCTAACTTAAAACTATCAAAAACTGGAAACATTGCCCTTCAGGTTTTGTTTTTTATTGTATAAAATAAAAATGAGATGGAAGCACCAGGTACAAAATACCTAACTGGATTCTGAATGCTCCAATTTCTGGGGGTGCTTGTATCCAGTGTTTTGTTCTGATCTGCTCTTTAGAGAGGCCATTTGCAAAACTTAACTACAAGCTCCCATAGTGGATGATCCTCTAAAATCAGGGGTGTGTCTATTTACTTGCTTGTATGGTGTTACCATCTCCGGGTATATCTATGCTGCAATTAGACACCTCCAGCTATCCTGTGTCAGCGGATGCAAGTTCGGGCTAAGAGGCTGTTTAATTGTGGTACAAACATTCAGCTGACACTGATTAGCTGGGGGTGTCTAATTGCAATGTAAACCTACCCTAAGAGCCCCAGTCATGGATCAGAGGACCCTATTCTGCTAGGTGCTGTACAAACACAGAACAAAAAGACTGTCCCTGCCTCAAATAGGTTTAGATCCATCTCCCCCTCAGGGATATTTTCCATAGACACATCCCTTAATTTTGTTCTGCATCCCCTTGTGTCTGAGTGGATTGCATTGCACTCCGCTATGTGAGCTAAGATTCAAATCCATAAATTGAAAACCAGCTGGACAAAAAATGGATGGATCAGATTGTTCAACATTGGATTAAAAAAATAGAAAGCTAGTTTTCAGCCATAGGGCATAGGAGCTATGACCTACCAATTTGAGCTCATTCTGAACGCTTGCTTAGTTTACTGTTCATAAAAAATTGCATGATTACGTTAGCAACTGCCACTTCACATGAATTAGCTCTGATCTACATGACATTTCCTTCAATGAAACACGTGCACTCAGGCCTTGCTTTGGTGTTTTTTTTTTTTTTTTTTTTAAACAAAAAGTAGGTACTGCTGAATAACCATATGGAATACAGTATATTTGAAAGGCTGGCTGTTACTCCAACACAATGTTTAACACTAACCTTCCAATATTTTTTGTTTTATAACATGGGCACAGAAACGTTTTTTTCCCCTTTACCCCCACCCCAAGCACGGTTGTGCACCTCCCCCCCACTTTCTTTTTCTAGAACACTGATCATCACAGAACCTAGGCTGTGATGATCATATTAAAAGATACATGTGAGCAATCTATGCAAGTAGTATTTTTTTATCACTCTACTTATGGCTCCTGTCACCATAGTATCTGAACACCTCATCATTAATGTAGGAGGTTCTGATGTCAGAGGGTTTTTTCTCTCCTCCCTCTTCAACCCCCCCGCCCTGTTCACAGTTGATGACTTGTAAACGCCTCCTAGCTCTGCCTGCCTTGGATTTTAACCTGCAAAACTGTGTCACCAATTTGCTCCTCAAAACATGAATGGTTGGCTCTGACGCACACAGGCTGGAGCTGCCTGACTCGCTTAAAATCTGGATGATCCTGAATCAATACAGAGGCATCTTACCTCAGCAATAGTTAAGTGCTGCTAAGGGGCTACTTAAACCTGCTGACTTGTATGCCAAGATTATTCCTGGCACAGCCTTCTGAATGGTGTAGGTCCCAGTCAAATGAATTAAAACAAATCCTTTATTTCTTTGGGTTTGGGGAATGGCAGAAAGACAGAGTATAGCAAATCCAGAGAGCAGTAGATAGACTGTAAAATGTATCAGTTCAGAACAACAGCAATGGAAAAAAATCTCAAATCATCACTGCACTATGGGCCTGTGCGTGTCTGTGGCACTATAGGCTAAATAATGCAGGGTCCCTATTCTGTATCTGAGGACATGTTCACGGGAAACTCTGTCTGCACAAAACCTGGGCTACTTTTATTGGCTGAGGAGGGGTGATTATACTGCGTAATTGTGAAATGACTGCAGAAAGAGGTGTAAAGCAGGTGTTCCTCTGGGGACCATATTACCACTAATGTTGCTGAAGTGAAGTTGTGCATGTAGCAGAGCCAGTGCATTGAAATGGGGATTTCAGACCTATGCTGTGGCAAATGGAGTACACTTAACTCAGTGCCTGCTTTTGTGAGTATGGACTGAAAAATCTAAACAGCTCAAAGCTTTATACATGTAGCCAAATCATGTCTGGAGAACAAGGACCCAGCTGTGTAGGTAGAGCAGGTGATCTGGAAGTTAGACTGAGTTGTAGTCAAGGTTGTGACAAATACATCCTGCGACACATGGGGCAAAGCACTTAATTTATCTGCCTCAGTTCTCCCCAACAAGTAAAACTGCTATAGTAATACTTACCTACTTCACAATAGACCTTGAGAGGTTTCTCAACTGGCCCAGTCCCCCTCTGTAGATGGACACTAGTCTGGTGTGAGGTGGGCCCAACTGCTGTATGCTTCTAAGTCCTCTGAGTCTGGGTAGCAATTGGTCCGTGTTCTTAGCTCTAGGTCTTTCAGACCCTGTGTCTGACACCCACCTTTGGCAGTGGGATCCTACAGTCCAGAAATCTTAGAACCTCAATACCTTATTTGGAACTAATACCTCAGCCCTTCTGATCCCCCAATTGTTTAGATGTGTGCCTCCCTCCCCCTGCCCAGAGTCCACCTGGAGCTCTGGTTATACCCTTCAGGAACAACAGGCCAGGAAAGCAAGGAACAGAGGCTGAAGAAAGGAATTTCATAACCACAAACGCTTCATTCTTGAAAGCACTAGTCCTTTTGAGATGTATGGAAAAACAACTAACCAATCTGAATGTAATCCCTCTCAGACTGATCTTACCCCTTGTGCCTATCTGAGGTCTGGTCACCAACTTTAGGCCTGTCAGCCCACCCAGCCTCCTTGGCCTGGTGGTCATCTTAGAATCATAGAATATCAGGGTTGGAAGGGACCCCTCCCCAACTAAATCATCCCAGCCAGAGTTTTGTCAAGCCTGACTTTAAAAACCTCTAAGGAAGGAGATTCTACCACCTCCCTAGGTAAACCATTCCAGTGCTTCACCACCCTCCTAGTGAAAAAGTTTTTCCTAATATCCAACCTAAACCTTCCCCACTGCAACTTGACACCATTACTCCTTGTTCTATCGTCTGGTACCACTAAGAACAGTCTTGTCTGGGCCCCTACTGACAAAAGTAGCCACCTTTTTAAAAACACTGTCCCATTTCTGCCCATGTGCTTTAGCTGGGGAAATTTCAGGCTGCTGTCCCTCCCACCCATTTCTCTATAGAAAGTTATTCCAAGTCGATGGCCCTACCGCTAGACAACCCATTGTTCCAGTAGGGAAGAGTCATTCAAGGTGACCCTTGATGGCTCTCTCAATATTAGCCCTCTTCAAGATGTCACACAGTTTCTAGAATGGCCTGACATTGTTAAGATTAGAGTAGTTTGCAACACAAATTGGATGTCTTAATCTATGTAAGTTACAATTCAGAGTGAAGGTTACGATCAAAATGATCACCAAAAAATGAGTGTCTGTGACAAATCATGAAATCTGTCATAAGGGGTTTAACAGATAAAAGCTTCAACAGTGCCTGAGTGACTTAGGTGCTCAAGTCCCTCTGCCTTTCAATGAGGCAGATTTCTAAGTGCCTGTCACTTCTGAAAATGGGATATAAGGACCTAAGTCATTTAGATATGCATGAAAATTTTACCCCATATCTGAACAGAGCCTTTGGTGGCTTTCCTGCCTCACTGGGTCATTTCAGGCCATGGTACAACCAGTCTACTTACACAGAAGCACAAAAATTCTGTGGTTTCAAAGCAGACTTAGGCATTAGAACAAAATGCCAGAACAGATTGCTCTGGTGTAAGAGTAGAGGCACTAAGTGATTAAACGACTCTGCCACCTAAATGATTTTTTAAAAATAGCTTACAAAGAACATATTTAATTACAAAGTGAAATTATGTTATTGGAGGTACTTAAAAATATCAGAAGCAAAGAAGGCTAAGCACCCAAGTGTATAAATATTTTTTAGGTTTGCTGTATGGGGAGATATGTAATAAGTGAGAAGAGCTCCTTTGGGGTAATTCCAGCAGCCTGGAATAAAAAACATTCTTGCTGAAATAAAAATATGACTCTGCAATATGGGAGATAGGAAAGAAAATAATTGTAAGCTCTTCTTAATGCCATAGAGTTTAAGGCCAGAAGGGACCACCCGATCCTCTAATTTGACTGGTGTATCGCCTGCTATGAACAGCACCCAGCACTCGTACGCTAAAGCCAGCAACTGAAATTAAGCCAAATCATTACAGACAACAGGATAATAAACTATTTTGTGCCACAGCCAGAAAATAGGAGGGATGGAGGTGCACAGAGGCTCCTGGAGGAAATTAAGTGGGATCATCTGGGTATAATCTCAGGAAGTGACACATACCCTGTGCTGCAGCAGAAGGCAAACTTCTCCCCCTGCCCAAAGTTACTGCCTATCTGTCCTGAGGGAAAATTCTTACGTGACCCCACACGTGTACATACTCAGTCTAACTGATTGCCACAAGAATCAGCCGACCAAGCACCTGAGAGAGAGTGAGCATGCTCAGTGCCACCTCAGAGCCCTAGACCTCCCCATTCAGTTTCCCATCTCCAGCCTTAGCCATCTCTGATGCATGATGCTTCAGAAGAAGGAAAGATAAAATCCA
This sequence comes from Trachemys scripta elegans, assembly GCF_013100865.1. Classification (NCBI taxonomy): domain Eukaryota; kingdom Metazoa; phylum Chordata; order Testudines; family Emydidae; genus Trachemys; species Trachemys scripta. Next base: position 113,738,235 of record NC_048298.1, read on the forward strand.
AAGCAAACACCCTCTTCCCTAGAATACCTGGGAGAGGGGAGCCAAATCACTGCCTTTTTAATCTCTAAGGCCATTGAGGAAATCGGTGTCATAAATGGGATGTGAATGTAGGAATACCTCACTCATAGTACATTAAACATTAGTTCCCAGCCTCTTTTGGTTGTCAAGCCCAAAACTCATCCTCTGACCTATCAGTTTGCATAGGTTTTCATATTACGGGATTTGGATTGTGAGAAGAAACTAGGGTTGCCAATTTTCTAATTTCACAAAACCTAACACCTCTGCCCCACCCCTTCCCAAAGGTCTCACCCCTACCATGCCCCTTCTGAGGCCCCCAGCCCCACTCATTCCAGCCCCCCTCCCTCTGTTGCTCACTCTCCCCCACCCTTGCTCACTTTCACTGGGCTGGGGCAGGGGGTTGGGGTCAGGATGGGGCGAGGGCTCCAGCTGGGGGTGCAGGCTCTGGGGTGGGGCTGGGGATGAGGGGTTTGGGGTGTGGGAGGGGGCTCCAACCTGGGGCAGGGGGTTGGGGTGGGGTCTGGGAGGGAGTTTGGGTGCAGGAGGGGGTTCTGGCCTGGGATTCAGGTGTGGGCTCTGGGAGGACGTTAGGGTGCAGAAGGGGGTTCCAAGCTGGGGCAGGGGGTTGGGGTGGGGGTACAGACTCTGGCCAGGTGGTGCTTAGCTCAGTTGGCTCCCGGCTGGTGGCTGGCATATCCAGCCCTGAGGCGCAGGGGCCAGGGAGGCTCTGTGTGCCACCCCCGCCTACATGCACAGCCCCCGCAGTTCCCATTCGATGTCCTGCACTAGACCCTGTTGTTTCTCCACCTTTTCATTATTTGTCACCAGAAGTCCTGCTGGCTGCTCAGCAGAGCCAGTTCAGCTGTGGGCAATTAGCCAGGCAGCTGTGAGGAAGCTTGCATTGGCTCTAGTGCTATCAGTTGTAGCCTGGGGTGGCACTAGCTTCTACAGCCGCAAATTGTTCAGGGACCCTTCCAAAAAATTGAGAGCAGTGGTTTAACAGACCTCAGAGGCCAGGCCTGGGTGCCAGTTTGTGGTGAATGTAAATAACTTTTGATCATCAGGAAATATCTGTAACACTTTCAATCCTGTCCATCTGTTTGTTTTTAAAACTATCTTTTGAAAGGGAAAAAAAGAGAAAATCAAGTTTATTTTTAAAATGAAAACTGAGATTAGTTCTGCCGTTTCAAGGTCACCAAATTCCAGGTGCCTGAGGCTGCAGTCTTGGGAGAGCCTAAAGGCCAAGCCTGTCAGCCAGATATAAAACTTAGTAGTTCAGACAACACCACTACATCCTGAATCGTCATCCCATATTGACGTGATCTTGCTGTGCCGAACTACATTAGATCTTCTATAGAATTGATTGTTTCCTCAGAGGAACTGGATGACCTTCTATGACCTGTCCATTAAGATAAGTTATCTCTGACGCAAGCATCTGCTCATCACTGCAGTAATAGAGTTGTTCACACAATCTGTGTGTGTGTGTGTGTCTCTATAGTTTGCTGTGGCAGCTCTTCCAACCTTGGCTGCTTTTTAGGTGAACCTTTGCTGGGTTTATTGTAAAATGACTTTTTCACTTTGTCCCTCCCGCTTCATTTGCTTCTGCCTTTAGAGAATTGCCGTTTACACAGTGTTTTAGATTTTGATCAATGTAGCCTTGACCAGTTCTTGGGGGGAGGGGGAGGAGGGAAGAAAAAATAGCAACTGTTGATACTGGCCTGCTTACTATAAATACTATCTTGCTACAAAATGAGACACTAAACTTGTAGCACAACCATACAACTCTGAACTGGTTGGTGATTGAATTTCATTTAATTTCTTTTAAGGGACTAGATTGAAGATTCCTGTTTGACCAAATCTGGAGAGATAATGCCTGAGGTTTTCAAAGGGCACTATTGGATGCCTGATTTCCTTAGACCCCTTTGAAAAGCTTGTTCTATGGTCTCTGCATTGAGCAATGTTTACGTGATAGCTCTGTCAACACTGGTGTCCTTTGCCCATTGCCCCTCTGACTAAACCTGCATCTGATAAAATTGCTCCAAGGAATTGCTAGCACAGTGCTAAGCAATATCCTTTCCCCCTGGGCTCCCAAAGAAGTGGTTTGACCAGGGTCTGAAGGAGCATTTTAACCACAGAAGAAAGGTCATTGGTGCTGGAACCTTGTCACTGGGGCATACTGGAAAAGAGAGAATGCTATTGGAACCCTTTTTGTGTTAGATAATTGCAGAAGTTTGTCTTGGGTTTGATCCTGCAGAGGGCGAAGTTCCTTCTGAGAGTTGCTGAGTGTCTTGAAGGATCAGTCCTCCTTTTTGCATCTATTAACTGGTTGAAAAATCTTTATAAGATTGGAGCCCAATAACTGAATGTTTCACTACAATACCTTCAATCTTTTTTTTGACCTTTCTACAGCATTTGGTACTATAGATTATCCCTTGTCCTTCTTGATTTTTCATGGCCCTGTTTTTTCTTGAATTCTCTTCTTTACTTCTCAAATGTTCTTTCAGTGTCTTTCGATGGTTCCTTTCCCTCCCTCTGTCTGAGTTCTACAGGGCTTTCATATCAATCTCCTTTTTCTCTACACCTTATCCCTGGATGACCTCAACTGCTTGCATGGCTTTTATCAGCAAAAATTGATAGAGACTCTTATATCTACCCAGGATCAGCTCCAGGCACCAGCTTACCAAGCAGGTGCTTGGGGCAGCCACTCCGGAGAGGGGTGGCACGTCCAGCTGTTCGGCGGCAATTCGGCGGATGGTCCCTCACTCCTGCTCCGAGCGAAGGACCTCCCGCCGAATTGCCGCCGCAGATCGCAATCGCGGCTTTTATTTTGGCTGCTTGGGGCGGCAAAAACCCTGGAGCCGGCCCTGTGTCTACCTCTCTTCACCTTTCCTTTCTCCTGCTATCCAGCCACATGTATCTGACTCTTTCTCTCTTCCTGACAGTAACAATCACAAACGGTATAAAGCCAAAACTCAGCTCCTTATTTTCTCTCCCAAGTGGAGCTGGTGCTAGACATAAGCAGACTAAGCAATTACCTGGGGTCCCAAGCAGCTCAAGGGCCCCCTGCTGTGAATTAGTTTGGGGGACCCCAATGGGCTAGCACTGGCACTGCTCCCAAGTCCTTTCCACTACTGCTTTTCTCCAGTGCTGTGGATAGCATCACCATCTTCTGTTTCACTCAGGTTTGTAATTCTGGGTTTGTTGTTAGCTCTTGGACTCCCAGCACATCCAGACTATTACCAAGCTTTGCTACTTCAACATATAAAACATCTGTCTCAGCCTTTCTGTTCCAATGACCAGAACACTAGTTTACGCTCTATTCACTTTTATCTTATTTACTGTAACTGCCTCCTTTCTGGCCTCCCTAATCCCCTTATTGCTTTTTTCCATTTGTTTGAAAAAACAGTTGCTAAAATTATCTTCCTTGCCCAGAAATCAAACCACATTGCTATTATCTTCAAGTCCCTCTATTCATTGCCTCTTGCACATGGTATCAAATTTAAACTTCTTTTCTTCAACTCAGGCCTTGCACAACTTCCCCTTGGCTTTGGCTTTTTTTTTTTTTTTTTAAATCATGTACCCTCTCATTCTACTGCCAGTCTCCCCTTCATCTCCCCATTCAGTTATTTCTCTACCCCTTCTTCTCGTCCCTATGCATGGAATGCTCCCTCAGTCCCTATGTACTGGGCCTCTATCCTCTCCTCACCCAGATCTCTCTCAAAGAAATGTTCTGCAAGGCCTATGAACACTAACTCTGGCAGTGGGTCTTGCCACCATGCTCAGGTTCTAACTGATAACCATATTTGGGGTGGGGAAGAAATTTCCCCCCAGGTCAGACTGGCAGAGACCCTGGGTTTTTTTTCACCTTCTTCTGCAGTGTGGGGCACACGTCAGTTGAAAGGTTTAAATTTGCATAAATGGTGGATTCTCTGTAACTTGAAGTGTTTTTAAATCAAGATTTGAGGACTCAGTAACTCAGCCAGAGGTTATGGGCCCCCTGCTACAGAAGTTGGTAGGTGAGGTTCTGTGGCCTGCAATGTGTAGGAGGTCAGACTAGATAATCAGGACAGTCCCTTCAGGCCTATGAGTTAGTCAAACACCTTCAGAAGGTCCTGTGGCACCTTTAAGACTAACAGAAGTATTGGGAACATAAGCTTTCGTGGGTAAGAACCTCACTTCTTCTTGCATCTGAAGAAGTGAGGTTCTTACCCACGAAAGCTTATGCTCCCAATACTTCTGTTAGTCTTAAAGGTGCCACAGGACCCTCTGTTGCTTTTTACAGATTCAGACTAACACGGCTACCCCTCTGATACTCAAATACCTTCTTAGCCCCAACATTTTACAAGAGTGAGACTGGGAAATATTTTTTCCTAAACTAACACCCTGTTGGGGTTTAATGTCTTACTATGCTTCACTGAGTCCTCTTGTTTTCTATGTCTTTCATATAAGATACACTGGGCACTCCTCTCATACATGTTCCAAACTCCCACCACTTTTCTTGGCGTGGAGCACCCTCCTGGAATCTTTAGGGAACAGCAATTCACCTACGAATTACTCCATCTTTATCAGCAAACAAATAAATAGTCCAAATGTGTCTCTGGCATCGGCCCCTGAGTCACATCAGGAAGTACCATTCCCTTTGGGCTCTGGACAATTCTTGAGCGCAGTGCAACCTTCTACTGGCCTCGCACCTGGTCTGTCTCCCAGCTGAGTTCAGACTCTGGGCCTGCAGGGTCCCTGCAGCAGCATGTGCCCTGTCATGCAGCCTTGGCAGCGTCTTCTCAAATGGCATTCCCACTGTGCAATGGGCGGAGAGCTAGCAAAAGGCAGATAGGGCAGCCAACCAGACTCTGCGGGAATGGACATGCCAACTCCTCCTGTCTGCCCATTTCTTCTTTAGTCAGGACTCCTGGGGTCTATGGCAACCTTCACAGCACTGCTGTTGATTTTGAGGAGTGGAGATTCCAATGCAGGCTTTACACATGTTTCATACAGCACAGCACATTCTCCATGCTTAATGATTAAAAGAAAATGGCAACAATAACAACGCTAGTGGGGTGGTTTGGTTTCATGGCTGCATCTTTATTTTTAATCTCTACCAAATGTTTTGTTCTTTACTAGTGTATTTTATGTTGTATGTGTGCTGCTTGTTTAATATGTCGTGTTTAATATTAAACTTAAAACGTAGAAAATTTGTCTTAATATTTGACATAATGTATGACACTTGATAACATGACATATGCAGGGAAAAAGGTATATGCAAATGTGTAATTAGAATTGATGTAGACTATAAACATCAAATCTGATTGGTGATATTTTGGTCTGAGTCCATCTGTGATATACAAGGAAGGACATAGTTTGTACAGAAATGGTTTGAGCAGAGCTAACGCTGAGATTTTGCTTTCTATGTACACAAGGCCAATGGGGCTAATTTTAGTACCTATTATTTTTATGACTCATTTATCTAAAGCCACATCTTGATGTGGGACCTTTTTAAGCACTCTTGGCTGGTGTACGAGGCCCTTAAGTGGGATATAAAGGTGGCAGATGAATTAAGTTGTTTCCAGTGTACTCCAGAAGGCTTCAGAGTAACTAAAACAGTTTAATCTGTTTGCTGCCAACATTTTAAAAATCTAAATCCAAAAATATTTTCCATTAAACTCATGCTGAAGTGCAAGGCAGTGGAGTTTGAAGAGCTGTCTCTGGAAGGTCAAAGAGTTTGGGCCAAGCAACTCAAATACACATGTCTCTGGAGCAAAAATTACTTGATGGTAAAGTCACAGAGTCAGGAGACCTGACTAGTATTCCCAGCTCAGCCTCTGATATCTTCTGTCACCTTGGGAAAGTCACTTGAGCCAAAATTTTCATATCGTACTAGGCATCGATATTTAGGCAAATAAAAATGGATTGATTTTTCACAAGTGCTGAGCATCCACTATTTCTGTTGATTTCTGTGGTGCCCAAGTATGGATTGATGGATCTAACTTTAGACACCTGTGTTCAAAACTGTTGGCCTTAATCACCATGTGCTTCAGTTTCCCCATCTGTGTAAAATGGGGATAATACTACTTCCCTTCTCCAATGTTTTCTTTCACTTGTCCATTTAGACTTCAGGGCAGGAATTGCTGCTTAATGTTACGTACAGCACCTAGCACAATGGGCCTGCTCGCTGTTGGGGCCCCTAAGAGCTATTTATAATACAAATAGTAACATTTCTTTCCCCTTCCCCCCTGCCACATACTGTTAGTACTTCCTGGTTCCCTGAAGATATCTTAAAATGTGACCTCATAAATGACAGAAGTCTCAGTACAGACTGAGCAATCCATGGTACAATACTTATGATGTTATAGAATTATGCATTCTGTATAACACACGTTAATTAAAATGGAGTGGATGAACTTGGATGTGTCTGGTGATTGCGAAGTTCTGAGACAATTTTGAAGAACCTAGCACCCATTACCCTTCACGTGAGTGGGAGGGAAAAATCCAGTTAGGTAGGCAATGGGAGGATAGCAGCCATTATTAAAACTTAGAGGAAATAAATGTAATAAAATAAAATCAGGAGATGGGGTGAGAGATATAAGAGAGGATAGGGGGCAAAAGGAGTTGAAGCCTTTACTTTTCTCCTTTTGGGAAATGGATCTCAGCAGGACCAGATCTAAGAAATGATAGCGGGCAAATCCTCTACTGGTGTAAATTACTATTAGTTTATACCAAGAGAGAATTTGGCTCACTGTGTGTGTTGTGGGGAAGTGGAAAAAGATGATGGGCTAGATAGGACTTGGTATGCAGTCTTCTTAAGTGTGTGTGTGTGTGTGTGTGTGTGTGTGTGTGTGTTCATTCTTTAACATTAGGATTTAGCTAACCAAGGCCCAATATTGTAGCCCTTAAGTGTAAACTTTTTACCCAGGAGTCCCATTGCAGTCTCTAGGACTACTTGTCTAAATAAGAGTTACAGAACTGTAAGCAAACCTGTTATTGCTACTTGCATCATTGCTCACTGTAATTCTGACTGAAAAGCAGATTTGCTGGAATCCTAGGTGGCATCTGCAGAAAACTGGATACCCAAAGGCATAAAAAACAAGATCTCCAGAACTAATGATCTGTGATGCAGAGGGATGTTTATTACACTTTGAATGAATAATTCTAGTTACTTGATGACACTTTTGAAACATTCAGATGTTTCATAGAAAAACCAGCCTGCTGTTGGGAATTGCTGATGCCGGCTTCTATATGTAGCTATTAATAGTGGGTTAACACTTGGGATCTATTTAGGCTGAAAGATGGAGGTACACAATGAAGGGACAGATTTAAAATAAATAGGGGCTTAAATTAGACTCCTAAATCCATATTTAGGCATTTAATTGGAAGCCTGATTTTTCTTCCTTCCCGCCCCCCCCAAAGGTGCTGAGCACCCAGCAGCTCCCATTAACATCTGTGGGATTAGTTGCAGGGAAATCTTTGGGCATAAAGCCACCATCTTTTTAGAGGCATTTTGTGCCAGGGATTCTTTGCACAGTGGCAGCAGCACAGCCAAAAATCTAGTCCACAGTTCCTGCCCTGAATACACATACCATGTACATTCAATATGAAAATGAGGGTCATAGACAGACAAAGGGGAGGGATGAAAGTGGCAGAAATAAGATCACATGGTTGCTCAGGAAGTCATATACCCATTTTGATTCCATTAAAATCTTATTCTAAACCCTTCTCAGTACAGCCAAGATGGCAAAAGTGAGTTTTTTAAGAGGGATGAAGCCAGGGAAGTGACTTGGTGTGTAGGTTTGGAAATGGTATTCCATGCATAAGGGGCAGCATGGAGGGAAGCACAGAAACGTATGTGAGAGGAGATAAAGGTGTAGTGAGGCTGGTATCATTGGTGGGAAGAAGACCAGGGCAGAGATGTAGACAAGGGGTGTGTGTGTGTGAGATGTAGAGGTTAAATGTAGATGTTGGACATGCAAGAGTAATCTGATTTCAGATGGCATCAGAGGTAACTATTGTATACATTTAGAATATTCTGAATTAGTGTAATATGGTCATATTATTTTCAGACCTGATATTATTTTGTAGATATTGTATATATGTTTATGTACAATTAATCAAATGCAAGGCAAACATGGAAAAATATTTCCTCTGTACCAGAATCTTGGTGGACTTTAGAGCTCCATACACAGCAAGGGTAAAATATTCTAATAGAAGTGATTTTCCTATCTGTGCTGTTTATCGATATTGTGGCATGAGGCAAATTGTACATATAGTACAGTGGTTCTCAACCTATTTACCATTGTGGGCCGCATATGCAGCTCTCTCTGTGTTATATGGGCTGCATCCACACATGTATACACTACCTGTATGGCCCTGAGCTTGTCACATGGGCTGCAGCTGTGTGCTGATTGGGCCACAAGTGGTCCACAGCCCGTGGGTTGAGAACCACTGATATAGTATGTTCTGACTTAGGTTATGGATATGACTTGGATATGAAGGTTTGGACCAGTCTAATGAAATTTACAGTGATTGATGTTTAAAATGTTAACATTTTCCAACAGTTATCACTAGTGTTATATGATGGACCACAGGCTCTCACTATTTCTACAGGATGAAATGTCTATGTGGTGGTTGTTAGCTGACATGTTGATAGTAATGACTGGGATGTCTGGATCAACAATTTAATTACATCTGGGCCAGCTGTAGAACTCCTATCTCTTAGTGACATTTCCAAGTGAAAATCTCATTTTATGGTATGTATTGCCAAGGTACTTTTATAGGGTTCATTACTGTAGTATCTGAATAGTTTAAAAGTATTAATAGATTGTTATCCTCACAGAATCCCAGTGTAAGGGTAGAAGTATTATACCCATTTAAGAGATGAGGAACAGGGTTGATTAAGTCACTTAATGTCACACAGGAAGTCTGGGCTGAGCTGGAAGTTGACTCCAGCTCTCCTGAGGCCCTGTCAGGTGACCCAAGATCCAGTAGACCATCCTTCCTATCCCTAAGAATCTTAGTGCTTTGCCATCTGCAATGGATTTAAGTTGAAACCCCTGTGAGGGAGATGAAGCATCAGTCACCAGTAAGAAAGATGAAGTGAATTAGCTAAGTCCACTGTAGCTAATGGTGGAATTAGAACACGACTTCCTCATTTCCCAGTACTTTGTTCTCACACTTAATCCAGAGAGATAATTAGCACATCTATAGTACCTTCCACCCAAAGATAGCTAAATATTTTACAAACATCCGTGAGTAAATCTTACAACTATAGCGCTCCAAAAATGGTTTTTATTAGTAGAAAAATTGGATGAAAATGAGAAATTTGTCTATATTTTCCACAGAAAATCTTGATTTTTTTTTCCAGCAAAAATTTGAATACATTGGCCAAAACAAAATATTTTGATTTAAAAATGCTGCCATGGTGCCTCATGGGAGTTTAATTAAAATTCTCATGTCCCTGTGCTATAAACCAGGCTCTCTGGTCAGATTACGTTTCCCATGATGCACCACAGGAAACGTGGAGAATTCTGGGAGTCCCTGGATATAGCTTAAGAGGCTACATCTGTTATATGCTGAATTGGGGCATGAGGTTTCTGAACTACAACTTCCAGCAGGTACTGTGGTAGTTTATCCAAATTGATATATTTCAGTTTTCAGACAATTTTTTAGTGAAAAAATCAAATTTTGAGGAAATAAGAAACTTTGTGAAAAATGTTATTTAGTGGAAAACTCAGGTTTTTTGTTGGAAAAATAGTTTTGATGGAAAACTTGTGACTAGCCCCAACTTACAACCCCCACTTTAATGTAAACATTGTACTGTACCCATTTTAAAGTTGGATAAATTGTGACACAGAAAGATTTTGACTTAACCTAGATCAAGTTGCACGTCAATGGCAGAGCTAAGACAAGAGTTGAGGAAACTTGCTTTCCTTCTCCTTATCTAACACTGGATTATGTGCCTTTTCTCCCTAACATTGACTTCCATTCATATGGTGCCCTATACCTGTTGCCAGCCAACAGGTTATTCCTAAGAACATGACTGATTACACCTTTTCTCTCATCAGTTGTTTCTGTAGCACTGGGCCTGATCCAGACATCCCAAAAGGTTAGGGTGACCAAATAGCAAATGTGAAAAATCGGGACGGGGGTAGAGGTTAATAGGAGCCTATCTAAGAAAAAGACCCAAAAATCGGGACTGTCCCTATAAAATTGGGACATCTGGTCACCCTACAAAAGGTTGTGGTATTTTGAAGTTTGAATGTGAATCTCTAGGTTGTTCCCTCCCCCATTGCCTTTTTCAGTTTCTTGTGGCTTTCATTTAAGAGCTTCAGGAAATAACATTTATTGTACTATCATTATTATTTGGCAACCTCATGACCTTTTATTAAATTTGCATTTCTGCAAAAATTGGGACTGCTTACTCTAATGGTCTGTCTAGCTTTTGCTTTTTTCCATGCCCACACACTAGGGCATCACAGCTGTGATGGAAGTGAACTATCACAATCTTTACATGGCTGAAATGGGTAAAGGGATAATCTGCTATTCCATGATAACTACTTCTACCCACTCTTGTAAAGATGCCAAATATGTGGAGTGCCTGATACAATGTGATGTGTCAAAAACAACAAGGAGTCTGGTGGCACCTTAAAGACTAACAGATTTATTTGGGCATAAGCTTTCATGGGTAAAAACCTCACTTCTTTGGATGTGATGTGTCATGTCAGATAAGAAAATGAAAGACTTAAAAAACAAAAATCCCATTTCCCATTGTAGAAGGGAACAAAATTCCATGATATCTGTCAGAGGGGAATCCCATTTTTACTGGTGGCCTAACTATTAATTAAATAGCTGAAAGTCTGACATATATTCAGTGAAATGATACCGAATTCCTGTATATTACAGTGTGACAGGATGAAACATGATGCAACATGAAAGAGAATGTAAAGAAACCAACCTTCTCTTCACATCAGATTCTAAATCTTGATCATCAGGATCCCTCCAAGAAGAAACTTTGCAGATAAATTTAGAACAGAGAATAGTGTTGTTGATTGCTCACAACGTGTCTTGTGTGTAAGTTAGTGTGCTGAGCAGTGTTCTCTGAAATGTGAGGTTCTCCTAAGGGAGGAGGGAGCAGGAATCACTAAGATTAGATGGAAGCCACACAATCCCATAGCAACTGTTCACCTGTGAATGAACTTCCCCCTCAGGGAAGAAGAGATTCAAATGAGGCAATCTATCCCTATTAGCCTTTCTAAAATGCTTATCAGAAAAACTCAGCACTGTCACAGAACACAATAGGGAGGAAGGATGGCTCAGTGGGTAAGGTGCTAGCCTTCAATTAGAGGGAACCCTTGATCAGTTTCTAAATACCTTTGTGGATCCAGGTCATAGTGGTCCTCCATTTCCCCTCTGCAAAAATGGGGATGATAGTATTTTCCCACCTCACAGGGGTTTTGTGTCACTTGGAATTGCCCCTTCCCTTTGTGTTTTAGCTTTCCAGACAGGAATCCTGGCGGAAGAGCGCTGCAGAAGCTTATGTCCTGGTATACAAAGACCATTGGAATTGCATTGCTGAATTAAAATGATCTTTCAGCCATATAAGTATCATAGACAAGACAATGTGTAATGGATAGTCACAATGTAAGCTTTTAATATACAAAGCTGGACAAATCAGTCAGAAAAGGAACTATGACCATGAAACAGGAGAGGATCATTGATCTGCTACTGTGATGTACTATTTCCTGACTATGCATGCTCAGAAAGGGCTTCTGAACTACTCCCTCTGGAGAAGGGGCAAGTACCATTAAGGTATCACACCTGAAGATACCAAAAGAGAATTTGATTTGGCCCTGCAGTAACCAGGTGCAACACCACTGAAGTAATGAAGGCCACTCTTGTGTATTTGGTTGTCGTGGTAATAGAATCTTATGGTTGCTATGGCCACTGAATTAGCTCCCCTTAACTGATCACTCTCCTTATAGTGTGTAGTTATATCTTCCCTGATGATTTTCAACTACATGCATCTGATGAAGTGGGCTGTAGCCCACGAAAGCTTATGCTCAAATAAATTATTAATCTCTAAAGTGCCACAAGTACTCCTATCCAATGTAGTGTCATCTGTCACTTTCATTAATATGCTGTTCATTCAAACAGAGAGCTCTCTCCGTCCCCTTCTGATTTGAAACATTGAACCGTACCATTACCCTTTTTTATCATTTTTTTTTAGCCCCTTTTCAGGGTGTGTGTGTCCATATCCCAGCCAATGTGAATTAGTTTTTCGGTTAAAACTTTGAGAGCACAATGCTTTATTAAAATCCCAAACCCATGTAGTCTCACAGATCTGCTACCCTAGAACCAAATTTGTTCCCTGTGGCCCAGAGGAGAAATTTACACCCAGGTGAAGGAGATGTTTTCACCACCACTGTCTCATGGGGATTCCACCAGTCATTCTGCATGAAATTCCACCAGGGATGCCATAGGAGCCTTCCTAGAGACTGCAGATGGGATATTGAATTATCTCTTTTCTGCCCTGGTCATACCCTCTCCTAGGTTAGTACTGCTTACTCTTTGGAATACGTTGGCCCACCATGGCAGGGATGATCCAGATGTCTTGTGTTGTTGTAACCCTTTCCCTCCACATCTGGCAACTTTCCTGCAGCCAGGGGCTCCCCACAAGGATCTGCATTGAAGGGAAATGACTAAGAACCTGAATTAATCTGGCCTTAGATGTTAGTGACCCCTCTCCCCCGCCTTACTGTTTTTCCATTATTTATTCAGTAAAGAAGCTGGATTTGTGGGCTGGTAATTGCCAGAATCACTTTTCTTCCTTTTTTAAAAAGCTGGCCCTGTGCTCTATCTCAAGGTCACTCTTCCCTGTTGACCCATGCTGAGTTTCAAGTGAACAAAGGCTGATTTATGGGTTTGGATGGAGGAAGGCCCCAGGAAACTTGATGGATTTGCATGTTTTTGACCCTGCAAACTTACCTAAAACTGCTACATTTTGCAAGTTTCACTTTGATTGTCATTAGACTCACTCTAGTTGCTGTTTAAAAAAAAAACCTCCTATTCCTATGAATTTTTAAGTAGTTCCCTTCCTTGATGTGTTTTAAATTATGGACTACTCAATGTACAGAGTGCATAGGTTTAAATGAATGACGACAAAAGTATGTTTGTGCAAACAGTCATTTCCATTCCCATCACCCCGCCTTTCTTTTTTTATCAAAGAGGACGTGACACTTATGTGAAAACAGACTCTAAACATTTTCCCAATGTTATTGGCATAACAGGCTTTGTCAAGGAGTCGTGTGGTTTATGCAAAGACTAAAGCTAATCTTGGAACACTGACATATGTAAGCTTTAATTTAAAAAGCCTGTGAAAATAGTGAGAAACAGATGGAAAGTTGCCATGGAAACCACTAACACTTAGGTGTGGGGGAAGAAAAACTTTTGCGCAGAAACCACAATTATTTTCAAAAGAATCTGCAGATTTCAGAAGCTTATTTCCCCCTCCCCCCCATTCAACTGGTGGGACAATTTTAATATATATGTAAATATACACGTGCACACATCCTGGTACATCTCTACCTCAATACAACGCTGTCCTCGGGAGCCAAAAAATCTTACCGCGTTGTAGGTGAAACCGCGTTATATTGAACTTGCTTTGATCCACCGGAGTGCACAGCCCTGCCCTCCCCCCCCCGAGCACTGCTTTACTGCGTTATATCCAAATTCGTGTTATATCAGGTCTCATTATATTGAGATAGCGGTGTACCTGTATTTTTTTTCTGATGACTAAAACGTGGTATTGGAAGAGGAAATTTCCCAGTACCAAAGTTATGTGCTCAGTACACACCTTAATTGACGAGGTATGTGTGTATAATTGTATCTTTAACTTTCAGAATGAGTGGATTTGATTTTATATGTCCATATTGCTTTTGTCATGCTAACCATAAAGCACGGGTAAGAGAACAACCAGTAGTCCAAATGTTGAGTACGCACAAGAGGAGATAAGTGTATATAGTACGACACACACACAACATTCAGAGGGGTAGCCATGTTAGTCTGAATCTGTAAAAAGTAACAGAGGGTCCTGTGGCACCTTTTGAGACTAACAGAAGTATTGGGAGCATAACTTTCATGGGTAAGAACCTCACTTCTTCAGATGCAAGTGAAGAAGTGAGGTTCTTACCCACGAAAGCTTATGCTCCCAATACTTCTGTTAGTCTCAAAGGTGCCACAGGACCCTCTGTTGCTTTTTACTCACAACATTGACTATGGAGGGGCACCTTTAACAAGCTTGAAGAATTGGGAGATAAAATAGGGAGAACACAAAAAAGGGAGGAAGAAAAGTAACATGGGGAGGGGCCAAGATTTCAAAAACATAACAGATTAGTCAGGTGTGCTGAGAGAACTAGAGAAAACTTGTTTTAAATTTAAATGAAAATTTGATACTATTTTTAATTTTTATTTTTTATGTTTGAGTCTCACAGTAGAAGGGGGTCTTGAGGAGGGATTTGAATGAGGAGTGGGTAGGGCAGGGTGTATGGTGCTTGGAATAATATTCCAGGTAGAGAGCTGCACAGAAGGAGGTGGCGAGATGGAGAAAGGCAATATCGGCACCCTGTAATTTCACTAGTGGGAGAGTGGAGGGGGTGAGAGGGAATGTTTAAGATGAGATCTGAGATGCAGACTGGGAAAGTTGTACAGGGCCTCCAAATCAAGGCTGAGAAGTTTCACTTGGTACCATAGATAAGGGGAAATAAGTGGAACGATTTGGAGAGGAGTAAAGAATCTGATTTTGATGAGGAGGATACTTTTAGCTGGTTTGATGTGGATGGGCTGGTGGGGAGCCACATGAGTATCGGAGTACTGTATGAAATCTTGGATCCGTTTAAGTCAATGGGAACTTTGCTATTGATTTCAGGGGGATGAGAGTTGTACCCCAAGAATACTCTCTCAAGTGCTGAAGTAGGAATGGTTGTCATTCTCTGCGTGAAATATAAAGCTAGTAGGTAACTGCATATTTGTAAACTTTAAAAAAAAAAAAGTATTTTATTTTTTTATGCAGTTTACTGCGTAGTCTGGTTCAGCTGATACACATCTCTTTTGCCCCCTAGGATTAAATAAGTGAAGAGAAAAAGGCTTAATAAGGATTGCAAGCAAGTAGTCTACACTGTTCATTTTACATGAATGATTATCTACTACATTTATTTAGCTATTCATTACCTTGCCCTTTGGTATAATTGCTAACTAAATTCTAATTCCTTCCTATTTTTATTAAAGCTGCTGTACTTGGTGCTGTAATGGTGAGCAACAGACTAATCAGCAGTGGAAGGGAATTAGAGCTGGAGCCAGATGGGGTTTAGGAGATCAACATAACATTTCTTTGGTGGAAGAGAGTGGTTGTTTAATAAAATATGAAGCAGGATTAATGTTGCAGATGACCTTAAAATACTGAATAGCAAAGAACAACTATGTGATATACTGTACAGCTGTACCTTCTGTTAATGCATGCCTCTCAATCGTCAAACCTGACAATGTACGACACAAACAATCAAAATTGTGGAACAACTGTTTTCTTGTGTGTCTTGACATAATTGACAGATTATGAAGTTTTATCACGAAAACTTGTTTTTAAGGATGCCTATTTCACAGTGTGAATTAAATAAACCAATTTTGTAAAGAGAGAAATGGAAAAGCAAATTACATCATGTGCAACTATAAGGAACCCCCATAAGGGTCATGAGCAGGGTTTGATCCTTTGGCCATGAGAGCCTTAGCACAGACTTCTACCTCTTGAGCTAAAAGAGTGTCTGTCTGTTCCTTCTGTTGAGCAGCTTCTAAAGAAGGATGTGATATACACTTTGTTGGGGGGTTGCACAGACTTGCTAGACAGCTCTCAAATGTTGCTGATTAGGATTCCTGGGCTCTCTTTCTAGTTCTGAGAGGCAGATGAGGCCCACCAGTGAGAGGTAGGATAGCTAAGGGAATGAATTTGACAGGCTTGCTGGTGTGCTGAGGCCACTGCCTATCATGTTGATCGTTATTGTCTCATTGTTTCCCCCCTTGTACTCCCTCCTCTATCTGTATCCAAATGTTGTCTCTTGTCTTAGATTGTACATTGTTTGTAAGCTGTTTGTTCTGTGTTTGTACAACACAGTGGGGTCCTGGTCCATGACTGGGCTCTTAGGCACTATGATAATACAAATAATAAATCATAATACTAATGGTTATGTAGAGGAGCTGCCATATTGGAAACCTCTACTTTCATCTCCCATCACATTATTCCCTGAGCTGACCTTTACCATCCCCCTACAGTCTCTTGGGATTGGTGGACTGAGTGGTCTTGTGGCCTCTAATGAATTTTCTATAGTATAATCACCAATTCTAATTTTATTAGCTCTACCTGCAACCTTTTATATGACTGAGGCATTTAGCTATTGGTTGTCCTCTCCCTTTGCTATTCAGGGACACGCGTTAAAAGGTTTGAGCCTTTATCTTTCCTACTGGTCATTTTTTTAGGCTCAGTGGCAAAAATTTATTCCAGTCATTTTATCTATCTGTCGGCATGTACCATACATTTCCAAGCCTGTTGCACTTTCCTCTATATTTAATAACCTATTTAAGTCAGTGGGGGTTGATCAGCATTTTTATGCAGATGATACCCAGATTTACTTAATCCTGATGTCAGAAAGGAGGAATTTACAGGAACTGTTTGACTCTGAATGATCACTTGTCTTTCAATCAGTTCAGTTCTTGCAGTGCTTTGAAATCATACTTCTAAAGATATTTTATATTTATCATAACATAATTTAATGTTTTAAATGTATGTTGCAATGTTATTTTTAAAGGTCTATTTCTTAGTTTTGTGGCTTTTGATTATTTCTTACTATACATTTTAACATAGCTTGATGCATCTGAAAGATGCTGTATTTTGTGAATAGTACTTTGTATCTGTGATATGTATAAATCCTCCTCCTTTCTCCCCCCTCATTCCCCACTGATCAAATGAGGTTTAATGAGCTGCTGTGGGCTGAAGCAGCCATGCCCTGCCACACCTGCAAGTAGGGTTGCCAACTGTCTAATCCCATAAACCCAAACATCCTTGCCCCACCCCTGCCCTGAGGCCCCGCCCTGCTCACTCCATTCTCCCCTCTCTCCATTATCCGCTCTTTCACCAAGCTGGGGCAGGGGGTTAGGGGAGGGGGAGGGAGGTGTGGGCTCTTGGCTGGGGCTGAGGGGTTCAGAGTGTGTGAGGGGGCACGGTGCAAACTCTGGGAGGGAGTATGGGTGCTGGAGGGTGCTCTGGGCTGGGGCAGGGGATTGGAGTGTGGGAGGGAGTTTGGGTGCTGGAAGGTGCTCCGGGCTGGGGCAGAGGATTGGAGTGTGGGAGGGGATGAGAGGTGCAGGCTCTGGGAGGGAGTATGGGTGCAGGAGGGGGCTCAGGGCTGGGGCCGGGAAGGGGTGAGGGATGTGGACTCTGGCTGGGTGGTGCTTACCTCGGGCGGCTCCCTGCTGCCCTGGGAAGGGGGCTCTGTGCACTGCCCCAGCAGTGGCCCATGGGAGCTGCTGGGGTGGAGCCTGCCTTAGCCCCACTGCACTGCTGCCTGGGAGCCACCCAAGGTAAGTGGGTCCAGGGGGCTCTGTGCGCTGCCCCTCCCTGTGGGCAATGCCCCCATAGCTTCAATTGGTCGCAGTTCCTGGCCAATGTGAGCTGCAGAGTCAGTGCTCAGGGCATGGGCAGTGTGCAGAGACCCCTTTTCCCCCTAGGGGCTGCAGGGATGTGCTGGCCACTTCCAGGAGTGGTGCGGAGCCAGGGCAGGCAGGGACACTGCCTTAGTCCCACTGCACCGCCGGACTTTTAGCGCCTAAAATCTCCTGGTTTGGCTTCAGTAGCCTCTGGGAAATAGAGACCAATTCTGGGAGACTCCCGGCAAAACCGTGTGGGTTGGCAACCCTACTTGAAAGTCAGGCCTAGAGGGAATATATAAAAGGGAGAATCCCAGCTCAGCTGGTGCAGACTTGGGAGGGGGAGCAGACCTTCAGACCTGCTCTCCTGGAGATGACCTGGCTGAAGCACATTGCAGCCCCATTAAAGAGAAAGGAGAGCCCTGAGGCCAAACCATTACTTTGGAACTGTTCAAGACTTGCCTATGGGTGCCAAACTGGGCTATGGCCTACTAGAGGCTCTTTGAAGGAAAAGTCCTGCCATGACCCTCTGTTAGTTCATTTGTGGCTGGTTTTCTTTTTTATTTTTTTTGGTCCTGGAAGGGGTGGTCTCCAATGGGACTCAGTCAGAGGGTTGGGTCTTCCAGGGCTAGACGGTGCCATCAGATGATTGAAGACTAAAGGTCAGGTGAGTCCAGAAGTCTGTCATACTCTTAGAGGCACCCTGGGGGACCAGCACTGTGACAGTGTCCATGAAATATTCTGTTCTATAAAGCTTCTTATACCACCCTCATAATTGAAGTAGCTGAGTGCCTTCCAGTAGTGCGTTAAGCAATGTGTCTGTCATGTGTGATTTAGGGTATGTCTACACTACGGGATTAATCCGAATTTACAGAATTCGAATTTTGGAAACAGATTGTATAAAGTCGAATGTATGCGGCCACACTAGGCACATTAATTCAGCGGTGTGCGTCCATGTACCGGGGCTAGTGTCGATTTCCGGAGAATTGCACTGTGGGTAGCTATCCCATAGCTATCCTATAGTTCCCGCAGTCTCCTCCGCACATTGGAATTCTTGGTTGAGATCCCAATGCATGATGGGGCCAAAAACATTGTCGCGGGAGGTTCTGGGTACATCCTCCCCCTCTTTCCAGGGAAGCAACGGCAGACGACCATTTCACGCCTTTTTCCTGGGTGAACAGTGCAGAGGCCATACCATGGCAAGCATGGAGCCCGCTCAGCTCAAGACAGCAGTCATGAACATTGTAAACACCTCGCGCGTTATCATGCAGTTTATGCTGAACCAGAACCTGCAAAACCAGGCGGCGAGGAGTAGGCTACGGCAGTGCGGCGGCGAGAGTGATGAGGACATGGACATGGAATTCTATCAAACCGCGGGCCCCAGTGCTTTGGAGATCATGCTGTTAATGGGGCCGGTTATAGCCATGGAACACCGATTCTGGGCCTGGGAAACAAGCACAGACTGGTGGGACCGCATAGTGTTGCAGGTGTGGGACGATTCCCAGTGGCTGCGAAACTTTCACATGCATAAGGGCAGTTTCATGGAACTTTGTGACTTGCTTTCCCCTGCCCTGAAGCGCCAGAATACCAAGATAAGAGCAGCCCTCACAGTTGAGAAGCGAGTGGTGATAGCCCTGTGGAAGCTTGCAACGCCAGACAGCAACCGGTCAGTCGGGAATCAATTTGGAGTGGGCAAATCTACTGTGGGGGCTGCTGTGATGCAAGTAGCCAAAGCAATCGCTGAGCTGCTGCTACAAAAGGTAGTGACTCTGGGAAATGTACAGGTCATAGTGGATGGCTTTGCTGCAATGGGATTCCCTAACTGTGGTGGGGCGATAGATGGAACCCATATCCCTATCTTGGCACCGGAGCACCAGGGTACTCAGTACATAAACCGCAAGGGGTACTTTTCAATGGTGCTGCAAGCACTTGTGGATCACAAGGGATGTTTCACCAACATCAACGTGGGCTGGCCGGTAAGGGTTCATGACGCTCACGTCTTCAGGAACACTACTCTGTTTAAATGGCTGCAGCAAGGGACTTACTTCCCGGACCAGAAAATAACCGTTGGGGATGTTGAAATGCCTATAGTTATCCTTGGGGACCCAGCCTACCCCTTAATGCCATGGCTCATGAAGCCATACACAGGCAGCCTGGACAGGAGTCAGGAGCTGTTCATCTACAGGCAGAGCAAGTGCAGAATGGTGGTAGAATGTGCATTTGGACGTTTAAAAGGTTGCTGGCACTCGTTACTGACTCAGTCAGACCTCAGCCAAACCAATATCCCCATTGTTATTGTGGCTTGCTGTGTGCTCCACAATCTCTGAGAGAGTAAGGGGGAGACCTTTATGACGGGGTGGGAGGCTGAGGCAAATCGCCTGGCTGCTGATTATGCACAGCCAGACACCAGGGCAATTAGAAGATCACACCAGGAAGTGCTGCGCATCAGAGAAGCTTTGAAAACCAGTTTCATGACTGGCCAAGCTATGGTGTGAAAGTTCTGTTTGTTGAAAACCTGCCCCCTTGATTGACTCATTCCCTGTAAGCAAACCAACTTCTCCCCTTAAATCACAGCTTACTTTTAAAAGAAATAAAGTCACTATCATTTAAAAATCATGTATTCTTTATTAATTGATTATAAAGATAGGGAGAGAACTGACAAGGTAGCCCGGGTGGGGTTTGGGAGGAGGATAGGAGGGAAGTAAAAGGCCACTGAAAAAATTCAATATAATGACAGCCTTTTGGTTGGGCTGTCCACTGGGGTGGACTGGGAGGGTGCACAGAGCCTCCCCCCCCCCCGCGTTCTTACACGTCTGGGTGAGGAGGCTATGGAACATGGGGAGGGGAAAGGGGGGTTATACAGTGGCTGCAGCGGCACTCTGTGATCCTGCTGCTGTTCCTGAAGCTCCACCAGATGCCGGAGCATGTCCGTTTGATTACGCAGTAGCCCCAGCATTGCAGCCTGCCATCTCTCATCTCGAGCATCCCTCATGACCTCACGTTCACTGGCATCTTTCCTGTACTTAGATACCGTGTCCTTCTACTCATTCAAATGAGCTCTTTCATTGCGGGTGCATTCCATTATTTCTGAGAACATCTCATCTCACGTCCTCTTTCTCCGCTCCCCTTATCTGAGAGAGCCTTCGGGATGGAGGCAGGAGGCTTGAAAAATTTGCAGCTGCTGGACGGCTGGAAAAAAGGAGAGAAGTTTTTAAAAAGATACATTTTACAGAACAATGCTTATACTCTTTCACGGTGAAGCACACTATTCACATTACATAGCACATGTGCTTTCAGTACAAGGTCGCATTTTGCATCTTAATATTGAGTGTCTGTGGCTTTGGTGTTAGAGATCACAGACGCAGGTCTGGGCAACAGAATTCGGCTTGCATGTGGCCATGGCAAACCATTGTCTTTCGGCTTCTATGCCCTCCTTTCCCACATACCAAGCAAAGCTGGTTGAGTGCTGTAGTTTTCCTGTTAACCTTCAGCAGCAGAAAACAAACTAACCCCCCCCATCCAATTCTCTGGGATGATCGCTTTGCCCCCGCCTCCCACTGCGTGGCTGGTATCAGGGAAGATCCCTGCAGAGACCAAACTAATCCCCACCCCTCCGCCCGCCATGAATTATCTGGGATGATCGCTGTACCCCTCCCCACACCACGTGGCTGGTATCAGGGAAGATCCCTGCTAGCCAAACGTGAAAAGCTCAGTGCCAATCCCCACCCCCGCCAGCGCTTGGCTAACTGCAGGGAAGGATTTCTTTTCAGCCACAGGCAAACAGCCCAGTAGGAATGGCCACCTCTGTCCCCTTAATTAAATTCCCGTATTTCAACCAGATTACCATGAGCGATATCACTCTCCTGAGGATTACACAGCGAGATAAAGAACGGATGTTGCTTGAATGCCAGCAAAGACCAGGACCATACGCTGCCAGGCTTTGTCATGCAATGATACCAGATTACTTGCTACTAGCATGGCGTAGTCAAGTGTCCTACCATGGAGGACGGAATAAGGCTGCACTGCCCAGAAACCTTCTGCAAAGGCTTTTGGAGTACCTCCAGGACAGCTTCATGGAGATGTCCCTGGAGGATTTCCACTCCATCCCCAGACACGTTAAGACTGTTTTCCAGTAGTTGTACTAGCCACGAAAGCATCCCAAGTCCTCAGGGCAAATTAATCATTAAAAAACGCTTGCTTTTAAACCATGTTTTATATTTTAAAAGGTAAACTCACCTGAGGTCCCTTCCTTGGAGTCATGGTCTGGGATACAACCTTGGGAGGGTACTTCAGTCAGGCTGAGAAAAAGATCCTGGCTGTTGGGCAGAACGGAGTGCTGGGTGCTCTCCGCAAGCTTGTCCTCCTCCTCCTCTTCCCCGTCCACAGAATCCTCAGGTGTGGCCGATGAGATTACCCCCGCCTCGGAATCCACGGTCAGAGGTGGGGTAGTGGTGGCGGCCCCCCCTAGAATTGCATGCAGCTCAGCATAGAAGCGGCATGTCTGCGGCTCTGACCCGGAGCGACTGTTTGCCTCCTTTGTTTTCTGATAGGCTTGTCTGAGCTCCTTGACTTTCACACGGCACTGCTCTGAGTCCCTGTTGTGGCTTCTCTCCATCATACCCTTGGAGATTTTTTCAAAAGTTTTGGCATTTGGTCTTTTCGAACAAAGTTCTGCTAGCACTGAATCCTCTCCCCATATAGCGATCAGATCCAGTACCTCCTGTACGGTCCATGCTGGTGCTCTTTTTTCGATTATCGGCCTGCATGGTTACCTGTGCTGATGAGCTCTCTGTGGTCATCTGTGCTCTCCTGTGCTGGGCAAACAGGAAATAAAATTCAAATGTTCGCGGGGCTTTTTCTGTCTACCTGGCCAGTGCATCCGAGTTCAGACTGCTGTCCAGAACGGTCACAATGGTGCACTGTGGGATAGCTCCTGGAGGTCAATACCATCGAATTGCGGCCACACTAACCCTAATTCGAAATGATAATATCGATTTCGGCGCTACTCTGCTTGTCAGGGAGGAGTACAGAAATCGATTTTAAGAGCCCTTTATTTTAAAATAAATGGCTTCGTTGTGTGGACGGATGCAGGGTTAATTCGATTTAACGCTGCTAAATTCAAATTAAACTCATAGCGTAGACCAGGCCTAATTCTTTCTCTCATCCTCTTCCCGGGGGAGAATTGTGTATGTTTTGGTAGAGTTTTGTTCGTAAATGTATTCATTGCTGTGTTCATGTTAGAGAAGACAAGGTAGAAAAAGTGTGCCTTGCACTTGGAGTGGAAAGTGCTGAGGTTTGTGATGTCCTTTAGCTTCTGTTAGATGTAGTTTCAAGGTCTCAGACCCACCACCAAGAAAGCTCTGTCTCCTGCCCAGATGTACTTTAACCTTTATAGTAGAAAGTTCCACAGTGCCGAAGGAGTGGAGTTATCAACCAGTTTTTTATCCTGGAGCTTTCTCAGATCCCTGGGCCCAGGCCATTGAGCATCTTGTTGGTAAGGACTGAAATCTTGAACTTGACTCTCTACTCTATGGGAAGCCATTATAGAAAGAAGAGGACAGGTGCTCACAGTAGTCTGTGTTGCAGAGGAGATGTGGTCCAGCATTGTTTACTGGTTGCATTTTTCTAAGGGATGATAGCTTTGTGCTCAGGTATAATGTATTGCCTGCATCACTTCCCAGCTGAACTATAGTATGTGTTATTGAGACCAGGACATCATCCACCAGAATAGGGTGCAGTCTCCTAGCCAACTGGAGACAGTCGAAAACATTACCCATGGATTCCCTGTACCCTCTGAAATAGGAAAAGAATGCCTCTACCCTCCATTCTAGTCCTCTACAATTTAATGGAGCTGGAACCAATAGGATTCTGTAGAAAATACTATAAAAACCCTATATAATTATATTTTTCGCACAGAATTTTTAAACCAGCCTATAAAATTTAATCAAGGATCACGGTCTTGATTCAGCAGAGCACTTAAACATGTGCTTGATTTTTAAGTATGTGACTTCTCTTTTGAAGACCTAAGGCAAAACTCCTATTGACTTCAATAGAGCCAGGATTTCACCAGGGATACATTCACCATAATGTATCCCTATTATGGAATCCTATAACTCAGTTTAAAAATGTCTTAGAAAGATAATAATTTAATAGGTGTAATGACTAATTTCTATGAAATCTAACTACATTCTATGGGTTTTTTTATAATGGTGAAATAGCTCCTTCTCATGACCTCAAATTACACAGAATTTATTTCAGAGGGAGACAGGACCACAGTGTCCGTAACACAGTGTCTCTATTAAATTCTACATGACTTTTCCATAACTGTAGGATTCTCTTTTCTTCATTTGTTCACTTTCCCTCTCCCTCTCTGTCCTGTCAAAAACAAATTGGCATTTACAGATGCAGACTGTTAAAATTCAAGATAGCAAAAATAGTCCAAGTGTGGCAATTTAAAATATATTAATAAAATCACAACCTTTTATCATAATTTAGTTCTTGTACACAGACCAGGATAAAATTTCTGTTCAGAAGATAATAAAAGCAATGAAAAATCCCAATCAAAGTCCCCTTTTCAAGTGATATCATTAACATATCTTTGGATCCAATCTGGCTCCTATGAAGTGCAGTCAATGGCAAAACTCCTCTTTGTCTTCCATTAAGATAAAAAGGAAATCATTTTGGTTCAGGGATTAGGAGCCCAGTCCTGCAGCGTTTTTCAAATAGTTTAATTTACTATTTCCATATTACAGTATTACTTCACATTTGCCGCCTTACTCCTAAAGCACTGAACAGGTTTACTCAATGGGGTGACTCAGGGATACGTACGCTACCAGATTGGGCCCTACATCCACACGAAAACAGGATCGCATTGTTTCTGAAATGTGGGTCACAGCAGGATACGCTTCATATGTTTTAATTAAATCTTTTTATGAATGGCACACTTTCATGCATTTTTCATTGAAGGAAACGTAATGTTTTCATTTATTAGGAGTTAGAAGCGAGACTTGTATCAAAATGATTATGTAGCCTGACTTATTCATCAAAGCTTGTAAGTACTTCCAACAGGAGGGATGACACATGAGGGTGCTTCCTCAGGGCAGGTGAGTCTGGGTCTCTCCAGGTGTGCCCTGGATGAATAGCTTCTTCAAAGGGAGATGTACCCCTGCTCTATGCAAATACACTGCCTAGATTTGACTCAAAGGCCAGTTGACCGGTTGGAATGCCACGGGAGCAGAAAATGTGCTAGCATACTTTAAAGTTATTTTTCCATCCAACTATGAGTGACTAATGAGGCCTGGCTTTTCCACAGCTGCATAGAGAGTGGGTGCAATAAGACTTCCCGCCTGGTTGGGTGACTGATGTCAGGGTTATTACAGGACTTGCCCATAGAGAGACTGCTCCATTCTTACGTGCCTAGGGGAACACACACAGAGAAACAGTCTTGCCTTCTTCCTCACTGCAACAGGCTACAGAAGGGGGCAGACTGGTGCACAGGGTGGATAGGCTGCACCTTATAAAAGGTGGGAAAATTGGCATGTGTACCAGGGCATTCAAGGAGGCACTTTTTCCCACTCCACCAACTGAGGCAGAGTGCCTCTCAGTGCTTCCCCTGGGGATTGTGGCTCCATGCTCCCTCATACTCTGGGCTCTGCCTACATTGTGCAATCTAGCCTCAAAGGAGCAAACATTCCAGAGAATATAGATTTTTCTCTTGTCTTTATATTTTCCCTGTAGGCTACATTTATGAAGTGGGGGTGTGATTTCCAGCTCTCACAGACATGCTCAAGCTACTAGCTCTCATTGAGCTTAAAATAATAGTGTAGCTGTACAGTAACTCCCCACTTAACGTCCTCTCGCTTAATGTTGTTTCTATCTTATGTCCCAGTTCAATTACAGAACATGCTCCATTTAAAGTTGTGCAATGCTTCACTATAACGTCGTTTGCCTGCCTGCTTTGTCCACAGCTGGCAGCCCCCCATCAGCTTCCCTATGCCCCCGCCCCAGTGCCTCCTACCCTCCAGCAGACCTCACGGATCAGCGCCTTCCCATTCCACCCCCCCACCTCCTGCCTGTGGCAATCAGCTGGTTTGCGGTGTTCAGGAGGGGGGGGGGGGGGGGGAGCCTGCGCACCGTGTCCTCGCTCCTCCCTCCTGCCTCCTGAATGCTGCAAGCCAGCTGATTGCTGTGGGCAGGAGGGAGGTGGGAGAAGCGAGGACACCGCATGCAGAGTAAAAGGGGGGGGGGGAGAAGAGGCGGGTTAAGGATGGGGGCTGGGGGGAATGGGTGGCGTGGGTGAGCCGAGGATTGAGCTCCCCACCCCTGGTGCTTTGCAGAGTAGGGGAAGCTCTCACTGCTGCTGTGCAACGTGCTACGCCTAGCCTACAGCACCTTCAGCCTCCTTGCCTGCCTCATTGTCTCCAGTGCTAGTGGGCTGTGCCTGTGTGGGGTAAGGCGGGGGCACCTCCCAACTATAGTACTGTACTGTATGGCAAAAAAAAATTCCCTGGAACCTAACCCCCTCCCCCCATTTACATTCATTCTTATGGGGAAATTGGATTCACTTAACATCGTTTCACTTAAAGTCGCATTTTTCAGGAACATAACTACAACATTAAGTGAGGAGTTACTGTAGTAGCGTGGTGCTCCAAGTGTGTACCCACAAGGGTCTGGCAGCTTTGTACTCGGGGGTGGCTAGCCTATGAGAGAGCTGCTACTGCCAGTGCTACCACGACTCCACTATTATTTTTAGAGTGTTACCTAAATGAGAGCTAACTGGAGTATGTCTTTTGTGAGCTGGGAATCACACCCCTAGCTTATAGCGTAGATGTAGCCTTAAACGGAGTTAAATTGTTAGTAATCCCATGAACCAAAATTTGTAAACTGGAATGGATGTGTTCTAGAATGGTTTGTCAAAAACTAAATACAAACGGAGAGGAAAATGAGAATATCCTTGTTTGCATTTAGCCCTGGTGTCATAAGAAGAAATGCACAGGGCTGTAAGAAGACAATTTGAAGTGTTCCTGAAAACTTACTTTGCCAGGGGAATCTTTACAAAACATACCAATTGTTGCAGATGCTGGTTCAGCTGCACTGGTTTTGGGAACCCTAATGTAAAGAGTTCTCCAGGTCCAGCAACTGTTTTCAGTAGTGTCTGTTAAACTTGCTCAGAAGAGAGAGAAGCAGTATTGCCAACTTTTGTGACTTTATCATGAGGCTTATGATATTTAGTGTGTTTTTCCTTAGAGCCCCAGCTCCTTGAGTCAAGAACATCATGAGTTTAAAAAAAGAAAAAAATTTCTAGCTCAAATGGTTGTGGAGAAAAGCTAGAAAACATGATCTCTAAAGGCTCAGAAGGCAAATAAAGACTCAGACTATATTATCTTCTAAAAAAATCTCATGATTTTTTGCACACTTGAAGTTGGCAATACTGGATGGAAGGTCATGCTTGGAAAAATCTTAGGCCTTATTTATTACCAAAGTTGCACTGATTTAACTTTTAAATTGGTTTAGAAATTGATTAAATTGGCGTAAAAACCCTGTGAGGATGTTCTTATACAATTGAAACCTGACTTTTTAAAATCTAGCTCGGGTAACTGATAGAAATTGAGCTTTCGAGTTAGGCCCACCCCTATCAATATGTGATGATTGTAATCTTTGTCCCAGGTGATTAACAACCACTATAAGGTCTGGGTTCAGTATATTTAGAGTCCCTCATGACATATAACTAAAGTGGTTTGAGCCTCCATCCAGAAACCCAGGAAAATTAAATGGGAGAAAAAGGGCACGCCCGGGGTGCCCTTAACAGGCAAGATTTCCCACTCATAAGCACTCTGAGACTGTGCACAAAGAAAGAAATCTGTATGAGGGGAAAAGGGAACATAGCCATAAACTTGGGGGAACACAGTGACTCTACATATGCAAATAAACAGTACTCCCCTACACCCCCACCGGGAACAATGTGCCACAGATGCAAATCCCTTGGCCACACCACCTCCACAAAAAACACTCATTGACTGGATCAGCAAGAACAGTGTCACTTTGCAGGTCTGTTTCCAGTTCCAAGTGTGCTGCTTGTCTGATCACACCTGGGGGTGCCACCACCCAACCTAGCTAACGATTCAGCTGTACCATACCAGAGTCAACTCAGCTCTGCTGCTCTCTTCTGTGACAGCTTTACAAAGTCCCCATTGGTGGGAAGCTAAGAGCACTTAGGATGAGTAGAGTCCTGGCTCCTTGGAAATGAGCTCTTTGCTAAAAAGTAAGGTCTCTCTCACCTTTGAGAGCTGCCCAAAATCCATGTTTGTGTATTGTTGTGGTAATACTCAAAGTGTCACTAGTGGAATTGGGGGTTGGCAGCACTTACCCTTTTCACCAACAGAGGGAGCAGAGAGCTCTTTTTCCACTGAAGCATTGGGTCACAAGGCTTACATCAGAGGCAGGCAAACTTTTTGGCCTGAGGGCCGCATCAGGTTTTGTAAATTGTATGGAGGGCCCGGCCCCCACCTCCTATCTAGCCCCCCGGGACTTCTGCCCCATTCAACCCCCCCTGTTCCCTGA
The DNA here is from genome assembly GCF_013100865.1 of Trachemys scripta elegans. Taxonomy (NCBI): domain Eukaryota; kingdom Metazoa; phylum Chordata; order Testudines; family Emydidae; genus Trachemys; species Trachemys scripta. Next base: position 113,766,492 of record NC_048298.1, read on the forward strand.
CAGCCCCTCTGGGACCCCTGCCTCATCCATGGACCCCCGCCGCCCCATCCAACCCCTCCTCTCATTCCTGACGTCCCTCCTGGGACCCCTGCCCCATCCAACCACCTCTTCTCTCTGTCCCCTGATGGCCCCCTAGCCCCTGTCCCCTGATGGCCCCCTAGCCCCTACCCCTTCCAACCCCCGCTCTGGCTTACATGATGCTATCTAAAGTAATTATATAAATACAAGGAAGAAAGGTAGCATAAAAATATCCTTATATCCTGGTTGTCCTTCTAGAACACAAATGGATTGTCCCTTTTCAACCCCCCCCCCCCTCCTTTTTTTGTTTTGCTGTTCTCTTTTGGCGGAATTGTTAAATCTATGTTACTGCTGTTCCGTATCCTATTTCAAAACATGACCTTGCCAAGGATTCCTCCCATCAGTTAACAATTAACCGGGCTTGTGCCCAGTCATAAATACTTCCGATCGATAAACTGATGTTTATTCTGATCCTTCTCAAATGCAAATCATTTAATGCAAACTCCTGCAACCTTGAAATAGAATTCAGATTGCCTGCAAATATTTGAATAAACACAAGTGAGGCCCTTCTCATTTATGAACATTTTTGAAGCTGAGTCACTCCTCAGCCTCTGAGGGCAACCTATACTAATAACAAAAGCATGAGTTTTGTCTGATTTTCATACACATCTTCCTAAAAACACATTTGGCTTACTCAAACCTTGACCCTGTAGGCTACGTCTACACTCGCAGAATTTTTTCGCCAACAGTTTTGTCGATGATGGAAAAGAACTAAAAGAAAAGCACTAGTTTGTGTTCACGTGGTTTTCTATAGGCTTCAGAGCATGTTTACAGATGCAGCACTTGCATCGCCGATGAGAGGAGCACACTGTGGTAGCTATCCCACTATGCACTGCTCTGGGACACAAAGCAAATCATTATTGTGGCGGTGTGTGTGTGTGTGTTTGTGTGTGTGTGTGAGACAACCGCTGGAAGCAACCAGTCCTGAGGTAGGTAGGGAGAGGGGGAGACCCTGACCTCAACCCCTGCCTCCCTCCCTGACTCTGCACAGCACTTTGTCTGCCTTCCTCTGTTCGCATTGTGGGAGGCAGCAGGAGCATTCCACAATAGTGATTTGTGTTGTATCCCAGAGCAGTGATGGCACCGACTGTCAGAACAGAGCTAAAGGTGAGGGGCGCATACCTGCATGCAGGACTGCTGAGTTTCACAGAGCAGCCACTCCCGCTCTGCAGTGTGGGACCGCTCTGGAGGGAAATTAGACACGTAAAAGCAATCCAGAGTCTTCACTGGCACATCAGCGCAAACAGACTCTCGTTGGGGTGGTTTTATTTTTGCGCTGAAACTCCTCCATTTCAGTGCAAAATGTAGATTTTCAGTGAAGAAGCTAGTGTGGTTTTTGTGCAAAAACCTGATGTTTTGCGCTAAAACTGGCAAGTGTAGACATAGCCTTAGTGAGGCTTTTGTAGGCAGTAAGACCAGTGAGCCTTGATCAAACATCAACAGCCAAAATGGAGATGTAGTGATTAATGTGCCCTTTTATTTCCGCTTTAGTTAATGTTATGGAACCTATATTATACCAGCAGTGGACATCAATAATGTTGGTCTCCATTGGGAGTTTTATTTGTTTGAGATTCCCCCCCCCACGCACACATTCTTTGATTAGTATCCCATGTAATGTATGGCAATGCACTGATTCCACCCTCTTAATGTAGTTTTGGGACGCTATGCCCAGTACACACAAGTCCTAGGCCGTTATGCCCTGTGACCATAAAATTCAGCCATAGCTAGAATAATACATTTTAATTTTTCAGATCCTAATACCCAAAGGGCTCTGTACACCTTAACAAAAGAGAGCTAAAACTAACATTTACATAAGGACAGTGTGTCCTAAATAAACTGCAGAGCAACAGGCAAGAGAAACTCCCACAATCCACCCAGAATGCAATTAGTAATACAAATAAATCGTCTGTGCTATAGAGAGACAATTTGGAAGTTGTGCGCTCTGATAATGCTACTTAGGTATGTTGAAGGGAGAGTTTGCTACAGTTAGTGGCCCTCGATGGAAAAAGATTTCACCTCCATCTTCTTAAAGTTATGCTTTGGGATGGTCACCTGAAACCCTTACATCTTCCATGATTGTGAATGTGTGACAGGCACTAGATGGTTCCTGTAAGGGCTGAGTGGTAATGGAATTTTTCATGCCATAAAAAAAATCCAAGCGTTAAAATTCTTTTTTTCATTCTGTAGTGGAACGAAAAAACAAATCTCTGAATATGTTGTGGAACATCTGCCTGGCTTCCTGGCTGCATGGCTAGCAGCCAGAGAGCCAGGCAGCTCACCCTCCAGAGAGGGCAGACTGGATTGCTGGTCAGGTGGGAAACCAGCTATTTGATTCCCCAAGGAATGGTGGATGCCCCAGCTCTGTGGCCACCTACCAGGTGAACTGACAAGCTGGCGAGCAACCTGGGAGCTAGGGCTTGCCTGGCAGACTTTCCTGGAGTTGGGGAACCTGGGAGTCAGGTCTGCCAAGGAGCTGAGAGCCAGGTTCTTGGATCCTTGTCAGTCCACCAGGTGGGTTGCTGAAAAGCCAGCCAGATGAACCGACACACAAGCAGGTAGGGGTTCCCTCACAGAAACCTGCCTGCTTTCTGTTGAAATTTCATTGAAATGACACATTCCCTCAGAACGTCTTGATTTCAATGAATCAGCATTTTCTGATTTGGGAAAAAACCCACAATTATAGTTTGTTTTATTCAAGGTTTTAATACTATGAACCTCATTCTCCTTCTCCATTTCCTTGCACTTCATATGGTCACTTACCACTGTGAGGAGTGGGTATAAAAAGTCCCAAATCAGAATGGGAGCAATCTTACATCCTTCCTTGTGCTCGTCTCAGGAATAAATGACTAGAGAAGATTCAGTACAGCTTCATGGATTTATGTCACACCCCTTTTAAGAAGCAGTAGGGTCCAGTGTACCTGGATTCATTATGTGGTGCCCAACTGGGTTTAAGGAGAGACACCTGGGTCTTGTAAAGGGGGAGGCAACTGCAGGTGTGTGTTGACAGATGGCTACAGACATTATAGGGAGCACAAAGGATTCTGTGGGACCATGAGTCATTGGGGGAAGATACCGCTGGGGAAGGCTTGTGGAGAAGGCCAAGCTCCAGGTAGAAGGTGCTGGACAGCAGGATGACAGACCCTCAGGGAGGAGGGGCTGTGCCCGGCTTGGGACTGGGGCAGAAGATGGTTTGAATTCTGAAGGGAAGACAGACCCTCAGAGGTGGGGGCTAGCAGCAACTGTGATGAAGACTTAATAGTTTAGAGTTCTATTTTAAAGGAGTTTGTGCAGGACTAAATAACTTGGACTGCAGAAGGGGAATGTTTTGAATATCTGGCCTGTGTTGATTTGTTAAGGGTCCTTGAGTGAAGGGGAAACTGAGGCAGGCCTCAGCAGAGCCTTGCTGGCCAGCAGTGGGTACTACAGGACAGGGGTGCCCTTTGATGGTCTAATTTTTAAGAAGCCAAGCACACATGTGCATGCACATAGGCAGGCAGTTGCATGTGTGTTTAACTTCCATGTATGCTTCCCATAGTATGTAAATCAAGAACTTGCATGTGCAAATAGCTAGTAAGAAGCCAAACTGGCCAACTGGTGCAAACATTTGTAGTCATTGGCATATAATTTCACATTTGACTGTCTCTGGAAAATCCGTCTTGAAAGCTGAACATAGAACTGCAGTTATCAAACAGTATTCTGCCCATTTGGGTGACAGATGCCTGTGGCTTGTGCCATATGGCAGGAATTTTGCTGAGTCATACAAAAGAGAGCTGGCATGAGAGACATGTTATGCATCCTGTAATCTGCAATCAACTAAACTCAGCTCGCTATGCTTAGGTGAGAGAAGAGCTAGCTGCCGCTTTAAATCCATAGATGGTCTAAAATTAAACTACCATGTCTTTCCGTCATTCCTGGGTGGTAATGTCTCCGATCCTCCCCATGCAACCAGAAATCCAGCAGCCAGCACTGCATGACTCACCCCCTCCTATCCCTGGTGTAGGTGGTATGGCTGGAGCCCCTCTGCACTCCATTCATCCCTGGTTTCCGGAGCAACTCCTTGGGATCTTAGGCAGTGAGGCATGAGTTAAAACAGTTTCAGGGATGCTTTGTTGTGCCAGGGGATCAGCTATCTGCCTCTGCACACTCTTAAGATGTGGCATGGCCCAGGATCCGGTCCATCATCGGTACAAATCAAGACTTCAGAATGATAGAATTACCATGTTAAGTGCATGGTATTATGAAAACTGTTTCACCCAAGAAGACCATATCCAGGGCTTGGAGCGTGAATGTTATACACTCATGTCAACCAGTCCCACTTAAAAGGCCAGCTGGCTGCATTCTCCACTAGCTGACACTTCCAAGTGGTATTGAAAGGTAGATCTAAGCAGAGTGCTTAACAATAGCCCAGCCTAGAGGTAATAAAGGTTTGGATAACTGTGGGGAGAGCTGCCTTCGAGATGAAAAGGTTGCAATCGCCAGGCTACCCAAAAATGACAAAAGGTACTTTGGGCCACTCCATCACCTAGAAAGCAGCAGAGATGGATCTAATAAGACCTTGATTTTGCAAACTACTGAGAGTGGTGAGCATTAGCAGCAGCGCTTTCTGCTGGTCTGTCTAGCTCAGACAGCTCTAAAAGAACAGCTCCTCTTTTTTACTAAGCCCTGGTCCTTACAGTGTCAGTTCTATGGGGAAAATGCTGCAATCAGAAAAAGAATATACAGGGGCCTGGATAGAGCAAGAGCAAGTGTACGTGCTTGTACAGGCGTGTGTATATGTAATGCATATGAAACAGTAAATCATGAAGGGAGTCATTCACACAAGGCAATAAAGGGAAACCAAACAGGACCATAAGCAGGAACTTCTGTAATTAAGTTCCCATGCCGCCTTCTGTCACTTCTAAATGCTGTTCTGAAGGAAGATATAACGAGCTAACACAAATCCTGGGTAAATCTGTGGAGTTGATATGGATTTACTTTGCTATAAGAGAAAGATCTAGCTCTATAATTCTACAGCGTGGGCTTGTGGCACTAGCAGATTCCCATGAGATAAATGGGCTAGCATGACATGGAGGGTCATTTTCAGAACCCTGATTCTCTTTGCCACACAAGAAGAAGGAAATAAGTTGGTCAGACAATGGAGAAATTTAACATAGCTGAATAGAACCACAGGGTGACTGACCCTTTTAAAGGGAGATGGACCCAGGCACACCTCTACCTAGTTAGCTGCCTTGCAGCTGAGTCTGTGGGACTAGGGGTCTGGTTGTTGCTTGAATAGCAGCTGGTCCTTATAAAAGCCTGTATGGGCACATTAACTGGAGAGCTGCAGGAGTTCCTGGGTTAGGGGAAAGAATGCAACTAGTGACTCCCAGACTGGTGGCCGGGAGAGTGAGAACTAAAGGGGCTAGAAAGGCTCCTTTGGGAATCCCTGGCTCAGGGCACTGGCTGAGAGAGGTAAGGGAAAAGCCTTTGGGAACTTTAGTCCATGTCAAGTAGACAGACTACTTTATTTTGCCTAAATTTCTTTTTAAGCAATACTCTGTGACCAGGGTCAACGGCTTAAAATCACATCAGTGTAAAAGTGATGCTCCTTGGGCTGGTTAGAGAGCCCACCAGCATATATGCAGCAATAAACACTGCTGTAGTGGAGCTACACTGATTTACACTAGCTAATAACCTGTCTGAAAATGTTAACCCCAAGACCAAAAGACCCCTTCCAATAATTTGTGGCTGGGGTGAACAAATAAGCAGTTATGAGTCAAATAACACTGCTCTACAGCCAAAATGCTTCTGAAATAAATGTAGTCAAACTTTACTAATTTTGGGTCACTGAGAATGAAAATGATGCTTAAAATTGTTGATTGGCTCTAGTTTTCAAGATATGATATTGGGTCAGTATATACGACCCTTGACTTGGGAATGGCGGAGGATAAGTGAGTTATAAAGGGAAGGGATCTCAATTTATACCAGAAATGACTAAAATACATCTTTGACTGGATCTATGAATAAATCTATGACTGGGTTTGGACAGTACTTGCTTTTTAGGCAAAACAATGAATGATGCAATCTGAAGCTGGTATTGCATCATACATGATATGAATTGCATCGTGTTATTTGTAGAAGTAATGGATGATGCAATCATAACGAAGCTTACATCACTCTGCTGAACAAATTGCCCTCTATCAACTCTAGAAATCATACAGTGTCGTGCACTCTTATTTGTCAGTGTTTGATTTTGCAAAGGGACACATTTCTGTTTAGCCAAAGTGCGCAGAGATGTCTTGTACTTGTGTGAACAGCGCAGATAACTTCTGCTATGTTTGTGGTGAAGTGACTTTTGCATCACAAAAGTGCAGTATAACCACTATGGTTAAGAAAGCTTATCACCTTTATTTTGGCTGCAAAATTGGAGATCAGGACAAGAGGTGGGCCCCACACATATGCTGCAACACTTGTACAACAAATCTTCGCCAGTGGTTGAACAGGAAAAGGAAATCTATGCCTTTTGCAGTGCCAATGATTTGGAGAAAGCCAACAGATCATAGCAGCAATTGTTATTTCTGCATGGTGTCTCCAGTTGGGAGAGGTGTGTCAAATAAGAAAAAGTGGACTGTGCATTATCCAAACATTCCATCAGCTATACGCCCAGTACCCCACGGAGAAGGACTGCCGGTTCCTGATGCACCAGAATCATTCTCACTTGAGTCAGACAAGGAAGAGGATGAAACTTCTGGTCCTGAACCATCAATGTCACAGGACCCACATTTTCTCCCATCCTCCTCCTCTGAACCACACCTCATAACACAAGGTGAACTGAATGACCTTGTCAGGGATTTGGAACTACCCAAGAGTAAGGCAGAGCTGTTGGGCTCCAGACTACAGCAGTGGAATCTCCTGGCAGGTGATGTTAGGGTTTCCATGTTCCGTGACCGTCAAAAGGATCTTGTCCCATTCTTCTTCATGGAAGGTGATCTTGTAGCAACAACATTGATGGTGTGATGGCAGCCCTCAACATCGTTCACGATCCAGATGAGTGGAGACTGTTCATTGATTCATCGAAGATGAGTCTTAAAGCTGTTTTACTGCATAATGGCAATGTTTTTCCATCAATTCCAGTTGGTCATGCAGTCCATATGAAGGAAACCTATGACAACATGAAACAACTTTTGAGGTGCATAAACTATGACCAACATCAGTGGCAGCTTTGTGGCGATTTGAAGGTTGTTGCTCTCTTGCTTGGTCTGCAGACTGGATACACAAAGTACTGCTGTTTTCTCTACGAATGGGATAGTCGTGCAAGAGATTCCCACTATATCAAGAAAGATTGGCCACTCCGACAGTCATTGGAGTCTGGGAGGAAAAGTGTTCAGCATCCACCACTTGTTGAATGAAGGAAGATTTTGTTACCACCCTTACACATCAAGCTGGGTCTGATGAAAAACTTTGTCAAGGCCATTCACAAAACACAAGCAGCTTTCAAGTACCTCCGTGGAAAATTTCCAAGGTTAAGTGAAGCTAAGATAAAGGAAGGTGTCTTTGTTGGTCCTCAGATTCGTGAACTTCTTCGAGATTATGCATTTGACCATGCACTGCGTGGCAAGGAAAAGACGGCATGGAAAGCCTTCCCGTTAATGGCAATACATTTTCTCGGAAACAACAAGGCAGACAACTACAGGTTGTTGGTGGCAAACCTCCTCAAGGCATACAAAAGCCTTGGTTGCAACATGTCACTAAAGATACATTTTTTGCACTCTCATCTAGATTTTTTTTCCACCGAACTTTGGAGCAGTGAGCGACGAGCACGGCGAGCGATTTCACCAGGACATTGCAACAATGGAGAAATGCTATCAGGGCAAATGGAGCCCATCAATGCTTGCAGACTATTGCTGAACAGTGACAAGAGATGCTCCATTTAATGAATACAAGAGACAAACCAAGAAGCGCCGAGTAGACACTGAATAAGACTAAACTAGGTACATAATAGTTTTTTTGCCTTTTGTTTCATAATACATTTTATTTATATAACCCTTTTGTTGATTTTTAAAGTGTTACATAAACAGGACAGGTGAAATATTATCATGTAAAGAAACCATAAACACATGAAAAGACCTAGGTTTACAATTTATGATTAAAACTCTACTATCTACACAATATACATAGATATAAAATGTAAAAACTTAAATATCTTAGAAACAGTAGCCAATCAGTTTTAATTGTCATATTTGAATTCAGCACATCAAAATACATAATAAATAGCACATTTTATCTCTGAAGCAGACGACTTCTCAAAAATTGTAGACCAGTGTAATGAGCGTAGGAAATGTTCATCTTTTATTTTTAAAATGTTGCATTTTACATTGGACTACTTTGTGTCTTAATTTCCAGGTCTCTAGGAGCGTCTAAATGAAAAAAAAGTCTTCTGTATCTGAAGGAAAAGTCCAAAGAAACATTTCTGGGAATTGCAAATGTTTGAAGTAGTTTGTGTCTAAGAAACAAAGCCCCTGTTTTCTGAGTTCTAATTATTATGCAGCCTAACAAAGACAGTATTATTTTTGGTATTGCAGTGGATTTTATGCAACTGGTGCAGCATTGCCTGTGTTCAGCAGTATCTGGACTCACCTCTAGCTTGCCTTTGTCCTCTCATCCTGACTATTGAGGCTCCCTCCTGGCTGGCCCAAGTCCCAGCTCTCCAGCATGAGCAGAATGCCTGCTGCCTTACATATGTGTATAAAAGCATGAACATATCAACCTCATTCTTGAACAATTCAGCTGGCTTCCCTTCTGTTTCAGAATCCAATTCAAAAGCAGCCTGCTTCTGTTTAAAACCTCCATTTGACTAGCTGTGTATTAACGGAGATACTATTTGGATATACTTGTAGCAAAAAAGAAAAGGATCTTGTAAAAGTACATTAGTAGGTAATAAATGTCAGAGCTCATTTTGGCCAGGAAGTTCTCTAGGCATCTGGCAAAAACAGTGCATGGCTTATGTAGCACTGAAAGGCTTGTAGCCAAAACATCTTCCTTCTACTGGAAGTCATTATTACCTTTTTCCTCCATTACATATGCAACTGAGAGAAAGAGAGAGGGAACTCTAACAAAATAAATTGGTTGATACTCGGTAATTAATTCAGCTATCTAAAGGGAATGGAGAACTCACGAATTACAGTCTAACGATTTGTCTACCTGGGGATACTAGTGAGCTAGCAAATTAGGGTGTGAATTTGTGGTGCACTAGCCACATGCTGACTGAGTCCTAAAAGTGCCTTTGTGTGCTTTAGCTTAATACACTGGCACTTCCAGTGTGCAGTGTCCCCATGAGTTAGTGAGAAATAGCTGTATGCTAACTTCTCATGTAGACAAGCCCTAAGGAAGCATTTGTAATGATGAAATGCTTTCATTAGGGTTGCGATGGGTTGGACTCCTCCTGCCTCCCCCCCATCTGGATGCCACCTGAAGTGCTGGGGTCCCACTGGTTCCACCCATTCCACCAGCCTAGGTTTCCTCACCCTGTCCTAGCTGTGCCAGGCCCTCAAGTCTTCTCCAGCGTGCACACATAGGGCAGGACGCATCCAGCTGCAAATGGACACAGAGATATTGAGATCAGCTGTGTGTGGGAAGAATCAGCTTGGGGATTCCCCCAGCACTCATGTGCACACTCCCTTTGGGGACTAAACCCAAAATAATTGTCTTGCGCTGAATAGAAAGATCTGCACAGTGCAAGCTCATAAAAATTTGCCCTCTCCCTCAATGTGGAGAGAGAGATGCACAGCTTTTTGCCCCTCCCCAAATATGAATGGCACAAACTGGGTTTTGAAATGAACAAGAAATAAGTTTAACTACAAAAAGTAAATTTTAAGTGATTATAAGGGATAGCAAACACAACAAAACAGATTACTGGGCAAATAAAACTAAACACATAAACTAAGTGTAATACACTCAAGAAACAAGTACAAATGTAATTTCTCACCAAAAATGTTGTTTTAGGAAAGTTGCTGAGTTTCTGTAGCTTAGAGTTGCAGTTATTTCTCCTTACAGACTGGACCCCCATCTCAGCCTGGACCCCTGCCTTTCCCTTCAGGTGTTTTTATCAGTCTTCCTTCCTGGGTAGGCAATGGAGGAGAGCCCTGATTGATTTACTCCCCAGCCTTAAATAAAATTTACATAAGGCATGAATCCTTTGTTTCCAGTGGAAAAATACCAGCAGTGTCCAAGGGGGTACTCCATACCAAGTGACATCAGATGACTCTGCAGTATTAAAGCAATATCCCAGGAAGCTCCTCATGAAGGTGGGAGATAAGTTCTATTTTCCTTCCTAGTGGCCCAATCCAGGCTGATTGCCTACTCTCTCGTGGGCGTTCCCCCAAATACACACACAGTTGTAATTGATACATAATCAATATTCCTAACTTCAGATACAGAAATGATACATGCATACAAATTGGATAAACACATTCAGTAGATCATAACCTTTCCAATGATATCTAACATGACCTATCTTGCATAAAATATCTTAGTTATGCCATATTCATATCCTAACAATATTTCTATGAAGAATATGGGGTGTAATGTCACCAGGGTCTCATTGCACCTGGCCCTTCTATGAATGTGCAAGATGAGAATACAGCAGCCTCCTAAGGGATTGTGCAAAGGGTGTATAACTTGTGGACTTCCTGGAGCTTTGGGAGGGTTAGTCCCTAGCTCTCTTACTATTATATTGAGATGGGCTGAAGTGATGAACTTAAAATCTGAATGAGTTCCTAAAGTTTTTGGTGGGAGGGTAGGGTTGGGTTCTATGATTGGCTTTGAAGTTTAGTGCTACGAAGTTTAGATCTGAGTTTTCATTTCCATAAAGCTTAGGGGTGTTCAAAGATACATTTAAAAAAGGGATACTGGACAAACATGGATGTCAAACCCAGAAGGCCAATGATGAGTACTACTGTGTAGTAAAAGGGACATCCACAGCACATTCTTGTTAATGTCCACCCATGCTGATTTGCCATAGTTCATTATTGTAATTACCAATTGGCAACTATAAGTATTTATTGCAATCAAACCACTGTGTAATAGATGTATTTGTATTCCATGGTTGTTAAATAGGAATAAATGTACCATTTAATGCTCCAATGGATATTTCATGAGCAAATAAAAATAGAACAGTGCAAATAAACCAAAATATCTGTTTCTGGCAATTCCAAAAAAACCCCAAAAAAATATTTTGGGTTGAACAAAAATTTGTTTTGATTTCAAACACTTATTAATTTTTAAAAAAAAATTAAAATGAAAGGACTGGCATTTCAAATCAAAACATTTAATTTAGAAAATGTTAAACCAAAACATTTTGATTTTTTGTGGATTTTTTTTTTGACTCAAACAATTTGGCAAAATCAACATGAATTTGCAAAATGTTTCGCATCACAAAATCTGTGTATTTATTTATTTTTTTTCCCAAAAAATGTTTTGGTCACACAATTTCACCTACCTCTATATAATGGGACTGTTTTCTTCTAAATTAAGCTGGAATTTTCAAAGGAACATAAAGGAGTTAGCTGCCTGACTCACTTAGGCTGTCATTTTCAAGTGAACCTAAATCCTTATTTGTGACACAATTTAAAGTGTGATCTACTATTTAAATAGAGAGGGGACATCTCACAAAGTCTGAATCTGGATCCAAACTTTCCTAGAATGCAGGGTTGTTTGAACATAGGAGTTTTGCTTTTGACCATTATAGAGGGTAAAGACCGGTCAAGAAAATTTATCTAGCGACTTACATGGCTCTCATCACTAGTTAGATTCAATTTGGACTTAAACTTTGCCAATTTTCCATGTTGGTAGAATCAAGATTTTTAATTCAGATCCATCTCTAACAAGTATCTCCCAAGGTTATGAGACACTGGCTTTTTTTTCTGCTTGAAATGCCAACATGTTACAGACCATTTTTAGCAGAACATTGATTTGAATTGGCAAATATTAAGTAAGAGGCTACTTAATGGATATCCATAGGAAGCGAACACTTGCAAAGCTCAATCCTGACCTTCAGCTGTCCTTGCTTTAAAATGAAAAGGAGTATTTGGGGAGCCACAGGGCTGATGTGAGGGGGAGGATGAGATGCTGTGGAAAGAGGAGCGTGTTTGATTCTTATACAACTAAAAAAAGATCATGATGGATCAGATTTCCAAAATGACTAGTGATTTTTGGGTGCCTCAATTTTTTGGCGGGCCCAACCTGAGAGAGCTTTTAAAGGAGCCTGACTTTTCAGAGGGAAGAAACTTAGAACTTTCTGAACAATAGCTCCTTGAAGTTGGCTCAAGTTGGGCAATCAAAAATGGAGGTATCCAAAATAACTAATCACTTTTGAAAACCTAGGCCATGTAAAGACCTGTGAGAAAAGGGCAAACCACAAGTCTGAGTTTCAGTGAATGCAGCACGATAACTTAAGAAAAAACAAAAAAAGAAAACAGAGAGAGAGAGAGAGAGAGATCTGTGGCTAATGATTTGCAAAAAATATCCTAAGCAAAGGTCAGACTAGCTAATGCTTTGGGATGTACAACCTAGAAATCTGGGAAAGTCTCTGAAAAAGCTAAAAGCAATATTTGTCACTTCCTGAATTTTGAACAAACAGGTTTATGCAGCTGCATGTAATTACAAGAAGTTAAAGGACTGTTTATTTAACAATGATATATTATAAATTCACTGGGAAATACAGCATTAGTCAGAAAGACATTAACATGTCCATTAAACTATCTGGAAAGCTGTACCTTTTATAAATTAGTATTGTTGTGCTCTAGTTAATCAGATATAGATCTCTGTACATGTGGCAACAAAGACACAAGCAATGGGACTAAATTAATGGACTGTATCATAAGGGAGGGAGATGTTAACCTCATTTTAATTTTCAAAATAAGATACTTGTATGCCCTCCCCATGTTAATATAGGCCTTGTCTATACTAACTGTAAGTCGATTCTAATTTACCCCAGATAAGTTACGTAAGTAATGTAACTTAAGTCAACATAATTTACATCAACTTAAAGTGGTGTCTGCACCATGGTCTGTCAACAGGCGATGCTATCTTGTTGACATAGCTTCCGCCTCTCGTAGAGGTGGAGTACTGAAGTTGACTGGAGAGGGCTCCTCCATCGACTTAGTGTGTCTTCACCAGACCCACTAAATTGACACCGCTGCATCAAGTACAGCAGTGCCAATTTAGCACCATAGTGAAGACTAACTCATAGTATCTCAGCACTTCACGATCTTCAATGTAGTTACCCTCACACCACCACTGTGAGGTAGGGAAGAGCTATTATTCCTATTTTACAGATGGGGAGCTGAGGTACAGAAAGACAGTGTAACTTTAAGTCATACTGGAAATCTGAGTCTGAGCAGGGAACTGAATCCAGGTTTCTGGAATCCTAAGCCAGTGCCCTAACGACTAGCCCATCTTTCTTCTTTGGGCTATGCCTATTGGTAAATGAAATGCCATTTTATAGTTTTAACCTTTCCCTGGGGTAATCTCTTTTCTTTGTACAATTTCCTGAGCAAATTTAGTGCCATCGACAGGTTCTGAAGTTCTTGTTGGTTGAGAACCAACACCCACTGAAGACAATGGAAGTATCTCGGTTGACTTCATTGGCCATTGGAACAGGTCCTTCATTTGCAGGAAAGATGCAGCAACAGAAGAAATTCTGCCTCTCCCCTGCTTGCCTGCAACACATACCCATCACTTGGCTCCTCACTTCTGAAGGGTGAGAGTAGTTAATTCTCCAGGCCCATTAATTTCTTGGCCTCCGAGCTGAAACTGCTAGTGATTGCCAGTTGTAATATGGACACCTATCCACTAGGAACTGAACTGACACCACCAACTCGTTACCTATGGGTCACCAAATAACTGTCCGATGGTAGCAAATTTCAGTTACTACAGACCTGCGCTGCATTCAGACCAGCGTTCTATAATTTCAGTGCCAATGCTCTTAATCTTACATCTGCTACTTGAGATTTTTTTGTTTTGTTTAAAGAAAAGAACGTGAATTCTTGATAGTCATGTCATGACTGAAAAAACAAACAGTGGGGTGGATTGGTTAGGATCCTATTAATAGAATGAAAAATGCATATTGTTCTCTCACCACCAGACAAAAATAATTCATCATTGATGTTGTATTATCACAGCTGCAAGTGTGCTTTCTGTGAAATCTTCTGAATTGTATGGAACAGCCAAACCAGCTAGCTGCCTCGTGAGGAAAATAAGTAAATAAATGTGAAACGTCATCCTTCTCTGGACAAGAATTTAGCTCCTTTGCCTTGATCAGCAAGTACTTTAGGACCCGATCCTGCTTTCATTGAAGTCAGTGAGATCTTTGCCATTGACTTCAGTGAGAGGGCAATCAGGACCTTACATAGGATTTGCTGTATTGGATCAGGAGATTGGTCTATCTAGTCTGGTATCATCATTTCAATAGCAAGTACCTGATGCTTCGGGAAAAGAGAAGACCTTCCGTAATGTGCCTCGCTAATTGTGCAATGCTGCTCATGGAGGGGGTGGGAATTCCTTCCTCACCCTGCAGGAGGTTGGTTTGCAACTTGACAAAGTCATGTAACAGGGTTTACTGGCCCTTTAGGGCCGTGGGGAAGTCTACACTGCAGCTGGGAGCAAGCCTCCCAGTGCACATAGACAGATTTGTAGAAGCAGGGCTTAAGCTAGCATGCCAAAAATAAGCGAGGATGTTACAGCTTGAGTAGCAGCTTGGGCTCTCAAGCCCACTTGGCCCTGCCTGGCCTGAGTCTTGTCTCTGAAGCTGCAACATCCAGGCTGCTATTTTTAGTGCACTAGCTCAAGCTCCACTAGCAAGTCTACCTGGCTTGGGAGTCCAGCTGCAATGTAGACACACCCTTAGAGGCTAGGCTATTCTGTTCCGGGAGTTCTTACGTAGACAGGGATGCTAGAGGAATGACAGAGGCAGATGCTGAGAAAGGAAATGGTCCTAGGGTAACAGTGTCTGCGAAAACTCCAAGCGCTCAGCCAACCAGGGCAAATTCTGGGAAGGCGGGCAGGATATAATCTGCTTTTCCCCTCAGAGTGGAAAGAGAGCTTGATAGGAAGAGAACTGCCTGTGTATCTCCCCCATGTCAGGGAGAATGAAAGTGAATTAGTTTTGACTATGCCTCTAACTGCAGAGGAGTGTTGGCAAATTGCATCCCAGTGGAGACAGAAGGACAATTTCTGTTGGTTTGGAATTTTGCTGCCAGTCTGGGAGGAGCCAGCTCAGAGAATCATAACCTACTATGAGATTTGATTGTGCCTTATTTGTCACTTTTCTGGGCCAGAGAACTGTGTGGGGTAGCTCTCTTCTTTGCTATTCCCATTTCGGACTCCAGCAAAGATGGTATGTCCTGTAGATAAAAGTCCTCAGTCCTTTCTCCCTCTTGGAGTCATCATGGGTACGTCTACACAGCAAAGAAAAACCCGCATCCAGCCTGTGGGGCTAGGGCTGCAAGGCTGTTTCATTGCTGTGTAGACTTCTGGGCTCGCGCTGGAGCCTGGGTTCTAGGACCTACAAGGTGGGAGAAACCCAGAGCTCAGGCTCCGGCTCGAACCTGAGACAGCTGGCATGGGCCAGCCGCGGGTGTCTAGTTGCTGTGTAGACATACCCCACGAGTCAACCCCTTATTTCTTCCCCATTGTGTATCTTTCTAATGGTGGAATGCTCCCCACTGGCCTACCCTTCCTTTTAGAGGGGAAGAGTCCCATCCTGCACCATTTATTTCTTAAGAAAGATGCTTATGCAGATCGGGTTGCTTCTATAGATTCCCAAAATTGCTGACAACCTTTTCCTTTTACCCTTATTTAACAGTAAGCCAAAAAATCCTGGTTTTAGGCATATCTTGCATGAATTGTAAATGTATTCATTACTTGATTTTTGCTGCTGCTTGTCTGGAGAAAATAAGCTAGCGTTAGTCGTCAATGCTCTGTAGAATGATGCCCATATGGAAAATAAAAGGATATTTTATTAAAATATAGAAATGGTAATCAAGCAACTTTACAGTACAGATGCTTGTAACAAAAAGTGGGACAGGCATTTCAGTGCATTCATACTGCGTTCAGGAGGAAGTGTCAGCAGGTGAAGTAGAGAACTTGCAGTCAGGACTCCTGTGTTCTATTCCCAGCTTTGTGTGTCTTGGACAAGTCATTCCACTTGAGTCATTTGCAAAATGGGTCTAATAGAGTTACAATAGAAAGGCTTAACTTCATTTAAAAAAAAGTCTTGGAAGGGATGTAAAGCCTCCTTCAGGCTGTAAGCCAACATCTAATAGGGGTTAGACAGAAATAGGCAGCTTATTCCATAGATAATTATGGCATTGTTTCTTGAACTTGCCTCTGAAGAATGTAGTACTGACCACCGTCAGAGGTAGGACAGTGGACTAGATGGAGCATCTGTCTGCTCTGGTATGACAATGCCTAAACAGTTAATACTTAACTATCTCACAGTGGTATAAATGAGGCATAGAGACTCAAAGGTTTCCAAAATGCTTTAAGATCTCTGGATGAAAAACACTTTATGAGTGCAAAGTATTATCAGTGCAAAGTATTATCAGTAGATTACTGCTGTGTTGCAGTAATAGAGAAACAATGAAAAGCTCTCCAGTATGATTCCAAAATGTCCAGTACATTTGTAGGTGAAATAAATGGTTAATCATTAAAAGACAGACAGCTGATTGCTCTAAGCAATGGCCTCTTTTTCCATCTAGGCCTGTGGTGCCTCTCCCCCCCCCCCCAAATCATAACTAAATATAGAACAGAAGCCCTCAATAACCAGTCAATAAAAAGTAATTAGCTATCACAGCTGGAGAAACATTTGTCCTTGAATGTAACCAACAAACTGTTTTTGACTGTATGGTGGTAATGTCAATCAAGCTGGAAAGAGAGAGAATGTTATTAAATAATTCAGATTTTCCAGGGTTTTATCTTTTAAAAATGCCTGCTTCATATCATAAGATATTGCTGCCTCTAGGTAAGGCTCCAGACTGTTACAGATCTTGACTGAATGTCTATACTGTTCTGCTTTTGGAGGCAGTTCTATCTACAATGTAACTGCAAGGCAGACCTTCATCTAGTTCTCCTCTTGGGCTATTTGCTAACTGTTGTGTGACTGCTTGTCTAAATGTAGTAGATCAGTTACCACACTCACTTTAATATCATTCTTCAGCATTGGCTTTATCCTGCCTGTGCTGAGTGCTCTGGTCTGACAAAGCTCTTAAGCACAGGCTTAGCTTTATGAATTCATATAGTCCAGTTGACTTCAATAAAAATATTCATGTGCCTTGCAGCATTGCACTCCTCCTAGAAATGTAGGGCTGGAAGGGACTTACAGAGGTCACCATGTCCAGCCCCTGGATTTGTCTTAGTGTTAGAAAAATCCTGTTGTCATTAGCTTTGCTTCTCCTTGTGCTCACTCAGTTTGTGTTCTGTACTGTGAGAGGTGTTTTCTGCCCTTGGATGAGTATATGCTTAGCAAACTGGAGCTGGGCGTGTACGTCCAATGGCACAGTGGGACTATGTGGTAGCATTTTCAATTTGGTTTCCATAATAAAATATTGTTTCTCTGATTCTAGAGACTATTGTAAAGTAGCCTTTCCAAAACTGCCATCAAGATGTCCTGGCTATGTAGCCTAACATCTACCAGTCTGCCCTTACCAAAATGAGGATGATGGCAGCCTTAGCCAGTCCGTTGCTGTGTGTGTGCTCTGAGGGGTGATTGGGATGGATGAACAGGACTGTTTCTTACTAAGGGTTTGTACAGTGCCTAACACAATGGAGCTCTGCTCTTGGTTTGGACTCCAAGTGGTACTGTAATACTACTACCAATAATGACGCTGTGCTGTGGGGGAGGTGATGCAGTGCTTTGTCAGAGGAGGGAACTGGATATATGCTGCCTGAGGAGGTGTGAGTCCTCATGGATTGGAGAAGAGAGGAGGGGAGAAGATAGTCTCTTTCTCTTTTCTTTCCCTGGTTGCTGTTAATTGGGAGGGTGGAGAAAGAGACTGCAGATGTCACACCTTGTGGTCTCTGATCTGGCCAGTCTGTGTGTGTTGAGATACCTTTATAGGACCAGACCTGCCTGAACTCTGAGGCAGCACCAGAAACATGGCCCACCAGGGCACAGTTCATCCTAATGGAGTCAGATTAAAGGGCTAGTTTTCTGTTGCCCAATAAATAAATTCACTTGCCATGAACAAGTGTGCAGACTGAATTTTGCACTGCAATTGTAAAGTATGCTCTGCATCCTCTCAAATTCCAGGATCACATCACCCATGTGGTCATGGGAAGTCTGGACCTATGTTAACTCAACCAGTGACATTTCCCCTTCAATTCACAGTTAAACTGTCTCTTTTTATGCTTTGTCTGACAACCTTTACAGAGCCCAACATTTCTGAAGAGGAATCTTTCCCATTCTTTCTGCATCTTTCCCTGGGCCCTGGATTGACCTCCATCTGCTTTGGTTTGTCCTCCACTCCATCAGTGTCTGTAAATCCCCCCCACCCCCCTACAGTCAGAAAGAAGTGAGATGCTGCTAGGGCCTCCATTTCCCTACTGACTCATTAACAATATTTATTGAAGTTTTCCCCTGTTGTCTTCATTCCTTTTGGATTTAGTGGAAGGAAAGGGGCTGGTAGACTTTTTGCTTACAGTTGACCTGATCTCTCTGGATAGAGCCACGTTAGCATGGAAGAAACTTGGAACTTCCATAAGGGAGATCTTACATTACTTATGTGGAATGTTTCAAATGGTCTCTTTTTGTTGGATATAATCTACATTTTCATAAAAAGCATTTTAAGATGCCAAATCTATCTAACTTTAAGTGTGAGTCTATCATGCTGTTCAATTTGTGTTTCCTGACTAAAAAAAGTTTCAAGTTTAGGTTGAGTAGAAAAGTTTGTTCCTTTCTGGGTCAGGGGCTCTCTCTCTCTCCTATTCTTTTATGATCGTGATTTATTTGTGCCTGTAGCAGTGCGAGACTCACCCCCTGCAGCGCCTCCTGCTGGTTTCCTGAGAATTAGCTCTTTTTCCAGCTCTGGAGCGCCCTCTGCAGGCCGGTGTCCCACTTGCTGCTGGCCCCCATGTCCCTCCCCATCCCAGGAATTCTGCCCACTGCAGCAACCCCCCAATCTGGGTTTGCCCACTCAGGGGAACCCCCAAGCCCCTATCCCCACCTCGCCTCTGTATCAGGCTACTGCCAGTCACCAATTAGCCCCCATTCACTGAGGCAGACTGCTGTGTACAAGCCATTCATCACAGGCAAGGGGGGGTTTGGACCTGCTGCCTTGTCCTACCCCTGGGCTTCCCTCTGCAACCCCAGTACCCTCCTGGGCCTTTAGCAAGGCCTGCAGCCTGGGGGGTTTCCAGGCTGGAGCTCCTCTGGCCTTCCCCCAGCCCAGCCCTGCTCCACTTTAGGTACTCTGTGAGCTCCTAAGCAGCCAGGCCCTTCCCTCTGTAGAGACAGAGAGGGACTATCTGCTCCTGGCCAACTGCCCTCTTATAAGGGTCATCTGGGCCCTGATTAGGGCGTGGCCCCAGCTGAGGCTGCTTCCCCAATCAGCCTTGGAGCTGCTTGACCCAGCCACAGCCCTCTCCTGGGAAGTTTTTAACCCCTCTGGGCAGGAGCGTGCTAACAACCCCTCTACACAGCCTTAGGGTTTATATATGAAATGCATGTGGGGAATATAAAGAATGAAAAATGAAGTTTTGTGGAGTATCTCCAGAAACAGCAGGATTTTTTTTCCCCCAGAGAAGTCCTACTGCAGCCAGGAGGAATGGATCCCTCTTGCTGTTAAAAATTCTGTTTGATAACTTCATTATAATATACCAGCTTACAATTCCTGTTCCAGAACTGTTTGTAAGCTAGTACAGGATTTCTAAGTGAGAGACGGAATGGCAAAGAGATTCAAAATTGTTGGTCCAAGTGTAAAAAAAATGGTGCTTCTTGTTATAGGGTGTTAATTAAGTCCTATACTCTTGCTGGAACATGTCTAACCTGGCTGGCAGCATTTTTATTTTTTATTTTTGCTAGACTCTACCTGCACCCCTTTGGTTCTCAAAATATGTTCTCGCACTCCTTATCAAAAATCAAAATATGTTCTCGCACCCCTTATCAAAAATCGTTGAAGTAGGTCAGTTATTTAAACCTAGATATATTTTTTTGTTTGTATATTACAGTAATCGTTAAAAATGTATAAAGTTAATAAATATCGGTTTGATGAAACAAAGTAGTTGTACTTATGTGCCTGTGCTTAATTTGTGTTTTCAATGATTTACCATCTAAAAAAACCTGGCATGTCTCACACCCCCAGAAAGGGCATCCCACACCCCCAGGGGGTGCGTTCACCCCAGGTTAAGAACCACTGTGCTAGAGCATCCATTCATTTAAATGGAAAGTTGGGAAGGATGCATTAGATATATCTGACTACACTGGAGTAGAGCAATTTCCTGGCTGTACCTGGTTTCTCATTAGAACTATAAATAGGGCTTTTGATTTTTGGTTTTAACTAATAAACACTTCCTATCCTCCCCTCCCCTGAAATAGGTGTTTATCCTATAAACACCAGAAAAACACAAGAAATGGTTACTTGTCTCGAAGGGCTTGTCTACCTGGAACAGTAACTGCAGGGGTGTGATTCTAAAGCATACTAACGTCTTGTACATTAATTGGTCCATGTAGACCCTGCTGCGGCACACTGAAGGATCCCTAATCAGCTTTAACATAGTGCCATTTGAAACAGTACTACATTGAAGCACACTAGGGACCATTACAAAGAGATTAGTCATTCCGGTGTTGGATACTGTAATGAGCAATATGTTTTATATTCAAAGAGAGCCCTCAAAACCCTGATTTTGGAACATAGTTTTAGCACTTTGAGTTTTATGTATAACCCTCCAAGTGAAATTAATAAACTCCCCCAAACAGACGCCCTAATTATAAACTACGGTTATTAGGTTGTTTTAGCCAAAAGATCTCTTTTCTGATAGTTTCTCTTGGTCAAAGCCACTAGGAAATAGAAATAATGGAGCCGGGGGGTGAATTTGTAGGCTGCGCTAAAAAATTATATAATTGTAATAAAGGATAGAATGTTCCTTACAACCAGGAGAGATTCCCCTGAGCTTAACGGAACAACAAATCTTGTTGTCATTCAGATGTTTTTCAAGTGTAGATTTAGCAGCTATTGAAGTTGGTCTTTTTGTTTTTTTCCAGCTGTATATGAGCTCCTTTTATTTCAAATTATTTGATTGACTGTAGATCTATAGTAAAAGAAAAGGACACATCGGCATAAATTTTCAAGTGATAATGATCACTGTTGGTTGGGAAATGTTCTATGGAAATGTTTTTTGAAATGGTGATTCCAGCAAAACTGCAATTTTCATCAGGAATTTGAGTTTTGCAGAAATGTTTATTTTTTCTGTCAGGCTTCCTGACTTTGTTTGGGGACAGTTTGACATTAATATGGATTTGCCTTGTTGCTCTGGTGCCTCATAGGAGTTATAATTGGGGTGTTTCTTGCTCCAGTTCTTCGCTTTGAGTCAGGCTCCCTGATCAGACCAAATCTTCCATGATGCACCAAGGTCTTGTGCTGAGCTGCCATATTGCATCATGGGACATGTCGTCTGGCCTGGATGCCCAGCCCATTGGGGAACATAAGAACAAAAGAATGGCCCTACTGGGTCAGACCAAAGGTCCATCTAGCCCAGTGTCCTGTCTTCCAACAGTGGCCAGTGCCAGGTGCCCCAGAGGGAATGAACAGAACAGGTAATCATCAAGTGATCCATCCCCTGTCACTTATTCCCAGCTTCTGGCAAACAGAGGCTAGGGACACCATTCCTGCCCAATCTGGCTAATAGCCATTGATGGACCTATCCTCCATGAATTTATCTAGTTCTTTTTTGAACGCTGTTATGGTCTTTGCCTTCACAACATCCTCTGGCAAGGAATTCCACAGGTTGTACGTTGTGTGAAGAAATACTTCCTTTAATTTTTTAAAACCTGCTGCCTATTAATTTCATTTGGTGACCCTTAGTTCTTGTGTTATGAGAAGTAGGTAGAATAGGGACATGAGGCAACTGAACTATCACTGTCATGAGGCACCACAGCAACTCAGAGACAGATGCAGTTTAATTATCAAACCAATTTGAAATTAAACATTGCAATTTGGGAATGCCCACACTGGAACGTTTTGACTTTTTGAAAAATTTCAATTTGAAAAATTATTATTCTGCCCCGAAAAAAAAGATATTTGGACTTTTCAAGCCAATCTGGGACAAAAACAAATGTAAAAATATTGGAATTTCATGAAGAAGAGAAATAAAGATTTTTTTTTTCTTTATCATTTCTGCTAATGATTTTGAGGGTTTGAGTTTTTGGAGGCACTTCTTGAGGCGTCTTACAGGGCCCTGATTTTTAGAGGGTTAGCGTTCAGTACTACTGAAAAATCAGGCTGCACTAAGATGTCACTTCTGAAAATTTAGGCCATCAGGACTGTCTACCTTAGACAAAAAACACTGTTACCGTTGGTAGTAGCACTCTTTATCATCACCACCACCTCCAAAATGTCCACACACAAATCACCCAGAGGTAATAGAGTAGGATTGCATCACATTGAATTCTACCTCTTCTCTGGCCCAGTTCCAGTTTACATTCATGCTCAGTGTGTGCGGACAAGAAATCACGGACATTGCAGCTGTACGTCCTCCCAGTTGCATCGCACTGAACTGTGCTCATCAGTAGGCCTGACCACAAATGAGGCATTCCCTGGGTTGGGGCAGCTCAGCTGAAGAAACATCTGGGAGAAAATATGGAGCTCACAGAGTGTAATATGAAAAATGAATGATGAACTTTCAAAATGTGGGCAAAAGAGGGTTTTTTAACCTTTTTTTCCTTTTCTTATAACATAAAGAATAAAAATAGAAAAAGACTGAGGAAACTTCAATATTTAAAACACCAATAGAAAACACCAAATAAGAGATTCTGATACAGTTGTGGCAGGTCAAAAAGTTTCCGCTAAGCTGTCGTTGTTTTTCTAACAGAAAAATGGGTTTTTGACAAAATGAAACTTTTCACACTAATTTTCTGCATCCTGCAAAAAAATTCAATTTTCTGTTGAAAAATGGAACATTCAAAACTTGAAATATTTTGGCCAAAAATAGAGAGAGAAATACATCCATATATGGTGCCACAGTGCCTGATGGGATTAGTAGTTTGGTTGCCTCGTGTCCCTATTTTCTATGGGCTGGGGGCTCCTTGGCCAGGCTACATATCTCATGATGCACTATTGTCAGCAACTCCCACTATTGTCAGCAATCTCCAAGCGGGAAGACTGTAGGGCATCATGGGAGATACAGTCTGACCAGGGAGCCTGGCCTATAGAGGAGAATGGGAGCCAAAGTGTTCTCTGGGGAAATTCCGACCAGTACTAGATACAGTATTGTACTGTTGCCATGTACACTACCCCAGTCCTCAACTGGTATATCTTATGCTATTGCCCCAGGAACAGCATCTAGTCATCAGAGGTGAGAGTGCGAAGAGCAGAAGAATGGACATTAGAATGAAACTGAAACCTGTCAAAATTTCAATTTCACCAGTATGTAAGGTTAAGGGTGTGCATAAATCTTTGCACATTAAAGGCTGTTGAGTGCAGAACCTCATCATGTGAAGAGGTAAAGCTCACCTGATTCAACCACTGTTGCTCTCTACAACTGGTTGTACATAGATCTTTTTGTTTGGGTCAGGGGGTTGGGGAAACAGTTGTGTGACACTTTCTATGATCCTCGGCACATCTAGTGTGTTGTGCAAAACATTTTCGTTGGTAGTAAGGGTGACCAGGCAGTGTCCAGTTCTGAGCTTTCGTTCATTTGTTCCTCACTCAGATCTTTCCATATTCTTCAGACTAACACTCAGGCCATTGCAAATTCTGCCCAGAGCAAAGGCTGTCAGGATACAAAGAGCTTTGAGCTATTCCAGCCTTTGAGCTATGGCCCTTAAAGGTGAGTGATACTGGCAGGGAAGGAAGTGGCCCAGAACAGACAGGAAGTGCACTGTTTCAATACCTCTCTGAAAGAGGGTTAGCTAAAATTGATTAAAAAAAAATTTTTTTTTAAATCTTCCCCCTCACAATTTTTTTTTTTTTTTTAAATTTCATCAAACTTTGAAAAGCTCTCTACTTTGGCAAAAACCAGGGGGGAAATTTGAAATTATGACCAGGTCTATCTTTTCACCTTTAGCGCTCTAAAGCAGCTTCCAGCTCCTTAAGTGCTAGAACTCTGATGGAAGGTGCCTGTGGAAATATTACACATCCTTCCCTTGCGTTGAAGGGTACAAGAGACACTCTCTCTCCCCCCCCCCCGGCACAAGGAGATGTAAATTACAACTCTTTGCACCACCTTCTGGCCTTCTGGCCTATGACTTGTTCTGAATCCCTATTCTATCCCCAAGCTTTCTAAAAACTCAGGGGGAAATTTGACCTGTGTCCTTGCTGAACAACTAAGAAGCAAGATGTAGAAAGGATATATTTAGGTGCAAAAAGGGACTTAGCCGAAAGGACTTGTGATTGCTCTGAGAGCTTGATCCCACACCATTACAGTTAATGAGAGTTTCTCCATTGACTTGAATAACAGCAGGGTCAAACACAGAAAGAAGAGGGACCTGAGGTCTTTAATTAATGGCCTTTAACACTTTCCCTGGAATCAGAGCTAGTAGTAAATGGGAGAGAGCTGCCACATATAGACATCTGCTCTGGAAAATAGTAAATAAGGCATTTACCATTGCAGCTGCTTTCAGCCCACCTTGTTCCACTTGGCAGAGCTACCGCCAATAGACCGTCAGGTTCTTGGTTTAATCTTGGCTGTGGTGATCTGGAGCAGAGGTTCTCAAGCTGTGGTCCGTGGATCACCAGTGGTCAGCGAGCTCCATTGAGGGGGTCCGTGGATAGTTGCCTCTAAGGTGCGCACCAGGCCCGCCGCACACGACAGAATGAAGGGCCACTCACCTAATTAGTGGAGCCACACAGGCGTGGCTCCACTAATTAGGTGCCTGACCCCTGAGAAGATGCACAGGTAAGGTGAGGTGGTGGTCTTGGGGGGAATAAGGGGTAGGTGGGAGGGGGCAGTGGGGTGAGAAGAGGGGGTGGGGGGAATTTGGGGTATGCGGGGCTGCGGCGGCCAGAGAAAGAGGTGACTTTCCCCAGCTCCAGGGCTGCAGCTGCCGGGGAGAGACCCCCCCCCTCCCCAGCTCCAGCTCAGGGGCTACCATGGAGGGGGATAGAGGGCACATCCATCACATTAGAAAGGTAAGACTACTGATATTAAAATATGGATTGTGTGCTTTTATTTGTAGAACAAAAATGTTAATTATTTTTTTTAAATATAGCACTTTTATCCAAAGTGCTTTACCATAGTTAGCTAATGATACAAACAATATTTGGAAAGATCATTAAGTTATCTGCCGAGACCCTCAGCAATTTTGAAGTGGTCTGTGGGGAAAAAAAGTTTGAGAAGCACTGATCTAGAGAATGCATAAGGCAATCAATCCACCGGATGGTGGGACTCCTCCAGCTGGCTGGCTGCTCTTGAGACTGGACTGTTTACAGACCCAACATACAGTTTCTAATAGTAAAAAGAACAGGAGTACTTGTGGCACCTTAGAGACTAACAAATTTATTAGAGCATAAGCTTTCGTGGACTACAGTCCACTTCTTCGGATGCATATAGAGTGGAATAAATATTGAGGAGATATATATACACACATACAGAGAGCATGAACAAGTGGGAGTTGTCTTACCAACTCTGAGAGGCCAATTAAGGAAGAGAAAAAAAACTTTTGAAGTGATAATCAAGATAGCCCAGTACAGACAGTTTGATAAGAAGTGTGAGAATACTTACAAGGGGAGATAGATTCAATGTTTGTAATGGCTCAGCCATTCCCAGTCCTTATTCAATCCTGAGTTGATCGTGTCTAGTTTGCATATCAATTCCAGCTTAGCAGTTTCTCGTTGGAGTCTGGTTTTTGAAGTTTTTCTGTTGTAAGATAGCCACCCGCAGGTCTGTCATTGAATGACCAGACAGGTTAAAGTGTTCTCCCACTGGTTTTTGAGTATTATGATTCCTGATGTCAGATTTGTGTCCATAAATTCTTTTGTGTAGAGACTGTCTGGTTTGGCCAATGTACATGGCAGAGGGGCATTGCTGGCACATGATGGCATATATCACATTGGTAGATGTGCAGGTGAACGAGCCTCTGATGGTATGGCTGATGTGATTAGGTCCTATGATGATGTCACTTGAATAGATATGTGGACAGAGTTGGCATCGGGTTTTGTTACAAGGATAGGTTCCTGGGTCAGTGTTTTTGTTCAGTGGTGTGTGGTTGCTGGTGAGTATTTGCTTCAGGTTGGGGGGTTGTCTGTAAGCGAGGACAGGTCTGTCTCCCAAGATCTGTGAGAGTAAAGGATCATCTTTCAGGATAGGTTGTAGATCTCTGATGATGCGCTGGAGAGGTTTTAGTTGGGGGCTGAAGGTGACAACTAGTGGTGTTCTGTTATTTTCTTTGTTGGGCCTGTCTTGTAGGAGGTGACTTCTGGGTACTCGTCTGGCTCTGTCAATCTGTTTTTTCACTTCAGCAGGTGGGTATTGTAGTTTTAAGAATGCTTGATAGAGATCTTGTAGATGCTTGTCTCTATCTGAGGGATTGGAGCAAATGCGGTTATATCTTAGAGCTTGGCTGTAGACAATGGATCATGTGGTGTGTCCTGGATGGAAGCTGGAGGCATGTAGGTAAGTGTAGCGGTCAGTAGATTTCCGGTATAGGGTGGTATTTATGTGACCATCGCTTATTAGCACAGTAGTGTCCAGGAAATGGACCGCTTGTGTGGATTGATCTAGGCTGAGGTTGATGGTGGGATGGAAATTATTGAAATCATGGTGGAATTCCTCAAGGGCTTCTTTTCCATGGGTCCAGATGATGAAGATGTCATCAATGTAGCGCAAGTAGAGTAGGGGTGTTAGGGGACAAGAGCTAAGGAAGCGTTGTTCTAAGTCAGCCATAAAAAAAAAAAAAACTCCCTGACAAAGCACAGGAACAAATCTGTACAGACACATGCCTAGAACCCCGACCAGGGGTATTCTATTTGCTACCCAAGATCCATAAACCTGGAAATCCTGGATGCCCCATCATCTCAGGCATTGGCACCCTAACATCAGGCTTTTCTGGTTATGTGGACTCTCTCTTCAGACCCTACGCTACCAGCACTCCCAGCTATCTTCGAGACACCACTGACTTCCTGAGGAAACTACAATCCATCGGTGATCTTCCAGAAAACACCATCCTGGCCACTATGGACGTAGAAGCTCTCTACACCAATATTCCACACAAAGATGGACTATCAGGAACAGTATCCCCGATAATGTCACAGCTAACCTGGTGGCTGAACTTTGTGACTTTGTCCTCACCCACAACTATTTCACATTTGGGGACAATATATACCCTCAAGTCAGCGGCACTGCTATGGGTACCCGCATGACCCCACAGTATGCCAACATTTTTATGGCTGACTATGGAATATTTATTCCACTCTATATGCATCCGAAGAAGTGGGCTGTAGTCCATGAAAGCTTATGCTCTAATAAATTTGTTAGTCTCTAAGGTGCCACAAGTACTCCTGTTCTTTTTGCGGATACAGACTAACACGGCTGCTACTCTGAAACCTTTCTAATAGTAATGATTCTCCATTTCTATAGTTCCTTTAAACCCAAAGGATCTAAAAGTTACAGGCCAAATATTCCAACTAATTCCACCTTTAGACACCTAAATCACTGACCTGACTTTTTTCTTTTTAAGAGACATATTGACTACCTTCAGCTTCTCTACCTGCTGTTTGCTCTTTTGTGAGGTGTTACACACTCCCATCTAATGTATGCTAGCAGGCAGGGCAGAGCCAGGACAGTAATTCTATCAGGCAGTAGAATCACAGCAAAAATTCAAGTTGAGAGAAATGCTTTTCACATCCTCCTTGTACACCCTTAGAGCAGGGAGGCACAATTTGGTCCTGAGGCACGCAAGGCAAAGATAAGGCGAGGCATAGGTCAATAGGTTCAGTAAGGGAGATAATGGAAAGCTGATTGGTGAGAATCAGTAAGGAAGAGAAGATGGAGCTAACAGTTTGAGGGGCATGAGACAGATACTAGAAGGGAGGCCGAGAGAATGGGAGGCTGGGGTGGAGGAGGACAATTTTCGCAGAACAGCAGCACTGCCAACCCCAAAAATTAAAAAAAAAAAAAAAATCACGAACCAAGCCCCAAATAATGATTGATTGTCTTTAAAATCATGAGGCTTTTTTTTTTATGAGAGTTCTTTTTATCTGACTTCTTAAGCATTAAAGATCCACTAAGGTCATATTTTCAAGCTTTTCTTCACAATCATGAGGGATAGAAACTAACTTTTTTTTTTTTTAACTGAAAGCTGAGATTCTCAGCAAATAACTTGCTTCCAGGAGCTGGGGCTTTAAGAAAAATATTTGCTATCATGAGTTTTGGCAACACTGGGAAAGTGTCAATGCTGGGTTTACAAAGATATACAAGAATCATTGTAATCCTTTTCACTTGTTAATTTTACATGAACCAGTAAATCCATGGGCCTCTATGAAGGATGAGAACAGGCATTTACATTATTACATTTTTCTTCCTCCCCAGTGGGTGATGTAGTCTATTTTCTATGCAACATCAGGCAGTCAGGGCTGCCAGTCAGTGTTCTGAAGAACACAAGAAGACAGAACACTCATGGATAGAAAAAATAAAATAGAATCATCTCCTCAGCTGGAGGATGAGGCATAAATTGGCATAGCTCCATTGAATCTATAGGAGTTAAAGATCTGGTCCAGCCTTTGTCATGGTGGCAAATTCAGAACATTCATTGGCAGCTAGTGTAGCTTTGTTATTCTTTCAGTTATTAATGTGGCCAGCAACCTCAGACAGAAATTTCGCTGACAATGTTTTCCCCCCAGCCCTCATTTCAGACAGACTAAGGAAGATCTGTAGTCACTCCATATTAAATTATATACACTGCCTTTCAGCTTTCTCTTTTCTTCTTCACTAATGTTTAATTTTGCTGATAAACTACTGTTCTGAGCTATCACTCAAGTTTGTCCTGACATCCAGAGTACACTGAAACTTGGACGTTAAATCACTTTGCTCCTGTTTAACAGCAGTGGGCCAAATTAATTTCTCATGCAACTTCCAGAGAAGTCAGCAGACTTGTATCAAGAATGAATCTGGCCCACTGAATTCAGTATGGGCCAAAGTCAGGGTGGGTGCACAACTCCATTACTTTAATGGAGTTAGGGCAGGTCTACGTTAGCAACTTGCATCGGTGCAGCTGCGCTGCTGTAGCACATCTGGTAAAGATGCTGTAAGCTGCTGGGAGAGAGCTTTCCTGTCAGCTTAATAACTTCACCTTTGTGACAGGCAATAGCAGCATCGGGGGAGAGATGCCCACCAACATTGCTGGTGTAGACATCGCTCTGGGTGTGGATCATTCATGCCCTTGAGCGATGTAGTTATACCGAAGTAATTCTGTAGTGTAGACCAGCGCTTAATCTCCCTCACATCAGGTCTGGCTTTGTTCCCATAAATTTGTTTCTATAGAAGTCATTCTGGAAAGTTGCTCACCCTTGTCTATGTCTATTGTTTCTCATACTTGTTAGAGTTTCAACTCATTTGTATCTCACATTTTCAATATGTCAATGCCCTGGGGCAGAAGACTTGTATTTATTCATTTAATTAATTTAGGTAGGAGTAGCTAAACTCAGTTCTTGTGTTCCATAATTTTTATCTCTCTCAGGAAATTTTGATGCCGCCTGTATAAAGAAGGACTAATATTTTTGCTGCAAAGAGAATCTTCTTCTCATACTTGTGTGTCTCTGTATGGACACTTTAGCAAAACTTACTATTTATCATACAGGTGGTCAAATCTTTCCACACCCAATATGGCCCCTTTCAAGGTGCTGCTAATGTGGCTAGATCTGGAACTGAATTTTGCAGTGGCTCCTATCTTACTGACACAATTAGTCTCACTGACTTCAGTGGAAATGTCCACCTCAGGAACCGTGAATGAGGGGCTGACTTGAGCCTTTCTCTAAATAAAAGTAGTAAATATCCTCTCAGTCGCTTAAACATCTGTACTAATACTTAACAACTGGAGCATGTAGAAAACAGGAGAGCTACATGAACCAAACTCAGTTCTCATAAAACAAGACCTAATGAGGTCTATCCAGGCATTCAGATTCATAATAACCAAATGCGTCAAGGATTTAATGTTAGCTATAGAGCTGAAACACATGCACATCCAAGCAGTAATAACCTCATACAATGTATGGGATACCCTTGGTAGCTGGAGTGAATGGAAACGCCTATTCTTCAGTATCCAATAGTATGCACACATAAAGCTTTTAATTTGATAACTTAACTTTAAAATTAGAGAGCCCATTGAATTTATGAATTAACACCATCATTATGGGAACAGATGTCACTTGCTGCTGAATGAGCAGCAGAAAATATCAGCAGGATACTGTGTAATGCTGTCTCACGCTCCCTGACAAGCAAGCTCAAGCTCCCTGAAGTCAGTGTCCTCCTTAAAAGCCTTAGCCTAATGGTTGTCTAGCTAGAGGCAACTGCAGTGGTGACAGAAGGTACCCCTGCTGTGTGTTCCCTCGCCCACGTCACAAGAGGCTCAGAGTGATTCTGTTCACTATAGCCATTACCTTCAGGGATTCACTGAATACAAAACACGAATGCATTTGCCTGAGACCTCTCTCAGAATAAAGCACGCATAGACCGCTATGTAATAATACCATTTTCTACTATCAAATGCCGTCTCATTGTAAGATTTTTACCAGCATCTCACTGGAGGACAATTGTACTACATTCAAGGTTAGATTAAGGCAGAGACACTAAAAGACCATGCCTCAGGCTCTAGACCCCAGAGACCTATGACGATATCAGAATCCAAGCTTTCATTAGCAACAATCACAAAAACTAACCTCTGTGGTTGCAAAGAGAACCTTGAAAATATGGATTGAGTGTGAGTGATGCACTGATGTCTGCAGACAGCCTCTAACAGAGGAAGGAACAGGAACCACAAAGGCCATGTCTATACTACCACTTATTTTGGCAAAACGGCTGTTGCTCAGGGACGTAAAAAAACACCCCCCCCCAAGTGACATAGCTTTGCCGGCATAAGTGATAGTGTGCACAGCGCTACGTCGGCAGGAGATCTTCTTCCACTGACATAGCTACCATGGCTCACGGCTTTATTATGTCGACAGAAGAGCCGTCTCCTGTCAGCATAGAGCAGCTACATGAGCGATCTTAGAGCAGTGCAGCTGCATTGGTACAGCTGTGCCACTGTAAGCTTGCTAGTGTAGATATGGCCTAAGCCTGAGAAGGGGCTGCCTACTTCTGCAGCCTTCACCAGAGCAGACCAGACTCTTGCCACTCCTCTGCAGTGCAGGACTATCCTGCTGCTGGTGTGGCGATGAGGGTGCAGCCTTGCCACTGCTTCTACTGCTCTAGGGTTGGTAGATGTCTGGTTGAAAAGGGATCCTGGCTGCTAAAAGTCTGATAGGTGGTGCAGCTCTGTGTAGCTCCTGGAAGCAGTGGCATGCCCCAACTCTGGCTCCTATACGTAAGGGGCAGCCAGGGGGCTCTCCCACCCTAAGCATCAGCCCTGCAGCTCCCATTGGCCAGGAACCACAGCCAATGGGAGCTGAAGGGGCGTCACCTGCATACTGGGCAGCATGCAGAACTGCCTGGCTGTGGCTCCATGTAGGAGCTGGAGTGGGGACATGCTGCTGCTTATGGGAGCTGCATGAGGTACATTCTGCCAGGAGCCTTCACCCCCAGCCCCCAGCCCTGATCCCCTCCTGCCCTCCAAACCCCTCAGTCCCAGCCTGGAGCACCATCTTGCATCTCAAATCCCTCATTCCCAGCCCCACCCCAGAGCCTGTACCCCCAGCTGGATCCCTCACCCCCCCCACCCCAGATTGGAGCCCCCTCCCATGCTCCACACCCCACAGCCCACACCCCCAGCTGGAACCCTCTCTCCCACCAGCACCCCAACCCCCTGAGCCAGCCTGGTGAAAATAAGCAGGTGAGTGAAGGTGGGGAGAGCAAGCGATGGGGTGGAGGGGATGGAGTGAGCAGGGGGCAGGGCCTCGGATAAGGGGCGGGACAGGGGTGGGGCTTGAGAGGAGGGGCATGGCAGGGGGTGGGACAAGGGTGTTCGGTTTTGTGCAAATAGAAAGTTGGCAATCCTAACTGCTGCTGGGGAGGGGTGTGGGGCACCACTACCATCCCACCCTCTGCTGGAATGGTGGCTGTGAGGGATCCCAGTGTCTTAGGGCCCCAGATTGCCTTAATTTGACCCTGATTATGTGACACATGCAGCGTAGTGTTGGGAAGGAATTTGTTCCTGCTGAAATCAAAGATAGATTTGCTTTTGACGTCAATGGCTGTCAGATTGGGCTCTTAGAAAGAATAGCAGCCTTTGGTGAACTCTGTTTGCTATGGGCTGGAATGGATTTTTGGGGATTTATTTTGTAAGGAAAGACAGGTCCTTTGGGATGTGCTCCTAACAGTTCACCACAGTTTATTGTCACTCTTCAGGCAGGGAGAGCCGTTCAATTTCCCCTTTCAGGATGCTGAGTGTTGAAGCCCAACTTGCATTTCTTGTACTGAGAAGCCATGTACTTACAATTATGATTAGAGGCCATCCAAAATACACTGGTGCTGATTCTTCTCTCCCTTGCACTGGTGCATGCCAGAAGTAATTCCACTGTTGTCCACAGTTCTGTCATATGCACACATTACTGTATTGTTCCATCACATATTTTGAAAAAAAAACCCCACACCTTGATTTAACTGTGTTATGAGTCAATATGACCACGCTAAAATCAAAAAGTCCTGAGGCATATGGAAAATAAAACTAATTTTAAACAAACAGAACCAAATCTTGTCAAACTTCAATGTTTAAATTAAACAAAAAGTTTAAATATTATCACAGTCTTACAGGGGAAACTGAGGCATGGAGGCAGTATGACTTCCTCGAGGGAACACAGTGGGTCAGTGACAGAACCAGGAGCAGAACCTGCGTCTCTTGACTCCAAGTCCTGTGCCCCGTGATATGGCAGCCATTCTGCCACATACATTTTGGATAATAAACTTTCAAAAATATGTATTGATCTAGGCATCCTAGCACTGTGTAACCAACTCAAAAATGCCTTTTTGTCAGTTCATCCACATCCTAAGGGCTAGATTCACAGATATGCTCCACTCCAGTTGGCTAAGGGTACACTAACTGCAATAAAACACCTGCAGTTGGGCTCAGGCTGCGGGTCTATAAAATTACGGTGTAGACTCTTGGGTTGGAGCCTGGACATCGGAACGCCCAGAGCCGGGCTCCAGCCCAAACCTGAATGTCTATGCTGCAATTTTATTGCCCAGCAAGCCTGAGTCAGCTGCCACAGGCCAACCATGAAGCCTTTAGGGGCACACAGGGAGTGGAAATATCCATTAATTCCTCTGCTGTTATGACTGTCCCCATCTGATGTAGAACTGGTGGCTCCAGCTCCTGCACTTCTTTCTCTGCAGCTACTGAAGTGAAGGGCTGTGTTGGCGGTGGGGAGGAGTGGGCAAGGAGAATAAACAGGGCAGAATGTGTTCTAGCTTCCCCCAGCTGGTGTGTGGTCCCCAGGGAACCATAATCTGCTGGAACAGTTTAGAGAAGCTCCCAGGCTGCTCTAAACTGTGTCTGGAGCAAGGGGCAGAGAGAATCCAGGAGCCTTAACTGTCTCCCTGTGAATAGGGCACTGCCTGGGACTCAGGAGAGTTCGGTTATATTTCCAGTTTAACCCTAGACTTCCTGTGGCCTTCACCAAGTTACTTAATCTACTCCCTGCCTTAATTCCTCATTTGTGCCTTTCTACTGCACAGGGGTATTGTGAGGATGAAATCTGTGAATGATTGTGAGAAACTCAGATATTAAAGTGATTTGGGTCGTATAAGTACTTAGATGTCAAGGAAGATTAATCAATTGCAGACATTTCTGTGTCACAGATTGCTCTTTCCTCTCTGGTTTGCTAGGCTGAACTCAGAGATAATTTTGGTATTGCCAGTTGCATTCTTGCGGATTCTGTTTGAAGCAGGTATTGAATGACTCACTGTTTTATGAATATGGAAAATTTCCTTATGATTTCAGGAAATGGAGCTGATCAGGGAGCCAGTTAGGGATGACAAATTGTATTTATAATGGGTAGTTTATTCTCCCCTCCTAAATCTGCTGGTGATTTAAAAACAAAACAAAACAAGACAATTCTGCTGGCTAGCTCTGTTAGCTCACTAATACTGGTTGTATTTGTGCCACCAGTGATATATCTTCACAGGAATACACATGCCATTTACTTGACTTCAAAGAAGATTTTTACACTGGAGTAATGACACACAATTAGTGTTTATCTAAAATAAGTTTAGTTTGCCAGTAGTTCTGTGTTCTCTATGCTGTTGTTAGAGATGGTACCAAGTCATAAAGTTGAACTTTGGATTCCTAAATTTGGGTTCAAGATGTGAGCTTTTGGTGTGGGCTGTTTTTGAAGCTGGAATCTTCCCCCCCCCCCACCCCATCTTATTTCCTTCTGTTTGGTACTGCAATGAAATTACAATCCTGTGTTTTGTGCCATCATGTTCTGTGGCCCTGGAAATTACTGTGATGTCAGAAATCCAGTATTACGATTTCAGAGTAGGAGGAAATAGACTGTCAAGGAGTAAACAGAAACCCTTGTGAACACAAAATAGCAATGCATGTGGGGATGAAAATTAAGTTTGAGCTGGGAATTTGAGATCCAAATTTCAATCAGAATTTTCCTGAGTTTGTGGGCTGTTCAGATTTGGATTACTAGAGTAAAGATGTGATATCCAGATCTGCCCCTGAAATTCCCCTGTGTTTGGAAAACGAGTTGTACCTTGTGTTCTGGTTCAGGATCATCTTCTAATTGTGAGATTTTGGGGAAAAAAACAAACCAACCCCATGCTCATGAAAGAAAAGGTTATGAAAGAAACAGGTATACATTGATTATAGTGATCACCCTCAAAAATGTTAGAGGCTGGAATTGGGCTGGGTTGTTTGCAGTGGCTCAGAAATGAGTCCTTTTTTTTTTTAAAGGCTGCCATCTCCTCTAGAATCTCAATTCCTCCCCTGTCCCCTTTTTGTTTAACTGAAATTCTCAATCTTCATTGCTAGAGGAGAGAACTTTGAAAACTTGACCCATGTGCAAATGATGCAGTCATGTCTGCCTGAGAATGAAGCAGTAATGCTGGAAAGAGATGAACTGGCCCGTTCTTCTTAGTGGGGCGCGTTAACTCAGCTGTCCAGTTTAAATGTCAACATTAACTATTTCCCTGCTGATCAAAGCATGTAAGGACAGAAAAGACTGATCGTATTATGAAGCTTTGCACAATCTACTGTCAATGGTGTCTTATTTTGGTGCCATGAGTGAATGGCATTTGTGAGAGTATCACCTCTAATTTTTCTCTAGTATCACTCTGGAGACTAAAGACCAAAGATAGGAGTGGAGCCCAGGGTGAGCGTCTGAATTGCACCAATCTTGCAAAATCTAGCAGAGCATCCAAATCCCACCAAGGGACAGCCAAGTTCTAGGAGCCCATCAGAGCCCATCGGTGCATCCAAAACCTGCTAAGGGTTAAAAATGCCTGAGGATCCCAGTGAAGCGTATACGATCATAGTCTGAACATGTGCACAATTTACTGTGAGTGGCATCTCATTTTGGCATCTAGAATAGGTAGAATTGGCTTGTGGGTGAAACTTGAGGGAGTGCCAATATCTTTTCCCCCCAGTTTGAACCCTGTAGTTGGCTTCAAAAAAGCATATCTGAAGCTGTAGCAAAACTCTGTAAATTGTGGATTTTGGTGAAAAGGATGGGCTTTATGCTTTAGGGCACACACTGATCACTGCAGTAAGGGACATTCTTCTTCCAGGGTATATTTGTGTATTGTTCTTTCTTTTCTTTGTAATATCCAGTGTTGGCTGCTGTCAGACACAAGATACTTACTCAGTCGAGAGGGTACAGAAAAAAGCCACAAGAATGATTCAAGGTCTGGAAAACCTGCCTTACAGTGAGAGCCTTAAGGAGCTCACTTTGTCTTCTTATCAAAGAGAAGATTAAGAGGTGACTTAATCTTGGTCTATAAGTACCTACCTGGGAAGAAGATTTCTGATAACAGAGGGCTCTTTAGCCTATTAGATAAAACCCATGGCAAGATTCAATGGCTTGAAAGAGAAGCTAGACAAATTCAGTCTGGAAATAAGGTGCACATTTTTAAGTGAGGTTAATTAGTTAACCATTGGAATAAGTCAGCTAGGGATGTGGTGGATTTTCTGATACAATGAAGTCTTTAAATCCAAATAGAATGTATTTCTGAAAGGTATGTTGTGGTTCCACCAGAAGCTCTGGGCTTGAGGCAAAAACTACTGAGTGAAATTCTATGGCCTGTATTAAGCAGGAGGTCAAACTAGATCAGCAGTTCTCAAACTGTACCACTTTGGGGTCCCGACCCTGTTTTAATGGGGTTGCCAGGGCTGATGTTAGACTTGCTGGGGCCTGGGGCCAAAGCCGGAGTCTGAGCCCCACCACTGAAGCCTGAACCCCAGCCCCACTGCCTGGAACCCGAGCTTGAGGGCTTCAGCCCTGCGGTGGGCCTCAGGTTACAGGCCCCTCACATGGGGCTGAAGCCCTTTGGCTTTGCCCCACACTGCCTGGGGTGGTGGAGCTTTTGCAGACTCAGGCTTTGATTCCCCCCTCT
This sequence comes from Trachemys scripta elegans, assembly GCF_013100865.1. Lineage (NCBI taxonomy): Eukaryota > Metazoa > Chordata > Testudines > Emydidae > Trachemys > Trachemys scripta. The sequence goes on from NC_048298.1 coordinate 113,803,464, forward strand.
TGGGGTTGTGTAGTAATTTTTGTTGTCAGAAGGGGGTCACGGTGCAATGAAGCTTGACAATCACTGCACTAGATGATCATAATCTCTTCTGGCCTTAGAGTCTGTGAATAAATTGGCCTGTTTTGATAAGGCAATTCCTATGCTCTTCTTACAGAGGAAGAGTTAGTGCTATGATTAGACAGAGTAATAGTAGTTTCATATGCAGAGATGAAGCGGATTTAATAACATGGTTAAAAAGTCCTGGTGGATGAAGAAAATGAATAGAGAAAATGGATTAGCCTTTCTATATCAGAGACACATGAGAAAAATAAGCTTAAAAAATGGTCTTGAATGGTTTAATTAGGATTTACTGTTATGTTGCTTACCTTTTATAAGGTGATCCAGTCAATAGTTTGTTAGTCCATAGTTTCATTGTTGTTTTTGTTACTGTTAGGATGCTTTGCAATATAGTGCTATAAAAATGAGTGTACCACAGAAAAGAAGATAACAGGGCTATCATGGGGTTGAATACTGCTTGGAAGTTTAATTTTGGCTAATGAATTCTTCCGCTTTGAATCTTATGTCGGTACATTTATTTTAAACCAGAGCGTGGCTATATCCCTTGTTTTAGTCACTAACAGTGAAATAATATTATAGTTTCAACTTGCAAGAAGATCTTGCCAGAATTTTCATAGCTGTATCTTTTTACCTTCATATTTGATTAGTGGATTGGATTTTTAGATTTCTTTTTCAGGGGGTAGATGGGGCATGGAGTTGAGAATGAGATGGCTGTATGTACAAGTGTGTAGGTTTATGTATATAAAAGTATTACTTTATTGTAAGAAGCTTACATTTCTGATATGCTGCTGTGTTCCAAGAATAAGTACTACACTGCAAACAACATCAAAGAGACACTTTCTTGGATGCACGTTTTCGCTGTGTTTTTTGTTGATCCTGTGTTGGGAAGTATTGTTATGGCAACTTGTGAAGCAAGAAATAGATGAGCTTCCTGCGGTTCTAGGAGGTATCATGGAGACACTGACATTCCTGCTAATTACAACTGTATATACTGGCGCCTTGAAGTCAATGTGATTCCTTTAAAAAAAAAAATCTGCCAAGACTTTCTGCATATTCATTAGACCGATATTAAGAAAGAGTTATTTATAAGAACATGTCATCTCTCTGAAGCGATCAGTTTTTTTTAACGTTGTGTTTCTAAAAACTCTGCCAGAAAGAGAGATGTTCTGGTACACTGATAATAAGGCATTACATCAAAGATTTTTCTTAAGTGCAAGTGGTTACAATACAAATTGCCAAGGGGGTGAATTATCCTATTTTTTACATTTGCTTTTTGAAATAGCACAAAACCCTACCAGAACCAAAAAGTTGTGAAATGAGTGTAGTGGTTTCACTCCTAGTGGGCATATGCCACATCACCAAAGCCACCTTTGCTCTTGGCAAGAATTTCCTTAAAGTGGATTTTGCCACCTTTACTCATGTTGAGGAGTACCTTACTCCATGACTAGTCCCAGTGAACTCGATTACATGCTAAAGACAAAAGACCTGATAAGGTTAGATGCTTTGCTGAGCCATCTCAGTAGCATTCCCAGAAGGGAGCTGTTTCTCCAGTGGCGTAACCTATACCAGCAGCAAATAACTTATCCCTTCTTACATTGACTCAGGTCTCCCAATTAATCAGCCAGCAGGGTGCAGCCAAGACTCTGCCCCACACATTCCCCACTTTCTGGTCGCTTGCTTTTTTGGATGGAAAAAGTTGGGCACACGACACTCGTCACCCCTGTATGTATAGATGCTATATCGAGTAGCCTGGCCAAGGGGAAAGTGGTATCTTATTTCCTCGCATGGCTTCTCAATCTGGGCTACCACCTGGTCCATGAAATCAACAGGACAGCTTGCAGAATTGAGGGCCAGTGGGGGTAGAATTGGGCTGCTTGTTGTCTTTTAATTTTATTTTTAGCAGAGAGGCCTAGGAACAAATGGGCTTCTAGGCTGAATTGCTTTGTCCCACGAGTTGTTTGCAGTGTTGTTGCAGACATGTTGGTTCCAGGATATTAGACAGACAAGGTGGGTGAGGTAATATCTTTTATTGGTTCAATAAAATATAATATCTCTCCCACCTTATTTATCCCACAAGGGCTCTCATTGGTGGGACATTTGGGGGGAAACTTTAGGGTGACCAGACGTCCCGATAAAATTGGGACCGTCCCGATTTTGAGCTGTTTGTCCCGATATTTTGTGCCGGCTTTTTTTTTTTTTTTTGCTCGGCTTCCCCCGCCCTCCACCCCCGCCCCCCCGGTGTCATCTCATCTGGTCGCCCTAGGAAACTTGCATTACAGGAGCTTATACTGTCCCTCTTCTCTGAATACACAGAGAACTTTGACAGCTCTGGTGACCTTTCACTCAATTTATTTTTTGAATTACATTAGAAATAAAGGTTTGTTTAAGAATAGGCCAACTTCAGTTTGTATTAAGATACAATTCAAAACACATGGAGTAAATTTTCAGCCTGGTTACACATCAACCTGGAACAAGTTTCAATATTTGTAATGTATTTATATCAGAGAGAGCAAGTTAGAATTTTAGGTAAATGACAAAAGTATTAACGGTATAAATCAAAAATATTTATGAGAAACTGGAGCCTCCAACATAATCAAAAAGAACTAGAGTTGTTTGGAAAAGCATTCCTCCCCTCCCCCAAAATGCTAGTTCAAAATTTCTTGGTAAAAATAATATTTTTTTTTTCATGAGAAATTTCAAAACTAATCAAAACAAAAGGTTTTTTGTGTCTAAATGACACTAAGAGATGGTTAAAGTGGGTGGGTGGGGGGAACCCACTGGGTTTGTTTGTTTATTTATTTATTTTACCATTTTCTAACTGGTAAGAGTTGGAAAACAGTAAATGTTCTCCCCCCTATGCCTCCCCCCATTCACTTTCTTACCTTACCACTAACACACCTTTTTCAGGAAAAAAGAAGAGGGGAAAACTTGGAAAAAGGGAGAAAATATCCCAACCCAAAAATAGAAAACCATTTTTTTCCACTTCCAAAACCTGAAATGAAATCTTTTAAGTTGAAATCAAAGCTAACATTTTTTTGTTTAGTTTTTAAATGTTGATTTAAAGTTAAATTTGTGGTTTTGAATTTTTCTTTGGGAAAACTGAAAAATGTCACCAAAATTGATATTTTCATGCAGAAAATTTTCATGTTGATGAAACTTCACTTTACAGCAGGAAAATTCTTTCAATAAAAAATTATTGACCAGCTCTACAAATACCTTTCTCAAAGTAGTATAATATTGAGTTTATGTTGAATTACTCATTAACACACATTCTACTGTATATACAAGGCTAAGTATTACAGAATTTCCTTGGGAGATGCTGTACTACTGGAGGTACCAAATTTTGGATGAAATGTAAAGATCCCATGGCAAACTTGAAAACTAGGAGTGTTAATTATTTAGGGGTCCTGTAAAATGCCAGCTCAATAATTACATTCAGTTTGGTAAGTTATTTCCTAAAACTCCGTGTAACACTTTCTGGCACTGATAAACATCTGCTGTGTTTCACCCCAGACATGGTTGCATTTTAGAATCATAGAATATCAGGGTTGGAAGGGACCTCAGGAGGTCATCTAGTCCAACCCCCTGCTCAAAGCAGGACCAATTCCTAACTAAATCATCCCAGCCAGGGCTTTGTCAAGCCTGACCTTAAAAACCTCTAAGGAAGGAGATTCCACCACCTCCCTAGGTAACCCATTCCAGTGCTTCACCACTAATATCCAACCTAAACCTCCCGCACTGCAACTTGAGACCATTACTCCTTGTTCTGTCATGTGCTACCACTGAGAACAGTCTAGATCCATCCTCTTTGGAATCCCCTTTCAGGTAGTTGAAAGTAGCTATCAAATCCCCCCTCATTCTTCTCTTTTGCAGACTAAACTATCCCAGTTCCCTCAGCCTCTCCTCATAAGTCATGTGCTCCAGGTCCCTAATCATTTTTGTTGCCCTCCACTGGACTCTTTCCAATTTTTCCACATCCTTCTTGTAGTGTGGGGCCACTGGTGAAATAAGTGAACTCTGAACAGATTAACCACAATTTCACAAAGAACTTGGATGTCCACCCCTCTTCTAATATCTTGATAAAAATCATGGTTTCATAAAACAAATTAAGTTTCAATATAAATTTTGTAGATGAGATAGATGCAGGCGTTTATTCTTTAGAAAATTGATGTATACATCTGTATATAATAATATATTTGGTTAAGTGTGTAAAGTGCATTGGGATCCTTCTGGCACTTAATAAGTTGCTCAAGTTTTAGGTAGAATGACTGAACAAGGAAGATGAAAGGCATCAGGAAGATTGTTTTATTAGTGAGAAGATTTGGAGTCATTGGTTAGGTGGAAGAGGTGGACCTGACGTGGGATTTCAAAAATTTTGCGGGGAGGAGGGAGAAGGCTACAACTCATGGTGAGAGCACAGAATGGGATGTGAATTTTAGGAATCTGAAATTTCCTGAAATATGACTCAGCAGTTTTTCTAGGTTCGTTATTGTACAAATCAGATTATGAAAAGCATCTGATACTGAAAATGCCACAGCACAAGACATTTTCTGGAGTAATGATAAATAATACTTAGCTCTTACATGGCACTTCTCAGCCATCAATCTCATAAAACTTTACAAAAGAGGTCAGTATCAGTATCTCCATTTTACAAATGGGGAAACTGAGGTATAGGGAAGGGAGAGACTTACTCGAGGTCACCCAGCAAACCAGTGGGAGAGCTGGGAATTGAACCCAATCTATTGTCCAAGTTGCAGTCTAGTGCCCTATCCATTAGGCAACACTACCATAAGAGCTACTTCTTCCATTTGTGCTCAGATATCCCTTTCCTCCCAGCCACATCTCCTGTGGTGCTCTTCAGCTCCCTACTTGATAATTGATACCCGCTTCCTCTATCTTTCACCCACTAAAGTTTCATTCTTTTCCCCTTTCACAGAACCCAGATCTGATGGATAACAAGCCCTTATGCCCTTGATCTTAAAGGTGTGTGTGTCTGTGTCTGTGTTTTGTGTGTGTGTGTGAGAGAGAGAGAAGGGGAGGGGGAGTAGATCACATACTCGAGTAGATCTGGGTATTTTCTTCCTATAATTGGTAACTAAGTCTGAATTCTGAGGGGGCGAACTCAGACCTTTGGATGCAACTTGGCTGCAGAGTAAAATTAACTGGCAGTCTGTATCTACTTTCTAGAAGACATGTATCCATATCAAAAGTCACCACCACTATAGGCTCCATTTGATGATTGTCTCAGTGAAGAAGTGTGAATAGCCATAGAGGCTGAATTATCAGGGTTGAAGTACACGACTCGGACAATGTAGGGAAAGTGCGTACTGCTACTGCCCATGCTCTGTCTGTTATGTTGATAACATTTTGTCCTTGTTACAAGTTTCGTAATAATAAATGCTTCTTTGCTTTTATGTTAGTGATAGTAAGTAAAGAATTCTTATATCTTAAGAGTGGTAAAAGCTAGCACTGTTTTCTTTCACAGCTGGTTTTTGACTATTAAATATAATCCCACTTAAAGAGGATTTTCCAGCAGTTCAGTCTTATGATTTCTTAGCTTATGTAGTTTAAGAGGCTACAGATCTCTGCAAGTGTTCAGAAATATACTTGGCAGATTGGTGGGATCGGCCTCTTTATTTATACTGCTTGGCGTCCCATACGTATTCCATTAATAAATGGCTTTCTCTTTTGATTCCTGAGTATTCTCTCCTGTGGCTGTACTGTATATTAAAGGGGAGTCGGTTTTACCACTTCCATTGCTTAGACTGACTAATGTGGGTGTGTAGTTCTCCCTCGCTCTCCAGTGGGGAGGGAGGCCACTCTGCCTCGTTGTGTTTGGGTTCAGTCCTCAGGCTCGGGTCGCACTGGGGGGGCCCGAGCTGTAAACAGCCTAGAGCTCAGGGCCTGTCTGACAGAGGCAAGCAGACAACAACAGTCTAGGGCTCTTGCCCCTGGGCAAGCAGCGCCCATGTAGTCTCTAGCTCATAGTCCCTCAATGGGGCTGACAACACTAACAGTCTCGGGCCCTACTCCTCAGGCTGGGCTGGTAGCCTAAGCCTCCTGGCCCAGGCAGCCAGCAAATACACTGAGTCAATAAGCTCTAGCCCTTTGGGCGGGGCAGAGCAGGGAGCAGGCTTTAGCCTGGGCTTGTGGGCTCAGGCAGCCAACAAACACACACAGTCTTAGGGTTCAGGTAAAGGTGAGTGTCCACCCAGTCTAGGGTCTCTGAAAGGGGTTTGCGCACCCGGCAGGAAGTCTAGGGTACTAGCAGGGGGGGTTCACAAAGCACAAGCCTCCTGGCCTAAGGTGGGGAGTTGGTCACCCCGGGGTTGGGTTGGCAGGGGAACGCGGGCCCGCCCTACTCCACCGCATCCCAGCCCAGGGCCCTAGCAGTGGCAGAGAGGTCTGCCACTGGGTCGGCAGGGATCCAGCTGCGACACACTGACTGAGACGTGGTCAGGCCTGTAGCTGGCCAGTCGTTGGCTGCCCCTGGGCAACTTTCTATCTCTCCTGGGTTTGGTACCTCTGGCCTCCACAGGTCCTTGGGCTCCTCGGTGTAGACAGCTGATGGCAGTCCCAGCAACTCCTTGTCTGTGTTCATCTCCTCTGGGGGCAGGGCATGGCAGAGCGCAGGTTCTGCTCCTGGGTGCCACAGCTAGGCAGAGGCATCTGTCTCCTCTGCTGGCTCCAGCCCAACTGAGCTGCCGAGCCTTCCTTTTATACTTCCAGCCCTGCCCTGGTACTTTTGGCAATGGGGGTGGGGAGGGTTTGGTGCTGCCCTCCAAGGGGAGTGTAGTGCTCCCTTGGTCTCCAGTCCAGAGGGAGGCCACTCTGCCTCACTATAGGGTGCATGAACATTAGCTCTTTCTTCAGGAGACATTTACCTTCCTCTCTATCAGTACATGGCAGAAGAGTCTCCACTTCCCCACCTTTTCTTTCTTTTAGTGAATTTAGTGCTTGTGAAAGGTGGTGGATTAATGGCACAGAAGATTTATATTCACAAAACTGGTAACAGTATTGGCAGTAGCAATCCAAGTTCCTCTGTGCCACCCTGCCCATGTGTCAAAACACTCTTTGGGAAAGATAACCTGTAGGTAAGAGCTTCAGCATCCAGGCACGTTAAACACTGGATATCTCAACTGAGACTCCCAGCAAGATTGCAAATTAATACTTAATACAATTGTAATACCTGTGACGTGGACACCACGCTGGTTTGTTAGGAAGTGGATTGAGACAGTCAACTTTTTCCATGTAGACTACTGAACAACCAACTGATTTCAATGATTCTCAATCACTGTCAACAAGATTTGAATCAATAAGAGAAGGTACGCCTACATTGCAATTAGAGACCTGTGGCTGGACTTTGCCAGCTGACTTGGTCTCACGGGGCTCAGGCTAAGGGGTTGTATAATTGCAGTCTTGACGTTTAGGCTCGAGCTGCAGCCTGAGCTCTGGCACCCTCCCACACCACAATTAAGTAGTCTCTTAGCCTGAGCCCTGCAAGACCAAGTCAGCTGGTACAGGCCAGCCATGGGTGTCTAATTGCAGTGTAGACATATCCTTAGAGGTGACAGGCTCTTTTTCCTAATGTTGGTCTCCTGGACTATATAGCATCCTCTAACCCCTTGTCTGATGCCATCAATCCATTCAAACTGACTCTACTTTAGAGGAAACCTATGTGTATTGGCTAGAAAGCAATAGTAAATTCCATTAGGAAAGGAGAGAAAATTACCAGAATTAGGGAAACACATAACTGGTGATGAGATTGTTGCTTTTGAGCAGGAAGTTTGATACCAAGGATTTGTTCAGAGGTTTCTTGGTACAGCACTTAAATGTATCAGAGAAAATATCAGGTTACCCTCCAAATCCTAATTGGAAAACTTTTTCCTGGCACATGCTAGTGGATAACTATAGATTTAGGAACAACAATAGGTAGCTGTAGAGGATTGGGAGGATGGTATGACAATCTATTCTCTTACCCTTTCTCCAATTACTTCATAACAAGGTTCTGGACCCCATACTCACTTTGCAAAGCAGGTTTGGCAAATTTGGTCCCCTGGCTGCGGATGTAACCTTCATATTTTAAACCCCATTAGTCTGGACTTGTATGGAGCAGTCCCAATTTTTTTAACCAGATGCATGTGATAGACTCATTAAAGTAAACTAATTCCATGTGGACCTAAACAATAAGATTTTGTATTCTTGGAATATATGAAAGGTATGCGACAGTCTTTCCTGTGCATAAAGAACTTTGCATGTGCAGCTAGAAAAAGTCACGAGACACTGGCAGTCAACTGTAGCACCAGTTTACCTGGAATAAATACCAACCTTTCAACAATTGTACTAATGGAAAAGCTGATATACTCCAGATGCGACAGTTTGTGGATATGATATTTGTGACACATGGTTGCTTTATGCAAAACTAATTTTATGCTTTGTAGAGAGAGGTTGAACATTTTTAAATAAGAGGACAATTTTGAACTTTGTGAATCTCTTTCCCCCCCCTGCATATTGAATAGATAAAGAAAGTGTTTCTTTTAAGTTGCTGAAACTGCCATAATTAAAGTCCATCCTTGAAATCTGTTTCTCTCTATTGTATTCATCATAGGATAATATGGTGTAGTAATAATTGATAAAAATTGACTTTTGAGTTACAACTATCATATGTCTGATTTATGTACTCAATTTACTCATGGTTACAGGAGTAAGGTAGTTACATTTTGAGGCAAATGATGAATGGTTAAATGCACTGAGAAAATAATGACAAATCTAAAAGGATTGGATAGCAAAGCAGGTTACTAGACTAGACTTTTATCACTGGAAAATCAATTCCAGCTCTGATTTGAGGTTACAGCTGAGTGAATATTACAAAAAATTGTGAATATTTTATTCAAATTTTTAATTGAATTTGCTTCAAATGTGTGTGTTGCCCTTGATGACTTTCTAGGATTACTATAGGGAATAGGTTGACTGGTAAGAAAAATCACTAAAAGGGAGCTACAGAAGGCAAACCATAAACTCATAACTGTGGGTATTTACACTGGAAACTTGACTGTAAGAGTTACGCTGATCCACTGTCTGATAAATAATTTTGAATAATGAATACATTTAATTAGGGCTCTCAAGCAATTAAAAACATCATGTGATGAATCGCACCGTTAAACAATAATAGAATACTACTTATTTAAATATTTTTGGATGTTTCCTACATTTTCAAATATATTGATTTCAATTGTAACACAGAATACAAAGTGTACGTTCATAACAAGAATGACGTTTACGTTTTTAATTCATACACAGTTCAGTGCAATACTTTTACACAATCCTATAGTAGTAGGTGACCCTAACACATATCTCCAATGGCTGGAGGTGGAACTCTAGGAGGTGAGGGCTTTGAATTACTACAGAGAGTTCTTTCTCAGGCTGATGGGCCTTGCCTACAAGCTCAGAGTCTAACTAATCATTTTATTTGGGGTCGGGAAGGAATTTCCCCCCAGGTCAGATTGGCAGAGACCCTGGACTTTTTTCATAGTCTGCTGCAGCATCGAGCACAGGTCACTTGCTGCTTTGAACTAGAGTAAATGGTGGATTCTCCGTAACTTGAAGTCTTTAAATCAAGCTTTGATGACTTCATTAACTCAGCCAGAAGTTATGGGTCTATTACAGAAGTGGGTGGAGAAGTTCTGTGGCCTGTGATGTGCAGGAGATCAGACTAGATGATCATGGTGGTCCCTTCTAGCCTTAAAGTCTGTGAGAGATAATATGCACTTATTTAATTTTTATATTACCACAGCAACCTCAGGCTCCAGTTAAGATTTGCACCCCATTATGCTAGGTACTGTTCAAATAAGTGTCTCTTTTATCTTAATAAGCAGGTAAAGTAAGTAGTTGCTATCCCTATTAGTCCCTCAAACCTCGGTTCATTGACCTTGTGCTGGCCAATGACACAGTACACCTTCAGGCTGCCTACACTTGAAGCTTGGGGAGTGAGTCCTGTGCTCATGTACACATATGCTAGCTCTCATTGAGCTAGCGCTAGTATAAATAGCAGTGTAGCTGTGGTAGTATGGGCAGTAGCAACTGTGGTACGGCTGAGCCAAGCCAAACACAAACTCCTGAAACTGGTGGGTATGTGCTCAGCTCAGTCGTGCCTCTGCTGCCATTGCCTTTTGCTACCATGGCTACACTGCTGTTTACACTCACTTGCGATAGCTCCATAAGAGTTAGTGTATGTGACCATGAGCAAGGGAATCACACCCCCGTAGTGTAGACTTAGCCTCAGTGAGTAAGGGCTGCAAGACTAGACTCTTTGAGTAAAATTCACTTCACCCACATAACCCAGAGTAATAGCACACTATGTAGTAGGTGAAGCATAAATAAGTTTAGGAGGCAAAATCCACATTCTCTACCTGGACATATGGCTACTGTGCCACTTGCCCTGGGTGTTGGAGCCACTGGATCTGCAGATCATCTAGCCTTTCCCCAGGCCCCTCTGTGTCAATTCACTGCACCATGGCTTATGCAGCAGTAGGAGGGACATCCATCCGGAAAAGCCATCCAAAGGTACCCTCCTATCATAGCTCCAATGAAGGGCTTAAGGGGTTCAGATGGCCTCACACCAGGGTGAATTTCATCCTTATCTCCCTTCTTGATTGTTGTAACCTCCTCACCGTCATTGCCCCCTGCCTCCCAACCCTTTCAAAATACAAATACTAATATCGTTGTCTTTGCCCAGGCACATCAACTCCCTGGTCTCTTTGAATCCTTCCACGGGCGCCCCACTTGGAGAGCTTAAGTGGGAACGTCCCTCCTGCGTACTGGCTCGCTACAGAGGAGTGGAATTCCCACATAGCACATTTGCCTTCAGCTATTATAGATTCCTTACTCAAGACTTTGGGATTGGGCTTACAGCCTTAAACTCATGCAAACATGCAACTCTGGAAAATTAATTGCAGATTCAATAAATGCCTGTAGGCTCTCTTATGAGCTCTTGTTACCTCCAGTGGATGCCATGTAGCAACTGGATTTTTTTTTTTTTTTTTTTTTTACAGATCTATATGCAGATTAATTTAAAGTACCTTATGGGAAACTAAATAACCTTTTTGCAAGACTTGTATGTTGAAAGTTATTTGAACATCAGGATATATGGGTCTATTGAGAAAGATTTAGACTGACTGTTTAATTATGAAACAGTAGCATTTGTTCAGTCTGGAACCACTGAGGGATGTTTTGTGTAAGCTGTTTACAGAACCTTATTGCTTCAGAGACTACACAGCAGCATAATAAAGGCTTTGTGCTGGTCATCTGCTTATAGAAATACTACCCATACTGCAGAGATCAGACGTTTTCCCAGGACTATAAGCCCATGCCATAGCTAACAAATCTCCTAGAGCTCTTAGGCTTATGTACATGGAGATAAAAAGTATGTATATGTGTAAGCACATACTGCAAATATTACCAACATTCCTTTATAATACAATTCTGTAAATATGTACAATTCTACCTCATGCTTTAGTATGCAAAAAGCTAGGCTCAAATATATGCATATTTTTATATTAAAGAAATCCTACAAAGGAGTAAAGACAATCCTATAAAAATTGTGTAAAGTTCCTGTAGAATCCTGAGCATCTGGAATTTTCATTGTAGTCAATGGGAACACGTCTTGGGATTTGACCCTATAGGGTTATTTTAAAATGAGCAACAAATAGTTAGCATACACTAACGTTACTCCTGGATTCTTCCAGAGAACCTTTCTGCTCAGATCTACAGAGTATCAAAAAAGCACATCAAAAGCTTGATGCAAATATCTTATAATAATTAGACCTCTGAGAGGACTAAAGGTACACCGTTTTACCATATGCCTTACAGCGAATGCCCCAGTGGTATAATGTACTATGAAAATGTATTCCATCCATCCATCTGTCCACATACTATATACACATGAGACACACCCGTGTTTTTGTGTAGTGTGTATTTGTTTTTTGCACTGAATATACTGCCTTAAACAAACACGTGGGACAAAATCCTGCACATGATTATTCTCACAAAGCCATTCCTCCTAACACAGAGCAGCATAATGCTCCATGGAGTGCAACTTACCTATACACCAAAGGGATCAAACCCTTCTCATGTGTACTGTAAATGATGGCATATATGGACTGGGCACTGAGGATCTGACCTCACCCTCAAACCAGCAAACTATTCCTCGTTATGGATACAGAGCAGCAGTGAGCATGTTAGCCTCACCAAGAGAGCTATGCATGTATCCTACTTTGCTGCTGTTCAGATGGCCTGGGTTAGAGGGACAAGGCTGCTGGCACTCCTAGCACACATGCAACAAAAGGACAGATGATAGTTTACTGCCACTGCTACTAAAATTCACATATTCAGAGACTGAGACGCTGATGAATGAAGCACAGTGAGCTTTTACTGCTTTATCCATCTGTTCGCCTGTTTAGGCTCACGTGTGGCAGACTTTTCTCATTCGGTCTGATCGACACGCTGCTGATAGCATTACTGAGCCCTCCAGTCCCATTCTGAGAGACCATTAAAACTGGCCCAGAGGGGCAACAATCTGCTTTGGAGATGTACAAGGAGAAGCTGGATTTCCCCCCCCCCGTCCCCGCATTAAATATTCCCATGTTTCAGACTGAAAGCCCTAGGTGGATGGAGTGAGGTGGAAATAAGGAGAGGGGAGAGACTTGAAGATTTCCCCAGTGAAGTCAATAGGAGTCTTTCCATGAATTTCAATGGGAGTTGGATTAGAAGCTGGTGTGTGTTATGGTACCTTGATACTTCAGATGTGCACAATGAGTCCCAAGTGTCTGGTGGGGCTTGTTTGGTTGGGTTTTGGTAGTTGATGAGATAGAGGCTATTGAACACATGGAATATTCAAACACCGCTCTATCAATTTTATAAATATTATATGTATCTTTATGGGTCAAGTGCTGTATTCTGGCTCCATGGGGGAATTGCATAGTTTCCTGCAAGAATTAAAATCCCTAGGAGGTAATTAACGCAAATCCCTACGTGGGTATCAAGTCTGGAGAAGCATCACCCCGGAGAGGAAATTGCATAGATGGTTTGACCTAGTTGGAGAAGACTAGCAAGTAAAGAACTGAAAACTGAATAAAGTGACCAACCTGATGCATGGGCAAGAGGAGACACTCACCCAAGCCAAGAAGTGACAAGAGATTTTACCCAGAAAGGGTGGCCCTGAGGGAGGGCCTGAAGTACTTTGACCCCTACCAGGGTCTCCGTGCAGAAGATGGGTGACACCTGGTAAGCTAGACATGCATATAAACTGTTTATTGTTGTCTTTAAATTGTGTTTTCTCTGTAATGCTTTTGTTCTGAATAAATAGTACATTGCTCTTTGAAAGCAGGCTGGTCACTGGTTCATCCAGTCACTGCCCTTGAGAGAACAGGACTGTAGTGAACTGCAGTCAGATCTGCTGAGGTGATCACCGTGAATTGCAGGAGACTGCAACCTAAATCCACGGTCTGGAGGGAGTGGATCACAGGATCCTGTCCCAAAAAAGGTGACCTCCAGAGGCCTGAAACCTAAATGAGGTTCCCTTATGGAGGCCACAAATGACTTGGTGGAAGTTACCTCAGAAACTGAGACACCTGGCACGATATAAAATAAATTAATCCATAACAACACATAACTGTTTCAAGACTGTTCAGGTGAAGTATCACACGGTAATAGAAATCTTAAAAGTTCCAATGTTCAAAGAATGGACTTCAGAAGTTTCATAGTGCATCACTATCACAGGGTGACGGGTCCCTTTAAGAGGAAGCAGGGCCAGTGTACCTGACTCATCAGCTGCCTCCTATTTGGGGTTAAATGAAGGCAGCTGGACCTAAGAAGGGGGAGATTCTGAAGCCTGGTCTAAACTTAAAAGTTGGGTCAATATAGCTGTGTCAGTCACGGGTGTGAAAAATCCACTCCCCTGACCATAAGTAACTATGGGGACCTAATCGCCACTGTAGATGCAGCTAGGTCAGTGTAAGAATGCGTCTCTCAACATAGCTGCCACCGTTCGAGGAGGTGGTTTTCCTACACTGACAGAAAACCCCTCTCCATCAGCATAGACTGCAGCCTGGTCTATATAGAAAATTAGGTCTGTATAATTATATCGCTTGAAGTGTGAAAAATCCTGAGTGGCTTAGTTAAGCCGACCTAAGTCCCCATATAGACAGTGATAGGTCAACGGAAGAATTCTTCCATCTACTTAATTACTGCCTTTTGGAGAGGTGGATTACCTAAGCACATGGGAGTATCCCTCCTGGTGTCATTGGTAGTGTCTGTGCTAAAGCTCTATGGAAGAGGTGCAGCTGTGCTGCTGTAGCATTTTAAATGGAAACCAGCCTTGTGTCTACAATACAGGATCATGCTGGCATAGCTTGGGTGTCATAGCTATGTTGGTATAGTCTCTGTAGCACAGAGAAAGGAGGAATCAGTCAGGAAAGGGGCAGGTGAGAACTGCCTTAGAGGAGACGGAAAGAATCTGGAAGGACAGGTGAAACACAAGGCACAGGAGAGAATTGCTTGAGGGAATGAGCTGCAGGAGTCCTGAAGGAGAATAGCAACTGTAAGCTGTTGGTGATAAGTGCAGTATGTAACCATTGTGTTGGGTGATGTCAGCAGCAGCAAGGATCAGGCTCAATACCTAGGGTGGGTTCTTAGCACTACAAAACAGAACTGACCCAAGCCCCATCCAGAAGTCTGGGAAAACTAAACAACACCCCAGGGTGCCTCTAATACGCAATTCTTACCCACTCGCAAACACTGACTGTGGGTATGAAAAAAGAGAATTTTTATTAAGAGAAAAAAAGAAACTCAGCATTAATTTGGCAAAACAGTGCTTCAGAACTATGTAAAACACCCACTCCAAAGTATCTTGGGCAGTAGTCCTTTGCTTCAGTTTCCCGCCCAACCAATGAATGTCCCTTTAACATGCCACTCCCCTTTTTCCTCAGGTGCACCCCTACTGATGGTTTGTCATCTGAGATCATCAAAGTCCCAGAAGTGTGTTTAGGTGTTGGTCACCTCCCACCCCTGGCCAGAGAAAGGGCAGTCAAGTGATAACTGCTGCTCACTGCTGTCACGGTTTGACGCTGCCATCTCTGCCTTCAGCTTCAGTGATGTGTTGTGAGGTTCCTCCACCTAACCCAGCCCTTTGTGATTTCACTGGGTAGAGGTAAACGTCACTGCTGCTGTCCCCTCTGCAGGGAGCCCTCTTGTGGGAGATCTGACTTGGGGCTACAGGAGAATCATGAGAGTACCAAGACCCATTTCTCTCCCAGGTGGATGGCCTGGAGAGTGGGAACTGCAGCAGGGGCTGAAGGAACTGGGTAATGACTCTCAAGTGGCTGACTAGTGAATAGTATTCAAGAGCTGCTGCACTGTAACCTTGTTTTTAGTTGAGGTTTTGAGAGGAACTATTTTTGCTACCTGGGACATTCATCTCTATGGGCCATATAGAGGGGAGACGGATGTGTGTCGTGCCATGGCCTGCTGCCAGATGGCACCTCAGGTGAGGGCTGCCCTTTTACAATCTTAATGAAGAATTGGTTTGTAGACTAAGAAATAATAAGACTTAAAAAAAAATGGAATCCTTGGCTAGATACAACGGTATAAAATAGACTATTCCTTTTGTTGTGTTCCCTGTGGACCCTTTCTTGCAACAAAGTCAGCTTGTACATAGACCTTTACAACTGTACAGAATCTCTCTTGAAGTCAGTGGTACTCTATGTGGACATAAAGATCGGGGTGAATGGATCCAGTTGCATGGTTGGAACCTGTTCTTTTAAGTCCCCCAAGAAATCTTTAAAACATGTGCGCGCGCATACACACACACACCACACACCACACACATAGCCACAGCCACAGCCACACAGCACAATAAACAAAGTTTGAGAAGATAGAGATTGTTTTGCTATTTCATAGTTACCCATCAAACTTGGGAAGTGTGGCAAACATCTTTTAAAAAACTGTTTTTCGGGAGAACAAAAAGTTAGTAGTGCCTAGGTACATTTTCCCCCTAACTGTATTATTCCCTCCTCTTTCAAAAATCAATTAACTGTGTTTTCTAATATCAGCCCCTACAGGATATGCATCCTCCCTTGCAGCTAGATCTTTAGTATTATATTATGGTGTGTTTACAATGATTGTGTAGTAGCCTATTTTAAACGTCATTGCAGCAAACCAAACATTTTTGCAGATGAAGGAGGTGCTTTTGCTAGTTCCCTAAAGCCATTTACATTGTGGTATCTTTAGAAGCAGTGTGAGACGCACGTATTCAGAGCCAGTCCTTAACTTATTAATACGCGTGAAGAACAATACACATGGTCAGCCTGTAACGTGTTTGAATACAGATATGTACAATAACACTATTGTGTGGAAAGTTAGTATAATAAGTGTTTTTCAAAACTGGTACATCAGTTGCAACTGGTACAGCTGATGCACTCAGATACTACTGTGATGAGCAGTGGTATAAAACAAAGATGGGAAGCTACATCAAATATGAGTTGACATTTTTTTTAATATCCAAACTGCCCAAGTGTGAGGCATATGCATCTAGTCCAAACTTGCTTGAATTTAGCTGTATTGGATTTTTCATCCTTACAGGAAATCCTTCCCAGGCTCTGATTATCTCCAGATTCCCAGAAGTAGTTTTTCCCCTCAGCTTTAAGGACCTATTGACTGACTGTATTGTTATGAAATGTGGCTGATACAGACAGGCCAAAAGAGAGGGAGATATAACTGGATATAGAGTAATATCACTGATAGCTTGCCCAAATAGTATATGTGTTTTACTTGGCTTTGTCAGCTAGAGTGTTTGAGTATAAGAAAAGACAGAGCCTATCTGAGCAAGCTGTGAGCAAACAGTGATCTACAACACTAAGAGCCACTATCTTTGTAAAGGAAGATAATGTGGAAAATCAATTTCCAGTATATGTGCTTGCGAGGCTCACAAAGCCTGAGTCTCTAGGTCCTTCCACTTTTGGTACCCTATAAATGTCTACATTTCTGCACTCATTTTAAAACCAGTAGATTCTAACCCTTTGGTTCCAGTGACTAAATATTTCAAAATGCAGATTTTTGGGTAAGACCACAGATCAGTATGGTTTTTCCCCCCTAAAATGACAGGTTATCCACATCCAGTCATAAATCAGGCATTCCAAATCATGAGATTTAAATATATATTTTAGGTGGTTTTCTTTGCTTTCTGGTTTCTGAATCTTTAGAGTGCTCTTGGGTCACACAGTCAAGCTTTTCTCCATAACTATGAGGGCTAGAAATGTTTCTTTTAAATGAAAGATGAGATTCTCATATAGTTTCTTGATTCTAGTAGCTTGGACTTTTAAGAAAATCACCGAATATTGCAAGACCTGTGATTAAAATCACAAGAGGTAACAACAATGGGCTTTTCATAGTCCTTTTAAGGGCCAGTCTGTGAGCCCTGTGACACCCTGTAACGGGAGTCAGTTAATCCTGACCCATGTCATGTGCCAGGGGTATTAATATTTTGTGCCTCTGATCCATGTTAAATGAAGCTGGCTGAACCCTGGCAGAGAACTGGGGAAAGTGGTTGCAGAGCCTCCATGTTTTCCTGGAGGCCAATGGTATTGCATAGAATTGTTAGAGGGTGACTGTTTTATGTGGCAGGCCCAGAGGCAATGGGATATAAAATACCTTTTAGTGCGAGCATTAATGGGACTACATACTGCTAGGTAAAGTCATCCAGAAATTGCAAGAGTACTGTGATTAGCACCCTATCATACCCACACTTCTAGCATCTGCTGAATTGGCTGTAAGATTTTGAAACCGAGTATGTCAATAGCAGGAATACGGGGAGTGATCTAAAGTCCACTGAGGTCAACTGAAAGACTCCGATTTGCTTCAATGGCCACAATCAATAGATTCTCTAGATCCTCCTGTGCTTTATCCCACATCCACTCATTGAACCAGTTACTAAAGTGTGAGATCCTTGGTTGCTTTATACAGTAACTCCTCGCTTAACGTTGTAGTTATGTTCCTGAAAAATGCGACTTTAAGCGAAAGGATGTTAAGCGAATCCAATTTCCCCATAAGAATTAATGTAAATGGGAGGGTTAGGTTCCAGGGAAGTTTTTTTCACCAGATAAAAAACTATATATTATATAGATATACACACTGTATACATTTTAAACAAACAATTTAATACTGTTCACAGCTATGATGACTGTGAAGCTTGGTTGAGGTGGTGAAGTTAGAGGATGGAAGAGGGAGGGATATTTCCCAGGGAATGCCTTGCTGCTAAATGATGTACTAACACTTGGCTGAGCCCTCAAGCTTTAACACATTGTTGTTAATGTAGCCTGGCATTGGCAACCTTTGGCACGCAGCTCGCCAGGGTAAGCACCCTGGCGGGCCAGGCCAGTTTATTTACCTGCTGACGCGGCAGGTTCGGCCGATCGCGGCCCCCACTGGCCGCAGTTTGCTGTCCCAGGCCAATGGGGGCGGCGGGAAGCGGTGCGGGCGAGGGATGTGCTAGCCACGGCTTCCCACCGTGATAGGGGCTGCCAATCCATCCTGGTTCCAAGCCCCCACCAGGTAGCTGCAATGGGCTGCTCCTCCTGCAAGCAGAGGACAAAGCAGGCGGCTGCCAAACAACGTTAGAAGGTAGCACTGCACAACTTTAAAAGAGCATGTTTCCTAATTGATCAGCAACAAAACAATGTTAACCAGGATGACTAAGTGAGGAGTTACTGTACTGGGTAAATGGGTTGGAGCAGCATAAAAGAGCTCTAAAAGCCCCTGATTCTGGCAAGGGAGGATTTCCCTCGTGCAGGAACAGTGGAAGACAGCTGCAATGGAAAAAGACAACCCTTGAAAACCCTTGGCATAGGGGACAGGGCTGGTGGTGGGAGGAGTACATCAGGAGTGGGACCGCAGCACTGCAGTGACTCCACACAGTGCTACGGCACATAGGGAAGCCCAGGGAGGCTGTGTCATTTAGACAGCCCAGACCAGGAGTGAACAGCTGAGAACTGGAAGGGCACAAAGGTAGATTAAAGCCACCTCAGTCCCCCTTGCCTCTGGTCTGAGAGTTCTGTGCTGTGCCTCTTAGAAGTTCAGCAAACAACATCACCCCGGAGGCAAATTAGGTATGATTTTGTTCCAGAATTGCAATGTCCTGAAGAATCATCAGTTCTGATGTGCTTTTGGTGGAGGTATTTTGGCCAGGTCTTTGACTCTTTTTCCAGGTCTGTCCACAAGATGTCCTCATCAAACACATGTGCCAAGAGCATCTAGCTGAGTTAGTCATAGCCTATATTTTTCTCTGTTTAGTTTTACTCCAGGTTACATAATTGTCTTCAGAGCTTGTTTTAACCTTATGTTATGTTACTCCTCAGGTGTCCCAGAAACTAAAATGTGGCTTGTACAGAACTTCCACTCCCTCAAGGGGTTGTTTGTAAGCTTTCTGACGCTCTTGTGATATTAAACAGGATGTCACAAAAACATTGGCTTCAAAACAGCATTATGGACACTGTCAGGGTGACAAGTCACCTCCTTAAAGATAGATATGTGCTTAAGGACCTCGTGAAATCCGGACTATAATGAGAAACTATCGTTGTTACATCAAAACAGCCTGCTCTTGGAATAGTGAAGGGCCTGTTCTACAAAATTCAGATGTGAGTCAGGGTCTAAACTTCCCCAAAGAACAGTTGTGTGTATTTGTTTGGTTACTAGTTTTAAGACGCAGCTTCATAAATTTATGACCAGGATTATATGAAGGGATCACCTGTGATAGCAGAGGACTGGACTTGATATTCCAGGGACTTCCAAGATTTTGATTCAGCTCATTAGGCAGAAGATCCAGATGCAAAGTTTGAATCTAGCTCTGAAGTTCACCAAAGTTCAGAGCTGTTGTAATCTGGGATTTTAGTTGAAAAAGGGTCAAGAAAACTGTGAAGGGGCAAAATTCAAAACCCTATTACGACCTGGTCAAAATGGAAAGAGGTAAGTTTGCTGACAGTAAAGGAATATGAAGAGGCGAGCAGCAGCTTTTATGCTGATAGCAGAAAGATGCAACACATTTGACCTGGCAACTGTTTTGGGACTTTACTGTAGCAGAACAAAAGGGCAACTTGAAGGTACATGAAAACTCTTAACAACAAAAAAGGAAACAGACGTGTTTGATTCTCATTTACAAACTGGCCTGATCCCAAATAAAAACTAACATGTAAATTGCTTTACATGAGCACAATATGTTAGAAAAAAACAAAATGAAATTCTGTACAGCGTTTTTATCTTGGGCTTGTCACCCCTGCAAATTGCACGTTTCTGAGCGAGAGGAGTTGGACTGATATTATTTGCACCTCCCACCCTCCCTCATGGATTTATTCCAGGGAAGGTAGCATTAAATGTGGTCAAAGATTGTTCAGGGGATGAATTGCATCAGATTTCCCCCCTCCAGGAGCCCTACCCAGCATTCCTCTATTCTGGGGTAGTACTGGATGGCTGTGAATCCCTGGCAGGGAGGTGATATGGAAGCTTTCTGAAAGGCCCATCCTCAAATGGGCTTTCTGCTGCCTGGGGCCCTGGATTATGGATGTCAGAAGCTACAATGTTGGGGGTATTAGAATCCACTGTTGTTAGAATCCAGAGTTAAGATTCTCCCCATTGTACTGGGGCCATTTGCAAAATTTGGATCAAGATCCTGGTTCAGATTCTGGATACCTGCAAATTCAGGATTATTTGAGTCTGGGATTTTGGTGTGAGTTTCTCTGTATAAACGGTGGTAGGAAAAACTGGTAATAAAATGAAAGAGATTTAAGCCTTCACTTTAGGAATGAACTCAAATGGAATCTTTTCTTGGAATTTGACAATGCATTAACTTTCAGTTGTCTGAAAAAATATAATACCTCCCTGGTTATCTGGGTTTCTTGGGGACCCGCTGTGGAAATTGGCTACTATCATAGAATTTCTGCCTAATTGGTACAAGGGAGTACTGGGGAGTCTCATGGGAGCCTGATTATGAAAGATTTATAGCCTTTTTTCTATGTGTTGGGAGAAGTTTAGATAAACTCCTGAATTTCTGGATGCTTAACATAAATTTTAGAAAGCCTGATTCTCCATTACCTTGCAACTTATGCAGACTCTGTGTAAAGTGAGTGCACTGATTTGGTAGAGTTTTACACCTACTTCCTAGTCACTTTGCACACATGTAAATGGCAACACCCGATGCAAGGCAGTGGAGAAGCAGCCTCAAAATCTTCTGAGGTTCATCTATCTTTTATCCTTAAATGTAGCATAAAATTAGGGAAAATATAGTATTAGAGATGGTCTTAAAATTTCCATTCTGCAAGAAATTCCGACATTCCATTCAGAACATTTATTTTATGTTGGAATTTCCAAAAAAAAAAAATCTGTTTTTGTTTCTGTTCAATTGAAACTTTTCAATTTGAGTTTGACTTTTTAATATTTTTTTACTTTATAAATTGGAAATTGCTATTATAATTGATAAGGTGGTTGGGCAATTGGTTTTGTAGTTTATATAAAAAGTATAAAAATATATAAAATAAGAAATAGAACTTATTTGCATATATTTTATTATAATATAAACATAAAATAAACTACTTTTCATTTTGAAAATTATTATAATATTGAAATAAAAAATGGAATCATCCCATGTTGAAGCATTTTTTCTAAACAAAATTTTGTCAAAATTGACATGTTTCTATGGAACAATTAGAGTTTAAATAATTGTCATTTTCTTATTGGGGAAAAAAATCGCTTGGAAAATTCCTGCACAGATCTAATAGTTACGTTTACTTAGGTTCTTAGCTGCTATGATAATGAGTGCAGCATGCAGATCTGATTCATAGATTCTAGGACTGAAAGGGACCTCGAGAGGTCATCGAGTCCAGACCCTTGCCCGCATGGCAGGACCAAATAGTGTCTAGACCATCCCGGATAGACATTTATCTAACCTACTCTTAAATATCTCCGGAGATGGAGATTCCACAACCTCCCTAGGCAATTTATTCCAGTGGTTAACCACCCTGACAGTTAGGAACTTTTTCCTAATGTCCAACCTAGACCTCCCTTGCTGCAGTTTAAGCCCACTGCTTCTTGTTCTATCCTTAGAGGCTAAGGTGAACAAGTTTTCTCCCTCCTCCTTATGACACCCTTTTAGATACCTGAAAACTGCTATCATGTCCCCTCTCAGTCTTCTCTTTTCCAAACTAAACAAACCCAATTCTTTCAGCCTTCCTTCATAGGTCATGTTCTCAAGACCTTTAATCATTCTTGTTGCTCTTCTCTGGACCCTCTCCAATTTCTCCACATCTTTCTTGAAATGCGGTGCCCAGAACTGGACACAATACTCCAGCTGAGGCCTAACCAGAGCAGAGTAGAGCAGAAGAATGACTTCTCGTGTCTTGCTCACAACACATCTGTTAATACATCCTAGAATCACATTTGCTTTTTTTGCAACAGCATCACACTGTTGACTCATATTTAGCTTGTGGTCCACTATAACCCCTAGACCCCTTTCTGCTGTACTCCTTCCTAGACAGTCTCTTCCCATTCTGTATGTGTGAAACTGATTTTTCCTTCCTAAGTGGAGCACTTTGCATTTGTCTTTGTTAAACTTCATCCTGTTTACCTCAGACCATTTCTCCAATTTGTCCAGATAATTTTGAATTATGACCCTGTCCTCCAAAGCAGTTGCAATCCCTCCCAGTTTGGTATCATCCGCAAACTTAATAAGCGTACTTTCTATGCCAATATCTAAGTCGTTAATGAAGATATTGAACAGAGCAGGTCCCAAAACAGACCCCTGCGAAACCCCACTTGTTATGCCTTTCCAGCAGGATTGGGAACCATTAATAACAACTCTCTGAGTACGGTTATCCAGCCAGTTATGCACCCACCTTATAGTAGCCCCATCTAAATTGTATTTGCCTAGTTTATCGATAAGAATATCATGCGAGACCATGTCAAATGCCTTACAAAAGTCTAGGTATACCACATCCACACCTTCTCCCTTATCCACAAGGCTCGTTATCCTATCAAAGAAAGCTATCAGATTGGTTTGACACGATTTGCTCTTTACAAATCCAGGCTGGCTATTCCCTATCACCTTACCACCTTCCAAGTGTTTGCAGATGATTTCCTTAATTACTTGCTCCATTATCTTCCCTGGCACAGAAGTTAAACTAATTGGTCTGTAGTTTCCTGGGTTGTTTTTATTTCCCTTTTTATGGATGGGCACTATATTTGCCCTTTTCCAGTCTTCTGGAATCTCTCCCGTCTCCCATGATTTTCCAAAGATAATAGCTAAAGGCTCAGATACCTCCTCTATTAGCTCCTTGAGTATTATAGGATGCATTTCATCAGGCCCTGGTGAGTTGCAGGCATCTAACTTTTCTAAGTGATTTTTAACTTGTTCTTTTTTTATTTTATCTGCTAAACCTACCCCCTTCCCATTAGCATTCACTATGTTAGGCATTCCTTCAGACTTCTCGGTGAAGACCGAACTGAAGAAGTCATTAAGCATCTCTGCCATTTCCAAGTTTCCTGTTACTATTTCTCCCTCTTCACTGAGCAGTGGGCCAACCCTGTCTTTGGTCTTCCTCTTGCTTCTAATGTATTGATAAAAAGTCTTCTTGTTTCCCTTTATTCCCGTAGCTAGTTTGAGCTCATTTTGTGCCTTTGCCTTTCTAATCTTGCCCCTTCATTCCTGTGTTGTCTGCCTATATTCATCCTTTGTAATTTGTCCTAGTTTCCATTTTTTTATATGACTCCTTTTTATTTTTTAGATCATGCAAGATCTCGTGGTTAAGCCAAGGTGGTCTTTTGCCACATTTTCTATCTTTCCTAACCAGCGGAATAGCTTGCTTTTGGGCCCTTAATAGTGTCCCTTTGAAAAACTGCCAACTCTCCTCAGTTGTTTTTCCCCAGTTGATCCATAGCCTAATCAGTGGACAGACTCCCATTGGCTTCAATGGGCTTTGGCTCAGGCCCTTTCTTAGATATTTCCCAAAACTCTTGTGTAAACATACTCTGTAAATGTGGTAAAGGGACTTTGACAAGGTTGGAGGGGAATAATAATAATAAAAAACCCACCTACTCTCAGAAGTGCCAAAGTTTGTGGATGGGTTGTCTACTTCGGCCTGAGATTTAAACGTAACTGCAGCTCTTGTGTTGGGTGAACTGATTATTTCACTATAATGCCAAGGGATGTGGCAGAATAAAGTGAAGGTGTGTGGGTGTGGAGGGATTTTAAATGGACATGGTCTACTTTGTTTAGGACTAAAATTTGTGTTTTGGAAAGAATATTTTATAAAGAACTGGAATAGAAAAGTTTACTATGATTTATTATTTCAGTAAAAACATTTATGGGCATCACCAGAAGGAGCTGCCACAGATAATCTGACAAGTTCTGTTTAATAGAACATGTAGTAACTAGTTCTTGGAGAAATCTGTGATGTCAGCTGTGGTGCAGTTTTCTCTGGCAGTTCTTCCATAACTCTTTGACAGGAATAATTTCTTGCTACCCAATATATCCATAGCAGCAAACTAAAGCATTACAATTATAGATTCCTTTTGCAGTGCTAGGCTGACAACATCATTGTAATTATTTTAAAATCAATAAGACCATGATCCAAACCCCACTGAAGTCAGTGAAAAGAATTCTGATGACTTCAGTGGGCTTTGGATCAGGCCCTATGTGAATGCTAGTAGGGCGCCAATCTTGCAAGTATTGTTGGTCAATGGACTTGGGCTCCTATATCACTGAAGCACTTTTGGAAATCCCACCCTAAGACTCTTACCTCCCACCTTTGTAATGTGATGCTTACATTGGCTGTATCATATTGTAAAGCCATGTTAATTTCTGTCCTTGTATCACCGCCTAGGTCTCTTTCAGCATCACCGCTTTCTAGGTTTCTCTTCTCCCTGGGGTATAAGTTTTGTATTATTTTATTAATGGTAGAATCTTCACAGTGCTAAAACAACAAAAAAAGTGCAGACCAATCTTTTTGCCAAACTTAAATTATTCTCATAGGTCAGTTGTAATTTCTGAAATGGCAGCTCCAGCATAACTACCATCGTGCACTGCCTCATGTAACTTCTTTTCAGCCAGTATTCAGTAGGTTACGCCTTTGTTTCCTGTTATGTAGCCAATTTTCAGTTGATTGAAATGTAATTTCCTTCTATCCACCACATTTTCGAGCCACTTGCAGCATCTGTAATAATATATTATGTTGACAGGTTTCAGTGGTAGCTGTGTTAGTCTGTATCAGCAAAAAAAAAAGAGGAGTCCTTGTGGCATCTTGGAGACTAACAAATTTATTTGGGCATAAGCTTTCATGGGCTAGAACCTACTTCGTCAGATGTATGAACGTCCCACAAAAGCTTATGCCCAATAAATAAATTTGTTAGTCTCTAAGGTGCCACAAGGACCCCTCGTAATATATTATGTGGAAGTTTCTCAAATGATTTCTGAAAATCCCAGGAAATGCTGTTCACATTATTCCCCTTACATATACCCTGCTCTTCTACATACACTCCATGGTACACCGTTGTTGATGTAAAATACTGAATCATAGCAGGTCAAATCCGTAAGGGTCTTGAAAAAAGAGCCATGCTCTTTATCTATGGTACTTATAAGACTCCCATTACCGCACTGTCTGAGCATCTCACAATATCCATTTGACATAGGGAAGTACTGCTAGCCCTATTTTACAGATGAGAGGCTGAGAAAGAGAGAGACTAACTAGTACAAGGACACACAGGGAGTCTGTAGCAGAGTTTCATGACAAACCCAGGCCAAGATTTTAAAAAGTGAGTGATTTTTTTTGGAGTGTCTGAACATTTGGGGGTTTCACTTAAGACACCTTAAAAGGGTCCTGATCTTAAGAAACTGCTGTGTACCCTCTGCAATAAAGTCAGCCATTTTTAAGGGGTCCCAAGTGGAGCAAACAAAGATAGAGATATCCAAAATCATGAGTCATTTTTGAATATCTTCAGCCAAGATTTCTCAAAAAGTTTACTGAGGCTCCCATATCTTCCAGCGAAACACAAGGTCGGTTTTTAAGCAACCTTAGGTTGATATATGGTCTTGGACCAGCCAAAAATAGTTAATGGTTTTGGATGAGTTTCACTTGGAATTTTTGGGGAAAGTATCTCAAAGCAAATCTCAAAAAGGGGACAAACCCAGAAGAAAGTGAAAATAGGAAGGAAAAAAGTCCTGTGAACAAAACTTATCAACTTTCTCACAAGGGATTTGTTGAAGAATATAAAAACAGTGGATGAAATTGAACCGCGATGTAACCCCGCAAACTAACATTAGGAATGAATTTGGCCTGTTGTGTTTAGAAACAATGTACCAATACTATTTATAGGACTATGCTACATAGTACTAGAACGCTACATCTTAGTACATCCCAGAGTTACAGCAGTAATATCATGCACACAATACAGAAAACAGCCCTAATAATGAACTAGTAAAAACAGGTTGACATGCTTGTATTACTGTACACAGTGCAGGGTAGAGAGGAAAACATCAGAAAGTAACACCCCTATGCACAGACTACCAGAAAACCCTACAAAGTTGCCAGTATCTGCAGGATGGTACACATTGTGTGTAACTGCAGGGGTTCTATTAGCAGTATCCTTCTGAGAAGCTTTGGTTCCACAGAAAGCATAGACAACTGGAAAAAAGTCCCAAAATCTCACTATTGTTTCCAAAAGGGCCTGGGGACATACCAGGAAATTACACACATGTTAGTTTAACTTAATTTAAAAAAGCAAGCCATTTGAGCAGCTTGACTAATGATGGCCAACCAGGTTTCAGGAAAAGGAGCTCATATTTAATTAGCCAGCTGGAATCTTGGAAGGGATTTCTGCCACCATATATTCCTACTACATTAAGCAACAGCAAATTGGCTATGTGATATTTATGGTAGGAAAATATTTGGTCTGTCAATCCTGCAAACTTCCTTTTCATGACAAAGTGAAGCTCCTGGCTTTTTAGAAAATTCTTCACAAAATATAAGTTTATTCACCAGTAGGCTTTTTAACATTCAATTTTATTTTCACCTTTAACACTCTCCCAAAAACTCTTTCAGAAGGTTATAAAACAGGTATCAATCTTCGCAGTTATTCCTGTCCCTTGGCAGACAGCTTTTAAAAATTGTTGACCCATAGGGTTTTTCAAATTAATAAGGTTTGCACATCATGTGGTAGCTCTTTCAAAGAGTAGGGATGTACAGGTATTTAACCCTCTTTTAGGGATTTGGATTCAATGAAGAAGATTTTCCAGGACCACAAAGAGAAAAGCACAAGATGCAGTGGTTCATCTGAAAGAAGAATTTTTGAGATGAGGCCCATAGGTTCTTGGTAGGTGAAAAAATACAGTCTGATATTCATTGTATGGATGATGGATTTATTGCCAGTACGCATCAATATAGAGGACCAACATTTAATTCCATAAGGGAATATATCAGAGAGTACTAATTTGTACTTAAGAAAGCCGAAACAAAAAAACCCCACCCAGTGAAGAGATTCAAGGATGCTGTTGCAGAGATGGGAGTGAAATAATTCCTTTGTGAATGTGACTGTTCTGTTTGTTTTACTGCACCGTCTTATATCTGGGTTTCTGCTGGGGACAGCTGTCATTTTATTTTTTATTTGGGGGAAGCCTGTTACACAGAGGCACACTAACCTCTCCATGAGGGAGAGCACACTTTTGTTCATTGTTGTTTTCCTTTAGTGAAGAATAAGTTACTTAGACTGAAAGTATATGTAGGATTACCATATGTCCGGGTTTTCCTGGAAATGACCTCTTTTTTGGTAGTCTGCTCAACGTCTGGGTGGATTTTTGAAATAAAAGTAAAAGACTGTGGGTTTTGCAGAGCAGACATTACAGCTCAGAAAGAGCACTGATTAGTCCACTTCCTGATTTGGTTCCTCCCCTGCATCTGTAGTTGATTGGTGCATTCCCCTGCAGCCCTGATTCCCAGCTCTTGGAGGAGGTCCTGCAGGGAGGCTGACTGTGGCTGGTGCTGGGTGCTGGGTCCTGGGCACTAGCTGCCCTGCCACCACAACAGGGAGCGACACTGACCCCTACTTCCAGTTAGCACCCCATCCAGCTTCCTCCTCTCTCCCATTCCCCGCCCCCAGGGTCCTCTTTTTGCGAACCTGAAATATGGTAACCCATAATTGCCAGATGCTCTGCTGCACATCAAAGGAATGTTGGTGTTAAAAGGAATGGTGAGTGCTATACACTCCATTTCATAGAATCATAGAAGGGACCTCGAGAGGTCATCTAGTCCAGTCCCCTGCACTCATGGCGGGACTAAGTATTATCTAAACCATCCCTGACAGGTGTTTGTCTAACCTGTGCTTAAAAATCTCCAATGATGGAGATTCCGCAACCTCCCTAGGCAATTTATTCCAGTGCTTAACCACCCTGACACTTAGGAAGTTTTTCCTAATGTCTAAACCGCCCTTGCTGCAATTTAAGCCCATTGCTTCTTGTCCTATTCTCAGAGGTTAAGGCAAACAATTTTTCTCCCTCCTTTTTGTAACAACCTTTTATGTACTTGAGAACTGTTATGTCCCCTATCAGTCGTCTCTTCCCTCAGGTCATGTTTTCTAGAACTTTAATAATTTTTATTGATCTCTTGACTTTTTCCAATTTGCCCACATCTTTCCTGAAATGTGGCGCCCAGAACTGGACACAATACTCCAGCTGAGGCCTAATTAGCGCAGAGTAGAGCAGAAGAATTACTTCTTGTGTCTTGCCTATTGCAGTCCTGCTAATACATCCCAGAACGATGTTTGCTTTTTTTGAAACAGTGTTACACTGTTGACTCGTATTTAGCTTGTGATTGATTGGGACCCCCCAGATCCCTTTCCACAGTACTCCTTCCTAGGCAGTCATTTCCCATTTTGTATGTGTGCAATTGATTGTTCCTTCCTAAGTGGAGTACTTTGTATTTGTCCTTATTAAATTTCGTCATATTTACTTCAGACCATTTCTCCAGATCATTTTGAATTTTAATCCTATCCTTCAAAGCACTTGCAACCCCTCCCAGCTTGGTATTGTCCGCAAACGTTATAAGTGTACTTTCTATGCCATTATCTAAACCAGGGGTAGGCAACCTTTCAGAAGTGGTGTGCCGAGTCTCATTTATTCACTCTAATTTAAGGTTTCGCGTGCCGGTATTACATTTTAACATTTTTAGAAGGTCTCTTTCTATAAGTCTATATTATATAACTAAACTATTGTATGTAAAGTAAACAAGGTTTTCAAAATGTTTAAGAAGCGTCATTTAAAATTAAATTAAAATGCTGATCTTACACTGCCAGCCTGGGGTTCTGTTCACCAAGGCCGGCAGCGGGCTGCGTAGGGCCTGCGGCCGGGATCCCAGACCTGGCGGTGGGTGTTTCAGGGGTCAGGGCAGAGGGCTGGGGGAGGGGGTGCAGGGCAGAAGGCTTGGGGTGTGGGGGGTTCAGGGCAGAGGGATGGGATCGTGGGGGTGCAGGACAGAAGTCTGGGTGTGTGTTGGGGTGTGGGGGGGTTCAGGGCATAGGGCTGGGGGGGTGTGGGGGTGCAGGGCAGAAGGCTGGGGGTGTGTTGGCGTGTGGGGGTTCAGTGCAGAGGACTGGGGGTATGGGGGTGCAGGGCAGAGGGCTGGGTGTGTGGGGAGGTGCAGGGCAGAAGGCTGGATGTGTGTTGGGGTGTGGGCGGTTCAGGGCAGAGGGATGGGGCTGTGGGGGTGCAGGACAGAAGGCTGGGTGTGTATTGGGGTGTGGGGGGTTCAGGGCAGAGGGATGGGGCTGTGGGAGTGCAGGGCAGAAGGCTGAGTGTGTGTGGGGGTGTTCAGGGCAGAGGAATGGGGCTGTGGGGGTGCAGGACAGAAGGCTGGGTGTGTGTGTGGGGGGGTCAGGGCAGGGGCTGGAAGGGATATGCCCTGTTCCACCCCCTTCCCCCGGGCTCCATCCCTACCTCTCTCTGCCTCCTCTACGGAGCTGTGTGCACGCTGCTGCTCTTCCCCCTCCCGCTCGCTAGGGCCATCAGCTGATTGGCCAGGGATGGAGAGGAGGTGGGACAGGAAAACACCACGCTGAGGGAAGAAGTGGGGGAGAGGGGAAGCTTGGCTGCTGCAGAACCAAGCTTCTGCCTCCTGCCCCCGCAGGGGAGAGCAGTGGGTGGCGGGGGCTGAGGGCCGGGATTGTGTCAGGGGAGCTGCGTGCCACTCAAAATCGGCTCGCGTGCCGTGTTTGGCATGCGTGCCGTAGATTGCCGACCCCTGATCTAAACCATGGATGAAGATATTGAACAGAACTTGATATGCCCTTCCAGCTCGACTGTGAACCACTGATAACTACTCTCTAGGAATGGTTTTCCAACCAGCAATGCACCTACCTTATAGGAGCTCCATCTAGGTTGTAGTTCCCTAATTTGTTTATGAGAAGGTCATGTGAGACAGTATCAAAAGGCTTACTAACATCAAGACCTCTTCCACCCCATCCACAAGACTTGATATCCTGTCAGAGAAAGCTATTAGGTTGGTTTGACATGATTTATTCTTGACAAATCCATGCTGTTACTTATCAATTTATTATTTTCTAGGTGTTTGCAAATAGATTGCTTCATTATTTGCAATCAATTATTTGCTCCTCTTTGATTCCCGTCCACAGTACAAATGACAGCCTAAATTCTATGATTCTATGTCTACATTGTGCACATACTCAAGTGCTGGCCCATGTACATACTCATACGTGCTCCCTGTACCAAATGCCTACATTCTGCTGTGCTGGAAATGGGTATAACATTGTGTACACATACATACCTGCTTCTACACTGCCACTGTGGTTATGTGACATTAGTGTTACTATTTCAGGGGCAGTATTCCAGGGTTCTGTGCGGACAGGGGGATATTCTAGGAACTGCTTTGCTGTGTGTCCCCAGCCTCCCACATTTGCTGATGGCAGTTTCTGATCACTGTTCCCTCTCTGTTATTCCCTGCGAAACTGGGTGAAAGACATGGAACAATGGGATGATGATCTGGTTACCTCCAAATCTGGTTCTGTTCCTACTCCTGCTCCTTATTGTGGGACAAATGGCAATGCAATGAAGTAGGTGATTGGTCAGATGTTGGATGGAATTTAGGCAGAACTGTTGATACATTGAAGATGGTTGAACATGAGGATCAATGGCAATTCATTCAGCTCATATGGTGCAGATATGGTGAATGCCAGCATTGCCACGTTATGCTCTTGGGTGGATTGGCACTTCAGATGCAGAAGAACCAGCATAGTGTGGTGGGATCACATCTTTTTGGAAACCTGGGCTGACCAGTAGTGGCTTCAGAACTTCTGAATGAGAAAACAGACCTTCATGGAGGTGTATGAAGAGCTTGCACCAAACCTTCAGCACCAGAACACTCAATTCAAGGAATCCATACTAGTGCAGAAGCAAATTGCTGTTGCCCAGTGAAGGTTGGCAACACCAGACAGCCATCAGTCTGCTACAATAATAACAGACACAAGTCTGAGTAATCCATTGGCCAAAATTTATTCACATAAAATATTTGGCAAACCATTGCCAAAAGAAAATAAATTAATAAAACTTAGTCAGTTCATAGACAATTATTGAACAGAAAAAAACTGCTAAATTTGCTGAATGAATTGTGAATTCATTTCTAGTCCTGGACAGATTTTCAGTTTGGATTACTACTGTACCTTCTGCCCAATTTTTTCCCCCTCCTTCATTTTCATTTAGATATAATCCTTTTCATTTTCTGCTTAATTGTTGGGTAGGGTTGCAGCTTGATTCACCATATTCATTGCAACGGTGACTTTAAGTAAGTTGTTCAGAAAGTGATCCCTGTATAATTTGTAGATCACTTTGTATAGGCCCTTGGGGTCTTTGGTTGAAAGGCAGTGTGCAAAATCTCAGTTGCTAGCAATCTTCTTCACCATGCTGCCCTGTCCCTGCACTCCTTTCATGTCTAGCATGACAGCCAACCATTGCCCAGTAGAAGAGTTCTTTAATGTGTTAATACACTGCTCACCTACAAGAAATGAGTGGCATGGCACATAATGTGTAGGCATATGCTTATAACTGTAGAATCCTTTTCCTCTGATGCCCTGGGTTTGCTACAGTAGGGTAACCACTGTTTGGTTCTACTGTAGACTTAACTTTGGGGACTAGATAGAACTTGTATGGTTTTTATTTGTTTTTATTGTCTTTTGTGCCTGATGCTTTGGTGCGTCCATTGGCATCAATGAATGGCTCTGCTGGGAAAACCCAACCCCTAAGGAGAGGGGAATGGATGAATGTATTCCCATTCTATTGAAAAAAGCGGACTTCAGCTGCCATTTTTAACAATTGAGAATTACTGGAATTAATTTGATGCATCTGTTCCTGAATTACCTCCTGTAGTTCTTCACTAGATTTCTAAACAACTGTTGATTCAGGGCTGTTTGTTCCAATCCATCTTGCATTCCCATAAACTATGCTATTTTAAAGCAGTTTACTTGGGAGGGATTCATAAAGGGACTTAAATATTTGTGACACTGAGTGTCACGTTGCCAATTTTTAGGCACCTAGAAAAAAATCACAGGAACCACACTGTGATCCACAAAGCTTGTGTTAGGGGCCTAGGCTCATGTACAATGAATGGGGGGGAGGGCAGAGACAGGCATTTTAGAAAGAAATTCACAAATGCCAACACACAAGGTGGGTCCATTGAAGCTAGCCATTAGGAGAAGCCGACAAGAGGGGTGTGTGCTAAATCCCACCCCTCCCACAGAGATAGGTGCCTAAGTCTGGGCTGCAGGGAGATGCCTATCTTTGCTAGCGATTCACAAAGCAGAGGAAGATAGGCACTCAGCAGCCTATGTTGTGTGTAGGCAGGCCATTCATCTGGTTTTTGAGATGGACAGTCCCGTTTTTGGAAAGGTTTGCCCCTATCTGGTAGCGGATGTGGTTTTGTCTGGTATCATTGTGGAGGATACCATTTTGCACCATGTACTGCTCTGCCACCACCACCATGACCTTGTGCACACTGTGTAGATGAGGTCCCACTGGGTGGGGCGGGTTCAAGTATTTCCAAAAGTGCCAGAATGTCTGGTATTCTGGGGGTGTCCCAATGGCCACTTGAGGCTAGGTCTATACTACGGTGGTGGTGGGGGGGGGGTCGACCATGTATCTGAAGTTGCGTATTTTAGGTCGACTTACCTGGCTGCAAGGACGGCGGCGAGTCGACCGCTGCTGCTCCCCCCGTCGACTCTGCTTCTGCCTCTCGCTGCGGTGGAGTTCCGGAGTCAACGGCAGAATGATTGGGGATCGATTTTATCGCGTCTACATTAGGGGCGATAAATCGATCCCCGATAGATTGATCGCTACCCGCCAATCTGGAGGGTAGTGAAGACGTGCCCTCAGGGTCATGGGCAAGGCCTGAAACAAACTGGAGGAGGAGGAGGACCTGCCTCATAACTTTTAGCCCAATGGTTTTAGGGTACTCACTGAGATGGGGGAGATCTCCAATTCAAATCCCCCTTCGGCCTGTTAAAGAGAAGGGATTTGAACAAGAATGGGCCACCTCTCAGGTGGGTGCCCTATAGAGTGATTCTAACTCTTTCAGTGGCCCAATTAATATTGAATTATTCAATTATTTAACTAAAGTGGAAATTCAATAGGAAAGATTGTGGGAGCCCCACAACAGAATATCCCGTAGCCCAGTGGTTAGGGCTCAAACCTGGCTAATCCCTGTTCAGACCCCTTTTACTATTCAGGAGGAAGGGGGACTTGAACCAGGGGTCTTACACATACCAGTTGAGTATCCTATCCGTGAGACTAAAGGGTAAAAGGGAATGCATTCCCCTAGGCTGTCCTGTGTGATCTCACCAGAGGTTCCAAACCAGGAGGTGATGTCTGAGCATGCCTACCAGGTCAAATCTCCACTCACCAGTGGCACCAATTCAGAGATTTCTTGGAGAGGGAGTGGGGCAAATTTTTCAGATCTGAATTTAAAGATAAAATAAAAAACAACGTAGCCAAGCTCTGTTCCCCAACAACCACAGTGCGCACGCCCCTTTGTGGAAACATGGTGAGACACCCCCCCCTCGAAACCTCCATCACAGCATGGAGATATCAACTGGTGCAGGCACCCTGCTGTGAGTGTCAGGGGTGTGTGTGTGTTTATGTCTAGAGGCAAATTATTTATTTAAACCGGGAAGAGGAAAACAAGGGTAACTCTGGTATGTACCCCCCCTTTTTAAAGCATAGCCTTTAAGGCTAATTTTAGTTTCAGGCTTGCCATGTTAGGTTTTAATCCACAGTATAATTTCTATCAGCAAACAGATTTTTTTCTACAACTGGAAATAAAAATGACCACTTTATCTTTTGTACATCAAGTGACAAGACTATTCTTTTTAAACAAAGAAACAAAAGAAAAAAACAGCTAATTAATAAGATTGATCACATTAGTTCATTAAATTAAGGAACAGTTTGCTAATTCTGCCCTTTTTAATTCTGCCTGCCATACTCAATTTTAGATGCAGACAGTTTAAAATTAATAGGCTGCATTAAGCAGAGGGAATAGCTGTGGTCTGCGGTGGAGAAAGAAAAGAACATAAATATTGTGGCAAAACACATATACAATGTAGTAAGCTGTGTGTCTGTCTTCATGTGGAAACACTTGGCTACTTAAGCTGATTTTAAAGGTCTAAGAAATGACAGACCTGAAGACAGCATTTTATAAAGCTTTCAACCCTCTCCACAGAAATAGTATACAAATATACCCTTATGTACCTTGACACCATGAGACCAGAACATCACATTGTGCTGTGTGTGTGTATTTTCACTGACTTCCAGCTTCTCTCGGAGCACATCTGTAATAGAAGTGCCTTTCAACCTTTCCTATACCACAATCCTTTTTTTTTAACACTGGTCCCATTATGGTATTGTTCCCATCAAAGCCAGAACTTAGTTGATACCGCCCCCTGTTTAGGAATGTGGGACAGGCAAGGATGTTGCAATCTATGGTACTTGTTTGTGACTTCTTTAGGTTCATAACCCCCATGCTGACAACCTGCCCATATTAGGTTATATTTGAACATGCAGTTTCTTTTATATTACTCTAGAAATCATTCTCAGCTTCACTCTGATTGTGGTGTAACAGCTCAAGGGCATTGTTTATTCATGACGGTCCCAGTTCAGCAAAACATTTAATCATGTGTTTAAATTTTTGCCACTGCTGCAGTTTTTTTCTATTTCCTGCAGTCATTTTGCACCTGTTCTTATCCTCATCTCTTCACTTACTGGCTCAGGCCTGCTGTGAGTGTAGGCTACCAAATATTCAGATCTATCACAGATAAATTGACCTCGATAATCCTACTTGTTTAGTGGAGGAAGGGATTTTTATTTGTTTATTAATAAAAAAAGCATTTACCACACCCTCCAATTGCATTCATGAAGCAATAACAATGAATTTCTAAAAAAACATATAAATCATTTGAATGTATTTAACTATAATAAAAGCTCCGTCACCACAAAACCCTCAAGCTGCTCTTTTCCAGGAAAAGCCTGCATAAATAGATAGGCCTTAAAACTGCCCTGAAGGTCAACAAACTTATGCTCTGTTGAAAAAAGGTGGGGGGAAACAAATTTCGTAGTTCAGGGAACTCCAATGAAAATTCTCTGCCCAGAATCTTATCCCCAGACATAGAAATCTAGGCTGATCTTAACTGCGTGATTGGAGCAGAAATTGAGATGTGAAACTAATTAAATTTCACTTTTGTGAGGGTTATGAGATAAATCTGGAAGTTATTCTGGTAGCAGCAATATAATGGTGGAAAAGCCCGCACCTCAAAGCAATTTTTGTAATCAGCAAACTCTTTATCCTCCACCTTTCTCTTCATCCCCTTCCATTACCCCTATGTGGTTAAAGACACTATGGTAGCACTTCTACAAAGAAAACAGATTTAATTATATGTCTGTGGTGAAGGTTCATGTAATTCATTATTCTGTTTTTCATTGTGGCCACTGATGAATTCTTCAAAGGATAGCATTACCCCTTATTTTGTACAATGCTCTCATTTGGGATTAGGGTAGGCCTGTTTCTTTTTGATCCAACTTGATTATCCTTATGCTTCAGGGAATAATCTAAGGTAGTTCTGGAGCTGGCTTTTTATAGTTGTGAAACAATGCAAAACTTTTCTGAGAAATGGTCTGTTTTTTTTTTTTTTCTGGATGTGAAACCTAGCAAAACATTGGTTTTGCTTTCATGTGCAAAATATTTTTGTGCAGCTCTAGTCTAAGTAAGGATGAATTTAAAATTACTCTACCTAAACTAATACTTTCCACTGCTTTTCTATATACAATAACAGTTCTCTAGGAGGCCAGTGCATGCCTTAGCTGGAAATTAATTTTCTAAAAGAACCTCTCATCACAGGTATAGAAATGGATTTTGTGTGGAACCTTGTATCTTTAGTAGAGGGTATATCACCAGGAATACGAGTCAAACTCTGGGCTATGTGAAGAGTGTATGCACCTTATATTGAAAGAAAGAGGATTATCCTTAGACTCCCTAGCTGCTAGACATGGCTGAAACAACTGGCAGCTGTGGCTCATTAAGCTGCTGGGAACTGGTCCTGACAGATATGCTTCCTCAGTAGGGGGAAGCTATTGAAGGAATGCAAGCTTCTTCTGTGTCTCCCCTTCAGCCTAAAGGTGCCTGACTCAGAGCCGGGGAAGGAGTAAGTGGGGCAACTAACTGCTTGCCCCGAATTAAGGGATGCTATGCTGCCATTAGAGACTTCAATTACAGTAAGGCTGGTTCTGTTCTTGATAATGTGATTTGGACAATTAGACTACGTAAAAGGAAGTTTGTCCTGTGTTTTATTTCATTTGGTGCCTGCGCTCAAGAGAGCCCCCAGGACTGTTAGTTTCCCAAGGCTGAGATAAGAAATATGTTTCTACCTTTTTGTTTTGGATTGGATTTAAAGGGACTGTAACCCCAAATCTCCTTCAGTGAGACTGTGACACCAAGAGAACCCTGGTCGTTGGCAGGCAGAATCGAACCAGGGATCTCTGGAGTTTAGTGCATGAGCCTCTACTGCATGAGCTAAAAGCCAACTGGCTAGTAGCTAAGGCTGTAGAGCAGACTCATTTAACTTTCTCTCTTTAAGTGGTCTCGGCGCCACTAGATGGAACAGAACACCACACCCAGATGATGTGTGGTTTACGAGACTACTGTACCTGTTACAACTAGGGAGAGTGTCTGTACCTTTCCTCAGCTTCATCCACCTCTGCCCCTCTACCACCTTCCTCCCCACTTTTACTCAGAACTTTCTTGTTCTTTCCCTGTTGTGATCTTAATTTATTCACTGTAATCTATCGTTATATTTGCCAATATGACTAAAGTACCAGCGGTGTAGTATAACACAGAGAAGAAGTTATAGGTCCTGCTTGGTTCTTCACTGGCTTGCAACTTGTGTGATCATTTGCACCTGTGAAAAATGGGTTTCAAACGCTACCAAATAAGACTGGTAGCATTTTTAAGCCCACTTTGCACAAGACTAAATGATTATTCAAGGTGCAGCACAGTGGCAAATGAGGTCCAGTTTGAGGGCCCTGCTATCTTATGGTCTCTCTTACATTTATTTAGAAGAAGCAGTCTCTTTCCATTTTCTGCTAGCATGCCTAACTGCACCCTTTTCTCAAACAAGCAGCAATATTGGCTTTAATATACAGTGGGGATGGTGGAGAAGACATTCAAACATGCTGAAAGGGCACAGGAACTTGAGTCCCACTGAGAGTAAATGGGCCCTGTGCTCCTAAGGCCATATAGGCATTCTTGAAAATGTCCCCCTTTAAAGATAATCCAGCAGCTCCAAAATCTCACTTGGTGAAAATACTTTTCATGTTTCTGAATATTTTTTATAGCTTGTGGGAATTTATTTTGTGTGGAAATTAAATTTATTGCTTTCTGCATCTAATTTTTATTGCCCTTGCCAACTCTTCATGTCATGTCTCCCTTAGCCAAAGTCTTTATTACAACATAAGCAAAGCTGCTGTCTTGTTATTGCTGGAGGAAAAATTAGATTGACTTGTATTTTTGGGGTTAGAGAAAACTATTTTTTTCATTTGAGGAGTAGATTTCATAAACGCCTTCAATTTTCTGCTTCTGGTTCGCTTTATAATTTTATCTGGAATGACAAAGTCTTCTTTCTCCTCCATCCCCATTCATATATATTTTACTATTTTTCTTTGTTTACTAATAAACCCAGTTGGAATAAGAAAATACTACCATATTCCACAAAGCACAGCTAAAACACTGGGGCAAATACTAGCTAGCTATGATATTTGTTGTTTATCAGTCATTCATTTTATTATTGTTATACCTAGCAGTCCTAGTCATGGACCTGGAGCCCATTGTGTTAGATGCTGTACAAACACAGAACAAAAAGATGTTCCCTCTGTAGTGCATTTGAGCTAAGGATTTTCAAGTGCTTGGCAATCACCAATCCAAAAAGTCTTGCAATATCCCTTGGTGTTACATAACTATTGTTATACCATTTCACCTCTGAATAAACTGGATCATCCAGAGGTTAAATAATTTTGTCAAGGTCAGGCAGCTAATCATCAGAACACTAGCATGACTCAAATGCAGAAGTCCTGACTTTCAGTCACATGTAATAAACACAAGATCACATTCTCTTCCCTCAACTGCTGATTATGAGTCAATTTCATGTTAGGGCATGTTAACCATACATTTGGTAATCAAGCATTCACTTTGGCTCCTAAAATGTGCATTTGTTTACTTAAGTGGTGAGTGGAGTTCCCAAATGTGGATTTGGGATTGGGTACATTCATTTCCGTGCCCAAGTTTCAATAATTTAACAATTTATACTCTGAATTATCAGAGGACACATTAGCTCAAAGTCTCTGGGAAAAAAACAGTTATTGTCAGCATTAACTCAACTGAAATTAGTGGACTTAAATGGAGTTACATCTGGGGATGAATTTGGTTCTGTATCTTATAGTTTTGGGAGCTAGAAGGAAAGCAGTGTTAATCTGAAAGGTAGATTGTGTTCAAGTTTCAATACCTTTACCCAGTTAGCTTCAGTATTTGGCTATGGAAATTATCAATGAGCTATCAACAATTTGTATACTGCCAAACTTAAACTTCTTTGGAATAGTACTGAGGTTTTATATGCATATTCGATCCCAAAGTGCTTTTATACAGTTCAGTTAAAGTGGTTTAAAAAAACTATGCATGACAAATGTAAGGGATGTTGACAAGAGCTGTTCCTTTTGAATTCATTTAAGCATATCACACAGTATGTTGTGGCCAAAACTTGACACACAGCTCCCTTTCCAGAAGCCTATTTGCCAAATACAACACAATTTGGATGGTGGGAAGAATAATCAGGGGAATCAAGTTTTAACCTAAACTTCCACCCCCACGTATGTGTTTGGCATGAACGTACCTGTGAATAAATCATCAGAAGTGACTAGTTTCCCTACTTGACGACCACAAAGAACAGAAGCAGCAATTTTACTGGATCATCTTCACTGAGTTTTTGTATTAGGCATATTTGGAACTGTTCACTAATAACGATAAACATCATCTCTAGGCTGCTTTACGTCTGTGTGGATAAGTGCTAATGTAATCAAAGAATGTGAAGTTGGCTATGTACTTGCCGCCTTGCTCCTTGGCACCAAACGCTGGTATTCTTTCGTCTTAGTTTTGCGTAGCAATTATCAGACTGACCCGTTGCAGAGCAAGAGCAGGAGCAAAAACACTTTAAAAAGTGCAAAGGAGGAGGTAGGATTAAGGCAAACATTTACATATCTGAGAAAATTACCCAGGAAGGACTGGAAATCTGATGACATTCTGTTTACCTAGTGTAACGCTAAAACAGTTTGCAAGTGATACAAAACAGAACACTTTGTGTAAATCACTGTGAACGTAAGGATCTGTGAAGCTAGACAGCAAACCCCAGAATTATCAAGCTGGCCCAGTGCAATAGCATTAGCTTGCTATGCAGCACAATACAGTATTTTGCACTGGGGCTTTTCTAAAACTGTCTCAAAAAATAAAATAAGTGAATAAAACACAAGACAGTGAACAGTATGATGTAAAAATAGAGATGATTTGTTTTCTATTTATATTTTATTGGAAAAAAAAACCCTTTCCCCCAAAATAAGGGGTGAATGGGCGGGGGAGAGGGGGGCAGACAGAAGAACAAAATGTTAAAGGATTCAGAGGAGAGAGGACAGGTTTCACTTTTCACATGAGTTAACAGGTCAAGGTAAATCCTCATCTCCTCCATAGTCCTTACCTCAACCTGCTAATATGTGAAAACTACAAACTGCTTTATCTTCACTAGCATTTTATCTTGTATTAGCTAAAATTAGGTAAGAAAAAACTTTTTTTTGTACTGAAAATGCCCCTTAAGAGTCGTTCCCTACTTTGACAAGCTTCAAGACAAAGTTTGGGGAAGAAAGGGTGTATTATCTTTGTTTTACAGACAGGGAATTGAGGCACAGAGACATTAAGTGACCAATGTCATTCAAGAACTCTTTGCTACAGTTTGGAATTGGATGCATGTTTCCTGCAGTCTAGCGCCTTCATTGCAAAACCACCCTTCTTCTATATGAAGCTGCAATATTCTCTGGGTTGGGAGAACAATAAAGGGAAACAAGTGGAGGTTCAGTTTGGGAAATATGATATGAAGATGAGATCTAAGGGAGAAAAATAAATGAGTTATTATTTGGAGATGGATTGGAGGTGTTTCCCCAGTGGGAATGGCCACAAATCTCAGCATCTTCAGAGGAAAATACAAAGCCTCTTTCCTTGACCAAGGCTTCCCTATAATTACATCAAAAAGATTTTAAAAAATATAAAATTCATCTCCTACTGTCCGGAAGCAAAAGAGTGAAATCAATATTTTTGAACACCCTACATTTTATGATAGATACCATATAAGAACCTAAATAAGATAAGTATCATATGTCATGGGATATGGAATCTAAGTCTACCGGAAGGTATTTCTTAAGGAAAACTACCATTCTGGCCAAAACAAATAGACTTTCACACAGTTCAAGTCCCAACTTTCTTGTGCATTTGTTTACAAGGGCCTACACCCTGTCGGGAACTCTATACATCATACGGAGAAGGTTAGTGGCTAAATCAAAAAGTACATAGTGTTAGAAGATAGATGCCAGGAGCTCCTTTAGTTGTGAAAAGACTGTGGGTGACAGAAAAAAGGCTGATGTTATATGAGGCATGGGAGCAGACGAGGGAAGAGAGAGATGAGATCAATGAGTCACAGTAAGCTGGAGGAAGTGCATGGATATTTTCTTTAAAAAGAGGACAACTTTGAGTTCGATCCTGAAATTAATGAAGAGCCAATGGAATTGTTTTGAGGGTGGGGGTTGATTTTGTTCATGCTTTTTGTGTGGGTGAAAATTAGAGAGTGGTCCAATCTACCACTGCAGATCTAGACACCTATAGGTATTGGATCTAGCTCTAAATATTGTTTCCACGTCTCATGCCTGCTGTTACCTTTTGACCTCC
Source organism: Trachemys scripta elegans (assembly GCF_013100865.1). Taxonomy (NCBI): domain Eukaryota; kingdom Metazoa; phylum Chordata; order Testudines; family Emydidae; genus Trachemys; species Trachemys scripta. The sequence continues at coordinate 113,845,127 of NC_048298.1, forward strand.
CCTCCTGTAATCCTTACCCTTTTCTTTTCATTTTATCTGTTTTCTCTAATCATAGATTGTAAACTCTTCAGGACAGGTGCTGTTTCTTCTCTATGGTTCTGATCCAAAGCACACTGAAGTTAGTGGAAAGACTCCCATAGACCTCAGGAATCGGGGTCTGTGTGTGGGAGGTGCTCAACACACTTTTGGTGTTGGATGAATTTAAACTATATATTTTTTCCATCCTATTGGTAGTGAAAATTTTGGCTTTTGAGAAAAGCAAGAGAACAGTAATAGGTATTTAGAGAAAATCTGAACATGCTTAATTTCAGTAGCACGTTTTTTTTGTTCCCTATACAAATGAATAGCTATGACTCCCAGTAGGGTGACCAGATGTCCCGATTTTATAGGGACAGTCCTGATATTTGGGGCTTTGTCTTATATAGACACCTATTACTCCCCACCCCCTGTCCCGATTTTTCACACTTGCTGTCTGGTCACCCTAACTCCCAGACAAGAAAACTTGAATCCTTACTTAGGGCCATGAGCCTTAGTCCTGCCTAGTGGTGTTATGGCAGGTCATTGGTCTGTCATCAGTTTAAAAACCTTTTGTGTTTAAAAAATAAATAAAAAGAGAAAAGTTGTATGTGCCCCCAGGGCACTCATTCAGCTGTGAAAGTACAAGTACATTCATTGGTACAAAAAGGAGAACGTGGCATATTTGAAACAATGGTAGTCAATTTGAGAAACACTGTTGATTTATTGAAAGTGGCAGCTTCAGATTTCTGAGGCATGCTGCCCACTTGCAGTATTTTAACTCCTTTTTTTAAAAATTCCCTAAATCTATTAAAAACGTAGCTGAACTAGGCCATGACTGACTTGTCCAGACTATTTTTTTGAACTAGGGAAATGTTACCCATCTTTGTTTCTTCTGATATTAATTAACGTATACACCCTAATATAAATCTGGGGTCCAACTTTAGTCATATTTACCAGCTTGATTTTCAGATGGTATTCAGCACTTCCTGCCAAACTGAAACTCAAAATTACCAGTCACTTTTGAAAATGTGTGCTGATTTACGTAAGGAAAAACCTTTTTTCCTCTTGGAAATGGGGTTCTCCCGAGAATCTTTCCCAGGCTCAAGCAAGATGGAAACTAGCTGAATGCTGAATTAGCTTCTTTGCCAGTATTTTGATGTTTACGCACAATATCCTTTGCATCAGAAATTGTAGTGCTACAAAGAAGGCGATCCGACCTACAGAGCGTGAGCCAAACCAGAACTCCTTATCTGAACACCCCAGTTTTGGGGAAATCTGGATACAGTCTTAGCAGCTTGGGCCCATCTCTAGGTCACAAGATCTTAGTCTCTGAATGAATTAAGACCTCTATCTTTGCGGGCTGCTGCAGAGAGTGTTGTATGAATCATCCATGAGGCTGGTTCTTTGTCATGGCAAAAGTCACGTCTTTTTGTTACAGCAAAACAAAAATACAAAAACAAAAAAACCACTAGCCATATTAGTTTCTTTAAAAAAGATGAAAGTTTGGCATGCCGTATTGTAATTCAGTTCATTTTCCATTACGAAAATGTTCTATAGCTGTCACTAACAGCTTAAAGATAGCGAAAAGTACATTAATATAGTTGCCATCAATATTGAATGGCATTAAAGGGGGTTTCTACTTAAACAGGATTGCTCCTTGTTTAAGTAGAAACCCTTTCCCCCCATTCCTTAAACCTCTTATAAAAAGTTGTCTAATAATAAATGGCTAAGCCAAAGGGGAAACAATACTTCACAGAGCCGGATTCAAAACCATTAACCAAAAAAGAATGATTCCTGAGACCCCACTACTAGTTAAAGAAAATGTTGTTTTCCAGAGAATATATGACCGCTCAGTATGTTTCCATGTCATGAAACCCACCCCTTATCACAATACACATGCGCAAGGGAATAGAGTTGAGAAAGGAGGTTACTCTCCCACGTCTTACTTACTACGCTTCTGTTCATACCCTCCAGAAATACAGAATGAGCTGAGTCACCGCAGTTTTTGCTTCATGGCAATGTAGCTCCTATTGAATCATATCAAGCCTTCCCTGGCCATGGCTGTGGCCAGAGTCCTGTGATAGTTGTGCACTCCAAACAGGCTCCAGTAGAGTGAGTATGGAAATGGAGAGAAAGCCATGGTTGATTGAGGATGAAGTCCAGCTGGGGAGGGGATGGGATATATAAATTAGCTTCACAGGGGCCCCCTGTGGTGTGGGGCCCCAGGCAATTGTCCTGCATCCTAATGCTGGCACTGCTTGCAACCCCCCTAAATCCATCCCAGGTATAGGTAACTTATGCTAAGTGGCTAATCAGCAGGGAAGGAGGTGAAAGCAAGCCCTCCAACAGCTGTTCTAGTTGCATTTAAAGGAGGATCTCTGCCATAAAGTGATAATAGGGTACCAGATTTTTCTGGATTAAGTCATATATCCTTCCCCCTTTGAGATGCTACAGATGCCAAAGGTTTAGACATGTGGCAAATAATTGTAAAGGGAAAATGAGGTGCAGTAAGGCTGGAGGAGGATGTTCGTATGACTTGCGTGGAAGGATTGGATTTAAAGTGTAGCAACTGTAGAGAAAAACATAATTCAGCATATGACGGATGTACTGTAGCAAATCAAGTAAGGGAAATACAAAAAATTAAGATAACAGCTTCCACCTATGATATTGTTAGTTAGGAGATATCAAAAGAAAAAAGGGGGAAAGAAAGGAAGCCCATTAAGGGAAAAGAAAGAACAAAGTAACAAAATAACGGAAAGGAACATTGTGAGTGATACTGGGGATAACAGAGATGACATACTGATTAGAGCGAGAGGGAGAGATTCATAATGTTTATGATTGAAATAATAAACTGCACATTTCAGACAGGAAAGAAAACAGCAAAAATTAGAATTATAAAGCAGCTGAAAATATTTACATGTTAGCAACCTATCAGTGGAATGTCTCCACGTTTTCCTAACCAAAGCAAGTGTTGATGAACAAAATGGAACAGTGGTGACAATTTTTAGTTGCACACAGTCTGATAGCTTATGGGTAGGAATTAAAGGATAATATTGTTATATAAACTAAACCTGACATTATATGTATTCAAGAGACATGGCTAATAGGGAATCTAGACTATAGAATCCCTGGATATAGATAGAGAAGTAGGAAGGGGTGGGCGTGCATGTATCTTCATTAAGGTAAATCTAAATTATTTTGAAGATGAAGTGAAAAGGCTTAATATTGGGTATGATGCTATTGAGATTCTGATGCAAAATAATTCCACGTCACTAAGAATATAGAACATGTGCAACCCATGCAGGAAACTAGTGGCCAAGGAACTGAAAGAGGTAATTGCAGGTGCCTCAAGCCTGAATATATGGAGCAGTCCTACCTTATTCAACGTCATAATAAATGATTTTCCAAACAAGATGAATGCAGGAATAGGTGTCACTCTATTTGTTGCTGAATGTACCATATGGGGCAAAAAACAGAAACCCTGAAATAGCTGCTAAAAGAGTAAATGGAGCTCTAAGAAAGGGGGTGGAATCAGGAAACATGGGGCTCTAAATTGTCAATTGACAAACTGAAATTAAAAAAAAAAGATTATAAATTATATCTATAGGGACAGCAAATAAGCATAGTTAAAAGCTTCAAACTTTTAGGTGTGATATTTGATAGCGAACTCACTTAGAAGGATCATATTGAAAATATTAGAGATAAGTGTACAGGCAAAATCAACTTACTTAAAAGCATTTCTGGAACTTCCTGGGGTGCCGATAAGGAAGCCGTGGTAATGCTATACAGAACGCTAAGACCAGTTATTGAGTATAGTGCCAGGCTTTCAGTTCAGCATCAAACATGAATTTGAGAAGCTTGACTCAATCCATGCTCGGATGTTGCGAATTGCATGTGGTGCCTTCATCACAATGCTGCTGTGTGTACTGCACATAGCTGTGGGTGAAATGCCTATTACTTTAATAATGACCCTTTAGACTTAATCTTTTGGGATAAAGCCAAAGATGGAAACACTAAGCTAATATATGATGAATGCTGGGAAGTAAGTGGTCGACATGAAGGGCAAAAACTGAAAATGCTTCATAAAAGTAGGGTTAAAATGTGAAAAAGAGAGACCGAAAAGAGGTTAAAATCTATAGCTTTGGGAAAATGCATTTTAATTAAAAAATTATACCTCCTGAGGTAGATTTGGAATTGTATAATTAAATTAAAAGAGAAAAGGAGTGTTAAATGTCTAAGATATAGCAGATGATTGCAGCACACCTTTAAGCAGGGGGGCATTGGTCTGGCTAGTTGAATGAAGGGAATAATGTTTTATGGCTGGGGAGGAAAGAGAGGCAAACTACTGCAAAAAGGGGAAAAGGGGTGACAATGACTCTTCCCCTGGAATCTGGATGGATGGAAGAGTTTAAAAGGGGCAGCCCATGTGGTAAAGCCCCCTTTGCTAATTGCTGGCACCTCCTTTTTTTGGATATTAGGAAAAGCTATTTCACGGGGAGGGTGGTGAAGCACTGAAATGGGTTACCTAGGGAGGTGGTGGAATCTCCATTCTTAGAGGTTTTTAAGGCCTGGCTTGACAAAGCCCTGGCTGGGATGATTTAGTTGGGAATTGGTTCTGCTTTGAGCAGGGGGCTGGACTAGATGACCTCCTGAGGTCTCTTCCAAAACTAATCTTCTGTGAGTCTGATTCCTTGTGGTGGATGTCCAGTGCAGGTACACCATAGAGAAGGTATACAGTGACTGGATAAATGGATTGGCAAAGAATTAAAAAGAAGATGTTGGTTAAAGGAATAAAATGGGGGGAGGTTGGGGACTCCTATGATTGGTACGGCCGGGAGCCAACCTCCCTTTCTTATGGCCCACCTTAATCCTCCTATGAGGGGCGGGTGGTGGAAGGTAAGATCCCAGCAATTGGTTGGCTGGGGGACGAGGATGGAAAAGAGGGGGGCTGATGAAAGCCCCGTGAGAAGTTATTGAATATGGGGTTACCGGCACTGTACACTTTTATCTGCCGGGTGGTCCCAGACATCTAACAATAAAGTTGCAGCCTGATTAAAACCATATGTAATGTTTCCTGTCCTCCTTTTGGTATAGCTGGACAATCAATACATTTGTGATAAGTAATGATGCTACTGTCAAATGTATACCAATGGTTCCAAAGATGTAAGAACAGGAAGAGTGGGAACAGCATTCTGCGTTTCTTTGCTCGGAATCAAGAAAGCTGTAAGGCTATCAAATTTTGTAGCTGGTTTGATGGCTGAACTGGCAGAGATAGTGCTGGCATTAAATTAGGTCATAGATGTGTGCCCAGCTGCCATGGTCATCCTGTCCAATTCCTTATCAGGACTACTGGCCATCAGAAATTGTGCTTCAGATAGCAGAAATGATATACTTAATGAAATATTACTGTTGACAAAATTGATGCAGTTGGGCATAATCACAATAATGGCATCCCAGTCCAGTTATTGGTAGTGGGCAACGAGCTGGCAAAAAATGCTGTCAAACACAAGCAAGTTGATTTAGAGATCCCTGTAGTGACATGGAGTTTAAAAATCTAATTAAAGTGAGTTAAGAGAGGAATGGCAAGAAATATGGGCAAAAGAAATAAAGGGGAAAAGATTTGGGAAAGGGGGAGCCTATACAGGAAGGATGGGCTCCACCTAAACCAAAATGGAACCAGATTGCTGACACTTAACATTATAAAGGTTGTAGAACGATTTTTAAACTAAGGCCTGGGGGAAAGCCGACAGGTGTGGAGGAGCATCTGATTCGGACAGAGACATCCCTTAGAGGAGGATCTATTAATAGAGAATCTCTATGTCCTAGTGAGGACAAAAGGATCGAAAATGATAGACTACAGGCTGGGTCTGACCAGAAACAATCAAATAAAAAAGAGTCCCATTCAATTACATTGTGTAATGGTAGACAGCTAAAAGGAGACAAGTTTTTAAAGTGCTTATATACCAATGCTAGTAGTCTAAATAATAAGATGGGTGAACTAGAGTGCCCCGTATTAAATGAGGATATTGATATAATGGGCATCACAGAAACTTGGTGGAATAAGGATAATCACCAACCACCTGACCAGGATGGTGATAGTGACTGAAATGTTCAGGGAGATGAGAGGGGCTATTAAAATAAAAAACTCAATAATAACGGGGGATTTCAATGATCCCCATATTGACTGGGTACATGTCAATGTCTCAGGACAGGATGCAGATGGTTTCTTGACACTTTAAATGATTGCTTCTTGGATCAGCTGGTCCTGGAACCAACCAGAGGAGAGGCAATTCTTGATTTAGTCCTAAGTGGAACACAGGATCTGGTCCAAGAGATGAATATAGCTGGACCTCTTTGTAATAGTGACCATAATATAATTAAATTTAATATCCCTGTCGCAGGAAAAACACCACAGCAGCCCAACACTGTAGCATTTAATTTCAGAAAGGGGAACTACACAAAAATGAGGAGGTTCGTTAAACAGATATTAAAGGGTACAGTGCCAAAAGTGAAATCTCTGCAAGCTGCATGGAAACTTTTTAAAGACACCTAATAGAGGCTCAACTTAAATTTATACCCTAAATTAAGAAACCTAGTAAGAGAACCAAAAAAGAGCCACCATGGCTAAACAACAAAGTAAAAGAAGCAGTGAGAGGCAAAAAGGCATCCTTTAAAAAGTGGAAGTTAAATTCTAGTGTGGAAAATAGAAAGGAGCATAAATGACTGTGTACCTATTGGGTTCCGGGAAGTGGGCGGGCGTAAGCCCGCCCACTGCTAAAGGATCTCCCCCCAGCCTAAGGGGAGGATCCACAGGACCTGGAACTCAAATAATTACGGGGGACAACTAATGTAAAAACAGGGACAGGAGTGTGGTCAAAGGGTCAAAAGAAGAGAACCAGACGGGGACACCGAGCAGAGAACCCCGGACAGCGCCCACTGCTCCTCAAAGGCGTCAAGGGAGCCAGTGGACGCCGCCCAGAGGAACTCTGCCCGGATCCGTGAACGGACAGAGGATCGGAAACAGGCCCCACAGTCACAGGCACCTCCATCGGCCAACCTCCTCTCCCTGGTTTTATAGATGGCCTGTTTAGCCAGTGCCAAGAGGAAGTTGACCAGGAGGTCCCGCGACTTTGTGGGGCCACGGATAGGGAGTGCATAAATGAGAAGGTGAGGGGAAAAGTGTAACCAAAAACGTAACATAATATCGGTGAGGAGCCGGTGTAGGGGCTGCAACCTGGCACACTCTAAGTAAACATGAGCCAGGGTCTCCCTCACGCCGCAGAAAGGACAGGTGTCCGGGACAGGGGTAAACCGCGCCAAGTACACGCCCGTGCTCACGGCCCCATGAAGGAGCCGCCAGCTGATATCCCCGGCGGGCCTCGGGACCAGAGTGGAATAGAGGCTGGCCCACCGGGGCTTCTCACCCTCGACAGGTGGCAGGAGGTCCCGCCACTTTGTATCGGGGCGGGACACGAGGGTGAGGAAGTGAAGAGTGTGCAGCACGAGCGTGTAGAGATGTTTCCTTGGCGTGGTCAGGAAACGAACCGGCTGCAAATCGTGCAGCCGGCTCACGGAAAAGGGGCGGGGGGGCCGGTTGGGTCCACGGGGCAGGGGCCCGATGAAAAGGTCCGGAGGGCCAGGGGTGGAGGGTGGGCGCGGCGTGCCCTCGTGCAGGATCCGGTCGAGGCAAACCCGAGCAGCGGGCGGCAAAGCGGCCTTCACCTCCTGAAGTATGCACTGGGGAGTACAAGGCCTGGAGAGCCCCATACGCCGAGCGAGCATCAAGGGATCCAGCCAGTCTCCCCGGTCGTAGTCCAGGAGGTCTCCGACTCTAGTGACTTCTGCTAGGACCAACCTCTGGCGCACCGCGGGGGACTCCGCCACCTGCACACGGAGCTGGGGATTGTGTAGCAGGGGCTCCGCGAGGAGATCTGCCCCCTCGGTGGCCGCCACGGACCTGGTCACTGAGAACAGTTTCCAGGTCCGGAGGAGGTCCTGGTAGAAGACCGGCAGCCCGGAGAGGTCTCGCGGAAGACCTCTCGGATCGAGATAAAAGAGCTGCCAGTCGTATCGGAGCCCTCGGAAGCGGCGCAGGAAGGCGTGCGCCAATACGCTCCACGCCGGATTACCTGCACCATAAAGGAGCCTCTGCAGGGCCTGGAGGCGGAAGACATGGACCTGAGTGTGGAGGCACTTCAGGCCCTGCCCTCCCTCCTCCAGGGGCAGATGGAGGACCCCTGCAGAGACCCAGTGCAGTCCTGGCCAAAAGAACTCCAGAACCACCCTCCGGAGGTCGGCCAGGAAGCCCGGGGCCGGGACCAGGGTGTTGAGACGGTACCAGAGCATGGACAGGACTAGTTGATTGAGTACCAGTGCCCTCCCGCGAAGGGAGAGGCACCGGAGTAGTCCTGTCCATTTCCGGAGCCGCTCCGTCACCCTGCCCTGTAAACCTTGCCAGTTCTCCGGCGGAGACGGATGCGTGGCAGAAAGGTAAACGCCGAGATAGAGCAGCGGACCCGCGCTCCACCTGATGGCCTGAAGCGCGGGTGGGAGGGAGCTCGCCTGCCACCCGGCCCCTACCACCAGGCCAGAGCTCTTGACCCAGTTGACCCGAGCGGAGGAGGCCGCCGAGTACACCGTTTGGCAAGCCTCCACCCGCACCAAGTCGCCCGGGTCCTGGACCACGAGGAGCACATCGTCGGCATACGCCGACAGGACCAGCCGCAGCTCCGGTTCCCGAAGCACCAACCCCGTCAACCTCTTGCGGAGGAGACAGAGGAAGGGCTCGATCGCCAGAGCGTACAGCTGGCCCGAGAGGGGGCACCCCTGCCGCACTCCCCGCCCGAAGCTGACCGGCTCGGTCAGGGTCCAGTTGAGCCTGACCAGACACTCTGCGGAGGCGTACAGCACCTGGAGAAAACCCACAAACTGGGGTCCGAAGCCTAACGCCTGCAGAGTGCCCAGGAGATACCCGTGGTCCACCCTGTCGAACGCCTTCTCCTGATCCAGGGACAGGAGGGCGAACGACAGACCATCCCTACACCCAAGTTCCAGAAGATCCCGGACCAGGTAGAGGTTATCAAAGATACTACGGCCCGGGACCGTGTAGGTCTGGTCTGGGTGGATCACGTCCTCCAGCACGGACCCCAGCCGCAGCGAGATAGCCTTGGCTACGATTTTGTAGTCCGTGCTGAGGAGCGAGACGGGACGCCAATTCCGTAAGTCGCGGAGGTCCCCCTTCTTCGGCAATAAGGTGAGCACGGCTCGCCTGCACGAAAGAGGGAGGACCCCGCTCTGCAAGGCCTCGGCCCAGACGGTGACTAGGTCCGGGCCGAGGACGTCCCAGAACACGCGGTAGAACTCCACGGTCAGCCCGTCCATGCCCGGAGATTTATTGGTGGGCATGCGGCGGAGGGCTTCCGAGAACTCGGCCAGAGAGAGAGGTGACTCCAGCCGGTCCCGGTCGCCCGCGCTGACCGTTGGGAGTCCGTCCCAGAGCACTCTGCAAGCGGTAGGGTCGGTCGGATCCGGGGAGAAAAGGTGTGCGTAGAAGGCCCTGGCCCTCTGGCACATCTCCACCGGATCCGTAAGAGGGGTGCCGTCCTCCGCTAGGAGGCAGGTGACGTGCTTCTTGGCCCCCCTCCTTTTCTCCAGGGCGTAGAAGAAGCGGGAGCCGCGATCCATCTCCCGAAGGAGGCGGATGCGGGATCGAACAAAAGCACCCCGGGCCCGATGATCGTCGAGGGCCCGGAGCTCCTCCCGCTTCTCCCGGCACGCTCCGCAAAGGGATGGATCCTCAGGGCTAGCGGCCAGACGCCTCTCTAGCTCCAAGACCTCCCGTTCCAACTGCTCTATCGCCGCATCCCTCCGTCGGCTGGCGCCCCGGGTGTAATCACGGCAGAAGAGCCGGGCGCGCACCTTACCTAGGTCCCACCAACGCCGCGCCGAGGGAAAGGCACGCCGCTGCCCTCGCCAGACCAGCCAGAACTCCCGGAAGGACGCCACGAAGCCCACATCCTCCAACAAGCTATTGTTAAAGTGCCAATAGGCCGGCCCCGGCCTCTCCGCACATAGAGAGGCCGTCACAGTGACTAAATGGTGATCAGAAAAGGGGGCCGGCCGCACGTCAGAGGAGTGGGCTCGTGAAAGATGGAGACGTGACAAGTAAATACGGTCCAACCGGGAGTGGCACGACCGATGGGCTTCCACCCGGACGTAGGTGAACGTGGAGACATCGTCCGGGTGGTGGTCGCGCCAGACGTCCACCAGGGAGTGACGTTCTACAATCTCCCGGAGGACGTCCGCGGCGGCCGGGCACTGCTCGGTCCCCGAGCGGTCCCGCTCCTCGAGGGTAGCGTTGAAGTCCCCGCCCAGGACCAGGCACTCACGAGGATCCAAGGAGCCGAGGAAGGCGGATGCCTGCTGATAAAAAGGCAGCCGCTCCGGGCCCGATGTCGGGGCATAGACGTTGACAAGATTGACCACAAGCCCCTCCATACGGACCCGGAGGTGCAGCAGGCGGCCCGGCACAACCTCGGCAACCCCCAGCACCTCGGGCCGTAGGTCGGGAGAGAACAGGGTAGCCACTCCAGCCGTACGAGCTGTGAGATGGCTAAAATAGACCCTGTCCCCCCACTCCAGCCGCCAGCTGTCTTCGGCGGCCGGATCCGTGTGGGTCTCCTGTAGGAAAATCACAGAGTACCCCCCTTCCCGAAGGAAGGAGAGCACCTGGCACCTGCGGAGACCCACCCTACAGCCCCGGGTGTTCAATGTTGCGAAAGAGAGAGATGGCATGAGGAGGGCTGGGGGGGATCCTCGCTGGCATGGACGCTCGCGGCCCCCATTGGGCCGCGCAGCAAACCGTGACCCACCCCGAAGGTGAGCAAGGAGTCACGGAAGCTGCGGACCCGCTGGTAAGCCGCAGCACCCTGCTTCCCGGTCCTTTTACCCTCCCCCATGAGGGCCCTCGCGGCCCGGAGGATCTGGTGGAAATCCCCCCATCGCTGGAGAGCGAGCGGCACCTTATTGCAGGAGCCACGCACATCTTCTAAAAACTCCCGCAGCTCTTCTCGCAGCGTATGGGGGGGTGGGGTCACTGGCTGCAGATCATCCCCCGTTGGGGCCCCTGGCTCGGCCCCGTGGCCCACTGAGACGGGCAGGCAAGGGGCGGACCCTCGACGTGGCGCCCGATGGACCGGCGCCACACGGTCCGCCTCAGACCCCGGCTTAATGGGGGGCGGCGGCGGAGGGAGAAGAGCAGCCCCTAGTGGGTCGGGACTGGGGAACGCAAAGGCCGCTCCCTGGGGGTCACCCTCTGGGAAAGAGAAAGAGACATCCCCAGAGGCGGCAATGGCATCGTGGGAGGTGGAGGGGACAGGGCTGGGGTCAGGAGTAGGAGTAGGGCCGGGGGCAGGAGTAGGGTCGGGAAGAGGGACAGAGGCGGGATCCTGGGCCCCAGGAGCTGGACAGCTGGAAGGTAGCTCCTCTCGGTCGGGCCCAGGGGTGTGAGGGTTAGGAAGGGGGTCCCCAGGGATGCCGGGCTCAGGCTCTACGGCAGATGGAACAGCCACAGCAGCAGGTGGTGAACAATCTGCAATGGGGCCCCCACTCGGGAAGGAACTCGGTTGCCCCACACCAACAAGGGATACCCCTGGTAACTCGAGTCCCGGCCGAGAGGCACCGGCCGTCGCCTGAGGAGGCTCGGCGGCCGTCAGTGAAGTGTCACCCGCAGCCGGGCAGGTCAAGGAGTCCAGGGGTTCCTCGAAGGCAGGAGCAACGGTCAGGGGAACAGGAGACGCAGAAAGGGGGGTTGAAATGAGAGCGGCCAGATCGAGGCCCGCTGGCAAAGGGTCGTCCTCCCCCTGGGTGACCGGGGTCAGACCCAGGGCCTCGATCTCCTCATAGATAGAGGGCAGCTCACCTCCCACCACCCCGGGATCATCCCCGCTAGCACCCGAGGCGACGTTTGCCTCGAGCATCGCAGAGGGTATAGGTGGCAAGGGGGTAGGAGGGGCTGCAACGTGGGCCTCCGCGAGGAAGGACCGCGGAGAATGGATGGCGGCATCCTCCGGTGCTGCCACAGCTTCCCCAACCGGCAACGGTAGATGTAAAGCACCCGCGGGCAAAGCGGAAGGCTCAGCAGCGGAGCCCCCCTTCCTGGTTTTCCGGGGGGCCTCCGCACCGGATGGCAGGAGTGGAGCTCGAGCCTTCCGCTTGCCCCGCTTTCCCTGTACTAGGGTCCAGCCCTCCATGGCATCGTCTGCGGGCTGGGTGACAGGGATAGGGTCGGGGGGCAGAGATGACGGCTTGAGGACCTGTGGAGATAACAAAGGGGCAGTAGGAGGGGGGGCAGAATCCCCCTGGGGAGGGCCCTCTCTCGCGCCCGGCAATACCCCCACCGCACCCTCCTCAACAGGCCCCGCCACAGTGCACATAGCAGAGACGGGGCTCTCTCGCTCATCTGGGCATGGTGGGGAAGATACCCCTTGAGCCCGAGCGGGAGCAGTGGTGGTCCGAGAAGGAGGAGGGGCGGCTCCGGGTACCGGGCAACTAGGAGCGCCAGCAATGGTGGGGCTGGCACTCTGCCGGGGCTCGGGGGTCCCGGACGCTCCTCCGTGCCGGGCCAAGGGGCAGTCCCTCCGGACGTGCCCTATCGCTCGGCAGAGGTAGCACCGGGCCTCCCCCGTAGAATAGTACACCCGGCAATGGGTCCCCCGATAGGGGACCAAGAAAGACCCCTCAAGCGCCTCTCCAGCACGTGCCGCCGGCGGCAGTTGGAGCTGCACGTGCCGGCGGAACGAGAGGACGTGACGGAGGGCGGGGTCCTTGCAGCCTAGCGAGAGAGGGCGAACGATGGAAATAGGTTTCCCCAGGGTGGAAAGGGCGGGCAGCAGGGCGACATTGGGAAGGTAAGGAGGAACAGAGGTAAGGACCACACGGACACCCAGGTCCTCTAGCGGCTCCAGGGGGACGAATACGCCCCCCACCGCCAGGCCCTTCTCCACCGCCTCTTGGGCGGCGGCCTCCGAGGCAAGGAAAAAGACAACCTTGCCATACATTTTGGAGGCCGCCACGATGGCCGCGGGCCCCACCACCCTCGCCAACGCCCGCACGTAGGTCTCCACGTGCGGCGAGGCGGGCACCTGGAGGCAACGGATGCCATGCCTCCTAGTCAAGGTGGGGAAGGGGCCCAGGCCACTATAGTTGGAAGCGGAGGCGGTGGATGGGCGAGATGGCATACCGGTGGCCGCTGCCACCTGGGCATACGCCCTAGGGGCTGGGGGAGGGGCACCCGCAGAGCTGGTGGAGGGAGCAGCGGGAAGGATTGTTGCGGCCGGTGGCAGGGCTGCAGCAGTGGAGGCAGCCCCTGCCATGGAGGGCCCAGTCTTTTTAGCGGGGCTCTTTCCTTTTTTCTTGCCCTGGCCTTTCCTGCCGGCTGGGGCAGCTCCCCCATAATTGGAGGGAGCGAAGGGCGTGGCAGCATCGGAGGTCACCCCGTCGCCCGCCGCTGCCAATGCCGCAGTGGTGGCAGATGGTTTAGCAGCGGAGGTCGAGGTAGAGGCTGAGGAGACAGGCAGGGGAGGGGTGGCGGGGCCTATTTGGGGAGGCTCACCCGCCGTGTTCCCCTCCATATTGGGTAGGGAGGGAGGGGAAAACACACTGGAGAAAAAAAGGGGGGGGGATGGCCAAAGGAAAGGCAGGTCAACCACTCCTCCCCGCTAGGCTGCAGGCAGGGGAGGAGGGCACCGAAACACAGGGAGATGTGGGAGTATCAAGGGCTTAGGGGGAACAATCACCGACACCGGCTCCTCTAGTTACACTAAGGGAGGGAAGGTCACAATAACAGAAAGGGGTGCAGTGATTAACCAAAATGTGACGGGGGGCACAAGCGCACGGGAGGGGGCATGGGCACACGAGGGGAAAGGTCAATCAGGGCAAGGGGGCGCAAGGGAGCAACAAGGCTGGGAATGGGGCAGAGGAACCGAAGGGCTGACCACAGGGCTGGGGTGGGACAACGAAATCAAACTACAGAGGGAAAGGGGCGGGGCAGGCAGACAAACTGAAGCTGGGGAAGGGCAAAAGCCTACAGAGGGCAAAGGGGGTAGGCAGCAAAGGGCAAAGCTGGGAGGCCTGTTGCAAAAGGGGAAGGGGTCAGTCCAGGGGGGGGTAGGTGCGCCCACGAGCGCTTGTGAAAAGTCAATGTGAGGGCCGCCTGCCCGCCGCTGCAGGCCCAAACGCTGTCAGTAGGGCGTGGCAGGCCAGGAAAGCAGCAGAGTCCCAGAGGCAGGAGCGGAGGCAGATGGAAAATGGGCTGTGGGGTTGGTGGTGGAGGGGGCACCGGTGGTGGTGGGGGTTTGGGGGGGGACACACAGATGGACCAGGGGGCAGGCTCCACGCCACACCCCCTGTGTCCCCACAAACACAGTCTAGACCCCCACCACTAGAGCACAGTTCGAAAAATACTCAGTCCAAAACAGCACCCTCCACAGTGGTCTCCAGATTCTCATGCGCTCCCCCAGCAGCCGATGGACCGCGCAGTCCTCTTCCTCCACTTCCAGGCTCCAGCAGCTCCCCAGGACACACACAGCACCGGCGGTAGCAGCAGCAGCTCCGGCAACCCTGGCAGCCAGGCAGGAAGGACCCCCCCACAGGTGGTAGTGCTGATGGTGAAGGTGGGGGGGTCTTAGCTTCTCCCTCCAGAGATGGTGGGGAGGGGGGACTGGCCGGCAAGGCCCCCCCCCCTGACTCAGCAGGGGTGGTAGCAGCAACAGCAGCAGTCTAGGGAGGGAGCTCTAGCTAGCAGCAGCAGCAGCAACCCAGGGAGTAAGGGAGAAGGAGCTCCAACTAGCAGGGCAGGTGGAGAGGAGAAGGAGAAGGAGGGAGAGCTCCAGCCAGGAGGGCAACCACAGAGGACACTGAGCACGCTCTGTAGAGGGGTGGACACCCACTCCTGCCCTGAAGGGCTTGAAATGAGCCCTGGCAGAGGGCTGCAGTTCTAAAAGCTGGGCTGATTGGG
This sequence comes from Trachemys scripta elegans, assembly GCF_013100865.1. Lineage (NCBI taxonomy): Eukaryota > Metazoa > Chordata > Testudines > Emydidae > Trachemys > Trachemys scripta. The sequence goes on from NC_048298.1 coordinate 113,860,161, forward strand.
GAAGCAGCTGCAGCTGGGCCACACCCCAATCAAGTCATAGCTGGCCTGTATAAAAAGGCTGTGAGCCAGAAGCTCAGGAGTCTCTCTCTGGCTGTAGAGGGAGATGGGCCTGGCTGCAGGAAGCTAGAGACTGGGTACCTGAGTGGAGCAGGGCTGGGGAAAGGCAGAGGAGCTGGGGAGCTCCAGCCTGGAAAGTCCCAGACTGTAGCCTAGCATAAGGCCAACAGGTACTGGGGGTTGCAGAGGGCAGCCCAGGGGTAGGCAAAGGCAGCAGAGCCAAACCCAACCTTGCCAGTGATGAGTAGGCTGATACTGCAGTCTACCCCAGGGTGCAGGGGCTAGACAAAGACTGGCAGTAGCACCCGAGGCAAGGTGGGGATAGTGGGTGGGGGTTCCCCTGGGAGGGGGAGACCCAGAACTGTGGGGGTACTGTCAGGGGGCAGCACCCAGAGAAAGGACACTGGGGTCCAGGGAGGGACATGGGGGCCAGAGGCAAGGCAGATCACCAGCCTGCAGGGGGTGCTCCAGGACTCTGGAAGAGCTAATTCCCAGAAGAGACCAGCAGGAGGTGCTGCCGGGTGAGTCTGCACACCTTTATAGACTGGCAAATTAAATGTAAAAATACAATTAAGAAGGCCAAAAAAGAATTGGAGGAACAATTAGCCAAAGACTCAAAAAGTAATAGCAATTTTTTTTTTGAGATATATCCGAAGCAGGAAGCCTGCTAAACAACCGATGGGGCCACTGGACGATAAAGGAGCACTCAAGGATGATAAGGCCATTGCTGAGGAGGGAGATTCCCAAACCTGAACCATTCTTGTTTGGTGACAGATCAGAGGAACTGTCCCAAATTGAGGTATCATTAGAGGAGGTTTTGGAACAAATTGATAAATTAAACAGCAATAAGTCACCGGACCAGATGGTATTCACCCAAGAGTTATGAAGGAACTCAGATGTGAAATTGCAGAACTATTAACTGTAGTCTGTAACCTATCATTTAAATCAGCTTCTGTACTAGATGACTGGAGGATAGCTAATGTGACACCAATTTTTAAAAAGGGCTCCAGAGGTGATCCCTGCAATTACAGGAGTATAAGCCTGACTTCAGTACTGGGCAAATTGGTTGAAACTATAATAAAGAACAACATTGTCAGACATATAGATGAACATAATTTGTTGAGAAAGAGTCAACATGGTTTTAGTAAAGAGAAATCATGCCTCACCAATCTACTAGAATTCTTTGAGGGGGTCAACAAACATGTGGCCCAAGGGGATCCAGTGGATATAGTGTACTTAAATTTTCAGAAAGCCTTTGACAAGGTCCCTCACCAAAGGCTCTTACACAAAGTAAGCTGCCACAGGATAAGAGGGAAGATGCTCTCATGGATCAATAACTGGTTAATAGATAGGTTTCAGAGTAGCAGCCATGTTAGTCTGTATCCGCAAAAAGAACAGGAGTACTTGTGGCACCTTAGAGACTAACAAATTTATTAGAGCATAAGCTTTCGTGGGCTACAGCCCACTTCATTGGATGCATAGAATGGAACACACAGAAGATATTTATACATTAAGAGAACATGAAAAGGTGGAAGTAGCCATGTCAACTGTAAGAGGCCAGTCAATTGAGATGAGCTATCATCAGCAGGAGAAAAAACTTTTGAGGTGATAATCTAGATGACCCATAGAAGGTGTGAGGAGAACTTAACATGGGGAAATAGATTCAATTAGTTTAATGACCCAACCATTCCCAGTCTCTGTATCTAATTTGCATATTAATTCAAGTTCAGCAGTCTCTCTTTGGAGTCTGTTTTTGAAGGTTTTTTTTGTTGTTGTTGCAAAATTGCCACCTTCAAGTCTGTCACTGAGTGGTTAGAGAGGTTGAAGTGTTCTCCCACTGGTTTTTGAATGTTATGATTCCTGATGTCAGATTTGTGTCCATTTATTCTTTTGCATAGAGATTGTCTGGTTTGGCCAATGTATATGGCAGAGGGGCATTGCTGGTACATGTTGGCATATATCACATTGGTAGATGTGCAGGTGAACGAGCCCTGATGTGGCTGATGTGATTAGGTCCTATGATGTCACTTGACTAGATATGTGGACAGAGTTGGCATTGGGCTTCGTTGCAAGGTTAGGTTCCTGGATTAGTGTTTATGTTGTATGGTGGGTGTGGTTGCTGGTGAGTATTTGCTTCAGCTGGGAGGCTGTCTGTAAGCGGGGACTGGCCTGTCTCCCAAGATCTGTGAGAGTGAGGGATCATCTTTCAGGATAGGTTGTAGAGCTTTGATGCGCTGGAGAGGTTTTAGTTGGGGGCTGACGGTGACGTCTAGTGGCGTTCTGTTATTTTCTTTGTTGGGCCTGTCCTGTAGTAGGTGACTTCTGGGTACTCTTCTGGCTCTGTCAATCTGTTTTTTCACTTCAGCAGGTGGGTATTGCAGTTTTAAGAATGTTTGCTCGAGATCTTGTAGGTGTTTATCTCTATCTGAGGGATTGGAGCAAATGTGGTTGTATCTTAGAGCTTGGCTGTAGACAATGGATCATGTGGTGTGTCCTGGATGGAAGGTGGAGGCATGTAAGTAAGTATAGCGGTCAGTAGGTTTCCGGTATAGGGTGGTGTTTATGTGACCATTGCTTATTAGCACAGTAGTGTCTAGGAAATGGACCGCTTGTGTGGATTGGTCTAGGCTGAGGTTGATGGTGGGATGGAAATTGTTAAAATCATGGTGGAATTCCTCGAGGGCTATTTTTTCCATGGGTCCAGATGATGATGTCATCAATGTAGCGCAAGTAGAGTAGGGGCGTTAGGGGACGAGAGCTAAGGAAGCGTTGCTCTAAGTCAGCCATAAAAATGTTGGCACACTGTGGGGCCATGCAGGTACCCATAGCAGTGCCGCTGACTTGAAGGTATATATTGTCCCCAAATGTGAAATAGTTGTGGGTGAGGACAAAGTCACAAAGTTCAGCCACCAGGTTTGTCGTGATATTATCGTGGATACTATTCCTGATGTCTTGTAGTCCATCTTTCTGTGGAATGTTGGTGTAGAGGCCTTCTACATCCATAGTGGCCAGGATGGTGTTTTCTGGAAGATCACCGATGGATTGTAGTTTCACTTCCTGAGGTTTTTTTTCTCCTGCTGATGATGGGTCATCTCAATTGATTGGCCTGTTACAGTTGGCATGACTACCACCTTTTCATGTTCTCTGTATGTATAAATATCTTCTTTCTGTGTGTTCCATTCTATGCATCTGATGAAGTGGGCTGTAGCCCATGAAAGCTTATGCTCAAATAAATTTGTTAGTCTCTAAGGTGCCACAAGTACTCCTGTTCTTTTTGCGGTTAAAAGATAGGAAACAAAGGGTAGGTATAAATGGTCAGTTTTTAGAATGGAGAGAGGTAAAAAGTGGTATCCCCCATGGGTCTGTTTTGGGACTCAGTCCTATTCAACATATTCATAAATGATCTGGAAAAAGGGGTAAACAGTGAGGTGGCAAAATTTGCAGATGATACAAAATTACTAAAGATAGTTAAGACCCTTGCAATATGTGAAGAACTACAAAAGGATCTCTCAAAACTGGGTGACTTGGCAACAAAATGGCAGATGAAATTTAATGTTGATAAATGCAAACTAATGCATATTGGAAAGCATAATCCCAAGTAGACATATAAAATAATGGGGTCTAAATTAAGTGTTACCACTCAAGAAAGAGATCTTGGAGTCATTGTGGATAGTTCTCTGAAAACATCCACTCAATGTGCAGCGGCAGTCAAAAAAGCGAACAGAATGCTGGGAACAATTAAGAAGGGGATAGAAAATAGGACAGAAAATATCATGTTGCCTCCATATAAATCCATGGTATGCCCACATCGTGAATACTATGTGCAGATGTGGTTGCCCCATCTCAAAAAATATATACTTTTCTACCCCGATATAATGTGACCCAATATAACATGAATTCGGACATAATGCGGTAAAGCAGTGCTCCGGGGGGGCGGGGCTGCGCACTCCGGCAGATCAAAGCAAGTTTGATATAACGTGGTTTCACTTATAACGCAGTAAGATTTTTTTTTTTTTGTCTCCCGAGGACAGTGTTGTATCAGGGTAGAGGTGTATTGGAATTGGAAAAGGTTCAGAAAAGGGCAACAAAAATTAGGGGTATGGAACGGCTTCTGAATGAGGAGAGATTAATAAGACTGGAACTTTTCAGCTTGGAAAGGAGACAGCTAAGGGGAGATATGATTGAGGTCTATAAAATCATGACTGGTGTAGAGAAAGTAGATAAGGAAGTGTTTACTACTTCCTTATCTACACAAGAACTAGGGGTCACCAAATGAAATTAATAGGCAGCAAGTTTAAAACAAATAAAAGGAAGTATTTCTTCACACAATGCACAGTCAACCTGTGGAACGCCTTGCTAGAGGATGTTGTGAAGGCCAAGACCATAACAGGATTCAAAAAAGAACTAGATAAATTAATGGAGGATAAGTCCAACAATGGCTATAAGCCAGGATGGGCAGGAATGGTGTCCCTAGCCTGTTTGCCAGAAGCTGGGAATGAGCGACGGGATGGATCACTTGATGATTACCTGTTCTGTTCATTCCCTCTGGGGCACTGGTCACTGATGGAAGACAGGATACTGGGGTAGATGCACCTTTGGTCTGACCCAGTAGGGCCATTTTTATGTTCTTATTCCATGAACTATGCCCAGAGTGTTAGGCTGGTGGTCCTTGATTGTGTAGGAAAATCTGGCAAGAGGCCAAGAGAAACCAAGCAGCCATGGGAAATGGAACAGGTGCTAGACATGCAGGGAGGGAGAAAGGACTAGGATGTGTTCAGTTAAGGAACAAAGCAGGTAAAACAGAGAAGCAGGAAGGCATGAAAGGCTAAATGGTTTGAGTTTAAGGGGATTCTAGGGTGGGCCCTGAGAGAAGGGGGAACAGAGAGAGGGCCTGGTAGGAAGAAGACCAGGAAACCAGCAGCAAGTAGAATGAAGCAGCAAACCTTGGCTGTTGGTTATAGGGTCCCCAGGCTGGAATCTGGTGTAGTGGGAAGCCCTGGGCTCCCATGTTTGCTGCTGGCAAGGTGGCATGAGTCCAGAGAAGGGAACAAGGATGATAGAAAGCCCTGAGAGCAGGGTGGATGATTCTGTGGATGAGGGGAAAGCAGTGGTTGCGTGGATTGCACTCTTAGCAAGTTTGCAGATGACACTAAACTGGGAGGAGTGGTAGATACGCTGGAGGGTAGGGATAGGATACAGAGGGACCTAGACAAATCAGAGGATTGGGCCAAAAGAAACCTGATGAGGGTCAACAAGGACAAGTGCAGAGTCCTGCACTTAGGATGGAAGAATCTCATTCACTGTTACAGACTAGGGACCGACTGGCTAGGAAGCAGTTCTGTAGAAAAGGACCTAGGGGTTACAGTGGACGAGAAGCTGGATATGAGTCAGCAGTGTGCCCTTGTTGCCAAGAAGGCTAATGGCATTTTCGGCTGTATAAGTAGGGGCACTGCCAGCAGATCGAGGGACGTGATCATTCCCCTCTATTTGCATTGGTGAGACCTCATCTGGAGTACTGTGTCCAGTTTTGGGCCCTACACTACAAGAAGGATGTGGAAAAATTGGAAAGAGTCCAGCGGAGGGCAACAAAAATGATTAGGGGGTTATGAGGAGAGGGTGAGGGAACTGGGATTGTTTAGTCTGCAGAAGAGAAGAATGAGGGGGGATTTGATAGCTACTTTCAACTACCTGAAAGGGGGTTCCAAAGAGGATGGATCTAGAGTGTTCTCAGTAGTACCAGATGACAGAACAAGGAGTAATGGTCTCAAGTTGCAGTGTGGGAGATTTAGGTGGATATTAGGAAAAACTTTTTCATCAGGAGGGTAGTGAAGCACCAGGTTACCTAAGGAGGTGGTGGAATCTCCTTCCTTAGAGGTTTTTAAGGTCAGGCTTGACAAAGCCCTGGCTGGGATGATTTAGTTGGGAATTGGTCCTGCTTTGAGCAGGGGGTTGAACTAGATAACCTCCTGAGGTCCCTTCCAACCCTGATATTCTATGACCACAGGGCCCAGAGGTGGGGCTGAAGGCCTTGTTTTATTTGTGGGACTTTGCTACCACACAAGGAGCAGCCTAAATTGTGACCTGATTGGGGGTTTGGGGAGCAAGGCATGGTAAGATGGGGGGGGGGGGTAGGGCACCAGAGGACCAGAGCATCCATTGGAAGGTGGGTGCCAGTCTGGAAGAGTTACTATGCCATGCCTGCCCACAAGGAAGTACTTCAGCACTGAGTCCATCCCTTCACAAGTCCCCCATCCCTTTAGTATAGAAAACTCCATGGGGATGGTGTATGTCCACAGGCCTATGCTATCCAGTGAACGCCCTCCTACTTGCTGACCCACCCAGTCCCCCATGTGGATCTCTTCCACAACCTTTTTTTGGAGGGCTGGGAAATAGTGTTGCAGCAGTGGCTGATGCTCCTTCTCCCCTTCCATACAAGGGAGGGGAGATCCAAGTGTGGCTGTGATGGTCATGATCTGACTCTAGAGTTATACAAACAGCCCTTACCCCATATCTCACATGATTTTCAATGTGACTACTCTAGTGACTTTTTGTTTTTAAATTAGGATTTCTTGCATTGTCCTGATGTTACCCTTCTAGTCTTCGTGAACTCACAACCATTTGTCTACATTTTTGTGAAGACATGTTTGATTCACTGCAGCCTTCCGTAGTGCTGTAGTCAGGAAATAGACTCAATATTCCAAGATATATTTCTACACATTAGCACTAGCTGTCCCTGCTTTTTCTCTGGGTAAAAGACACCTGCCAGCATTTCTTAGATCTAGAAAACTGTTTGATTCTATTTAGAAATCTCTGCCTCTTGACAAAGTGGTGGGCTGGAAACTATTGTGCTATCTAACTTCTTATGTGGTAAGCAATACATTATGATAATTAAAAATCCTTTGGGACTTTCCACAAGAATAGTTATCTCTGATGTTCTGGTCAAATTCTAAACAAGATTATTCTTTGCTTCCTGTCCTCAACTTGGTTTGTTACACTGGGCTCTGTTAAACAGCTGCCACACTTCATCTCAGAGATGGCCGCATTTCACTGGTGGGCAAATCATTCCTATATTCAGTTCACACATGACTTGGTCAGATTCATAAAGAATTTTAGGATCCTCCAAGACACAGAGTTCTATATAAACAGATTGTTGTACTCACTGTTAATAAATTCAGACAGTTCATAGCAGTAATTAAAGAAAGGGTGAAATATGGCATTTGAACATTGCAACACCAGCAAGATAGATTATGATACGGCAAGATTGGCAAAACAAGTTCAAATTCATGTGCTTTTCCTACCATTTAAACATGAGGGTGATTTAGCTTTTTGAAACATCCAGATTTCCATTCCCACAGGAACTGCACGATGTATTAGGGCTACAGACTCTATGAGCTTTGCAAAAATTAGGCTGTTCCAAGTGAGTGCCCAACATATTGGGGGCAAGGGGGTGTATGTTGCTGGTTGAGATTTTTCAAATCCGTGCACAAGATTTTTGCCACACATTTCCCATTTAATTTTAAAGGGAGATATATGAATTTAACCGCCTGCTTTGCTTTTAAAATCTTAGCCATTGTATTTTCTTTTCATTAGAAGTTCCCTCTCCTTTTTTTTTTTCTTTAATGTTTCCATTTGTTTTTCAATCTTTCCCCCTTTGTGTTCCAGGCATTTGAATACTGTGGTGACAAACATGGTAGAATTTATAACAGTAAAATTTTCACCCCATTTTTTATTGGATTTTCCCCCTCTGTTCTTTCACTGACACCTAAGTAATAGCAATAACTAGTAATAAATTATTCTAACAACCAACCCAAAGTTTTGCTCAAAAACTCCCTTTCTTGAGATTCTAAATAATTTTGATGATTTATTTTAAAAAAAATATTTATATGCCTGGGCACCTCCTAGTTCTCAATAAAAGTGCAGAAATACTCAGCACAGTCACGCTGAGGTTACAATAAGAATACCATGTAAACAGGGAGTCTTGTTAGCACTTATTTCTATGGGATTGATTTCCAGCCTAAGGGCCCAATCATTCAAAACCTTACCACTGAGTATGGTGCTTGCTACCGACTGAAGCCAAAGGGTCCATTTTGCAGTAGTAGCATCCTACCTGGAGGATTTCCTTCCCCCCCCCCCATAACTGGTCTCAATTTTACAAGCCTAAAATGTCTGGCTAGGACATAGACTCCCTTAGCATTTATGGGTGAATTCTAAGCTGGTGTAAATTGTCATAGCTCCATGGAAGCCAGCGACTTTAATGGTAGTATGATAATTTGCATCAGCTGAGGATCTGTTCCTCAGTCTTGGGGATGTTTATTCTGTGCAAACACCTGAACCTTTGGAATTTCCCCTGTCACTAGTGGGAAGGATAGTACCACTTCTTCGAAAAGCAGTAACAGTTAAAGCATATTCTTAATTAATTTTCAAAATAATGAATTTAACGCTGGCAATCTTGCTGACCTGTAAACAAATGTGCTGCTAGCATTGTATGACATTCTAGTGAGGTGTAACCAAGGAGCTGTGCCTTGAAAAGAGATCAAACAAATTCAGTCTCTGTTCTGATTACATTTGTTTTCCTTCTCTACATCTTTCTCAAGAGGCTCCAGTCTATTTTAGCACACAAATGTGATGTTTCCCTCTGGTACTGTGTTTAAAAGTAAAATTTAAACAAGCGGGTAGCAATAAAACTTTTAATCCATAAATATTGAAAAGGAAAAAAAAAATATTGTCAGGCCAACCAGTCCAACAACCCCCAGTTTCTTTATTTTGGTGATGACGTCCAAGGGATGATTAATGTTGATTCAAGCCTAGGTTTGCTGTGCTATATAACATCATTCTTCGACAAGCTCTCTTCACGCTTCCCTGGACGGTGACAAGAGCCTGTGAATTTTTTTTAGTGATGATTAATGTCTTGGAGCTCGACATCACATGTTGACTGACTGTTCTGGTTGTTCTCCTTTTCCATCAGGCTATTCTGGAGCAACGTTTCATGTACCATAACATGCTCATGGCTACTCCACCTCTTCAGTTTCTTCCTTCCTTTCACATTCAATCTGCTCTGAAGCAGAATCCCTCTGATTGGAATACCATGAACAATTTCCTATATCTCATGGCAATGATGGTGCCCCAAACTGAGGAGCTACAGACTGGGTAGGAAGTGATTCAGGAGGGAAACATAATTTTGGGGAGGCCAATAAGTGGGCTGGACACTTTGATAAATCCCTAGGGCCCTGGGTTGGGACCTAGTGAAATGGGTGGGCCCAAGCCCTCCTACCTTGCCCCTCCCCCCACTCCTCTATAGTGATAGAACCCCTGATGGAGCAATTGGAGTATACAGGCATGATTGAGGCCACAGCAAGGGACCCCTCTGACCTTACCTCCTCTTCCACTGCCATGGACCAGTTTTTATTTTGAAGTAACTTCATATAATTTAATTTTGCATAAAATACGAACATAAATAATATAGCAAAACACAAATCAAATCTGACCCAAAACAGGTGAAAACACAGATCCATGCACATTGCATAATGCAGCCTCCCAAGTGATTAACAAACAGGGGTAAGAAGACCTTTGTATTGAAATAAAATTAAAAACAAAATCAATCCCCAGAAAAACATTCAAGTTGGGTGAAATATAGATAATTGTATTGTATGTTCAAAATGACAGCGGGAAACTGCATGCAATTCAGGAATCAAGTAAGACAGAATTTTTGTGTGTGACCACATCATATTTTTTCCAATTACTTCAGTAGGAGAATATAAAAATTTCCATTAATATCCCTGTGGAGAATTTAACATAGCCACTAATTGAATAGGGTAGGTGTCTCAGATTTCCTTTCTATCACTAAGTATTTTAGCTCCCAATGTAGATATACAGCTATCCATTTCTTAAAATGTGGCAAGATGAATCACTCATGCATAGTATTGAGATAAGAATCCTAAAGAAACCATTCACAGGACTAAAGGGTAAAAGACAAATTGGTCAGCTGCTGTCTACATCCCCTAAGCTTGTTTTTTGCTAAACTAGCTTTGAATAAATGTTGATATCCTGAAGACTGTTTTTAATACTGTATTTTGGAAATCCCCTCAAATATCCAGAACTCAGTTGTTAACATTTTGCTATAAATTTGGTCAGGAATTGATTGAGATGGGGAAACTTGTTTTTCACATTTTCTTCTAAGGTTCCTTTTTCCTATCCATATTTACAAGTTAAATGACAGCAAACATGCAACTTCGAGTATAAATCCCATATCAACTGAGAGGTGTTCCAGAGAAATTGTAAAGATCTAGGGAAGGGGGAGGGATAGCTCAGTGGTTTGAGCATTGGCCTGCTAATCACAAGGTTGTGAGTTCCCTCCTGGAGGGGGCCATTTAGGGATTTGGGGCAAAAAAATGGGTGTTTTAATTGGGGAGTGGTCCTGCTTTGAGCAGGGGGTTGGACTAAATGACCTCCTGAGGTCCCTTCCAATTCTATGAGATCGGTATGTCTCCATATATTTTATTATTATATGTAATATGTCCTAATGGAAAGTTCCACTTTCTCTTGGAAATTGAAGTTCACTTATCTGTATATATCCCTAGCAAAATGATTTTTGTTTGGTAATATGGCCTTCAAAGTTGCATATATTGTAGATGACCAAGCTGTTCCTTTCTCTGTGTGGATCGTGGCTGGAAGGAGGAATGCTATGAAAGCTGAAAGTGATATTTGGTATCTTTGTGATCAGACTTGAACAGTATATTTTATTTCGCTCATTTTATCTGTCTTCTACCATTAAGTTTTGCAGTACAGATTTATTTTTGAATTTGAGCTGTAGGTTGGGTTTTAATGAGTATAAAACCATTAAACTGTCTTGAATTACTGCATGCAGTTCTGGTGTTCCTATCTCAAAGATATATTAGAATTGGAAAAGTTACAGAGAAGGGCAACAAAAAGGACATAAAAATACTGGGACTCTTCAGCTTGGAAAAGAGATAGATGTCTATAAAATCATGAATGGTGTGTAGAAAGTGAATAAGGACATGTTATATACTTCTTCACATTACACAAGAAGCAGAGGTCTCCCAGTGAAATTCAGAGGCAGCAGGCTTAAAACAAATGAAAAAAAGTACTTCACACAATGCAGAGTCAACCTGTGGAACTCATTGCCAGGGGATGTTGTGAAGGCCAAAACTGTAACTGGGTTCAAAAAAGAAATAGTTACATTAATGGAGAATAGGTCCATCAATGGCTAATAGCCAAGATAGTCAGGAATACAACCCCATGCTCTGGGTGTCCCTAATCTCTGACTGATAGAAACTGGGAGTGGACGACAGGAGATGGATCACTTGATAATTGCTCTGTTCTGTTTATTCCCTCTGAATAATTTGGCATTGCCCACTGTCAGAAGACAGGACACTGGACTAGATGGATCATTGGTCTGACACAATATGGCTGTTCATATGTTATGTACTTATGGGATATGGCACATGAAAGAGACTTGCACATCTTGTGAAGGATTGTCTTTGTAGTCAGTTTGTCCAATGGAATACATTTGGCCCTTGTGACATAATGTTTCTGTCTATGCAGTGACTTTGATGTATAGTCACTTTGTTGCACTGGCATATGTTGCCATCACCCTAGGTCATCAAATAATGACATTGACACAAAGTCATCATGTTGTTGTGTCAAAGCATCATGACTTCCCAAGACTGCAATGTTTCATGGCCCCCAAAGTGACTTTTTTCGGATTTGTAAATATCCAGCAATGTCTGTGTAACTTCAGATTATCCTGGTAGAGCAGGGGTGTGCAAACTATGGCCTGCAGGCTGGATCCAGCCCACGGGCCATTTTAAGCCAGACTGCTCGGCTCTGCTCCGACCACGGTGCTGGGTCGGGGGCCGGACCATGTGGCTCAGCCCAGCTCTGGCCGGGGCACTGGATCGGGGGCCGTACCACACAGCTCCCAGAAGCAGCAGCATGGCCCTGCTCCGGTGCCTACGTGCTCCAATGGCCCCCTCCAGTGCTCCAATGGGAGCTGCAGAGGTGGTGCCTGTGGATGGGGCAGCGTGCAGAGCCATCTGGCAGCGCCTCCGCGTAGGAGCCAGAGAAGGGACATGCCACTGCTTCCAGGAGACACTTGAGGTAAGTGCTGCTCAGAGCCTGCACCCCTGAGCCTCTCCCCACGCCCCAACCCCCTGTCCCAGGTCTGATCCCCCTCCTGCTCTCCAAACCCCTTGATCCCAGCCTGGAGCACCCTCCGGCATCCCGAACCTCTCATCCCCAGCCCCACCCCAGAGCCTGCACCCCCAGCTGGAACCTGCACCCCTTTCCATGCCCAGCCCTGATCCCCCTCCCACCCTCAAAACCCCTCGGTCCCAGCCCAAAGCACCCTCCTACACCCCAAACTCCTCACCCCCAGCCCCATCCTGGAGCCCGCATCCCACCCCCAATTTTGTGAGCATTCATGGCCTGCCATACAATTTCTATTCCCCGATGTGGTCCTTGGGCCAAAAATTTTGTCCACCCCGTGTTAGAGGTATCACAATCCCAGAAATATCTATAACCACATTGTAATTTTTCAAAATTGAACTTAATTATTGATTGGACATCTTTGCTCAAAAATCCAGAATACAGGGGATATCGTAAATGAAAATTCAGGTTAGCTTAAGTGTGGGAACTTGCATAGTACTTGTTTCAAGTCTGGCTTCAGCTAGGTCTCTGTCACTTTTATGAGTACTGATATTCACTGAGTGTGCATGACAGTGGGGGTTGGTGGGGGGGAAGGCTTGCTGAAGAGTACTCTGAAAATGGGTAACTGCCCTTCTTAGATGATGGTTTTATGTAGTCTCCTTGAAATCACCTATTTAGAGTATAGGCTCTATCAGTCAGAAATGATCTTTGGACTCGTACTTACTTACTTGACTTTGGAGGAAGAAAGTGAAGAGGTGTCTAATCAAGTCCCTTGTGTTTCAGAAGAGCATGTTCATTTGCATATCAGGGGAAATCCGGTACGGACATGACTGGAAATGTAAATGTGCCCTGACCATGAAAATAGAGCATTTGAAGTCTTTCCATTCCACTAGCATCTCTGGAGGATGTTAAACCGATAACTTGCACCCAAGAATTTAAAAAGAGCTGGCTGAAGCACTTTCTGGACCACTAATGTTTTTCAATAAGCCTTGGGGCACTGGGGAAGTTCCAAAAGACTGAAAGAAAGTTCATGTGCTAATTTTTAAAAAGGATAAATGGGGTGACCTGGGCAATTATAGGCCTATCAGCCTTACATTTATTTTGGGGAAGATAATGATATGGGACATGATTAATAACTAATGGAGGGTAATATAATTCATGTCAATCAACATGGGTTTATGGAAAATAGATTCTGTCAAACCAACTTGATATCTTTTTTTTCTGAAATCACAAATTTTGCTGGTAAAGGTAATATTGACATATTGTACTCTGATTTCTGTAAGGTGTGTGACTTGGTACTGCATGAAATTTTTAAAGAACTAGAATGATAAAAAATAAACATGGTGCACATTAAATGGATTAAAACTAGCTAAATGATAGGTCTCAAAACATAACTGTAAACAGGGAATCATCATCAAGTGGATTTGTTTCTAGTGAGGTCCTGCAGAGAGAGGTTCTTGTTCCGATGCTATTTTAACATTTTTATCAGTGACTTGGAAGAGAACATAAAGTCATCATTGATAAAGTTTCCAGGTGACCCCAAAACTGGGGAGTGGTAAATAAATGAAGGGCCCAGGTCAGTGATTCAGAGCGATCTTAATCGCTTGGTAAACTGGGTGCAAGCAAACAATAGCATATTACGATGCATAAATGTAAATGTGTCAATCTAAGAACAAAGAATGTAGGCCATACTTATAGGATGGGAGACTATCCTAGGAAGCAGTAGTGTTAGTCTGTATCCGCAAAAAGAACAGGAGTAGTTGTGGCACCTTAGAGACTAACAAATTTATTAGAGCATAAGCTTTCGTGGACTACAGCCCACTTCTAAAGCAGTGACTCTGAAAGATTTGGGGGCTATGATGGATAATCAGCTGAACATGAGCTCCCAGTGACAATATGTCTAAAAGAGCTAACATGATCCTGGGATGTCTAAACAAGGGAATCTCAAGTAAGGATAGAGAGGTTATTTTACCTCTCTAGTTGGCACTTTTGGAATACGGTGTCTAGTTCTGATGTCCACAGTTCAATAAGGGTGTTTATAAATTGGGGAGTGTTCAGAAAAGAGTCAAGAGAATAAATAAAGCATTAGAAAATGAGCCTTCTATGACAGATTTAAGGAGCTTAATCTATTTAGCTTAACAAAGAAAAGGCTAAGGGGTGATTCATTAGTCTATAAGTATCTATGTGGGGAACAAATATTTAATAGGCTCTTCAGTTGAGCAGAGGAAGGTGTAGCATGTCTGGAAGCTGAAGCTAGACAAAGTTTGACTAGAAATAAGGTGTACATTCTTAATGGTGAAAGTAAATAACTATTAGAAGAATTTACCAAAGGTTGTGGTGGATTCTCCATTGCTGACAATTTTTAAATTAATATTGGATGTTCTTCTGAAGATCTGCTGTAGGAATTATTTTCGGAAAGTTCTATGGCTTGTGTTATAAAGGAAGTAAGACTAAATTATCATAATGGTCCCGTCTAGCCTTGGAATCTATGAATCCATGCTGTGATTTCTTAAAACATATTGAGGAGGAGGGAAACTGAATTCAGATTTCTATTACAGTGGTGTGGACTCCATTAAAATTAGTGGGGTTGCTGAAACTGAGAGCAGAAGTTGGCTTGTTTTGTCTCAGAAGACTTTCTCTGCCAAGTGGGTATAAAATTACTTGTGCTACAATAGAATCATAAAATGCATTGTGGGATACAATATTTCAGCCTTTTCAGGGTTACCTAGGGAGATGGTGGAACCTCTATCCTTAGAGGTTTTAAGGCCCGGCTTGACAAAGGCCTGGCAGGGATGATTTAGTTGGGGTTGGTCCTGCTTTGGGCAGGGGGTTGGACTACATGACCTCCTGAGGTCTCTCCCAACCCTAATCTTCTATGATTCTATGATACTGGCTGTCAAGGCTGGATCCCCACTTTGAACTTTAGGGTACAAATGTAGGGGCCTGCATGAAAACTTCTAAGCTTAAC
Source organism: Trachemys scripta elegans (assembly GCF_013100865.1). NCBI lineage: Eukaryota > Metazoa > Chordata > Testudines > Emydidae > Trachemys > Trachemys scripta. The sequence continues at coordinate 113,875,351 of NC_048298.1, forward strand.
TACCAGCTTAGCTCTGGTTCTGCTGCCACCATTTCAATGGATTCCATTCCTGGGAAGCCTTAAAAAAAAAAAACCCTTCACCAATTCCCTGGTGAATACAGATCCAAACCCCTTGGATCTTAAAACAAGGAGAAATTAACTATCCCCCCTCCTTCCTTCCACCAACTCCTGGTGAATACAGATCCAACCCCCTTGGATCTAAAACAAGGAGAAATTAACCATCCCCCCTCCTTCCTTCCACCAACTCCTGGTGAATACAGATCCAACCCCCTTGGATCTAAAACAAGGAAAAATCAATCAGGTTCTTTAAAAGAAGGCTTTTAATTAAAGAAAAAGGTAAAAATCATCTCTGTAAAATCAGTATGGAAATTAACCTTACAGGGTAATCAAACTTAAAGAGCTCAGAGGACTCCCCTCTAGTCTCAGGTTCAAAGTACAGCAAACAAAGATAAACACTCTAGTAAAAGGTACATTTACAAGTTGAGAAAAACAAAGGAAAACTAACACGCCTTGCCTGGCTATTTACTTACAAGTTTGAAATAGGAGAGACTTGTTTAGAAAGATGTGGAGAACCTGGATTGATGTCTGGTCCCTCTCAGTCCCGAGAACGAACACCTCACAAACAAAGAACACAAACAAAAGCCTTTTCCCCCCCCCCCCCACCCTTTGAAAGTATCTTTTCCCCTTATTGGTCCTTTAGGTCAGATGCCAGCCAGGTTACCTGAGCTTCTTAACCCTTTACAGGAAAAAGGATTTTGGAGTCTCTGGCCAGGAGGGATTTTATAGTACTGTACACAGGACAGCTATTACCCTTCCCTTTATTTAGTTATGACACTGGCCATTGCAGCTCCAGGGCTGCTGGTGCAGCTTCATGGCCTGAAACAGAGAATTTATTTTGCTCTCCCTGTTTAGAAGAGACCAACTTCCAGGTCACACACCCACTGGCTGAGAAACAAAGACACATAGTCTGTGAATGGTTAACATTCCCTTTTCATTGAACAGCAAGAACACATGAGTCTTATGTTGCAAATCCTTTCCCATTTTTACTCCAGGGATTTGTATTAATTTGATCTTTAAGGGTTAGACCGACCCTTTTAGCTCAGCCTTGAGTCTAGGACAATGTATATCTGTGCTGCCCCCTAGGAGCACCGGCAAGTGATAGTCACTAAATGGGTCTGAATCTGCACTTCCTTAAACCTTCTGTAGCTGTTTACAATAGTGAAAGTAGATGTGAAATGTTACCAGATTAGAATGGTAGCATTTTATACCCATTGTGCTCTGGTGGAAATGACTATGCGGATGCAAATCTAATGAATCTCAATTCCTCCCCTTTGCTCCAAAGATTGGTGTTGGAAAGGAAATAATTTACAACACTGAAAGTGGTACCTTTTTGTATTCCCCACCTCCATTGCACTCAGCCAACTCTGAAGCATGACTCCTTCTGCTCCTTGACCACTTGCTCATGAGGTTGCTGTGTTTCACGTACCCTAACTTTGCCACAGAGGAAGCCTTATTCTCTACTCACCAGTGTGACTGCATTAGGGTTAGTGACAATCTAGCTGTTCTACTTTAACACATCAGAAGATTTACAGATCAAATTGATTGCTCCAAAATAGTTTATAAATTGTAGCATTTCTACATTTTGACTAAATCTCAAAGATTAATCTGAATTCCAGTGTACCATGCAGGTTTTCATGGATACTTGTAAGCATTGTAAATGCAACTTAAATCCAAAAATCATTTCTAATAGTAAAATGCCTGGCAACATTATGCTGGAGCTTTGGTTTGATATGAACTCAGAAGGAAGGGTGCCATCAAGTGAATTAATGCCAATTCTTGTAGCACTTGCATGTCTCCTATCAGTCACTAACCAAAGCCATACTCTCCTCAGCTAATTAATACCCATAGCACTCCAGAGAAGTATTAACTAAAAATCAGGGGCACACCAACTCTTCCACAGTCTAGACCATATTTTAATACTGAACTTACGATGTGACCTCCCTTCCATATCCTAGTGGCAAGTACAGCAGTGGCTTACATTGGAAAGCAATATTAGGAAAATATTGAGTGGTGGTGGTTTTTTAAGCGGTCTTTAATGCCATTTGCAGCTGAAAACAAGGAGAAGAGCCAGCATGATGCGACTAGCTGGCTCTCCATGGACCACCAGCAAGTGCACCTCAGGCCACCATTGGTATGTGGACCACAATTTGAGAACTGCTATAAATTATGTCAGCAGTGGGGGGGATGGTGGTTTATAGCATGGTGGTTTGGAGGAAGCAGATGGCTGGGGATAAAACACCTGACAGTAAAGGGTAAGAGGATAAAGACAGCAGGAGCCTAGAATGTGGGGTGTGTTTATAGCTGTGGTTACTGAACGTAGACATGTATTTCTGGAAGCGGAAGGGGATGGAAAATAAATTAATCAATGGACCAAAAATGGGACAAAATATTTCAGCCTTTTGAGGCAGGCTGAGTACAGACACAAAAGGGAAGTAAGTTAAATAACTTGTGGTTCATTTGAATGAGAACATACATCATTTTTGTCAAAGCCCCACAGATATTCTTCAAACTGACAAAAGTGTCTGACCACATTTCCCCCCCTTTCCTACCCTGAGTGAACTTGTGAACTACTTAGGCGCTGTCTGGGTTCCGGACATTTCAATAGTTTTGGCTCCATACCATTCTAACATTCAGCCTAGAGGAATTCCTGTTAATTTTGTTACGCTATTTACTAAGCTTTTTGTTATTTTATGCCATCTCGCAGTGTGTTAAATCTCCACTTGGAGAATTTGAGAAACAATTTCATCAATGGAATCTCTATTTAAATGTTTTCAGACCATTGATACATTCTCTGAGAGAGTCTTGTGCAGAAATTCTACTTCTAAACTCTCCTGAATTTGTCTGTTTTGCGGGCATGGGTGATTGGATGGATTAGAATCAACACTTAATTTTGCAAATAGCATCTCTCTAAAGTGAGGTAAACCCAAATCTCAGTTTAGAATGCCCCACATCTGTTTTGTGCAGGTCAGGTATATCTCTGAATTTACCATGAGTAATCCCCCTTTCCAAATCACCCTGTTGCTTATACAAATAAACTTGTATGTGATATGGGTTATATAAGGTATGAATGAAAGGAGTTGTGCTGCTTGCTTTGTCTGCGGCTTCCTTAACTGTGGCCAGAGTTAGAGTATTAGTAGGTGGGAGGCTGTCACAAAACTGGGTGACTGGGCAATGAAATGGCAGATGAAATTCAATGTTGATAAATGGAAAGTAATGCACACTGGAAACCATCATCCCAACTACATATACACAATGATAGGGGCTACATTAGCTGTTACCACTCAAGACAAAGATCTTGGAGTCATTGTGGATAGTTCTCTGAAAACATCTAGTCTAATGTGCAGAGACAGTCAAAGTGAACAGAATGTTAGGAACTACTAGAAAAGGGATAGATAAGACAGAAAATATCATAATGCCACTATATAAATCCATGGTATGCCTGCACCTTGAATACTGTGTGCAGTTCTGGTCTCCCCATCTTAAAAAAAAAAAATTAGTACTGGAAAAGATAAAGAGAAGTTCAACAAAAATGGTGAGGAGTATGAGACAGGACTTTCATATGAGGAGAGATTAAACAGACTGGGACTTTCAGCTTGGAAAAGAAACAATTAAGTGGGGATCTGAGAGAGGTCTATAAAATCATGAATGGTGTGGTGAAAGTGAATAAGGAAGTGTATTTACTCCTTTGCATAACATAGGTGCCAGGGATTACCCAATGAAATTAATAGGCAGCAGGTTTAAAACAAACACAAGGAAGTACTTCTTCCCACAACCACACAGTCAATCTGTGGAACTTGCTGCCAGGGGATGATGTGAAGGTGAAAACTATTACTGGGTTCAAAAAAGAATGCTATAAATTCATGGAGGGTAGGTCCATCAATGGCTATTAGCCAAGATGATCAGGGATGCAACCCCATGCTCTCGGTGTCCTATGCATCCAACTGCCGGAAGCTGGGAGTGGATGGCGGGGATGGATCACTTGACAATTGCCCTGTTCTGTTCATTCCCTTTGAAGCATCTGGCATTGGCCATTGTCGAAGACAGGATACTGGGCTAGATGAACCCTTCGGCTGACTTAGTATGGTGTTTCTTTTGTGGACAAACCCAGAAATTATTATATCATGACAACCACTTAGAAAATTTTATACTCTGGATCTTGTTACCCAGCAATACTCTGTGTGTTTAATCAGTGCTATGGATGGAATTGATAGACTAAAATCCCTGCTTAGTGAAGTCCAGATTCAGCACCTTCATTTTTCCTAAAGAGAAGCAGAAAAAAAATAATTTCCCAAGGAAGACATCCCTCTCTAATTCATACATCATAAAAGCTGAGCTGTGAGTGGGTGAGACTAGTGTAGCCACCTTTCCATATTTGTGCAAGATCTCAGTTTTTTTCTTCTTTCTCCCCTTCATAAAAAAAAAATCCAGCTATTTGGTGTTAGGCTATCTGGCTAATAAAACAATCAAACAGCAATATGCCAGGTCTGTACAGTTGACATCTGTCACTGCTAGACCTCCAGATACAGGGCCTGACCCATGTCAGAAGCTTTATTTAGACTGGATTGGAAGGAGCAGATTTATTACAGAAAAGTTAAGCTAAAAAGTATGTTTTCTCCCTTTTTATCTCTGTACCTTTTGGAGTATTTATATGTTCTTGTTCCCTCTAAAATAATGTGAGCCATTTGTTTTGGAGACCTTTTTGAGGAAAGTGATCTTGTGCAATGCAGGCCAAGTGATGCATTTCTGCTTGCATGAGAACTATTTGATTGGCTCAATATATTGTAAACCAACATTTTTAAAATAGGCTTTGACTTTACTAGGGCAATGAGAACCTTATCCAAACAGCTGTCACAGGGACTGGTACTAGCTGTAAGACTAAGCTTGTCATTTGGAGTTTCACTGGGGAAAGATTTAGCATCAGGAAGTTTCTATTTGGATGCTGGTTGTATAATGGCTAATGCATTTCTTTCTTTACTATTTCTGGCCTTTCCTGGCTCACAATGTAGCTTCCTGTAATGTCATGATGCCCTTTAATTAGACCTGAGTAAGGAGCACCTTAGTTATTTTTATTAACGCTTGAGACAAAGTTAGCTATTTGCATTGGTTCTTTGGTATTCTTTCTATGGTTGTTTCCTTCACTATGGCATGAAAATAAACCAAGAGACTTTTCTCAAAACCAAATATACCAGGTCAAATTTACCTCTGGTGTACTGGCATAACGCTGACATCACTAAAGTCACACCTTCATGTACCACAATTTGATTTAATAACTATAAAGGAGATAATTTCAGAAAAAGTAAAAATTGACCTAAATCTTCATCCAAAACTTTCATAAAAAGGTCCAATAAAGAGGGTTCTATTAGATTTGAAGTTGTTTGAATGACTTTCCCTTCCCCTATTACAATTTTTCTCACGTGCTTCTGAATCTCCAGGTTCCAGCCTTGTTTGAAGCTGGAAGTACTGGAAATGTTAGGAGGAAGCCTAACCATCCCATGTATATTCACTCAAGAAATTGGATTATTGGGATACGTGTCAGAGAAGCATCCTGCCCTCTAGGTGATCTATTTTTTTCAATCTCTTGCAACTGACCCACCCACTTATATTAGGCCTTAGCCTGATCCAATGTGAATAGTGATATCTACTAGTGAAATCTGACGGTGTTGGTAAACTGTGATGATCAGACCCACAAACCCTGAAGTCAAGGGTTGTAGGTGCTCCATCTATCACAAGAGCACGTAACTCTAGGTGAATTCACTCAAGAATCAAACTCTTGCACTGGGTTATAAAATAAAAATGGGAGCCTGGCAGAGAAGTGATAAAAGGCATGCTTTCGTGAGATTGCAAGGTAGTTCAGTTAAAGGAGTTGCAATTAAAACCCTTAAATAGTAAATAACTCTTGTTATGCTCTAATGTTAAGAATTCTACTGAACTATTGGCCAGAGCTATGCTTTTCAGTTTAGATGGGTTCTAATCTTCCATACAATATTCTGCAGGGAACATACACTTATTCTGAAGTGTCTAAAGCTTTATCTTTGTCTGTCAGGTGTCTCATCACTTTGGTTCTTACGCTTCTGAATGTCTGGGATGGGCATCCTAGCAACACAATCTCTCTTAGCCTGGTGTCTTGATCTCAGTCTGTATGTACCTGCATGGGGAGAAGATTTCTGCTGGAAGAAGGTTCTTAATTTAGCAGACAAAGGCAGAACAGGACTCAAAGATTGGAAGCTGATAGTAGGCAAATTAAAACTAGAAATAAGTCACTTTTTAAATGTGAAGGTAATTGACCACAAGCCTTAGCTAAGGATGTGATAGATGTTCCTTTACTTGAATACTTTAGATCAAGATGGGATGGCTTTATAAATGATGTGTTAACTCAACTAGAAATGTATAGGCTTGATGCTGGAATCCCTTGGTGACATTCTTTGGACTGTGTTGTACAGGAAGTCAGATTAAATGATCATAGTGGTCCTGTCTGGTCTTAAAAATCTATGCATTTATGAATAAATATTTCTGAAATTCACATCTCCGTTTTCAGGTGCAAGTCCATCTGCATACTTAACGAACAATTTGAAAGTCAGGGGTGTTCAGATTACAGTATTTGGTTCAGCCTAGAATAAAGAAAAGAAGCATTTGAAGAAATTTAGATTGGAATCCAGGTTTAAATTTCAAAGTTTCAGGTGCTTGGATCTAAGATTTTAGCTTGGGTCTATCTCAAGTCAATTTTTTGTATTTTTATACATAAACATGTATTAATCACAGTATGGTATCAAGGCAGCATACAAAATAACAAATACATTTGTATACCCCAGTCACAACAGCAAGGAAATAAACTATTCTAACCTTTAGCCACACTCAGCACCAAATGAGTTCACCATGTGCAGTGCTGCCAATGGGCGAGGTAATAAAACCACACTCCCAAGGATGGAAAATGGAGGTTTGTCGGATGACAAGAAGGAGTGTTTGACAGCTGGGGAAAATCCACTTAGAATGTCTAGCCACCAAAATTGTGAATTCAGGGACTGGCCAGATTGTGTGATTACTTTTATCATTCAGTCCTAAAGAGCCATATTTTGCCCTTTGAGTCACCATGCACATCCAAGCGCAGAGCTTAGTTCTAAGTGTTGAAAATACAGTGAGTAGAATGACACTAACAGGAAAAAATATGGTTCCAGATCTTCATTTGGTATAAGTTGATGTCGCTCCACTGAACTCAGCAGACCCATACCAGATGAAGGAGAATGTAGCCTGTTAATTTTAAATTAAAAAGATCAACTCAAAAGATCTTAAATTCAAGATTTTTGAAATGGAGCATAGATTTCTTACTAGGCTATGCAATTTATAAAATCAGTGTAAATCCCTAAAATAGCCAGTTTAATATTGATCCACAAGAGTTAGCTATTATTTTACCCAACAATGAGCCCCACATTTGATCCATGAATGTGATTAGAAAAGTATTGAGAATTACAAGGGAAAATTAATGTGAAACTATTTTGAGAAATAAAATGAATATAAGGGCTATAATCACATTGCTTTCCCTATGCTATGACCAAGAAACGCATGCAAACTTTCAGGAAATTACGAGGTTTCAGCGTGTGATGTTAGAGTGCACAGTAAACAATAAGGGTCTGTTTCCATTGAAGTTGGAAAGGTTTCCTACTGATATCAGTGGGAATAGAGTCTGGATCTAAACATCCAGTGCTTGGTGTGGTCACAGTGTGATACAGCAGGGCCAGGGAGCAGTGGTAGAGGGGAAATATATAAGCTCTAGGCTAATTAAGGTGTGGTTCCCTATAGACTAGGGAGGGTTGCTACAGGTTAATTGGAGCACCTGTAGTCAATTAAGCCCTAATAAAACCCCCTGCTTCAGGCAGTCAGAGAGGAGTGGTGTGGTGTAAGATTTGAAAGACCAGAGAAGTGAAGTAAGGGAGACCCTGCCCCAGCAGGGGAAGGAGATTTCCTGCCCCAGCGTCTAAGGACTGAAGGTTCCCTACCCAAGGGGGAAGAGGGTAAGAACCTGCAGGGGTTGAGTGGGGCTAGGGGCTCAGAGTGAGGAGCAAACCCAGACACCCCCCGCTTCCCTCCCCTATCACTTTCCTGGGCTTTGGCAGCCCAAGAGCAGGGCCAAGGGGTGGCATCTTAGCCCCCCTGCCAAGAAAAGTGCAGGACCCATACTAACATTGGCCATCTTGTCACAACAATCATACTTGGGGTTCCTTGTCAACCTGGTAAGTTTTAAACTTGTTTTCAAACTAATACAGGAGCTTTCGATTTACTTACACACAACTGCCTAGTCTAATCTATTTTCTTTTCTGGGATTTAAAATATACTCTGAACCATGTCAATAATCCAGATTACAATGTCTGCTCTTAAACTATGCTCCTCACTGTAGGATCTGAGCACCATCCAGTAGTTCATTAAGTGACATGACTGACATTTTGTCATGGGTGGGTGGTTCACTCTCTCACCCTTTCCCTGGGTGAGGGGTGTGTGTGTGCGTGCGCGCAGTGGAGTGTTTTTTGTTCTGGTAGGGTTTTGTTTTTTAAAGGTACATGTTGGTCTGAGTGTATTTACTTAAAATTTATTCAGGCAGAGTATCATTGAATAAGGACCACAGAATTTGGCCCTGTAGAAGGGGTCCTAAGTTGCTCAACAATTTCTCCTTCCAGTGTATTTACAGATATTAGGATGCATTTGCAGGGTTGACAGAGACAAATCAACTCGTACACTGAGCCCACTTGATCTGGAAATCCTTGACAGGAAATAAATATGGAAGCATGAGAAATTATTTTAGTCACTTTTAAAGAATATAGCCCCACTTTAAATCTAAAGTAAACATACATCCTAGTATATAAAGGTCAGCTAGAATAACATTAGATAAAAGTTAAAAGTCCCCGTGATAAAATCAGATATAATCCCAAAAGAGATGGATCCAGATGCCAAAAAATCATGACATATTTATAAGATGATTTGTTTTTAAATACTGGTTTCCTATGAGAAATACCAACCCATGCCAGCTGAATCCAAGAAGTGGGCTAAGAACCCACTAGGATATACAAAAGTGGATCACAACTTTGCAATTTATAGTTAGTGCCAGTGAGAGCACTGAGATATTTAAAGGAGAGGAGGGAAATTCTGTTGATTCATCTTGATGTTACTTGGATAGCTTATTTTTTTTTTTTAGTGAAAAAGTCACAGAATTCATGACTGAATCCAGAATATCCTTTATTTTTGTATATATTTGAGAGAATTTCCCACTTAAGAATCTCAAGTACAGTAAATTAACTCCCTAACAGCATGATTATGCATCCATTAGGTAGCCTGATTTGAATTTAATATATACCATTTCATCAAGAAACTTAGAAGTCAGGACCTTTAGTGATTACACATGTGCCCAAAGGAAACTTGCAATGATATCTAGTTTACAGACCTGGTCCTCTTTCAATGAATGACTTGACCCTAGGGATGGGAGAACTTCCTGTCAAGCAACCTCTAGTGTGTTTTTTAAAAAGCACTGGGTTTTATTACACCTTTAAACAATTTTTTTAAATCCTCTTATTTTAAACTTTGTTTTTCCAGAAAACCATTAACTTTTAAAAAACAATGAATTTCAAATTAAACAGAAGCCGTTGCTAAGAAAACAAGGGTGGGCCAACTCCTGAAGTCCTAACTTCAGTCTTGATCCTCCTGTTGTGATAATTACCCTTATTGGGAGCTCAGCTGTGAAAAGTGAAAGTCCATAAAATGTCTCAGTAACCTGTAATAATAAATGTTGGTGGGGAAAGATGCAAAAGGAGAGAGACTGAGTAAGTCTAAACAAAAGGGACTGCTGAAATAGCTCTATGCCTAGGGGTTCCCAGAGAAATTTTTCACATAGTATGCACAAAAACCCCTCTCCCGACTGGCTCCCCTGTGCAGGCAATTAGTACAGCTGAGCAGGTCTTGAGGGTGTTGCTGAGTGAGTCCTGTGGGCAGAGCAAAGGGGACATAGGCTGCTGGAAGCAGGATTAGGCTGGGAAGGCCCATGTGCGGGGGAGAGGACACATGATGCAGGAACCATCTGCAAGGCAGCAGTAAGGAGGAGCAGCATTTGCCCCCTCCCCATAGCCCCTGCGATACTGCTCAGTTTGGCCCTGCTGTCATGATGAAAAGACCCTGGGGCCAAACCTGAGTGGCCAGTGGAGTCATATGTTGCTCCTCCTTGACTTAGCACACCTGCCAATGGTATGCACCATGTGTAACCTGTGTCCAGATACAGGCACCACTGTCAAGAACTGGGTGATGATCATTGCTGATCAACAAAAGAAGCATGGAACTGGAAACCAATGAACAACAGTATGTTGTAAATTAGGTTTAATTGGTGAACAGAATAATGAGGAGATGGGCTATTCCACCTATCCCTCCCTTTTGGGGTCTTAAACTAGAGAGATTTTTGAGAGGAAAACTGATGGAGTGCTGTCCGAATGAAAGATGAGAAGAGGAAGGTGAAGGCTTCATTCATGGTTGCCACCCTTGCTGTCTTCTGGGACCCTGGAATCCAGCATGACATTATTGTGCTGCCTTTGTCCTACTCTTGAGTGACGTCCTGACCAGACCGGGCTAGATGACATCGCCGCCGCCTCTGACTCTGGTTAAATCTCAAACATCATCTGGGATGTGCAACTTTGTGTGTCCTTTTCCTTCCCCACTTTCTTTACTAGCCCTACCCCCAGCCTCTCCCCCCCCACCCGTCTAACAAGACTCTGGATTTGCTAGCCAAGACTGTATATTTGGCAATATCGCCATAAGTCTCTTACCAGAGAGACAACTAAAGTAAATGTCCTAAACAGCCCACTGGTGGTATAAGTTGCCAGGTGTTGGAGCATGCAGTGGGCCATGCCTGTGTTTTTCCAGCAGTGAGGTTGCAAATTAGCGTTAACATGAGAGACACAAGCAGCATTTTATCTCTTTGCTTTTCTTTTCTCTCCCCTCGTGTGTGTGTGTGTGTGTGTGTGTGTGTTTATCTTGTTTGTCTTCTAGGAAACAAGATGAGACTTTAACAAAAACAATAGCTCCAGCCTATCTCAATCAACTCTTAGCTATCCTTTTTGAGGAAAAGAGATTTCCAACTTTACTATCATCTAAGAGACTTTCAGCATAGGGTTTTTTCCTTTTTAAAAACATTCTCTAGCTAAAGGGAACAAAGGATGCTGTTAAAATGAGAGCCTTATTTAATAGTTTAGCTGTTTTTTTTGCTGCTTTTCCGGTATTTTTAATAAAAAGTGAAAGATTTTTGTGTTGGACAGGAACAGGCTCATATATGCCACCCAAATTAATACAACAATACCCTGAACTCCGATGCCCATATAGATTCCCAGTGACTTCAAGGACTAAAGCTGTGACCCTGCAAACATTTACATGTGTAGTCCCATTGAACACAATGGAATTACTTATGTGTGAAGTTATGTTCACACACACATATTTGCAGCATCAGGCAAAAACTCATTGAAAGTTGTGGAATTGTGGCTGCTTAGAAGTCCTCGAGATCAAGTCCTTAGTTCTGTTAGCTACTCTTACCGGTGGCTCCTCCCTTCACTATGGCTTTCTCTATGGTATCTTGTGGAGAACCTTCTTTTTGTCAGGCTCCCCATGCCAGTGATGGAGTTTGGGCAGTAAAATCCCACTGAGAAATGCAGTAATACCAAGGGTCCAGCATTCTCCAAGACCAAATCATTAAAATTTGTGCAACATCAAAACAAGGCAGAGGAATAGGACCCGACCTTCCATCTGAAAGAGGCAACGAGCTGACCACAACGTTTTTTTCTTCAGTCTCTCTATTCAAACCCAGGTCAAAAGCAGCCTCCTGACCATGTCCACTTGTATGTTTATATAACTTCAGTCATTGTTTTCATAGTCAGGGCAATGAAAATTCCAGCAGCTAATGACAATTCTAGAGAAAATAAGCACTTTAATTTGCTGCTGAAATATACATTTCATTTCTTGTCTGCTTTGAGTCATAGCCAGGCTCTCCACAAACACTGTTGGGTTGGGCCAGCAATGACCATCAAAATAAAATGAATGGGTATGAGATGCACGGTAAATGGTGTGAAAATCTAAAGATGGAAATGTTGAAAGGTCAGTGGGAAAAATATTAATGCCATTTCATAACCTAGAATGAACAAATACCATGTCTTTATAATTAAAAATAATACCATTACTTGATGAAAGGAAAAAAGGAAGACTGAATACAGATCTCTCATGCAGAGGCTACGAGGGAAAAAGCCAAATACAAAGATAGGGTTACCATACGTCCTCTTTTTCCCGGACATGTCCGGCTTTTCGGCAGTCAAACCCCCGTCTGGGGGGAATTGCCAAAAAGCCGAACATGTCTGGGGAAAATGGCGGCTCTGCTCCTCCCCTGACTCTTCGGCTCTGTTTAAGAGCGGAGCTGCCTGAGCACTATGGGCTTCAGGCAGCCCCCTTGCCTCTGGACCCCAGCCACCGGCCGGGCACTTCCCCTCCTGGGCTCTGGCGGCGCAGCGTCCGGAGGCACGGAGGCTGCCCGAAGCCAGTAGCGCTCGGGCAGCCCGGCTCTTAAACAGAGCCGGGGAGGAGCAGAGCCNAGAATTTAAAAAACCCCAAACCAAACACAGACACACACACAAGTCTGTCTTTGCTATCCAGATGAAAGCAGGAATAAAAATAGTTTGTTCTTCTCAAACAAATAAAACATTACAGGGCTGACATTGAAAGACAGCATCTAATTTTGTAGGCACAAATGATGGACAGCTGAATTCAATCTAATATTGGCCACAGTTTAAGCAGGTAGTGACTAAATCCTACACTTGTGCCCAGGATTGATTGTGGGTGTAAAAGTACCTTTGCAATTAATTGCAGGCACAAAAAGAATTGGAGGCCTGTCTAAGAAGTAGCCCACACTTTACCCTAGTTACTGTTTGGTCCTTTTTCAAGGAAATGACAGCACTTGTGAAGAATTATTTTAATTTACCACAAGTGCTGTCATTTCCTTGAAATACCTTGTTTAACATTACAATGGGACTTGTATGATCCCTGCCCCCTCTTCTTCCCCAGAGGTGGGGAATTCTCCATCCTTTTGAAATAAGATACAGCTACAATTTTGTAATTTTACAGAAGGTTCCACTACTCTCTAATAAGGTCACAAAGACAAGACAGCCATTCTACCTCGTGCTGTGATTCTTTCAGATCTTGTAAGTAAAAATGGAATGGGCCATGTCCATACTGAGAGAAGAGACCTCAAAGGGAGACATGTTTTACTATTAATGAAATTTGACTGAGGCACACTTTTTTATTTTTCTATCCAAAGTCCTGTGTCCAGGCAACATAAAGACAAAATGAAATTACAGCTGAATCACAGTGGCAAGTATATTTTGCTAACTTCTCCTCACCTATAAAAGGCAGTTGAGGTGTCCCACTGGAGCAGACAGTGCTTAATTTGAGCCAGCGCCTGCCAGTTGCTGAGTTCCGGCACCTCTTGGCTTGCTGCGTCAGTTATGAATGTAAAATAATTTCTTGAGTCCAAGCATCTCTTTCATTACAAATTAAGCACTGAGAGAAGAGGGAACTAGAGATGGGACAGAGGAGATCTTGGAGAGAAAATTCTAGGAACGGATAAAGTTGGGAAGAAAATTTAGGTTAAGTTTTCTGTTTTGGTTTGGTCTGATGCAGTACAGTCTCTTACATCACAATGTGATAAGCATTTTCATATTGTGGCATGATTTAAGTCCTGTGGTGTGCCTCTAAAAGGCATTTGATAGCATCCCAAAATGGTGATGAGCCACTCCCTGATGCCTTATATTTGTGTGTGTGGCTGATTAGGCAGTAGATCTCTAGTGAGGGAAGAGGAGAATAGGGTGTGATGACTGGAGAACTGCTACTGGTGACTGACTGAGTTTAGAGGATGCAGGGTCCATGTGGCAGTGGTAAACAGGGTCTGTAGAAAACAGGGAAAGGGTAAGAGTGTGGGTGGGATTTAGGTAGTGCCAGGAAGAAGGAGATGTCAAAACCCAGACTCTGGATGTAAAGATTCAAGCACCTGGGCATGTTTAAGGATATTTGCATTTGGGATACAAAAGATGTGCTGTTGACAAGTTTGTAGGAAATCATTATGTAAAATTTTGGTTTACTCATTTCTTTGATAGTCACAGAAAATGCTCCCATCTGATTTTTCCCTTCGCAGAGACATTCTTCCTTTATGCCCTGAGAAAGAGATCTGAAAGAAGGTGTCATCTCAAGCTAATTCCATAAACGCTACAAAGAGACACATCTTTAACTATTGTAAAAAGATGCATTGTGTGACTGGAGATTTGGAACAAGAATGGGTTATTATAGCTCAACCATTGTTAAAGGTTAATGTTCCTATCATTGCATTCCTTTTTCTAGTTCCCATAACCAGTCTGTAATGATAGATAGATATGAGCTATTTCTTTGTGTTGGTAAAACCACAATTCAGAAAGATACTGTTTCCTAAGTTATTTTTAAACTAATTTGATGGTTAGATGAACAAAACTGTCTTTTAAAAAACAAAAACATTTTCCATATTATACTGCCATTGTGGAAACTCAGGTTTTTCTTCTCTCAAAATGGGGAGCAACAGTTTTCTGAAATAAACTCATGAATTAAAAGGGAAACTAATTAAAATAACACAATAAAACAAATGTTGCCAAAAGTCAACCAGTCTGATATTTATTTGTATTATCTTATTGCTGTAAGACAATTACAACATCTTTGTTGTTGTTTTCTATTGTTATGTTACTATAAGTTAATGCCAGGAGAGTGTTACCCAGTCCCCTAGTGCTAAGCAACATGGACTCCATACTTCTGATTCTAGCTCTTTCACTGACTTTGTGTGACCTTGGACAAGACATTTAATTTTTTTTGTGTCTCAATGTCTTACTCTCTGAAATCGGTGTAACAACACCTACTGTATGTAAGTCAACTGGAGTGCTGCTTAATTAATATGTATGGAAAGCACTTTGTACCAGAGTAATATGCTGGTAGGACAGCATAGTAATCTGTTTTCACCACCATTGATGGTGTCCTGTAAAAGCCCCTTCTTCTATTGCTAGGAAAACGGGTGTTGGTGGTGGCAGACTGGCACTGAATCACGTTGACTGCCTCATTAGGAATTGTTATGATCTGATGCTGTAGGTTTGGGAGAAACAAAGATTTTCTTTTATTATGCCATAGTAGTGGACCCCTTGCAGGAAGTGGATCAGCTGATAAAACCAGACTGCCTTCACCAGGGTTGAGAGAGAGATGATTTCAATCTTCTTTGTAGATAAGATTAATCAGATTCAGAACAGTCTCTCTGATGCTACAGAAGCAGTGGGGAGAAAGTGCACTGCCTTCCTTGTTTAATTTCAGTTGTCCTGAATACAGGACAGGGCCTGTCTATATGGGGGTTAGTTCACACTGAGTTGATGTATGCTAACTGGTGCGCACTACATAAGCTGCAATAACACTGGTCTACAATTTTTGAGAAGTCGTCTGCTTCAGAGATAAAATGTGCTATTTATTATGTATTTTGATGTGCTGAATTCACATATGACAATTAAAACAACTGGCTACGGTTTCTAAGATATTTAAGTTTTTACATTTTATGTCTATGTATATTGTGTAGATAGTAGAGTTTTCATCATAAATTGTAAACCTAGGTCTTTTCATGTGTTTATGGTTGCTTTACATGATATTTCACCTGTCCTGTTTATGTAACACTTTAAAAATAAGCAAAAGGGTTATATAAATAAAATTTATTATGAAACAAAAGGCAAACTATTCTGTACATAGTTTAGTCCTATTCAGTGTCTACTCAGCGCTTCTTGGCTTGTCTCTTGTATTCATTAAATGGAGCATCTCTTGTCACTGTCCAGCAATAGTCTGCAAGCATTGATGGGCTCCATTTGCCCTGATAGCGTTTCTCCATTGTTGCAATGTCCTGGTGAAATCGCTCGCCGTGCTTGTCGCTCACTGCTCTGCAGTTTGGTGGAAAAAAATCTAGATGAGAGTGCAAAAAATGTATCTTTAGTGACATGTTGCAACCAAGGCTTTTGCATGCCTTGGAGGTTTGCCACCAACAACCTGTAGTTGTCTGCCTTGTTGTTTCTGAGAAAATTTATTGCCACTAACTGGAAGGCTTTCCATGCCGTCTTTTCCTTGCCATGCAGTGCATGGTCAAATGCATCATCTCAAAGAAGTTCATGAATCTGAGGACCAACAAAGACACCTTCCTTTATCTTAGCTTCACTTAACCTTGGAAATTTTCCACGGAGGTACTTGAAAGCTGCTTGTGTTTTGTCAACGGCCTTGACAAAGTTCTTCATCGGACCCAGCTTGATGTGTAAGGGTGGTAACAAAATCTTCCGCGATTCAACAAGTGGTGGATGCTGAACACTTTTCCTCCCAGGCTCCAATGACTATCGGAGTGGCCAATCTTTCTTGATGTAGTGGGAATCTCTTGCACGACTATCCCATTCGAAGAGAAAATAGCAGTACTTTGTGTATCCAGTCTGCAGACCAAGCAAAAGAGCAACAACCTTCAAATTGCCACAAAGCTGCCACTGATGTTGGTCATAGTTTATGCACCTCAAAAGTTGTCATGTTGTCATAGGTTTCCTTCATATGGACTGCATGACCAACTGGAATTGATGGCAAAACAGTGCCATTATGCAGTAAAACAGCTTTAAGACTCGTCTTCGATGAATCAATGAACATCGTTCACAATCCAGATGAGTGGAGACTGTTGAGGGCTGCCATCAGACCATCGATGTTGTTGCAGGCTACAAGATCACCTTCCATGAAGAAGAATGGGACAAGATTCTTTTGACGGTCACGGAACATGGAAACCCTAACATCACCTGCCAGGAGATTCCACTGCTGTAGTCTGGAGCCCAACAGCTCTGCCTTACTCTTGGGTAGTTCCAAATCCCTAACAAGGTCATTCAGTTCACCTTGTGTTATGAGGTGTGGTTCAGAGGAGGAGGAGGATGGGAGAAAATGTGGGTCCTGTGACATTGATGATTCAGGACCAGAAGTTTCATCCTCTTCCTCATCTGACTCAAGTGAGAATGATTCTGGTGCATCAGGAACCAGAAGTCCTTCTCCGTGGGGTACTGGGCGTATAGCTGATGGAATGTTTGGATAACGCACAGTCCACTTTTTCTTCTTTGACACACCTTTCCCAACTGGAGGCACCATGCAGAAGTAACAATTGCTGCTATGATCTGTTGGCTCTCTCCAAATCATTGGCACTGCAAAAGGCATAGATTTCCTTTTCCTGTTCAACTACTGGCGAAGATTTGTTGCACAAGTGTTGCAGCATGTGTGGGGCCCACCTCTTGTCCTGATCTCCAATTTTGCAGCCAAAATAAAGGTGATTGGCTTTCTTAACCATAGTGGTTATACTGCACTTTTGTGATGCAAAAGTCACTTCACCCCAAACATAGCAGAAGTTATCTGCACTGTTCACACAAGTATGAGGCATCTCTGCTCACTTTGGCTAAACAGAAATGTGTCCCTTTGCAAAATCAAACACTGACAAATAAGAGCACGACACTGTATGATTTCTAGAGCTGATAGAGGGCAATTTGTTCAGCAGAGTGATGTAAGCTTCGTTATGATTGCATCATCCATGACTTCTAGGAATAACATGATGCAATTCATATCCTGTATGACACAATACCAGCTTCAGATTGCATCATTCATTGTTTTGCCTAAAAAGCAAGTACTGTCCAAACCCAGTCATAGATTTATTCATAGATCCAGTCAAAGATGTATTTTAGTCATTTCTGGTTTAAATTGAGATCCCTTCCCTTTATAACTCACTTATCCTCTGCCATTCCCAAGTCAAGGGTCGTATATACTGACCCAATAGCATATCTTGAAAACTAGAGCCAATCAACAATGTTAAGCATCATTTTCGTTCTCAGTGACCCAGAATTAGTAAAGTTTGACTACATTTATTTCAGAAGCATTTTGGCTCTAGAGCAGTGTAATAGGGGCCATATGAGACAGCTCTCCTGTCTTCCAACTTTTGTGTGATTATGTACACACAGTGGGGGCTTGGTGCACACTAAACATGCAGCATTTCAGGTGAGTATCCCATGATCCTTTACTTCTCCTCTGAGCTGCGTGCATTGTGGGATTTTTGTCTCTGTGCATTGTGGTATGCATAGTAGAAGCCAGTGGAATTCTGGGACTTGGGGTAAAACTCCAGGAATCCTATGATTCTGCTCCTTCTGTCCCATGCTTCCTCTCTTTATGGGTGGGTTAGCAATGCTTTTGAATTGCTGTCAGCCAGCATGGACACAACAGTGCTCCACACGGCTGTGCTAGCAACTGCAAATATGCAGAGGCTGTTCTGAGCTTGATTTGAGTTCTTGGTGTTGAATGGTTTCAGTTTTGGACTTCATCCGCTGCACCACCGAACAGCTGATGGGGCTACAACAGTAGCAGGAGGATGACACTGAGCGGCGGTTACTATGTGAGCTCTTCCTAGGATAGCTTCACAGAGTCCGGTGCTGTTTCTGGGCTTAGGAAACCAGCATCGATTGGTGGAGAGGATTGGTGGAGAGCCATTATTTTTGAAAACTCATGGCGATCGGGGGAGGTCCCAGATGACTGGAAAAAGGCTAATGTAGTGCCCATCTTTAAAAAAGGGAAGAAGGAGGATCCGGGGAACTACAGGCCAGTCAGCCTCACCTCAGTCCCTGGAAAAATTATGGAGCAGGTCCTCAAGGAATCAATTATGAAACATTTAGAGGAGAGGAAAGTGATCAGGAACAGTCAGCATGGATTCACGAAGGGGAAGTCGTGCCTGACTAACCTAATTGCCTTCTATGATGAGATAACTGGCTCTGTGGATGAGGGGAAAGCAGTGGATGTGTTATTTCTTGACTTTAGCAAAGCTTTTGATACGGTCTCCCACAGTATTCTTGCCACCAAGTTAAAGAAGTATGGGCTGGATGAATGGACTGTAAGGTGGATAGAAAGCTGGCTAGATCGTCGGGCTCAACGGGTAGTGATCAATGGCTCCATGTCTAGTTGGCAGCCGGTTTCAAGTGGAGTGCCCCAAGGGTCGGTCCTGGGGCCGGTTTTGTTTAATATCTTTATTAATGATCTGGAGGATGGTGTGGACTGCACTCTCAGCAAGTTTGCAGATGACACTAAACTAGGAGGCGTGGTAGATACACTAGAGGGTAGGGATCGGATACAGAGGGACCTAGACAAATTAGAGGATTGGGCAGAAAAAAACCTGATGAGGTTCAACAAGGACAAGTGCAGAGTCCTGCACTTAGGACGGAAGAATCCCATGCACTGCTACAGACTAGGGACCGAATGGCTAGGTAGCAGTTCTGCTGAAAAGGACCTAGGGGTCACAGTGGACGAGAAGCTGGATATGAGTCAACAGTGTGCTCTTGTTGCCAAGAAGGCTAACGGCATTTTGGGCTGTATAAGTAGGGGCATTGCCAGCAGATCGAGGAACGTGATCGTTCCCCTTTATTCGACATTGGTGAGGCCTCATCTGGAATACTGTGTCCAGTTTTGGGCCCCACACTACAAGAAGGATGTGGAAAAATTGGAAAGAGTCCAGCGGAGGGCAACAAAAATGATTAGGGGCCTGGAGCACATGACTTATGAGGAGAGGCTGAGAGAACTGGGATTGTTTAGTCTCCAGAAGAGAAGAATGAGGGGGGATTTGATAGCAGCCTTCAACTACCTGAAGGGGGGTTCCAAAGAGGATGGAGCTCGGCTGTTCTCAGTGGTGGCAGATGACAGAACAAGGAGCAATGGTCTCAAGTTGCAGTGGGGGAGGTCCAGGTTGGATATCAGGAAAAACTATTTCACTAGGAGGGTGGTGAAACACTGGAATGCGTTACCTAGGGAGGTGGTGGAGTCTCCTTCCTTGGAGGTTTTTAAGGCCCGGCTTGACAAAGCCCTGGCTGGGATGATTTAGCTGGGAATTGGTCCTGCTTTGAGCAGGGGGTTGGACTAGATGACCTCTTGAGGTCCCTTCCAACTCTGATATTCTATGATTCTATGATTGTTATGCAGACCTGGGATAAGCAGCAATGGCAACAGAATTTCAGGATGGTGAAGGCAACATTTTTTTGAGGTCTGTGCTGAACAACCCCGGAACTGCAACAGCGTACCCACATGCAGTGTCCCATAGCTATTCAAAATGTCAACGTTGTCATCTGGAAGCTGGCTACTCCAGTTATTGGTCCATAGCCAACCAATTTGGTGAGGGGAGGTCGAATGTTGGACCATTGTCATTCAGGTGTGTGCTGACATATAGAAGGTATTGTTGCACTGTTGGTTTTGCATGCATGGGTTCCTGAACTGTTTCGAGGCAACTGGTGGGACCCATGTGCCTATCATTTGCAGCACCCCCTCTCCACCCTGCATCAGGCCTTGGAATTTATGAACAGAAAGGAATGTTTCTCCAGGGAGCCTCAAGACCCGGTTGACCACCATGGCAGGCTTACAGATACAAACATAGGGTGGGCTGGAAAGGTCCACAATGCTAAGATCTTTCGGCATTCATGCTTGTTTACCTTAATGAGCAATAGAAAACTTGCTCACAGTATCACTATGGACATTAAGGGTGTGATGATTGCTCTGGTTAGTCTAAGAGACCCAGCTCAGCCTCTGCTTCCCTGGCTAATGAAATCATTTACATGCCACTTGGACAGAAGAAAGGAACTGTTTAATTATTGCCTTGGTAGTTGCAAAATAACAGAGGAGTGTGTATTTGGCCATCTGAATTCTAGAAGATGCTGTATTATGGCTAGGTTAGAAGCTACAGAAAAAACTTGCCTAGAATTATAGCTGTATGTTCTATTGTGCAAAACATTTGTGAGGAAGGGAGCAAGTCTTGGTGATGGGTGGGAAGCTCAGGTGCAGTGACTTGCTCAATGGTAGGAGCAGTCATCCACTAGAAAGTGTAAACTGCCAAGGCAATACAGTCTGGAATGCCTTTGGTTCTTTCTTTGAGTCTGGGGCCTAAAAATGTGCAGCAGTACATCGGGAGGGGGGAAGTTTTGGATTGGATTGTTAGCACTGGGTTGCTATTATGAGCCGTAGAGGTGACCAGCACTCCTTGATCTTGCAGCTGGGTTTCATATTTCTGAAAAAATCTACCACCTATTTGTTTATCATGCATTGCTGATTTTTTGTGACTTTTTAATGGTTTTTATTGCACCAATGATGCCAGTAATTAACAGCTGAAACTGGAAAACACCTACAAATTTTGGTCATAGTGGCTCATAATAACAAGAAACACAGTTTTAAATTTAAAAAAAGCCCCTCCAAAATTCAAATATGTTGTGGGGGAGAGGGGCTTCAATTCACAGGCTAGTGAATGTCTTGCCTTTGCTGCTGCTTGTATTTCTGGGGTTGAGTGTCAGGGCTCAAAGTTGCCAGATGCCTTGAATGGCTGGAACGTGCTGGGCTTTCAGGTGGTGGTGTTCTAGCTGCCCGAGCTGGGGCTGGGGAGGGGAGTGGTCCCTGGGAGCATGGCTGTGGGGCTACATCAGGGAACATCTGGTGTATTCCCAATACTTTTGTATTATCCAAGTTCTGCAGAATATGGCTGGGTCCTGCTTGGGAGCACTGCCTTGTCTGAGGGAGTAAAAGCAGCATGTGTTCCAGCAGAGTATTCTGCCTGTCATTGCCTCCAGGAATTGCTTTTTTGAATGTCCCAGTCTTTCTCCACTGGATCTCTGGTCCTGGCAATGCTATCCCATGCCACAGCAATGCTGTCTCATTGTGTGTGTGTGTGCGCATGTGCAAGTCTATAAGGAGAGCTCAAAACATCACATCTTAAAGACCTCTGTTTCTTTCCCCTCAGGTTGGCCATCTGCTCAGCTGTTGATAAAAGCCCTGTCCATGAGGTCTTGCCATGGCAGGGAGGATAGTGACCAAAAAATAGTAATTTTTCATATAACAGCTATTTCCATAGAAGCAATGACAGCATTTTTTTTGTCCTCTGTTTGTTTCTGAATTCCATCCCCTTAGATTCATCCCAGTTTCAGGGAGACCTCAGAGATGGGACATGGTTTGTGCACAGGGGCTAGATTTGAGATGATGTGTTTTTTTTTTTTTTTTTTCCCCCCCCCCCCCCACCCCCACTCCATTTTAGGTCTGCAGTTTATGCTGTGCTTTTGTCAGGGTTCCCTCCCCCCTCTGAACCATGGGGTACAGATGTGGGGACCCACATGAAAGACCCCAGAAGCTTATATTCTACCAGCTTAGGTTAAAAACATCCCCAAGGCACAAATTCCTTTTCTTGTCCTTGGACAGTATTGCTGCCACCACCAACAAGTGATTTAAACAAAAATTCAGGGACGGGTCTTGGAATCCCTATTTTCCCCCAAAATATTGCCCCAAGCCCCTTCAGCCCAATTTCCTGCAGTGGCTTGAGAATAATATACCAACCAATTGCCTTTAATGTAAGTACAAACCAGACCCTTTATTTTTAGGACACTAAAATCAATCAGGTTCTTAAAAGAAGAACTTTATAATAAAGGAAAAAAAAGAATCATACCTGCAAAATCAGGATGGAAGGTAACTTTACAGGGTAATAAAAAGATTTAAAACTCAGAGGACTCCCCTCTGGACTCAGCTTCTGTTACAAAAACAGGAATAAAATTACCTCCTATCATAGGGAAAATTCACAAGTTAAAACAAAAGATAACCTAATGCATTTCCTTGCCTTAATTACAATTTTTGTAATCTTAGATGGATCATTTCAGGTATGTTTTCGGGAGATGTTGTACCTGCCTGGTCTCTCTCTCTCTGTCCAGAGAGGTAACAAACAAAGAAAGCACAAACAAACTTTCAAACCTGGAGGGGGAGGTTATCTTCTTTCCTTTATTGGTCCTTCTGGTCAGCTGCCAACCAGGTTATTTGAGCTTCTTAACCCCCTATAGGAAAAGTGATTCAGTACAGCTGCAAGGAGGGATTTTATGCTACTCTTTCCTTTATATTTATGACGGCTTTGGAATTACTTACATGGGGTTGGAGGCATTGGGGTGGGGGAATTGTGAGGGGTCTGGTTAGTAATACCCTCTGCATCCTTTTTGGCTTGATGACATTACACTGAGGTGGGTGGCTAGGAGACAGAAAATGACCTTATTCAAAAAGGCTAAGGGCAGACAAGTGAGAGACACTGAAGTTATTCACCAGCATGGTGCCCCTGAAGTGGTGCAGGAATATAAGGGACTGGCAAGCTATACCAGCGGCGATGACCATGAAGCTGTCCCTTCAGAATCTCCGGACTAAAACCGAGCCATTTCTCAGACTTAGATTCTGCCTTCTCTCCTCTGCACTGATGGTTTGAAACCTTAACAGCTTCCCTTCGTTTTCCTTGAAATAGATTAGCCTGTGAAAAGCCATTAAATACCATCCTTAACCTAAAATTCTTTCCCTGTACCAGTCCCTGTTACTGTGCATATATGTATCAGCAGGGAACAGTAGCCATACTACCTTTTCAGGTATGTCACGTAAACAGTGAATGCTAACCAAACTTTTTTTCCCCTCTAACAACTGTGTTAATAAGCTTCTGAATTTCACACAACTAAGTAGTATCATTATTTGAATCTGCTGTGTGAGGGGAAATAGAGGTAAAAGTAGAGGATGTGGCTGCTCTATATGGCCGCCATTTTGAATACATGGACAGGATGGGGGATATACTTGGGTGGTGTTTGCTGGACAGGAGAGATGTGGGGTTGGCGGAGGGTGGAAAAGGAAATTAGTTGATCGGTATTTGCCCTTCGTGGCATGGATTTGTAAACATCCAGTGGTTGGAGTTTCAGCATGAGATAGAAATCGATTTCCTAGCTGGTCCGGATGTCATTTTGAGAACGTTAGGGAGGGGCAGAACAAAGGGTGGCAAGGGAGGGAGGTGGGGGCTGGAAACTCAGAAGGGCTCTTGTCTCACATCTGCCAAAAATGGCAGCAGCCCTGGGGCACCCGGAGGAGATGTTGGCACAGCAAGATAGCATAATAATGATAAACCATAAAGTTAGATACTTAGAATTGGACTGGATTCCTACATGGCCACCCTCAGGGTCCTGCGTTCTGAAGACACCCTGTCTTCCTCCTGGTTGTCATCCTCTGATCACTCTTGTTTGTCCCTAGTGGTGAGAGCAGCAGGGGTACCAATGTCCATAAAGGCATTAGATTCTGCAATGGCATGCCAATAAACAATCCTGTCATCCCTGGGTTTTTGTACATGTTTTGTAGCTGTTTGCTCTTTATACAGCTCTGGTAGGCATCCTGGATGTGACTCTTCTCAGCCATCTGCTTTGCAGTCTCTCAGACAGTTCTTATTGCATTGGCTGGCTACAAGAGCTGCCTGCCCTGTTGCTTCTCCCAGATGGCGAGGAGATCAAGAATCTCACCATAACTCCAAGCAGTTTAGCAGTGCTGGAGTAATATCACAGCAGTGCTGATATAGTTGAATCTAGGATGAAAAAAGCTAATCCTGGGTAGGGCACACAGGTCAACAGACAGGTCAGTCATGGACATCTGCAAAGCAGTGTGGGAGAGCAGTTGGAGGACCACCGAAGTAGTGTGCAACAGCAGAGAAAAATAGATCTACACTGACTCAATTCACATCAAACTTAATATACTTTGAAAGAGGATTCCAGAATTTGCACTGAGCATAGAGGTAGTTAGCTTTAAGGGGTCATGTCATGTGTTCAGGCATTTTCAATCCACACTAACTTGTGTTAGTATGGACTATACCCCCTCCCCATCTAGACAAACCCTTAATCATGGGTGGCAGGTTCGTAGAAATTTTGGTGGTGCCCAGAACCTGCCCCTCTCCCCGTACCTGCCTAAGGCTCTGGGAGGGAGTTTGGGTGGGGGGAGGAGGTCTGGGGTGCAGGCCCTGGGCTGGGGATTAGGGTGCAGGAGGGGTGCAGGGTGCAGGCTCTGGGATGGAGTTTGGGTGGGAGAGGGGGTCTGGGGAGCAGGCTCTGGGATGGACTTTGGGTGCAGGCTTGGGACTGGGGCAGGGGGTGTAGGCTCTGGGATGGAGTTTGGCTGTAGGCTCTGGGCTGGGGCAAGGGATGGGGGTGCAGGAGGGGGTGAGAGGTGCTGGCTGTGGGAGGGGCTGCAGGCTCTGGGAGGGAGTTTGGGGCAGGAGGGGGTGCAGGGGTGAGGGCTGAGGATAAGGGGTTTGGAGTGTGGGAGGGGGCTCAGGGCTAGGGCAGAGGATTAGGGTGTGTGGGGATGAGGGCTGGGGTTGAGGGGTTTGGGGCATTGGAGAGGCTCAGGGCTAGGGCGGAAGGGCAGGGTAAGGGCAGCCTGCCCTGCCATTAGTGGATGGGGGGCACTAGGACCCTGTGGCAGCAGTTGATGCTGGGAGCTGGCAGAGCAGAGTCAGTAGATTCAATAGAGAATCTATTGTGTTGTATACAAATGTTAAATTATAAATAAGAACAATAACAATCTCTAAGTCATACCCGACAAAAAGGTCTATACTAATGCTGTTTGAGTTTAGACAAGATGGTGTAGTCTACCAAAATTCAGTGATTAATGGGAATTTCCACACTGATTATATTTGCTACAGAAGAAAGACCTGGCATAGAAGTAAATATAGAATAGAAATAAAATAACCAAACCTTCTTTCCCCTGAGATGAGAAAAGTAGAGCTGTTTGAGAAAATTAACTCAGAGCATGACTGTGTGTTATGGAGATTTGGAATTCTTCTCTGAGCCTGATTCTCTTCTCTCTTGCATAGGTTTTACATCAGTATAACTCCTCTGATGCCAATGGCGAGCTTCTGGTTTAAACCAACATAAGAGAGATAAGAACCAGGTCCTCTTACATACTAAGGAATCTCTTGAGCTCTGGGTCTGACAGATTCCATGATGTCTTCTCTCTTAGCTCTCCTGCGTTTTATTTATTTATCAAATGTGTATGAATAAAACATTTATGGAGTTAATACTCTTCACTCTTTTTATTTCTTTGGTGTCTTTCTGGAATATGCAGTATTTCCATGACGGTAAGGTTGCTATGGTGATTGCTCCAAATCGTTAAATAGCTAGCATAACTACTCTTCTAAGTGCCATGGAACTCGTAAATATTTCAGTTAGTGAGTTCTGATGGCAGGCTTAAATTCTGTCACTCCATTTGATATCCTTTTAATATAAAATATTTTTTATTAATTTTTAGGCAAGAGATGGAGAAAAGCAAATTAATTATGACAATTAAGCTACTCCTTCGCAATATATAGTTACAAGGCTGCAGAGTTATTTTATTTAAAAAAAATCAAATCAATGTATAAAGACAATCAATTTTATGTCCAGCTACGGTCCTTCCGGAACACTTGGGCTATCTGTCATCAACAGAAGACTTGAAGTCTAAATTCTTGGCATATCTTCCTTTTCTGGGCCACTGAATAGATGTGAAGCAAAATTTGTGATAGAAAACGTTGCCTTGGATTACTCGCAGATAGATGAAACTCAAAAGCGGTATATTGAGGGCTCTGTTGGAATTGCAAGCTATCACTCTAAGAGCGAGAGGTGAGGTTTCCTGGTGCAGGCTCTGTAGCAAAGCATGTGAGGAGAATCAGTAGGGATAAAGCCAGCTCTTAAAGCAAGGTGGGAGTGAGTTATGCCTCTCTGCCTTAGGGAGCAGCCTGTTTTCTCTCTCTCTCTCTCTGGGTTCTTGTGTATTATCATTCTGAATTCTAAGTGATAAAGTAGTGTTATGGTAAGCCTTCCAGAAAGCGTATATATGGTTTTTATCTAATGTCTCTGTATGTATGTCCTGAATAGAACAGGAAATAACAATAAGCTGGCTAAGCTACGTGTGGTACATGCACCATAAGACTGAGTAAAGACAATACAATAGATCAGAGGTCGGCAATGTTTGGCATGCGGCTTCCAGGGTAAGCACCCTGGTGGGCCGGGCCAGTTTATTTATCTGCTGATGCAGCAGGTAAATAAACTGGCCAGTCCCGTCAGGGTGCATACCCTGGCGAGCCACATGCCAAACGTAGCTGACCCCTACAATAGATATTGGATGGTCGAGTGTAAAATGGATTCAGAATTTAGTAATCTTTTGGGTTTAGCAAGCTGTCAGTTTTCTTCCTCAGCAAGGTCAAAAAGGCCTACAGATGACTTTAAAATCAAAATACTAACTTTTAGGCAATAGGCAAATGTTTTCATTACTATTATGTCTCCATTCAGTGTGTGAAAGATGCAGGTTCTTTGTTTCTTAGTAACAGTGGCATTAGCTATCAGACCCCTGTTCTGCAAATATATGCATTAGTACAGATTCCTTCACGTGTCTCATTGGCTTCAGGTACAGGGGTCTATATCAGTACATCTATTTGCAAGATCAAGGCCATAATGAGATCCCAGTAGCACTCAATTAGGGATGCTGGAAGAAAAACAACCGAAATAGGTTCTGTAATAGGATTTAAAGAGGAATATCAAGTTTTGTTAGTTTGTATATTATCTGTTTGCACCCCTAGGCAAAGGTTGTATAGAATTATAGTGATTCGAGTTGACTTTTATTTACAGGTCTACCATTTTAAGTCCTCTGAAATTGACATACTTAGATTTCTTTGAAATTTGGTGTGTGACACTACACGCTGTATTCTTCATAGAGATATTCTTATGATGTGATTATGGCATAACTAAGATGTATTTTATGCAAGATGGGTCATATGAGCTCATTGGAAAGGTTATGATTTACTGAATAGAATTATCCTATTTGTATGTATAATTTTTGTATCTGAAGATAGGAATATTGTCTGTTCAGCTGTTAAATGTTTTTACACCTGGGGAATGCCCACTAGACAGAATGCAATCAGTCTAGATTGCTGTCTGGAAAGGACCGCTAGGAAGAACAATAGGTCTTTGAAGATGCTAATCTCCCACTTTCTTGGAAAGCTTTCCTGTGGACGCTGCAAATAGACTTTGTCATGGCTGCAGGGTCATGTGATCAAGTCATCTGGTACTGGAATCCCATATTGGAATACCAGTGTTTTTCCACTGACTGGCATGGGAACTAAGTTTGGAAACAAAGGGTTCCCACCACATGCAAAAGCTACTTAAGGCAGGGGAGTGACCTCGATGTGGTGGTTCTTCACTATCTCCCCACCCAAGCTGATTGCTGTAAATACCTAAGACTGAACTCAGGCTAGAGGGTATCTGGTCTATGAAAAAAATACCTGGAGTTTTAAGCTACAAGCAAGAGCAGCTTGCCTTCAAGAACCTCTGAAATCTACCTAAAACAACATTTAGGATGAGAATTTGCTAGTTATAACCAGTTTCTTTAGTATATTAAGCTTAGCTTGCGTGTTTGTTTCATTTGCTAGGTAATCTGCTTTGATCTGTTTGCTATCCCTTATAATCCCTTAAAATCTATCTTTTGTAGTTAATAAACCTATTTTTATTTTCTCTAAAACCAGTTTGTGGAATTCATAGCTGGGGGGAGAGGCAAAAAGCTGTGCATATCTTCCTCAACATTGAGTGAGGGGACAAATTTCAATGAGCTTACGCTGTATATAGTTCTCTGTGCAGTGCAAGACTATACAATTTTGAGTTTACATGCCAGAGAGGGGGTGCACTTGAGTGCTGGGAAATTCCTTACCTGAGCTTTCCCATGCAAAGATGATCTCAACATCTGTATGAAACTGCAGCTGTGTGTGTGCTGGTGAAGTGCAGTCTGAAGCCTGAGGGCTTGGCTGGCTTGCCTCAGCAATATAGTGTGTGTGATATGAGGAATTGGCTATTTTAATCTGCACCAAGATCAGTATATGGTAGTTCTGAAGATACAGCACAGAGGTATGGAACTGGCAACACAAGTACCTTGACCATACATGTGCTACCAGGGTTGCCAACATGTGGATTCTGGATCATGAGGTTGCAGAAGTTTGCAAGAGAGCAAGAAGTATCCCATGATCAGCAGAATGCCAACTACAGGCTGATTTGGCTGAGCATCTGAACAATTGCTACAATGACATAATAAAGCTACTAATAAATGTTGGAAGAACATTAATCAGGAAATTGGAGAGTTCATGGCTGGGCAGAAAATGTGTACTGTAGAGCATACAAACATTACAAGCTCTGACACTTCGTTGTTTCTCAGAGATGGGGTACATCTACTAGATAGGGGTCAGAGAATCTTTCTCTCAAACACAAAACTTTCAGTATTTTGGAACAGAAACCCTTTCTGGGATTTCTCCCACTGGCCCTGTCACAAACTACACCCTCCAACCATTCTGAAACAGAACTGGGAACAACATTCCACTGTACCAAAGTTGTCCTTCACTCCAGGCACTGAATGAGTCAGGTTGGGTGGGCAGGGGTGAGTACCAGCAATAGAAACGTTTGTACACCATGGCGTGAAGACTTCTAGGAGATGCATTCTCTACTTGCAGTGGTGCAAAGGGTACTAGATACAATAGTAGGGAGGGAAGCAGGTTGGAGATGGGCCAGTGAATGAGTCAAGGACATGGCTGGGAAGATGTGCTAAAGCAGGGCTGGTGGGGCCCAGCTGATGGTGGGGGAGTGGGAGGGTGGTTGGCTTTGTATGCAAATTGGGGACATGATATGTACACATGACTAAATGACTACTAACTCCAACCAGCAATATCTTTTCCTGTTTTTTTTTTTAAAAAACTAGGAAATTCAATGGCAAAAAAACCTGTTAACTCAGAATTAAGGTTGGTTGGTGGTATGTCGTATCCATGCAGAATGCTGAGTTGAGCAAAACTCAGACTTCTCAAAACCAGGAAAGCACCCAATCCTGTGAGTGAGAGTGAATGAGTTGTAAAAGGATATGAAGAGCCTGTACATTTCAGCAATTGTGGGGCTGGCAGAGTAAAGTTGTGTGTTAAGGGGGCATATTGGGGCATTGCTGAAGGAGGGCAGAGTTAAGGTTGCATGGGCAAACTTTATTGTGCATTTCTTGGATTTCAGATATTTGAATTTTGCTCAACTCAACATCTGTAGGGAATGACATACCACCAAGCAACCTTAACTTTGCATTAACGTAGTTATGTGCCATTGAATGTAATAGAAAATGCTAACCATTTTACAGGTTTTTTTTAAATTTACCTATAGAATCTTTTACTGGTTGATAGATATAGATCTAGATATCGATCTGTAGCAGATTCCATAGGAAGATTTGATTGAGAGAGCGCGCGCGCTCTCCTCTGACACCTTTGGTGGGTCATAGGTAGAAGTGGGTGAGTCCCATATGGAAGTAAATCGTCCCTCATCCAGCTTTGAGGAATATACCTGCAAGAGGTAATCCAGTCTGGGTCCTGCTGCAGCTAGTGGATAATCACTAGTAGCCTGGCTCTAATGGAACTGAATTGCCAGAGAGAGAGGCTGCTGGAAGCCAGAACCAGCATGGAGGAATAGGGCCACTGCATAGATGGCTCTGGCCTTCTGCAAAATTGAAAGGTTTGAAGCAGTTTTTCTGTGTCTTGGAGTGTGTGAAGGATTTAGCCCAACTTCCATCAAGGGACTGATGGATATTAATCTCTAGAAGGAGGAATGCTCACAGAAATATTATTGCAAGATGTTTCCTTCTTTAGCTTTTAACACAGGTGTGAATAAACTGACCCATGAAAGGGATCTCTTTTTGTTGTTGCTTTCTGTAGGTCAGAACCATTCTGTGGGTTTAGCCTAGCCTATCTGATGTGCTTTTGTGGTCTGTGTGGCAAATTTGGACTCCATTAAAATGTGTTTTTTGTTTTGTTTTGTTTTGTTTTTTTTTTTTTTAAAAAGCTTCTAACCTTGAAAGCAATAATGTAGTGCTGTCTGCCTAAGCCTGCAGAAATGATGGCTTTGGGAGGTGTGAAATGTCCAACATTAGTCCTCTTGGGGGTATTAACTCAAAAGTCTAATGATTATTCTTCTATATGTCAGCATTAGCTGTTGTATCCCTGATCAATTTAGCAGAAAATGTAGGAAATGGGAGATGCTGAAGGGAAGAAAACATAGAATAATAGAATGAGGGGAGAGACAAAGTTGAAAAATAGAAAAAGGAAGAGTTAAAAACAAAGGGCAGAAATAGTTGTGGTATGAAAGGTGAACATCTTTCCCCTCTGAGTGATGCTGAATGCATCAGTAAGGTACTGAACAAATAATAATAACCAGAAGTTTAGTTATGTGAAGGCCAAATGCTATATTTCATTTTTGTGCAAACCTCCCATTGCCGTGGGCATTCCACTGTGGACTGAGGGGAGTACATAGCCCTAAATTTATACTCTGTGTATAAAAATACAAATGGAATATGGCCCTTTCCACATAATGAGGTGATGGCCCTAATGCAAGGGTTAGGGTTATGTATATTCGCTATAGAATCCTATTGAATTTCTGTGGAACACTTCAGTTTTATCCCATATAAATTCTATAGGACTTTTCCATCATAGTGAACTCCAGGGCTTTGGCATGTGTCCACTTTCAGTATTCACCTGTATCATGGAGGCTACGCACCCTTTAGCAATATCATGAACAAAAAGAATCTGTGGTATTTGAGCAGGAAGGTGTAGTATAGAGTGGGAGAGGGTCAGCCTACAATTCCTTGACAGATGTGGTTGAGACACATTTAGTAGCATTATTTCCACATCATTGGCCTGTCAGAATCAATGAAATGTTTACCTATTTGAGTTTTCACGTTTATACAACAGAAGAGGTTCTTTATGGGGAAAAAAAACAAACAAACCAGAAGCAGGTTGTTCTTTGCATTGCTGAGGACAATTTTATAATGTTAGCCAGAGGGCTGTGATCCTTGCCCCAATGAGCTTACAGTTTAGGCTAGATAAAGTAGTCTAATGAAGACACGCACAGGCGCGCAGCTGTGTGTGTGTGTGTGTGTGTGTGTGTGCGCGCACGTGCACCATGGATTATCATAAGTGTTTCATCCTTCATTGAATCAGTGCCACAGCACAGACTTGTATCACTTGAGCTAAAGAGGTTTGTTATATATGAGAGAGAGAGCGAATGAATGAGATGTGCAAAAAAATCTGTGGTGGACCCCATCCCGCGCACACAATGTAGACCAATAGCAACCAATGCCAAAAGAGGCATAACTCCAAATTTGGTACCGTGTAGACACTTCAGTTTTAAGAAAGCAGATTGAAAGGGCTTCTCTAAGGACCTTGATAAGAAATTGACTTACGTTGATTCAACCCTGGAGAATTACGATCTCTTCATGACTGCATTGCACAACACCTCCGAGAGGTATATACCTTGAAGATATATACTGGCACTAGAAAAGGTTATACTGGCACTAGAAAAGGTTCAGAAAAGGGCAACTAAAATGATTAGGGGTTTGGAACAGGTCCCATATGAGGAGAGATTAAAGAGGCTAGGACTCTTCAGCTTGGAAAAGAGGAGACTAAGGGGGGATATGATAGCAGTACATAAAATCATGAGTGATGTGGAGAAAGTGGACAAGGAAAAGTTATTTACTTATTCCCATAATACAAGAACTAGGGGTCACCAAATGAAATTAATAGGCAGCAGGTTTAAAACAAATACAAGGAAGTGCTTCTTCACGCAGCACACAGTCAACTTGTAGAACTCTTTACCTGAGGAGGTTGTGAAGGCTAGGACTATAACAGCGTTTAAAAGAGAACTGGATAAATTCATGGTGGTTAAGTCCATTAATGGCTATTAGCCAGGATGTATAAGGAATGGTGTCCCTAGCCTCTGTTTGTCAGAGGATGGAGATGGATGGCAGGAGAGAGATCACTTGACCATTGCCTGTTAGGTCCACTCCCTCTGCGGCACCTGGCATTGGCCACTGTCAGTAGACAGGATACTGGGCTATATGGATCTTTGGTCTGACCCGGTATGGCCGTTCTTATGTTCTTAAGATGCAGAACCGAGCACATGCTAGGACTCCCATGTTAGCAACTGGATACAAAAAATACCAACAAATGTTCCAGAGAGATCCTTTCTCAGAAGACACTATCGTGGCAGGGACAGCCATAACTAACAAGCTTGAAGAAGAAAAGCAACAGAAATGGAAAGAATTGATAGAAGGAATAGACATGACTCACAGTAGTAGGAAAGCATGGCTGACTATTTGCAAGCTGAATAATGACCCGACGAAAGAAAAGTAATACCACAACATCACAGCCAACCAGGTTGCACACCAGCTTCTGCTCAAGGGGAAAGCTCTGAACAAGTAGCCTAAAATACTAATCTGATGGCAAACTAATCTGGAAGAAAATCATTTCAGCACTCCATACACAATAGATGAACTCAATGCTGGAATAAGTCACTAGAATAATGGCAAAACAGCTGAACTCGATGACACACGCACAGAGCAGACTAAGCACTTTGGTGTCTCAACCAAGTTATGGGTATTATGCCTTTTTAACAATTGCTCATCAATCCTTAGACAACCTAAATTATGGCAACAAGCCTGTGTAATAGCTCTATTGAAGCCAGGGAAGGATGCCTCTGACCCAAAGAATTTCAGGCCAATATCACTCCTGTGTCATCTTTATAAACTTTACAAACACCTCATTCTCAATCATCTCTCTCCTCAGCATCTAATATTGGAACAAGTCAAATTTAGACTGAGGAAGTCCTGCACTTGCAAAATACTAAATATCACCCAGCATATAAAAGATGGATTCAAGAGAGGGATAACAAGTGCGATGTTCATAGACCTATCAGCGGCATATGATACAATCTGCCACCAAAATCTGCTTGCCAGAATCTATTATATGATGCACAACTACCACCTAGTGCAGTTCATGCCCTTTTTTCTAGAGAACAGACATTTTTACGTAGAACTGAGTAAGAAACAGAGCCTCTGGAGATGACAATGAAATGGCCTTCCACAGGGCAGTGTGCTAGCACCAATCTTCTTCAACATAAATACCAATGACCAGCCTGTACAGAGCAATACAAGGAGCTTCATATATGCCGATCTATACATCACATCACAGGAGAAGGACTTAGCCCCTGTTGAAAACAGATTGGCATGCACTGAGCAACCTCTCAGCTTATTACAATATGAACCAGCTTTTTGTCAACCCAACCAAGGCATAGGTGATGGCTTTTCACTTGTGCCATCGAGAAGCCAATCAGAAACTAAACCTCACCTGGGATGGAATCCCATTGGCTAACCATCTAAACCCTGTCTATGTGGGGATGACATTTGGACCTAACACTTTCCATTACAGCATATAGAGAGGTGAAAGGGAAAGCCAGCACCCACAACATCTTCCAAAAATTGGTCCTCTCCAAGCGGGGAGCGAACCCAGCTACTTTGCAAACCACTCTATTGCCTTGTGCTACTCCATAGCAAAATATGCAAGTCCAGTGTGATCCATCCTTGACATGGAAAGATCCATCCATGCCAAGAAACTAGACCCTCTTCCAAATGACAACTGTCATAG
Source organism: Trachemys scripta elegans (assembly GCF_013100865.1). NCBI lineage: Eukaryota > Metazoa > Chordata > Testudines > Emydidae > Trachemys > Trachemys scripta. The sequence continues at coordinate 113,909,822 of NC_048298.1, forward strand.
AATAATAGGATGTCTAAAGCCAACACCAAAGGATAGACTGTACTTATTGGCTGGCATGGCACCACCTGAAATCAGGAGGAAGGTAGAAAGTCAAAGACAAAGATCATGCCAGATGGCATTCACTATATGGTTACACAGGAGTAACCAAATGCCTTAAAGAGTTTTCTGACCAGCGTTGTGCCTTTTGGATATGACAGCTGGCAAGGCACGACTGGGATTATGGAATGAAAGATTACACACAGTCGGATGCATTGAAATAGATCTGGAACCCAGGAGAACCTTCCCAGGGGGGCCAATACAGAGTGATCAACGTGGCGATGCCTGAACTGCCTGTACATGCAAACTGGCAGATCAAAGACTAACATGATCAAATGGGGCTACTCTAATGACATGAATATATGCAAGTGCGGTGAAGTGCAGACCACAGAGCACCAGCTTGTTTGCCGATTCCTTGGGGAGAGCTATATGAAGGAGGACCTCGTTGCAGCGACGGAAAGCGCCATGGCTTGTGTACAGTTCTGGAAAAACATCTAGTTTGTGACAAGGACATGAAATGAAGATGATAAAGAGGTTACTAGACTATCAGGTAGCTGTAGTATGCCGTTCCTCTGGTGGATCAGGCACTAGAGAAGGACAAGATGTACACTTTGCCATTGGGTCACAATAATATAGGGAGCATTATTATGCAAAAGGGGCAACCAGAGGATGCTTACATTGTATTAAGGTTACTTGTTTTCTAATTAAATTTTCTTTACCCATCTACTTCTAAATCCCAGCGGTATGCTAATATTTTGCTAACCTTAATTATAATATTCAAATATGTATATGGAGTCAAATTATTATTATTATTATTATTTTTTTTTCAAATCAACAGTTTTCCATTAGTAAGGTATAAATAAGGACTACAGATTTTGGGCCACAGTGCCCATACTGACCATAATACCACCACTAATTAAAAAGATGTGTCTCAATACCATATAAGCCTGAGTAATAAGAAAGAGGTCAGTAAAATATGTTGAAATTGAAAGACTGAGTGGTAACTTCGGTTACAAGGTCTCTTAGAGGAAATATTGTTTGTTTAGACAGAATGAGACTAAATATATTTGCTTTGGCTGACAGGATATAGCACGAGAAAGCTGGGAAATGGCAAGTTGGGTATAATTATTTGTGGCACTAGTAACTATTCTCTGCAATTGTATTAGAGATGCTCCCAAACCTCAGTAATTTATCTGAATTTGGAGGGATTACACATAAAATTTAACCCAAATCCAAGTTGGGCAAGATTTTGGATTGGTTTGGGTTTACAGAATATAAACCCAATAACAAGATTATGCAATAGCAACACCATCCCTGGTTTTGCCCATTTCTATCTGAAACGAAGATGGACCAAAACCAGAAATATTTGTGGCTGGTTTTGATTTTAAAAAGCAAAACTTTACAGATGGCTTTTTGCAAAATGAAAACCAAACTGTCTGGCCTTCTTGTTGATTGGCTAACTTACATTCTAACCAGATTTGTTTTAGTTCTGTCTTTCTAACGTGCATCTGCACTGAGGTTTCTTAAATCCGGTCACAAGTCAATTAAAGAGATATTGTCAAGTAGTTTAAATTCCCATCTGTGTTTTGTTAAACTGTTATACAAAAAGTAAATAAATAAAAAGAGATTAAAATGAATACAGTTTTTTTTATTTAAACTCTCTCCTGAAAGTTTTGCAACTGTTAGTGGAAAAGACCCAGACGTGAAAATGACTAAAACCAAAGCAGTTTTAATTTCATTGTCTAAAAGTAGTGAACTTGGGATCTTGGAACAGAAGAAAAGGTGAAATATATATCTTTTGAGTTTGATTAGTCTGGAGTGTTGTTAACATCAAACTTTTTTTAAATAAATGCATACTAAGACCACCAATGTCCCTTTTTAATATTTATTTTTTTAAGCTTGTTGTTTGTTACATTTTATATCCACAAAGGCAAACATGTATTTTCAATCTGAATGAATTTTATTTTAAATTTAGGGGGAAAAAGGCTTCAATACTGCAATGGTTTAAATATGTGCATAACTGTACATCCATGAGTAGTCCAACTGATTTCAATCTGACTACTCTTGTGTGCAGAGTTCAGTATGTGCATAAGCCTTTGCAGGATTTGAGTATAAGAATCAAGAAAAACAAATATGACATCAGCAAGAGAGAGCACAGTGCGTGAGATTCATTTTGTAGCAGAAGTGCCCATTCAGTAAACACCGGATGATATCTACCTCCTGCAGACAGGAGACGCCAAGAAATGTTAAGTCTTAGTGCAAAGAAAAGTGATAACCTATAGCTACAAAACACTATCTCCCATAGCTACCTCACTTATTTATTCATTAGTTTTTTTTATTCCTACTTTTTAAAAAAGCCTCACATAATGCTCAACGGAGCTACTCAGAAAACAGAACTTCCGTTCCAAATCCAAACTCTCAGACCCTCCCTCACCATTTTTGTAATGTGCAGATAGTGCAGAGTCCTTCTGGGTAGCCTCTGCATGTCCTACCTCCCCTATAAAATAGAACCATGGTAGTTCCACTATATTTAGGTCTTTCTGCCCTAGCAGAGGGGAGGCAAGGTAGGATTTGGCCTTCAGTGAATATGTAAACTAAAGTTCCATTGCGTTTGTTATTTATGTAATTCCGACTCTTAACTAAGTGCTGATATCTGTCTGTGAAGAGTGTTGCAGTGCAGGCAGAAAGGCAAAGGATGATTAGACTTATGTAGCTATAAAAACTCTGGTGGGAAATGATACAAACGTTCCTTAAAGAAATATAACTAGTTCTGAAGAAAACAATTGACCTTAATTTCCCTTTTGTTCTCCTTCACCTTCCAATAGACCCTTTTATCTCCCAGCTCGGAAGCTTTATTTGGAAGGGAATGTGGGTTATGTCAACAGCCAAAATGGCTAGCAAATTATGGAGACCGCCCTAAGTGTATAAACATTTATATTTGGGCAGTTGTCATTGGTATTAAGGGAAACTATGATGAGGAATTCTGGACAGGAGAACAGAACAAAATATCTGGTTAATAAAAACATCATTTTTTATAGTGTCCTTATACTCTGGATTGCATAAGCCTTACTCACATCGATTAGAATTTATTTGTAGTCTCCATTCATTTAATGGGACTACTCAAAGTGTCAGATATTATTCAGTGTGAGTAAGGGAGGCAGAATCTGGCTCTTACATGTTAAAATGATTTCCTACGTGATCTGAAAATGACGGTCTGAAAAAATATATGCAATTCTACATTTTCAGCAGATCATCATCATCATGAGTTCATACTTACTAGCTAATCTTTCTCCAGCTCAGGAGGTCTTCAATTTAATCTAGATTAATCTAATTATGATGTTAATGAACATTAGCTTTTATTAAAAGTTACACATCGGTTTTGTTGGCATCAGGCATATGTGATTGAGACTGATTTGTTTTTGACATGCACAGTACACTTTGTTCTTAATAAAAGAAACAAAAGAAAATAGCAAAACTTTTCTTTCTCCCATCCACAGTACAAAAGCTCAGCATTGCAGTTTTCAAAATAAATGACTATTTTTTCCCTTTTTAAAAAAAATGCATGCGATGCAATCTTAGTACAAGAAGTTCCCAAAGGATTTTTAACATGAACAAAAACATTTCCCGCATTCTTATAATAATGCTGTGTTTACTTTGCCAATTAATGAATCATTACCCAAAACAGCCTGTGCATTACCAATGCCTCCATGTTGTGTTTATGAAGTTGGAGAACCAACCCTTTCCCGTGAAAAGTTTTGATATTGATGAACTGGCATTTTTCAATGGAAAAACCTTTAGTCAAGGTATTCCCAACCAGCTCTGCCTGATAAGTTCTTTGTGCCATATCACTGAAAAACAGCAACAGCTTTCTGGCATTTAGCTCTTTCTAATTAGTGGTGGGTTACAGCTCAGTTAGGACAAGTTATCCCAGACACTTTGAACTAGAAAGCACAAGATTTACATTTTATTAATTGTCTGATTAGAATAGTATCAGGGAGCCCCAGTCTACAGCTTGTCTATTTAGATTGCAAACTGCTCTGGGCCAGGACTTACTCTTCTGTAGAGAGAGACAATCCCTGCCCTGAACAGTTTACAATCTAAATAGACAAGACAGACAAAGAGAAGGAGAAAAGAAATACACCTCTACCCCGATATAACACTGTCCTTGGGAGCCAAAAAATCTTACTGCGTTATAGGTGAAACCGCGTTATATTGAACTTGCTATTATCCACCGAAGCACGCAGCCCCCCTGGAGCGCTGCTTTACTGCATTATATCCAAATTCGTGTTATATCGGGTCGCATTATATCAGGGAGAGGTGTATTAGTAGAACCATTTTACAAATGGGGAACTGACACAGGGAATCTTCAGCAGAGCTGGGGATGGAACCCAGATTCATGTAGTACCTTAAAGTAAGCATTTGGTACAGGGATTGTGGTTTTTGTTCTATATTGAGGTCCTGGTCCATGACTCAGCCTCCTAGGTGCTTTTGCATTACAATTAATAAATAATAAGCCACAATACAACTTTCTTCTCTACACCTTTCTTTTCATGTACTAAAACAAAAAATGATTACAAGAAAATTGAAACCACCTTTCTGACTAACTTCCTGCGTTTGGAAAAAAAAGTTTCCAAATGGTTGAAATGGGATGTTTTAGTTTAAAACAACTTCATGTTTCTAATTGTACTTATATAAAAAATAAGTTTGATATTGAAATGGAACATTTCTAAATGAAACAAAATGTTTTGATTGTCCCAACCCAATTTTTTTTTCCAGATGATCAGTTCATGAAAATGTTTGAAACTTTAACTTTTTGTCTTGCGTTGGAATAAAAAAATATTTAAAAAATTTGCTAAAGGATGGGAAAACTGTTTCCTGGCCAGTTCTAATATTGAGCATATAAATTCTTCATGGAAATACTGATGGATAAACTCAGACTGCAGCAAAACTAGACTAGTAAAATCCAGAGAAACTGCAAATACACAGCAAGGATCAGTGAGTGTTTATGGTATTGAAAAAAACAGAAAGCAAAGACTTGAAAATCTGATGAGAAAATTGCAACCTTCTTTTATGTTAATGTTACCTTCAGTGTAGCACAAAGTGAGTGAATTTAAAATGACTGAAACTCTTCACCCTGGACATACCTTCAAAAAGATTTAGAATGCAGGCCCACTGATAGATGTTGAAGGGTAGAATTCTGCAAGAAAAGAACTTGGAATTAAAGAAGGATCAAGAAGAATTAACTCAGACTTAAAATGCAAGAGGGGGCCATTCAAACCTCAGAAATGACACAATAATGGCTTCCAACATCTATACAAGGATAATTGTATTCCTACTTAATGCTGCTCATTGCAAGTCTGAAAAGAAAACCCTGCACCTAATATCTTGTGTTCAAGCTGCTGATTGTGCTATCCAAGAATGCAGGAAAAGGTATATGTGACTTGAGTATAACAGATGCCACGCTTCTTGCCTGCATCTGCAGGCAGTCTGAAATAATAGCTTTGGAGAGGTGTGACCTGTTCAATGGGATGTTAACTGCAATGATTGCTGGTCTGTGGGAGGGAGGCATTAAGCACCAGCGCAGCAGAAGACTGTATGTGTGTGTGTGACAGGAAGAGAAAAGAGCAAGGCCCCTATCCTCCCCAACCATGCAGATACACCCTGGCTGCTGGGATAAATACTGGGGGAGAGTGGGGTTGGCACCACTTCCAATCCTGCCTCTCTCCACTGGGTAGAGATGAGACTACTGTCCCTGCTGCTTCCACAAGAAGAAGGGGGTCCTGCTGCTCCTCGGGGGGGGGGGGGGGAGAGGGAGAAAAGAATGGGGCACCCTGCCACTGTTATCTCAAGTGCAGGGAGGGCCATGTGAAATCCTGTGTTGCTGCATGTCAAGGACCCAGGTTACCTTAACTGAGCCAAGAGGAAATTTACACATGTACACACAAGTTAGGAAGCAACGCATCGGGGGCAGGTAGGGTCAAGAGCCCCCCCCCCCCCAACAGCCGGCCTGGATAGGGAGCAGAAGGAGCGGGGCCAGAGCCAGAGCAGACGGGACATGGCCAGAGCCTCTTCCAGCCGCTGGGATGCTTTTGTAGATAGCGGTTTGAGGGCTTGATCCAAAGCCCACTGCAGTCATTGGAAAACTCCCATTGACGTCAATGGCCCAGGCTAAACATATATCATAGATTAAAAGGCCAGAAGGGACCACTGTGATCATCTAGTCTGATGTACTGTGCAACACAGGCCACTTCCCTGTTTGAAAAACATCCAATCTATTGGCAGTGATAGAGAATCCACAACCACCCTGGGTAAGCTGTTTCAATGGTTAATTAGTCTCACAATCTGCTTTACATCAAGGCCAAATTTGTCTAGCTTCAATTTCCAGCCATTGGATCTTATCCCTTTGTCAGCTAGATTGAAGAACCCTCTTCTATCAAATTTCTCTTCCCCATGTAGATACTTAGAGCCTATAATCAAATCAGCTATTAACCCTCTCATTGTTAAGATAAATAGACTGAGTTCCTTGAGTCATCACTCCACAGTATGTCGTCTAATCCTTTAATCATTTTCATGATTCTTCTCTGAACCATCTCCAATTTATCAACTACCTTCCTGAACGGTGGACATCAGAACTGGACATAGACATAGTATTCCAGTTGCACCATGCCAAATACAGAGGCAAAGTAAAATCGCTACTCCTACTCGAGATGCCCTTGTTTATACATATAAGGATCATGTTATCCCTTTTGGCCAATGTGTTGCACTCTGTGCTCATTTTCAGCTGATTAATCCATCAGGACCCCTTCCCCCAAGCCTTTTTCAGAGTCATTGCTTCCCAGGTTAGTCATCCAGCCTGTAAGCATAGCCTACATTCTTTGCGCCTGGATGTATAACTTTACATTTGGCTGTGCTAATACGTATATTGTTTGTGCAAGGCTTACCAAGTGATCCAGATCACTCTGTATGAGTGACCTGTCCTCTTCATTATTTATCACATCCTCAGTCTGTGTCATCTATAAACTTTATTAATGATTTTAAATTTTCTGTTTGATCATTGATAAAACTATTAAATAGAATAGGGCCAAGAAATGATCCCTGGGAATTCCACTGTAAACACACCTGCACACTGATGATTCCCCATTTACATTCTGAGACCTGTCAGCCCATTTTTTTTAATCCATTTAATGTGCACCATATTAATTTTCTATTCTAGTTTTTTAAATCAAAATATCATGCTGTGCCAAGTCAAATGCTTTACAGAAGTCTATGTATATAACATCAACACTTCCTTTATCAACCAATGTTGTGTACTCCTCAAAAAGAGATACAGAGATAGTTTGACAGGATCTGTTTTCCATAAACCCACATTGATGGCATAAATTATATTACCCTCTCTACATTCTTTATTAATTTAATTTGATATCAGCCTTTGCATTATTTTGCCTGGGATCAATGTCAGACTGATAGATTACCCAGATTGTCCCATTTCTGTTCGCTTTCTTCCAGTTTTCTAGAACTACCTCAGTGTTCCAAGAGTTATTGAAAATCAACATTAACAATCAAATGAGCTCCTCAGCCAGCTGTCTGAAAACTCTGGGATGCATGTGATCCAGATCTGTTGTTTTAAAAATGTCTAATTTTAGTAGTTCTGTTTAACATTCTACTGAGTTTCCATTGGAATGAAAAGTGTTTCATCATGATGTGACTACATCATCTGTTTTTTCCCCAAATACAGAACAGAAATGTTTATTGAACACTTCTTTTCTTCATTATTATTAACAATTCTACTATTTCCATCTAATAATGGACCAATAGCATTGCTAGGATTCCTTTTATCTCACATTCTTAAAAAGTTCATTCTTATTGTTCTTACCTGTGCTGGCTAAAGACTTCTCCTTGAGTCCTTTTGCATTTCTTATCAATGTTCTACAAGTCCTAGCTTCTGATTTAATTTCTATGAACATCCTCTTTATTTTATTTGTAATACTAGCTGTTTTTTTAAAATGTTTTGATAGCTGCCTTTACTTCCCCTCTTAGTTAGGTTGCTTTTTAAGCAATGTGGCCTTCTTCCTCACTTGTGGCTTTTTCGGTCCCTAGTAAAATGCTCTTAAACAATTCCCAATTATCATTCATATTTTTTCTGTTTAAATTACTTCTCACAACTGATCTGGTTCATAATTGTTTTCAGCTTTCTGAAATTGACCTTTTTAAAGACCAGGTGTGTGTGTGTATATCACTTGTTTGGATTTTATTCAGTTTGCATATAACAAATGTGATCAAGTCATGATCACTTGTTCTAAGCGACAACTAATTTTTAGTTCTGTGATCAATTTCTCTTAATCTATCAAGATACGGTCTAATATAGAATTCCCTTGTGTTGGATGCAACACTTTGAGTTAGGAAATATTATCTACAATAAATAGAAATTGTGAAGGTGTTTTAATACTGGCAGCATGAGATCTTCAGTTATAGATGCTGACTCTGTGTGTGCTTAAAAAATAAAAAATTAGTGGGTGTTTAGCATCCACCGGCAGCCAAGCTTCCCCACTCCTCCAGTACCTCCCACCCACCAGTGGCCCCACTGATCAACTCCTCCCCCTCCCTCCTAGTGCTTCTCACCTACCATGGATCAGCTGTTCCACAGCATGCAAGAGGTGCTGGGAGGGAGGGGGAGGAGCGGGGATGGGGTGTGCTCAGGGGAGGGGGGTGAAATGGGCAGGAAGAGGCGGGGAAGAGGCAGGATGGGGGTGGGAAGAAGCAGGGTGGAATGGGGCCCTGGGAGGGGGTGGGCTGAGGCGGGGCCTGAGACAGAATGGGGGCAGGAAGAGGTGGGGCCCAGGGCTGAGCGGAGGTTGAGCACCTCTGTGGAAAGTTGGAAGCTGGCACCAGTGTCTTCAGTATATTTCACTCAGATTGAATTCCCCCTATGACCACACAGCTTTTTTCCTACACATTCTAGAAAGGTGTGTAAGGAGCCAGTCATCCTATTCCCTAGTGTGATTTGGTGGTCTGTAGCAGACACCAATTAGTACCCAATAGACACAAGTACTAAAGCATTAATCTTATACCAGGGGTCCAGATCCTGAGCACCTGCTGTTTGATACTCAATCCAGCTTTTGGGAGGCTGGTGTGGAAGGAACCCACAGAAGTGGCTCACTGGTTCTGGGTTCACCGGGCACTTGTGTATTTGTATAGCACCTCACCCAATGGGATCCCGGTCCTTGACTGGGGCCTGCAGGCACTAGCGTGAGACAAACAAAATTTTCCTAAAAAGCAACTTATAGCAGCCCCATTACTGCCATAAATTGCATTGGTTGCAAAAGCCCTCAAGGGGCCATTCCAACAGAGGGGGGGTCACCACATTGCAGGGGGTTCTCGGGCCACACACATTTTTCTAAAGCGTGGCCCTACACTAGATAGTGGTCTGTGCCAGCTCTGCACTACTCCACTGGCTGCCCAAGTGGCACAAAGAAGACTAAACTCGGCCAAAGATCTGTTCTTAGAAGTTCCACTGCTGAATTCAATAGAAGTGGGATTGGGTCCGTACTGAGTATAAGACTGTAAAAAATAACAAGCCAAAAGAAAGGCAATAATTGACTGGCTATAAAATGTAACTACATTTGCTCTCTAGTACTATTGCTGGGATAGCATTAGCACAAATACATTAATCTTACAATGTCATCTAGTGTCCACAAACTAGCCTCTACATTTTATTTTTCCAGGATTTTTTTTTATAGGACAGCATGTACATTGTGTAATGCCAATAAACCAGGGTGATATTAGGCTTAGAGCTTTGAGTGAACAAATGATCCTTGCAAGAAATTAGGCAATAACCATATTGAAAATAAGACCAATTAGGGCCAAAGTCTAGACATTTGCTTTTCAGTTATGAGGCTCTTATCATACTCCACTGAGCTCTGCAAGTCAGTAAAGTCTCCGAACATTAGCAGAGATAAAATGATGGTTGTAGAGTTGGCTAAAATCAGTGCAGTTTAAACTGTCTCACTCCATTATTTTATTTATGTACACATTAAAAATATAATGCCAACTCATGCATTATTTACTCTGGTCAAACTCCCATTTATTTCAAGAGGAGTTTTGCCTGAGTAAAGAGAAGCAGTATTTGGTCCCACGTCATGTAGAAATCAAAGAGATTATTGTAGTTTTAAACTGAGCTAAACTCAGAAGAGGCTATGGAGACTGAGCTACTCTAGAGAGCGTCTCTGGGGCAGGACTGAAGCCATTTGGCAGGACACCAAAGACAAACTTGCATTGCTGGTGTCTATGCTGTACCATTCAAGCTGTCCATCTTTCACCAGCATACAGGGGCAGATCCAGCACTTTCCTCCACAGGCACTGTGTAATGGAGTTGATATCCTTCTGTAAAGGAGGAGTAATGAACCATGCCGGGTTCGGAGCCCCCAATATGCTGCTTCTCAACCTCAATGTTCCCTCTGTGTGGAGTGGCTCCACAGCCCAGAGCAAGGATTCTTTCCCTTTCCTTGCACTCTCTGCAGTACCTGGCTCAATGACGTGACCCAAGTGCTGTGGGTGGAATTAGGTCACTCAAACACATGCACAAATAAAGTAAAGGCCTTATAAATGTCACAAGCGCAGGCATTGGAAGAGACCATTCAGAAAGCAAGCCTAGGTAAGAGTTGGAAGCACAGATGTGGCACTAGACCCTGCTTGCCTTATGCAATCAAACCTGCTGTAGTCAATGGGACTATCCATGTGGGTGAGGTCAGGAGAATTTGGCCCGGGAGTCAGATTACACAAACATGCAGGTGTAGTATGCAGTGCCTGGGATGTTAGCGACAACATTTTGAACCTTGTGCATAACTGGAGGGTAAACAGTAAAGATGCCCACATGCAAGAACTATGTGAGGAAAACCAGGGACAGCCCATATACAGAGTCTCATGGTTTTGTGTCACTTGCAAATTAAATGGAATCCAACCACATTTGTTGGAATCCAACACAATGTCTCCTCCGATTTCATCATATATTACTTTGTCAGGGACCTTTCTGGAGGCTTAATGTGGTGGCAGTAAAACTAGGAAACTATGCTAGAAAATTAGATTAAAATATACATGGCTGTGGTACCTTCCAGGTTTTGCAAAAAGTTTTGAAAAGTGGAGGTGTCTCATAGTCACATTTCTTCTTCCAAAATACTGCAGAAATAATTTAAAAAGCCTTGTCTTCCCGTGAGCAATAGCCTTTGCTTTTGGGCCAGATCTACAAAGCTACATAGGTGCCTAAAGATGCAGAAAGGTGCCTAGGGCAATTTACCTAGGTGCCTAAGCAGGTGCCTAAGCAGGTTAGGCACCTAACTTCTATTGAAAGTCACATCTTAGTTGCTTTTGTAAACCCAACTAGAGGTGGGATTCACACAGGTATATAGGTGCCTAACCCCCACTGATTTCAATGGGAGTTAGGCACCTAAATACCTTTTGTGAATCCCACCTTAGGTGTCTATCTGCATATTTAGGCACCTAAATGTCTTTGTAAATCTGGCCCTTTATCTGCAGCTGTAATACAATCAAAAATTTCAGACATTTAGGAATATGTTTTTCTAAATTAAAAATGTTTGCTCCTTATACACAGTTGTTTGGCTCTTTATCAGCTAAATATGAGGGCCTATTTGTAATGGATTTCTTTTTTGTTAAATGATTCTGTCCTTTGTAAAATCACTGGCATAGCTAATAGTTGTTTACATGTATCAGGGGATAGCCGGGTTAGTCTGTATCCACAAAAACAATGAGGAGTCCATTGGCACCTTAAAGACTAATAGATTTATTTGGGCATAAGCTTTCATGGGTAAAAAAACCCCACTTCTTCAGATGCATGGAGTGAAAATTACAGATGCAGGCATAAATATATTGGCACATGAAGACAAGGGAGTTACCTTACAAGTGGAGAACGAGTGTTGACAAGGCCAATTCAGTCAGGGTGGATGTGGCCCATTCCCAATAATTGATGAGGAGGTGTCAATACCAAGGGAGGGAAAATTGATTTTGTAGTGAGCCAGCCACTCCCAGTCCCTATTCAAATCCAAATTAATGGTGTTAAGTTTGCAAATGAATTGTAGCTCTGCAGTTTCTGTTGAAGTCTGTTTTTGAAGCTTTTTTGTTGAGGGATGGCTACTTTTAAATCGGTTATTGAATGTCCAGGGAGATTAAAGTGTTCTCCTACTGGCTTTTGTATGTTACCATTTCTGATGTCTGATTTGTGTCCATTTATTCTTTTACATAGAGACTGTCCGATTTGGCCAATGTACATCGCAGAGGGGCATTGCTGGAACATGATGGCATATATCACATTAATAGATGTTCAGGTGAATGAGCCCCTGATGGTGTGGCTGATGTGGTTGGGTCCTCTGATGTTGCTAGAGTAGATATGGGGACAGAGTAGGCAACGGGGTTTGTTACAGGGGTTGGTTCCTGGGTTAGTGTGTCTGTGATGTGGTGTGTAGTTGCTGGTGAGTATTTGCTTCAGGTTGGGGGGCTGTGTGTAAGCGAGGACTGGCCTGCCTCCCAAGGCCTGTGAGAGTGAGGGGTTGTTTTCCAGGATAGGTTGTAGATTATTGATGATGTGCTGGAGAGGTTTTAGCTGGGGGCTGTATGTGATGGCCAGTGGTGTTCTGTTATTTTCCTTGTTGGACCTGTCCTGTAGTAGGTGACTTCTGGGTACCCGTCTCTCTCTGTCAATCTGTTTAATCACTTCCCCAGGTGGGTATTGTAGTTTTAAGAATGCTTGATAAAGATCTTGTGGGTGTTTGTCTCTGTCTGAGGGATTGGAGCAAATGTGGTTGTATCTTAGGAATTGGCTGTAGACAATGGATCATGTGATGTGTCCTGGATGGAAGCTGGAGGCATGCAGGTAAGTATAGCAGTCAATAGATTTCCGGTATAGGGTGGTGTTTATGTGACTATCATTTATTTGCACTGTAGTGTCCAGGAAGTGGATCTCTTGTGTGGACTGGTCCAGGCTGAGGTTGATGGTGGGGTGGAAATTGTTGAAATCCAGGTATAATTCTTCATGGGCCTCCTTCCCATGGGTCCATAAGATGAAGATGTCATCAGTGTAGCGCAAGTAGAGGAGCGGTTCTAGGGGATGAGAGCTGAGGAAGAGCTGTTCTAAATCATAGTATGGGGCCATGCAAGTACCCATAGCAGGTACCGCTGACTTGAAGGTATAAGGTGTCCCCAAATCTGAAATGGTTGTGGGTGAGGACAAAGTCACTAAGCTCAGCCACCAAAAATTTCAAAAACAGACTTCAAAGAGAAATTACAGAGCTACAATTCATTTGCAAACTTAACACCATTAATTTGGACTTGAATAGGGACTGGGAGTGGCTGGCTCACTACAAAGTCAATTTTCCCTCTCTTGGTATTGACCCCTCCTCATCAATTATTGGGAGTGGACCACATCCACCCTGACTGAATAGGTCTTGTCAACACTGGTTCTCTACTTGTAAGGTAACTCCCTTGTCTTCATGTGCCAGTATATTTATGCCTGCATCTGTAATTTTCACTCCATGCATCTGAAGAAGTGGGTTTTTTACCCACGAAAGCTTATGCCCAAAGAAATCTGTTAGTCTTTAAGGTGCCACTGGACTCCTCCTTGTAGTCATTTACATGCATGTTCTATCACTATCTATTTTTATCAGTTAAACAAGTATTTATCAGTATATGGCCATGTCACTACTAGAAAGTTTTATGGGCTAAAGTTCTGCCATCATTTAGCTGTCGATACAGCTATTTTGGCAGTTCACACTGGACTGCCTTTGCCACTGAGGTGTGTCCTTGCTGTGCCCAGTTGTATTGACAAAAGAGTGTGATGCTGTGGGTAGGCATCCCAATGTCTCCCGCACCACTGTCTAGAGGAATCTCTTGTGGAAAATGTTTGCAGTGTATTGTGAGGTACTAACACTCTTTTCAGGGAATAGTAGGAGTTTGGGGTCAAGTTCCCCCAGTTTCCTTTGGTCCATCCCATAATTTACTCTTTTTGTGCTGGTTTTCAGTCTCTCCCCCATCTGGCAGTCAGAGGTATGGACACTGAACAGATCAGCAGAGCTCTCTTGTCTGTTTTAGAGATGGGACACCTAATTCTTTTGTATTTGTGGAACCACAACAACTACCACAGTGTCTGGCTATGCAGCAAGGAAACTGAGAATACTAGGAGGGAATGGATGAGGTAGACAGTGAATTAAATTGGCCAGCTACTGCAGGTATTTATTAACCAGCTACACATGGTGCAGCAGCAGTTCTGGGCCTGTGAAACAAATACTGAGTGGTGGGATCAGATCATGATGCAAACTTGGGACAACCAGCATTTGGGAAGAAAAAAAATTATGGGCCAAATCCTGACTCTGTTCTTACCTTTCCAAATGTCATTACAACACAATTTGGTATCTTCATAAGAACAAATCTGAACACTGACCAGACAGATGTGTAAGCAATAATAAAGAAACTGAATGATGGGGAAATTGTTCAAAACACCAAAAGTAGCTCAAGAGGTGTTAAGATTGATTTATTAGTCGGCTAATAAATTTGCATGATGTTTTGAAAGTGAAAGGTGCTGTATAAAGCTTTTGTAGTAGAATTATCAATAGGTATCTCAAAATGGGACTTACGAAATGAGAGGGAAGTTTGTGTAATGTATGCTTTGGATGCTTATAAATTGGTGCAGTTGTTAAAACAGTTACCTATGCATTACACAAATGTGGATGTTATGAGGAAATAAAAAGGTTTTAATTGGCTAAAACAAGCTCATTAGGTTTCTGAGATCAAGTTCAGGATTCCCTGTTCTATTTCCAGCATTTTTATCACTTGTCTCCTACCAGGAATATTTGTCCCAAACAGGCAGTCAGGATCCATGAATAAATCACTAGCTGGCCTCAGTGGCATTTGGGTTTTTTTTAGTTTATTTTCACTTCAAAGTAATGCACAGTTATGCCCCTGCCTACAGTATTTATTTCTTCTTGAGTGTTGCTTCTTGAAGGGCCTGTGATTGTCGAGAGAAGAACATTTATGGTGGCCTCTTAATGCAAAGTTTAATTATCCTCCATTTAAAAAAATGCCTGGGTAAAAGAAAGAACGATATTTTCTCAGCGTGGAATAGTTATGTGAAATATCATTAAACAAAAATTATGTGTATTTCTTCTGGCACAGCTGGTTTCATCCTAATATTGCTTCCTTTGTGTCACCTAAAGTGGAGACTGAATTTATCTGTTCCTTTTTGAGAATGATTCCTTTTCGCATTCAGTATTCCTGATCTACACCTAAATTATCATCTTCCCTTGAAATGTGTGTCTTTTTATTGTTATGTTGCTTCCCCCAAATTGCTCAGCTGGTGTGTTTATCATTGTAATTAGCCTCCCACTGGGCTTTTCCTTCAGATGTTTTTGAAAAGGGTGTAATTACAGCTCATGGCATCACACTGATTAAGTCACAGAAATCTGTTCTGTTGCAAGAGCTACTTGGTTCAGCCTCACTTAGAACCTAATCCAAAGCACTGAAGTCAATGGGAGACTTTTAATTGATTATAGTGGAATTTGGATCAGACCCCCCGCCCCATTCCTTCCAGTATTTATTGAGATGTATACAGATGTTATAAAAGAGCACCTCTCCAAATGTACTATGTACCCTTGATATAACTGGGGGGAAAAAGACAAATAATACATAAAATACAGCAAGATAATTCAATATCTCAGCACCAGTAAGCAAGGCAATTTATAGCTGACCCCATTGTGATAGAAGCAGATGAGGCTGTTACATGTAGAGCAGTTACAGTGTTTCCCTTTGACACTTACACTACAGACTTCCATGCTATGCTTGGATTTAGGGCTGGTGTCAGACTTCATATCTTTCCTCAAAAGCTTGGGGAGAGGGACTCTGTGGAGTTCGGTGCAAGACCAATTGCGGCATTACCCAGGGTACAATCTGGACCGTTGAATAGCTACATCTTCTTAATTCTCTAGCCTGGGGTGCCTTTTATACTGTTTTGCTGTCAGAACATCCACTTCTGGCCTCACACAGCCTTCAAGTTCACTACCAGCTAAATACATAAGCACTCTAATCAATCACTCATGAATTACATACAGGGTGACACCCACATATTCCTAGTCCCAGTCTTGCCCCCCAGAAATGTGCATCTTGTACTGCTCAGTACTCTTCTGAATGGTACAAGCCATGCCTGCCAATGGGAGAGGGAGGGTAAAGGGGGTAATTGCCCAGGGGCCTGGGTGATTTAAAAGGGCCCTTTTAAATCAGCCAGGCAGGCCGCAGGGCTAATAGGTGCATTCAGGGTGATGACCGCTCTGTGCCCCACTCTTTGGGGGGCCCTGTGGGCCAGCACGATTGGCCAGCACGGTCAATCCCGGAAGTGATGGATTTGTCACTTCCGCTCCAGGCCCTGCACCCACCTAGGGACGGCCCTGGGGCCCGGAATTGCTGTCAAGAGGCCTGGTGCAAGCTCATAAAAATTCCATCATTTCATCAAAGGAAAATGAAAACATGCCAGCATTATTATCCCAAATGTATTTTTAATCCAAACACCCTGGTTAAGATAAAAACTTTCTGTAGTTAATAAACTTATTTTATTATTTTAAATAGAGCTGTTGATTACTTGGAGTTAACTCACACAATTAACTCAAAAAAATTAATTGCGATTAATCGCAGTTTTAATTTCCCTGTTAAACAGGGAAATTAAATATTTATTAAATACTTTTGGATATTTTTCTACATTTTAAAATATTGATTTCAGTTATAACACAGAATACAAAGTGTACACTACTCACTTTATACTATTTTTTATTACAAATCTTTGCACTGTAAAAATGATAAACAAAAGAAACAGTATTTTTCAATTCACCTCATAAGTACTGTCGTGCAATCTCTTTATTGTGAAAGTGCAACTTACAAATGTACATTTTTTGTTACATAACTGCACTCAAAAAGAAAACAATGCAAAACTTTAGTCCACTCAGTCCTACTTCACGTTCAGCCAATTGCTAAGACAAAACACATTTATTTACATTTACAGGAGATAATGCTACTCACTTTTTATTTACAATGTCACCAGAAAGTGAGAACAGGCGTTCGCATCGGACTTTTGTAGCCGGCATTGCAAGGTATTTACATGCCAGATATGCTAAACATTTGTATGCCCCTTCATGCTTCAGCCACCATTCCAGAGGACATGCTGCCATGCTAATGATGCTCATTTAAAAAAAAAAAAAAAGTGTTAATTACATTTGTGACTGAACTCCTTGCAGGAGAATTGTACATCTCTGGCTCTATTTTACCCCACATTCTGACATATTTCATGTAATAGTAGTCTCAGATGATGACTCAGCACGTTGTTCATTTTAAGAACACTTTCGCTGCAGATGTGACAAAATGCAAAGAAGGTACCAATGTGAGATGTCTAAAGATAGCTACAGCACTCGACCCAAGGTTTAAGAATCTGAAGTGCCATCCAAAATGTGAGCGGGACAAGGTGTGGAGAATGCTTTCAGAAGTCTTAAAAGAGCAACACTCCAATGCAGAAACTAAAGAACCTGAACCACCCAAAAAGAAAATCAGCCTTCTGCTGGTGGCATCTGACTCAGATGATGAAAATGGACATGCATTGGTCCGCACTCTTTTGGATTGTTATTGAGCAGAACCCGTCATCAGCATGGACACGTCCTCTGGAATGGTGGTTGAAGCATGAAGGGACATATGAATCTTTAGCGCATCTGGCATGTAAATATCTTGCGACGCCGGCTACAACAGTGCCATGCGAACACTTGTTTTCAATTTCAGGTGACATTGTGAAAAAGAAGCAGGCAGCATTATCTCCTGCAAATGTAAACAAACTTGTTTTGTCTGAGCAATTGGCTGAACAAGAAACAGGATTGAGTGGATTTGCAGGCTCTAAAGTTTTACATCGTTTTATAATTGAAATCACTATATTTTAAAGTGTAGAAAAACATCAAATATATTTAAATAAATGGTATTCTATTATTGTTTAACAGTGCAATTAATCACGATTAATTTCTTTAATCGCTCAATTAATTGGGATTAATGTTTTTAATTGTTTGACAGACTTAATTTTAAGGGATTACAAGTAATGATGCATAAAATTCAATGTTGGTTACAAAAGAAATACAAGAATAAAATGCAAGATAATGCTTAATTTAATAAACTAACAGAATTCAAAGCAAAGGTTTTCCTCCCCATATGCTGCAGTAAATTTCACGGGCTCGGTCTCCTTTCAATATGGGACCACTCTTTTAGTTCAGTGCCAAGAATCAGAGGGGTAGCCGTGTTAGTCTGAATCTGTAAAAAGCAACAGAGGGTCCTGTGGCACCTTTAAGACTAACAGAAGTTTTGGGAGCATAAGCTTTCGTGGGTAAGAACCTCACTTCTTCATTAGTTCAGTGTCTTTCAGGTATTCATTGATGTTATGAGGTGTGAAGTCAAGCCTTTTCCGCTCCTCTTTATAATTCAATTTCTTGGGCTAAAAAACATCCTTGCTGAGTCATGGTGACAATCACTTGTGGACCTGAGGTTTGAACTGTCCCTGTGATAAAATGTAAATTTTTTATTTGCATCTTTCCTCAGAAAATGGCTGCTTAAGCAGGTGTCTTTTAACACCTGGCTGGGTGTTGACTTGTCCTTTGTTCCTGAGAAACTGGTTTGGGCCTGCTTTTCTTAACTTTGGAGCATCATATAACAAAATTATACAGTAGAATCTTGTAACTTTACATACAATACTGATACACATATTTTACCAGGACAATGATGTTCAGCCGATTGAGTTTTCAACTGATACCACACAAGCCTACTTTGTACAAAATTTATCATACTCTTGTAACGGTGGTGAACAAAATAGTATAGAGCAGTGTTTCTCAAACTGGGGTCTCCGGGCCCTGCTGCTCAACTCCTCCCTCGCCCTCAATCTCCCGGAGGCTATTGAATCCAAACCAGGATATTTCAGATGCTAAAAATCCAGTGACGCAGTGGGGCTAGGGCTCCCTACCTGCCCTGGCTCTGCACTGTTCCCAGAAGCTGCCAGCACATCCCTGTGGCCACAGGAGCAGGGCATGAGGGGGTCTCCACACGCTGCCTCTACCCTGAGTGCTGACTCTGCAGCTCCCATTGGCCAGGAACTGTGGCCAATGGGAGCTGCGGGGGGGGGTACCTGTGGGCAGGGGCAGCGTATGGAGACCCCCATGCCCCCTTTCCCCCCCAGCCTAGGAGCTGCTGCCAGAGAGATGTGCCGGTTGCTTTCAGGAGCTGCCCATTCACCTCCTTCTGCACCCCTCCCGGACCCTGCACACCCTCCAGCACCCAAACTCCCTCCCAGAGCCTGCACCCTGTACCTCTTCCCGCATCCAAACTCCCTTCTAGACCCCACACCCTGAACCCTCTGCCCCAGCCTGGTGAAAGTGAGTGATGGAGGGAGGGGTGATGGAGTGAGCGAGGGGCGGGAAGAGGTGGAGTGGGGGCAGGGCCTGGGGCTCAGTGGTGGGGCTTAGGGGGTCCCCAAAATTTTTAAAATCAAAATGGGGGTCCTCAGGTTGCTAAAGTTTGAGAACCGCTGGTATAGATTGTTACACCCATCCCTAGAGTATGCATTCTCTCTCTTTTTAAGACCCTCAGTTTTCCTCCAACTAAATGAACTAGGCCATTACTATGCTTTTAGAATTAGTATACGTTTTTACAGCTAAAACTTTGACTTAAAAGCCACACAGTTACACATGGTTCTAACAAAACAGCTAATAATTTTAGACATATTTAGGTTAGAGCACAAGATTCCTTCAACCCTCCTCCCCCCAAAATATATATATTTATATCAGCTCTGGCGCTGAAAACATTTTGAATCAAAAAGTTCTCTCATGAGCTACTCAGAGAAAAGCACTACACAGGGCATCAGACAGCACACTAACACCCCCCCCCCACCTCCCATGAATATTTAAATGTTTCATGAAGCAGAGTTAAGTAATTACATTTCAAAATAAGCTTTCTTCTCTGCTCCTCCCAACCCTCCGCTAATAACACAGGGCCAAATCTTGCAGCCCAAGTAAGGGAATGGAAAGTCCTGAATATAGCGAGGTTCTATGAGAGTTTTTAATTCTTGGGAGATCTATAATCATCACCAGGGGGTCGGGGGACACGGTTGTTAGGCCTCTGCCCTGTGAGGCACTCCACTAGCACCTGTGTGGCATTTCCTGGTGACTTTCAATGGGAGTCCATTCACATAGAGCTTTTTGCAGGATTAAGACCTAAGGCCCAGATCCACAAAGGTACTTAGGCCCTAAGTCCCAATGTTGGCTCCACTGCCATCCACAAAACTCCCACCAAACCCTGTAGGTGCCTAAACTTACTTGGTACCGAAGTTTTCAGGATAAAAGTTCACTCAGAACCTAAGTTTTGGCATCTGGGCATGTAGACTGCTGCCTCTCTCTAGGAGTCCGGATGCCTATCTCCCACATAAGCCCCAAAGCGATTCACAAACTGGGGTAATACAGGCGTTCAGCTGCCTGCTTGCTTTTGGGGCCTAATCTGGTAGGCATGTTCAGAGGCTGCCTTCAAGATTGGGTCTCTTTTAAAATGTGACTGAAAGAGAAAGTGGTGCCTACCTTATAATTTTTTAGCCTAGTGGTTAAAATACTCATGTGGGGCTGGGAGACCCAGGTTCAACTCCTCCCTCTGCCTAGGGTTACCATATTTCCACAAACAAAAAAGAGGACACTGGGGGGGGGAAGCCCCACCCTAGCTCCGCCCCGCCCCATCCACTCCCTCCCACTTCCCACCCCCTGACTGCTCCCCTCAGAACCCCAACCCCCCCTGCTTCTTGTCCCCTGACTACCCTCTGCTGAGAACCCCCTACCCTAACTGCCCCCCCCCAGGACCCTACCTGTCCCCTGACTGCCCTGACCCTTATCTACTCGCATGGGTGGCAGGGTTGTAGAAATTTTGGTGGTGCCCAGAACCCCCCACCCCACCTGCCTAAGGCTCTGGGAGGGGGGTTGGGTGGGGGGAGGAGCTCTGGGGTGCAGGTCCTGGGCTGGGGATTAGGGTGCAGGAGGGGTGCAGGTTCTGGGATAGAGTTTGGGTGCTGGGTGCAGGATCCGGGCTGGGGCAGGGGTGGGTGTGCAGGAGGGGGTGAGGGGTGCAGGCTCTGGGATGGAGTTTGGGGGTGAGAGGTGGTACAAAGGGAGGGGGTGCAGGCTTTTGGAGGAAGTTTGAGGGCAGGAGGGGGTGTGTGGGAAGGGGGGAGGGGGATTGGGAGGGAGTTTGGGGATAGGAGGGAATGAAGGGGTGAGGGCTGTGGGTCTGGGGATGAGGGGTTTATGATGCAGGAGGGGGCTCAGGGATGGAGCAGAGGATTAGGGTGTGTGGGGATGAGGGCTGGGGGGTTTGGGGTGTTGGAGAGGCTCAGGGCTAGGGTGGAAGGGCAGGGTAAGGGCAGCCTGTCTTCCCATTAGTGGATGGGGGCACTAGGACCCGGGGGCAGCAGACAGCAGTTGCTGCTGGCTCTGGCAGTACACGCAGACAAGGGAGAGGCAGACAGGGAGGGGGGACCCACGGAGGGGGGGATGCGCAGAGGGGGGATGGCAGGTGGAGGCTGGGGACCCATCCAACACTCCCCTGCTCCCTGACTGCCCCCCCCCCGACTCCTCTTACCATTCTGGCTCCATGTGGGTCGGTTTGTGTGTTACACAGGACTACAGAGAGAGGGAGGGGGGAGCAGGGGAGGGCTCTGGCTGCTGGAGGCCAATGGGAGTGGGTCAATCGGCCTAGCCGCCCAATCAGCAGCCACACTCTGCATGGAAGGGAGGGAGGGAGGCGAGGGAGAAAAAACCCCGGACGTTTTAACCTTGTTACCAATTCCTCCCGGACGGCTATTTAGAGATGCAAAAGCCAGACATGTCCGGGGAAATACGGACGGATGGTAACCCTACCTCTGCCTAATGGAAGAAAGGCTGTGACCAGGGGGTTCCTATCTCTTAGGAAGGCGTGCTAATCACTGAGCGCGGGATACTCCAGTGTAGAACGCTATCAGTCTCTCCTATTGAAGTTGTTGGACTCTGGCTGAATACTGAAAGAGCAACTGAAACAGGGGTCTGGATCATGTTTCTACCACCTCCCAGATGGGCTTCCTAATCACAGGACTACAGTCATTCTCTCTCGCTTTCTCTGAGCCAATGACTGTTCTACTTTGGATAAATAGTTAAATTAGTCACCGGGAAAGAGAGAGAGAGTGAGCATGTGAATTACTTTGTAGTTGAGTGGTTAGAGCATCCCACCCCCTTGGGAAGTGGGAGACTCTGGTCCCCGAGCTTCAATTGCTCTTTCATTATTTAGCCAGAGCGCAACAGCTTCAACAGGAGAAACTGAGGGAGTCCCACATCAGAATAGGTCACAGCCCAGTGGTTAGAGAGCTCTTCTGAGAGGTGGTGAGCTTCTTTTGAAATCCTTTCTCGCCCTCTGGCATGGGTGTGGGGGGGAGGAATGGAACCTAAGACCCCCATATCCTAGCTGGGCTAAAAGTTATAGCACTGCCACTGTCAATTCCTTCTCCAGAGGCCATTTTGTGGTTTGAGGCAGGTTCCTACATTGTTCCTGCAAGAAATGCCTTAGGTGCCTAAAGCCAGCTGACTTCAAGCAGCTGGCTCTTGTTCCTGTATTGCTATACAGAGATAGGCACCTCCCTGCAGTCTGTATTCAGGCATCCGATTCCTGTTTGTGGCTGTCTAGCAGAGAGAGAGAGAGAGAGAGAGAATGTGTTGCTTTCCTGCTCCCAGAACTTAGTGTTCCAGTTCCTGGGCCTATAGGTGTGCATAGCATTGTACCTGCTGCTACATATCTGCCATTTGAACCATTGTTATGTTTTGTTCAGACTGTTGCTGACAATGCTGGTTCATTGTTATTACGTGGTTTGGTTGACTACTGATCTGCGTGTCTTGCTTTGATTTCCTTGTGTTTTGGGATTGCTGTTCTGGGGTGCATCAGAGTGTAACAGAAATAGATACCTAAGTCTTGACTTACACTATCTCTGAGAGAGGAGCTTAGCACACACCCCTTTCATTAGCATCCCCCACTGGCTAACTTAGGTGATTCCCTACCTAGCATGCTGACTTTTGTGGATAACATTCTAAGGTGCCTGCCTCTCTCCATTCATTGTACAGGGAGCCTAGGAGCCTAACTCAGGCTTGGCGGATCACAGTAATCTTCCTGTGATTTTCTAGGTGCCCTGACACTTAGTGTTGCAATGCCCAAGTACATTTCTATTTTCACTGTCTCATGCTGCTTAGGCACTGCTGCAACTGCCTTTCTAGTGAAAATTTATCTAAAATAACTAGCCTCAGTGGTGCTGCACTCTCATAGTGCAGCATGCCTGCCTGCTTCTGGCCCTTTACATTTGGCAGAGTGAGGCAGCCACAGCCCTAAAGTG
Source organism: Trachemys scripta elegans (assembly GCF_013100865.1). Classification (NCBI taxonomy): domain Eukaryota; kingdom Metazoa; phylum Chordata; order Testudines; family Emydidae; genus Trachemys; species Trachemys scripta. Next base: position 113,933,310 of record NC_048298.1, read on the forward strand.
GCCATTTGTGACTGAGGACTGCTCTATATAACTTCCTTTCTTTTTGTTGGTAAGAACCTGTTGTTATATTTCCTCCAGTTTCCACTTTTTATATAGCTGAGGAAAATGCCCCCCCCCCCCTTTTTTTTTTTTTACTTTTTTTCCATGAAGCTTGTGCAACTTTAAAAATAAATGTTACTACAATGTGAGGAAATTGGTTGATAGTTCTGATTTAAAAACAGTATCTGTATACTGTTTATATATATATATAAAATATATATAGTACCACATTAGTATATAGTGTCCATGTTCTCCAGCCTGGGCTCTGCTGCATTTCCTTTAAAAAAATAATTCATAAATAGCTAAGGGATAAAATCTATGAGCTATATTATCCCTCAGAAGGGCTACTACCACATAGGAGATAGGAAATTGCTTGTTTGTGCTGAGCCTTGCTCTTGCAAGCACTTAATGCATATGCTTATCTTTGCACTTGCTGTGGGTACTTTCATTTAAGTTAATTGAGTTAGTCCTGTGTGAAGTTAAGCACACATGTAGGTGCTTTCTGAATCAGAGCCAGTTTCTCCCTCCCAAACCAGCAGAGTTCTCCTGAGGCTCATCTGTGCCACACTTGTTTCTTCCAGCACCTTGACATCATGGAGTCATCCTGTTGGGATTTCCCCACTGTCTGCTGTCCTCAGTCTACACTGCTCTAGGGGGAGTTCCAAATTGCTGAGGCAAGGGAGGAATGGGTAAGTAATACTGAACCTGTCAGAATTCATCTTACATGCTGAATTCTGGTAGGTGTGTTGTGAGGAGGACCATGCTGTGGAAGTCAGCCATCTCTCTTGCTGCAAGCTTTTTAACAGAATAGGGCCTACCATGGGGCTGTGGAAATGGAGTATAATGTCTCAGAGGTGATATCACATAACTCTTTGCCAGTGGGTGTGTGTGTGTTTGTGAGTTAGTTAGTTCAATAGTTTGAGCATTGGCCTGCTAAACCCAGGGTTGTGAGTTCAATCCTTGAGGGGGCCACTTAAGGATCTGGGGCAAATCAGTACTTGGTCCTGCTAGTGAAGGCAGGGGGCTGGACTTGATGACCTTTCAAGGTCCCTTCCAGTTCTATATAAATATAATCGAGATATACCTATCTCTGTGTGTGTGTGTGTGTGTGTGTGTGTATGTATGTTAGGGTTGCCAATTTTCTACTCATACAAAACCAAACACCCTTGCCCCACCCCTCCTCTCCTCACAGGCCCCACCCCTGCCCTGCCCCTTCTCTGGGGCCCTAGCCCCACACATTCCATCTCCCTTCCCTCTGTCGCTCACTCTCCCCATCCTCCCTCATTCACTCACTCATTTTCACTGGGCTGGCTCAGGGTGTGGGGGTGAGGGCTCCAGCTAGGAGTGCAGATTCTGGGGTGGGGCTGGGGATGACAGGTTTGGGGTGCAGGAGGGTGCTCTGGGCTGGGATTGAGGGGTTCAGAGGGCAGGAGGGGGATCAGGGCTAGGGTAGGGAGCCAGGAATGCAGACTCCAGGTGGCGCTTACCTCAGGCAGTTCCTGGAAGCAGCGGCATGTCCCCCTCCCCTCCAGCTCCTACATGGAGGAAAGGCCAGGTGGGTTTGTGCTCTGCCCCCCCAGCTCCCATTGGCCACAGTTCCTGGCCAATGGGAGCTGTGGAGCTGGAGTTTGGGGCAGGGCAGCATGTGGAGCCCCGCGACTGCCGTAAATGCATGACTGTTGTCATTTTACTGTGGGTACAGTGAGAATAGATTTTCCAGAAGATAAATTCTTTGTTATTTATTATTTGTATTTCAGTTGCACTAGAGGCTCCAACCAAATTTGTAGCCCCATTGTTCTAGAAACACATAGTTAGAGACAGTCCCTGCCCAATGACCTTACATTCGAAATAGATAAGTCAAAGAGTATGATAAAACTTCCTTTATCATACACTTCTTATGGGCAGATTAAGGCTATGTCATTACTGCAAATTTAAAAAAAAAAAAGATGTTTTTACATTAAGATAGCTAACTCGAGTTAGCCATCTCACTGTAAAATCCTAGTGGAGATGTAAGGAACGTTAGTATTTAACTCAGGGTAGCTAGTCAAGGATAATCCCAGGGGTTGGTGGGCTGGGGGCATAGAATTGACTTTGACTAGCTACATCAAAGTAAAACTACCTGGGCCTTTTCTCAACCAGTATTTAAAACAGGATGTAAAAAACACATTTTTTTTCTTTTCTTTTCAGTGAAGATGTAGTCTAAGTAATAGGTCCAAGGTTACATAGGAAGTCTGCAGAAGAGGCAGGAAATGAACCTTGATCTCCTGAATCAGTGATTTAACAAGAAGACCACCTTTCCTCTCCTATTAAAGAGACTTGATTAATTTGAATCCTCAATTCCAGTAGCTTCATTTTAGTTCTCTAATTCTATGCTTTTAGTGTAAACGATGAAAAGCTTAGATGACATAGACATAGTATCTAGGATTAAATTTTAATTTAATACTCAAAATATACTTGGATCTATTTTTTAGCTTCTTTTTTATGTTAGAGAGCTCATATTGAATTATTTTGGTCTGATGTTTACTATAAAGACATCTGTATGAGAAACAACGATTACAAAAATTAAAAATTCCCCATTAATTTCCCCTGATACCTCTCCACATATAATACCACTCTGATTTAATAGCTATCTCTGAAACTGAATACTGATGCTGTTGTTACTTGGTTAGCTGAGAAAAGCTACCTATTGCAAAGTTACCATGTCCAAAGCTCACTTTCCAAAGTGAAAGAAGTAAAACGGATTGATTATTCCTATTTTGGTTCTGCTGCAGGTCTTTTCATAATCTTATAGATTTTAAGGCCAAAAGGGACTATTGTAATAATCTGATCTGAAATTTTGTGTACCAGAGGATTTCCCAGGTTGATTTTCTTTTTGGGTGGTTCAGGTTCTTTCATTGTGAAATTCTGTATTATGTCACTACAATGTCTTGTTAAGTGTTTCACACATCAGTATGTACAGTATCCTAATCTTCTTGAGCATATTGTGTATTTTGGGCCATATAATACCCCTGATCTGCAGTGGAAATGCCACTGTTTTCAATGGGAATGCATGCATATATATATGCAAACCATATTAAAATTTGAATGAGTACTGGAGAGTCTTAAAGAACTATGCTTCATGACAAAGAAGTGGGTACATTTTGACCACACTTTTTAAAGCTCTATCTTGTATTCAATTGTCCTTGGTTTTTGTTTTCTGTTTAAAAGAAGTCCTTGCTTTCTTTATTGATTTTTTTTTTTTTTTTTTTTGTCCAGTTTCTCTCTCTCTCTCTCTCGTCAACATGGTCTGGATAAAAGTGATGAAATGGAACCTGTGAGCTATTAAGCGATTTACTTTTGAACAGATGCAATATTGATTTTCTATTTGTTGTGCTGTCAGTCGCTGAAGTGCCTGAAACAACTGCAAGACTAATCAGTAACTTTCTGGGAAATGTCAATTAATGAAACAATTACTGTTCTGGATCACTTTTTTAAAAGAGGCTAATGAAACTCATTGTTAATTGAATTCACATCTTTGTTGCTGGTATGCTTGATTACCCCAGTAGTGTTTTTAATGTGGAAGAGGAAAGGTTGAAAAAGAGTAGATGAGTAATGAAAAGATAACAGATCCAGGATTTCACCTGTACGCAGGGCTGGCTCCAGGTTTTTTGCTGCCCCAAGAAAAAAAAAAGGGGGGGGGCGAAGCGCCAAAAAAACCACAAACAAAAACAAAAAACCCAGAGTGCCACCGCCGAAGCAAAAAAAACCCCAAAAAAGGAATGCCGCCCCTTGAAAAGTGCCTTCCCAACCACGTGCTTGGAACGCTGGTGCCTAGAGCCGTCCCTGCCTGTACAATTGACGTCAAAGGCAAAATTCCCATTGACTTCAGTGAGGACACGATTTCACTCTGTGTTTCCTGGAAGGTTTTTCAAGATATGAAATGCAAAACATTATACACGAAAAGGAATACAGTGATCCATGGAAATGTGACACCAATAATTGCTTTCTATCTATCTATCTAGAAAGATGTTGAGCTCACACCTGTGTTCCCATCACAGTTCCCACATGATACTGATTTTTTGTCACTTTTGACCCTTTGAATCACTGATGACTAACATCCAGGTTCCTGTTTTTTACGTTCTTCCTAGACTGACCCAGTGTTAAGTGTACCTTTTTAATTTCTTTTTTTAAAATCCGGTCTTTAAAACTGTTAACTTTAATTAGGTCACTTAAGCTTTTCCTAGTTTGAGGGGAAAAAATTCCTTTTTTTTTTTTTTTTTTAGATTAACTAATCACTTAGTGGAGCTTTCCTCCAGTGGTATCATAGCAAAGATTAAAATTGCCTGGAATTATGGCAAGGAAGGGCGATGGAGATTAAAGAGAATTTTTTATGAATTTTACCTTTGTCCCTGAAGACTTTCTTTACAGTATTGTAGCTCAAGGTAAAATTGTTAAAAGGCTGGCCTTGAGTATATCACATAACCATTGTGAGGCCTCAGTTTCCCCATGCCTTAAAATGAGAAGTGTGATGCCTGCCTTTGTAAAGTCCTTTGAGATCTACAGAAAGAAAAGCACTAAGTGTTACTGTTTGATTACTTGCCTATTCTCAGGGTGCTTGCTTAAATCATATTACTGTCAATGAGAGTTAAATATATGGGAGGAGACTGACGCCTTCTATCACAAATTGAGCAGGGCAGAAAATAGCTTTCCAATCCCACAAGACTTTTTGAGGTTTAAAAAAATTTTCCTCTCCCAAATTGGGATGAAGAGTCAATCTCTCAAAAAAATTGATGAACTAAACATAAAAATTAGATCAGTAAAAATTTCTTTTCAATTTCAAAATGTTTTTGTTTCAATTTTAACTTTTTACGAGAAATGACCTTACAGTTTGAAATAAAACTCATTTCTAAATAAAAATGAGACACTTGACAATTTCAAAACTTATTTCAAAATGGAAATTCAAAACTGACCCTTTTCTGCAAAAAGTTTCAGCTTTGATGAATCTGCATCTTCAGAAAATTGCCAACCATCTCTAATCAGCAGTTTGAGCCGCACTAAAGTGCTCTGAGTCTTTAAAAAATGCCTATCTAGGGAATAGATGTCACGTTCCTAGTATTAAGGGTCTACATGGATGCACCGTCTTGCTTGCCAGATAATGAGTTTGAGGGGGTTGAAAACGCCATCACTTCATATGGAGTGTTATTACAGTGGCTATTAGTTATATAGTTAATTACATATAATGCTAAATTAGAGTTTTCCAATGCTGATTATAATTGGTTGTTCTGTTGCACATGGAATTTTTAATGGTGTGTGGTTTAAATTGTAGTTCCGGGGTGGTAGTTAAATGGGATTTCTTCAGTAGTGAATTGACACCTGTAATTGGATAATGGATTAATTGAAGCAGATTTAGCAATTAAAAAATTTTATTTATAGTTGGAAGAGATTTCTCACTCCTCTCCTTCCCCCTTGTTTGTAACTCTTTGTTTAAGTGAAAGTAATAACCTTGCTCACAGCTAATAGATCTGTTTTGAGTAAAGGTGGATATAAGAGAGAGTCAGATCTGGATTGGCTTTAGGCCAGGATTGGGGCCTAATCAGGGCTAGAGCTCAGATTCAACTCAGTTGTTGAAATTTTGAAAACTTTTTTGTGAGAAATCCATTCAAAAAGGCAGTATTCTTGCAAGATCTACTGATCTCATGAAATATCCACCATCCTAAAGGAAGTGGGTCAGCTGTGGGTGTTGTTTTTTTGTTTTGTTTTGTTTGTGTCTGTGAGAACTTCATCATTGTAGTACAAAGTCTCAAGAGAATGACCCATTTCCTCAGAATTTTGGCAACAGCCAAACTGCTTCTGGGAAAAGAAGCCATCTTCTTTGTATGTGACCCAAAGACAAAATGATGGAGGTGGCTTGCAATCCAGGGTCTGGACTCTGAATTTTCCCTGCCTTCACAGTTAGGTGGAATTTGTTTTAGTCCATCTTTACTTCTGACTTGTTTTCCTTTTCTGTGGTTTGACGACATACTTGAGCATTATAATGTGCTTGGAAGTAAAACACACATGGCCATGCTCAGGGGAAGATACAGTTTTGCTTCCTTTCCTGACTTTTTTTGATTATTGCTAGTTTCTTGGTCCTTTTTTCGTGGAGCAGGAATGGCGTGGGCAATGGGAAAAGAGATTATTCGTTGCTGACATGAACTGGGTAAGGGATTCTCATGGGTTCTCAGGGCTCCTTGAAGACAAACTGGGGTGAAATTAAATTGGGACTGTTTGTGATGTTTGCAGCTACATGCCTAATACAGTGGGGTCTTGGTCCGTGACTAGGGCTCCTAGTGCGATGATAATACAAATAATAAATAATAATGATCTGTAACTATTGAGATTTTAGTGTCTGTGCGCTGCACTTTACACTTCGGTGAGTCTTTAGCCTGCAGCTGCCATTTTGTGAGTTAGTGTTGATGCAGCATGTCATAGAGGAGACCTATGCTCTGCTCCCTTCTGAGGACTTGAATTTGGGGGTTTTTTGGTCATAAATCCTGCACAGAGGTCTCTGTAGAGGCAGAGGCCTGTTGAAGTCAGGCACTTGGCATGGTGTGTGCTTTGCCAAACTGGAGCCTTGTTTTATTGTTTTCTTTAAAGGAAAATAATTGAGTTTGTGGCCCTCTCCTTTTTTTTTCTCTGCTGCTATTGATGTATAAGAGAGAGCCTGAAATATTGTGGTTTTTGAAGATTTTCTTGTTGCGGGTTTTTCACAATAGAAATTCAGGTCCTTTATAGACTGAAAAGAGAACTACCAAAATGATGACATTAAAAGATTGAAGAGGGTACAACCGGAGTTATTGGGGGAGGTGGGGGGGGGGGATATTCAGCCAGACTGTAAAAAACTGTTTGTTTTTTTTGTTTAGTTTTTGTTAACACCAGATTAACGGCAATGATGAATTAATATTAATAATGCAGGAAGCCTTTATTAAAGATTCAGTACCTTCACCCTTTGATTAAGGGGCTAAGAGCTCATAATAAACATCCTTTATACCTGCCAGAGGTCCTTCAAAAAAGCTAGGGGTCAGGGAGATGACTTTCTTGATATTTCTAAGGTAAAAAGCAAAAAACCACCTTTCAGGCCTTCTTAATACTTAAGGGGAACAAGACCAAATTTTTGGAGGTCCCTTTTAATCTAAAAGTTTCCATAAACCATTGCTCTAGTTTATATGCATCCTGGCTCCCCTTCAGCCCATCAAGTAAAATTTTATTTAGAAAATGTCAGAACTAAAGACCTCAATTTTTCAAAATGAAATCGTTTTGTATTTCTATTTTGCAGAGAATTTTCAAATGTTTTGTTTTCATTCCAAATCAGAATCCTAAATCTCTAAATCCTCTGAAATGGAATTGCTGTCCTCTGCCTAGCTCTACTTACAATCTATATAAACAAGACAGACAAAAGGTAGGGGACAGTGAACAGCTAGAGTGAATAGAATGGTGTGTTAGTATCACTACATAATTTTAATTCTTTGGGTGGAGTGGAGTGAGGTGGGGGATTAGCTATTCAGAAAGAAAAAGGGAAGGGAGAGAGGGGGACAGGACAGAAGAGAAGAGAAGAGGGAGGGACAGAAGCTATGAAGAGGAGGTGGTGTGAGGCTGATGGGAAGACTGAGGGAGATAGCGGGAGGGGACTGGATGTTGTCTTTTGCTCTTCACACAACAAATATATCAGGAAGGAACCACAGTGGTAGGGTGGAGTCCAATTAACTGTGTTCACAAGCATATATAACATGCAAGGCCTAGCTATATATACACACTACGGCTCTGGTACAGTTCTGGCAGCTTCTGAAATAAGGCTCGTGAACTATTTCAAGTGTATTGCCCAATTCCTATACACTACATGGTGCAAACAGCCAATCAGCCCAAGGCAGAGACTGTCTGGTCCAACCTGTAGAAGACACACTGATTACATCATTACTATCTATCAGCCCAAAGCTGTAAAATCTGCTGTTGCTGCTCCTGTTCTTGGTCCTACCAGCTTCAGTTTCTTTGGCCCATAAGGCTGGCTCCTCCTTGCCCATGTGGTTCAGGTTATTGGTGTTCCCAGAAGGGTGTGTGTGTGTGTGTGTGAGAGAGAGAGACTCCCCTGCACAGTTCTGGGTCCAAGATCAGTGTGTGGAGGGAGGTGGTTCTGGCTGGGTCCCATCTTTTCCCCCATCAGTGCAATGCTGAGGTTGCTTCAGTTCCTTTGGGCCCTCAAAAAACCTGTTCACCTTTTCTCCTCATGTGAACTACTCTTCTTCTGCCCCCTATGCACTTTGTTCACCAAGTTAGTCTTGAATATTTAAAGATGAACTACAAATATTCTATAAAATATTAATGAAAAATGGTCTCCTCTCGCTGACATAAGATTAGCTGTGCATTGTTTGGCAGTTTTGCCTGGATTTGCTAAACCAAATAACATAAAATCTCACAGCAACCTTTGGCATATAAATGAATTTGAAGTAATAGTTTATTGATATTCTCCATTATAATACAGTGCATATGGTTGTATTCATTCAATAAAGTTTTATATTAAAAGAAATGTAACCTATAATCCTGCCACCAACTGCAAACAATTAATGTTAGCTTCTAAAATGAAAGTCCTGTTAGCTTCATTCTCAGAAATCAGTATCTTTATTGCATCAATGCATGTTAATCAACAACAAATAATATAGCTACTTAAAATGATTTTTAATTTCATTGTATACTTAGGAAATACATTGTTGGTTTTTTTTTAATCAGTGGTTTCTTATGCTGGGAGGACAAAAATGTATCTTAGACCGATCCAGCTTTTCAGGAAACACAATATTCAGATAACAGGTCCTTAATCATATTTTTCTTTCAACAAACCTGCTTCGCTGGCATGTTTTGAGAATTGATACACAATCTGTCCATCTGAGCAATGCCATACTTGAAATCTGTTTTATGCAGCCCTCTCATAATAAGAGTATAAATCAACAGAAAGCATTTAAATTGTCTTCCTTGCGTTTGCAAACATTGGGTCAAGTTATGCTGTCCTTGCTTTCAATTATAATTCAGCGTAGGCTTTGCTTAAGTAAGGACTGCAGGATTTGGGCCTTAAAAATATTTTAAAAAGCATAATAGTGTAATTAGTAATTAAAATAATAGTCAGGGTAATAGTGTAATTAAAAAACAAACAAACCAAGAAGACATCATTTTTCCGTACTAAAACAAATTAAATTAGATTTGTAACGTGTTTTCTCTCTCTCTCTCTCTCTCTCTCTTTTTGGATATTCTGATGCATACGGTGTAATGTTTCCTGTTATAAAGGATAGTTGTGTTTTCAACTTTTCTGTTCAGTAAATTATATTTGCTGCATTTAGAATATTGCCAAAAGTGGGTAAAATACAATACTTTCTCTGCTATGTTTAATTTCCAGTAAACTGTTGGTTTCAAACGGAAACAAAACTTAGTGAAATTCAAGAGTTGTGAAAGTATGCAAATTGAAAATGACCCAAAACAGTTCAGTAAAACCTATGTGCACCACAAGAGGTGAGTTTTTTGCAGTCGGGTTTTCAAGGTTCTGTGCCCAGTTCTGCCATTGACTTACTCTATGACCTTGGGGAAGACACTCCTCTTCTGTGCCTCAGTTTCTTCATCTTTAATAATTTGTATATAATAGTTCTTGCTTCTCAGGGATATTGTAAGCCTGACAAGTACAAAGCATGCAGCGATTGTATGTATACAGATAGTCCGAAATCTTCTGACTGGCTCTCAGAATTATACCCCTATAAAATGGTTGTGAGCAGAAGCGCTTCCTGAACAAATGAAGAGACCAAGCAGCGCACTCTGCTTAAGAAGCCATGTATGCATTGATATTACAACATGACATGGCTTTTCAAACTGGAGCAAAGGCTACTATGTGACCTTTGACATGTTTTTCCTCCTTAAGACTTCTTGGCATGCTGGATAGTGTAGCTAAGGTTTGGTAAAAGACATGCACTGAGTTCTGTCAGCTGCATTTTCCATGTGAGAATTTTTGAAGACTTTCCACATTTTAGCCTCTACAACTTTTTGCTAACTCCCTTCATGTATTTTGAATTAGATTAATTTCACTAGAAATTATGGAGGAAATTATGGATTTATGTGTAGTGTTGGGGAAGAGCCGGTGGTCGTGGTACTCTTAGGTACCAGTGACATAGGGAAAGATAGGAGAGAGGTCCTGAAGGACAAATTTAGGCTGCTAGGTAAGAGATTGAAGTCCAGGTCCTCCATGGTAGCAGTCTCTGAAATGCTTCCAGTTCCACGCGCAGGGCCAGTTAGACAGGCAGAACTGCAGGGTCTCAATGCATGGATAAAACAATGGTGTAGGAAGGAGGGGTTTAGATTTATTTAGGAACTGGGGGACCTTTTGGGATAGGGGAAGCCTATACAGGAAGGATGGGCTCCACCTAAAACAAAATGGAACCAGAATGCAGGCACTTAAAATTAAAAAGGTTGTAGAGCAGTTTTTAAAGTAAGGGCTGGGGGAAAAGCCGACAGGGACAGAGGAGTACATGGTTCACACAGAGACATTCCTTATGGGAGGATCTATTTATGGAGATTCTCTATGTCCTAGTAAGGAGGAGAGGATGAAAGATGATAAAATACAGGTAGGATATGATGAGAAACAGTTAATTGAAAGAGTCTATTCAATTACATCATGTAATGGCAGACAGCTAAAAAGTAACAATTTTAAGTGCTTATATAAAAATGCTAGACATCTAAATAATAAGATGGGTGAACTAGAGTGCCTCATATTAAATGAGGATATTTATATAATAGGCATCACAGAAACTTGGGGGAATGAGGATAATCAATGGGACACGGTAATACCACGGTACAAAATGTATTGGAAGGACAGAACAGATCGTGCTGGTGAGGGAGTGGCACTATATGTGAAGGACAGCATAGAATCAAATGAAGTAAAAATCTTAAATGAACCAAACTTTACCATAGAATCTCTATGGATAGTAATTCCATGCTTGAATAATAAGAATATAGCAGTAGGGATATACTGCCAACCACCTGACTAGGATGGAGACAGTGACTGTGAAATGCTCAGGGAGATTAGAGAGACTATAAAAATAAAAAACTCAGTAATAATGAGGGGGGGATTTCAACTATTCCCATACTGACCGGGTACATGTCACCTCAGGATGGGGATGCAGAGATAAAGTTTATTGATACCATAAATGACTGCTTCTTGGAGCAGCTAGTCCTGGAACCCACAAGAGGAAAGGCAATTCTTGATTTAGTCATCAGTGGAGGATCTGGTCCAAGAGGTGAATATAGTTGAACCACTTGGTAATAATGACCATAATATAAGTAAATTTAACATCCTTGTGGAGGGGAAAACACCACGGCAGTCCAGCATGGTAGCATTTAATTTCAGAAAGGGGGACTACACAAAAATGAGGAAGTTAGTTAAACAGAAATTAAAAGGTACAGTGCCAAAAGTGAAATCCCTGCAAGCTGCTTGGAAACTTTTAAAGATACCATAATAGAGGCTCAACTTAAATGTATATCCCAAATTTAAAAACAGAGAGAACCAAAAAAGGGCCATCATGGCTAAACAACAAAGTAATAGAAGCAGTGAGAGGCAAAAAGGCATCCTTTAGAAAGTTGAAGTTAAATCCTAATGAGGAAAATAGGATGGAGCATAAACTCTGGCAAATGAAGTGTAAAAATATAATTAGGAAAGCCAAAAAAGAATTTGAACAGCTAGCCAAAGACTCAAAAAGCAATAGCAATTTTTTTTAAGTACATCAGAAGCAGGAAGCCAGCTAAACATCCAGTGGGGCCACTGGACAATCAAATTGCTAAAGGATCGGAGGGGTAGCTGTGTTAGCCTGAATCCACAAAAACAACGAGGAGTCTAGTGGCACCATAAAGACTAACAGATTTATTTTGGCATAAGCTTTCATGGGTAAAAAAGATGCTAAAGGAGCACTCGAGGGTGATAAGGCCATTGTGGAGAAACTAAGTGAATTCTTTGCATCAGTTTTCACAGCTGAGGTTGTGAGGGAAATTCCCAAATCTGAGCCACTCTTTTTAAGTGACAAATCTCTAGGAACTGTCCCAGATTGAGGTGTCATTAGAAGAGGTTTTGAAAGAAATTGATAAACTAAACGGTAATAAGTCACCAGGACCAGTTGGTATTCACACATGAGTTCTGAGGGAGCTCAAATGTGAAACTCCAGAACTACTAACTGGTATGTAACCTATCATTTAAATCAGCTTCTGTACTAAATGACTGGAGGATAGCTAACGTGATGCCAATTTTTTAAAAGGGCTCCAGAGGTGATCCTGGCAATTACAGGCTGATTAGCTTGACTTTAGTTTCAAACAGTTTGCCTGGTACTGTAGTAAAGATTAGAATTGTCAGACACATAGATCAACATAATTTGTTGGGAAAGAGTCAACATGGTTTTTGTAAAGGGAAATCATTCCTCACCGATCTACTAGAATTATTTGAGAATGTCAACAAGCATGTGGAAAAGCGGCATCCAGTGGATAGATTCATAGATTCTAAGACTGGAAGGGACCTCGAGAGGTCATCGAGTCCAGTCCCCTGCCCTTATGGCAGGACCAAATACTGTCTAGACCATCCTGGATAGACATTTATCTAACCTACTCTTAAATATCTCCAGAGATGAAGATTCCACAACCTCCCTAGGCACTTTATTCCAGTGTTTAACCACCCTGACAGTTAGGAACTTTTTCCTAATGTCCAACCTAGACCTCCCTTGCTGCAGTTTAAACCCATTGTTTCTGGTTCTATCCTTAGAGGCTAAGGTGAACAAGTTTTCTCCCTCCTCTTTATGACAACCTTTTAGGATGAACTTATATTTTCAGAAAGCCTTTGATCAGGTCCCTCACCAAAGGCTCTTAAGCAAAGTAAGCTGTCATTGGATAAGAGGGAAGGTCCTCTCATGGATCAATAACTGGTTAAAAGATAGGAAACAAAGGGTAGGAATAAATGGTCAGTTTTCAGAATGAAGAGAGGTAAATAGTGGTGTCTTCCAGGGTCTGTACTGGGACCAGTCCTATTCAACATATTCATAAATAATCTGGAAAAGGGGGTAAACAGTGAAGTGGCAAAATTTGCAGATGATACAAAACTACTCAAGATAGTTAAGGCCATCGCAGACTGCAAAGAGTTAAAAAGGAATCTCACGAAACCGGGTGACTGAGCAACAAAATGGCAGATGAAATCGAATGTTGATAAATTCAAAGTAATGCACATTGGAAAACATAATCCCAACTATACATATAAAATGATGGGGTCTAAATTAGCTGTTACCATTCAAGAAAGATCTTGGAGTAATTGTGGATAGTTTTCTGAAAATATCCACTCAATGTGCAACAGCAGGCAAAAAAGCTAACAATGTTGGGAACCATTAAGAAAGGGATAGATAATAAGACAGAAAATATCATATTGCTTCTTTATGCATCCATGGTATGCCCACATCCTGAATACTGCATGCAGATGTGGATGCCCCATCTCAAAAAAGATATATTGGAATTGGAAAAGGTTCAGAAAAGGGCAACAAAAATGATTAGGGGTATAGAACAGCTTCCGTATGAGGTGAGATTAATAAGGCTGGGACTTTTCAGCTTGAAAAAGAGATGACTAAGGGGGAACATGATAGAGGTCTGTAAAATCATTACAGGTATGAAGAAAGTAAAAAAGGTAGTGTTATTTACTCCTCATAACACAAGAACTAGAGATCACCAAATTAAATTAATAGGCAGCAGGTTTAAAACAAACAAAAGGAAGTATTTCTTCACACAATGCACAGACAACCTGTGGAACTCTACCAGAGAATGTTGTGAAGGCCAAGTCTATAACAGGGTTCAAAAAAGAACTAAATATATTCATGAAGGATAGGTCCATCACTGGCTGTTAGCCAGGATGGGCAGGGATGGTGTCCCCAGCCTTTGTTTGCCAGAAAATGGGAATGGGTGACAGGGTGATCACTTGATGATTACCTATTCTGTTCATTCCCCCTGGGATACCTGGCACTGGCCACTGTCGGAAGACAGGATACTGGGCTAGATGGACCTTTGGTCTGACCCGGTATGGCCGTTCTTATGAGTCTGGTGAGCAATGTGGTTCTGGCAGCTAAGTGGAAGCTAGAATTTAAAAAAAAAAAAAAAAAAAAAAAAAAAACAACAACCACACACTTAAAAAAAAAATGCTGACTCTTACCTGTTTGAAGGAAGAGAGAGACTTCGTTGGTCATTTTTCTTTTAAGAGGTACTCAGATACTATGGTCATGGAGGACAATATGAGTACCAGGATAGACAGATTTCGTAGAAGTATTTCCATCTCTGCATCTAAGGAGTTTATTTTTCACATGTATTACGTTCCTGTATTGTGGAAGAGGATCATAAAATCATAGGACTGGAAGGGACCTCGAGAGGTCATCTAGTCTAGTCCCCTATACTCAAGGCAGGACTAAGTATTATCTAGACCATCCCTGACAGGTGTTTGTCTAACCTGCTCTTAAAAATCTCCAACAATGGAGATTCCACAACCTCCCTAGGCAATTTATTTCAGTGCTAAAGCACCCTGACAGTTAGGAAGTTTTTCCTAATGTCCAACCTAAACCGCTCTTGCTGCAATTTAAGCCCATTGCATCTTGTCCTATCCTCAGAGGTTAAGGAGAATAACTTCCCTCCTCCTTGTAACAACCTTTCATGTACTTGAAAACTGTTATCATGTCTCACCCTCAGTCTTTTCTTCTCCAGACGAAACAATTTTTTCTATCTTCCCTCATAGGTCATGTTTTCTAGACCTTCAGTCATTTTTGTTTCTCTTCTCTGGACTCTCTCCAATTTGCCCACATATTTCCTGAACTGTGGTGTCCAGAACTGGACACAATACTCCAGTTGAGGCCTAATCAGTTCAGAGTAGAGTGATAAAATTACTTCTTGTGTCTTGCTTACAACACTCCTGTTAATACATCCCAGAATGATGTTTTTTTGCAACAGTGTTACAAAAAATACTTTACACCTGTGAGAGTTCTAGGGGAAATCCCAGACTTCAGTTTTCTATATTGTCCTTCTCTCCTGTAATGAACACTTTGCAGAGTAGAGCAGAAGAACTATTTCTTGTGTCTTAGTTACCACAGTCCTGCTAATGCAGCCCAGAATGATGTTTTTTTTGTTTGCAACAGTGTTACACTGACTCGTATTTAGCTTGTCATCTTGCATCTGAAGAAGTGAAGTTCTTACCCACGAAAGCTTATGCTCCCAATACTTCTGTTAGTCTTAAAGGTGCCACAGGACCCTCTGTTGCTTCTCTGGGAACAGTTTTCCATCCAGTTATGCACCCACCTTATAGTAGCTCCATCATGTGAGACCGTATCAAAAGCCTTACTAAAGTCAAGATATACCACATCTACCACTTCCTCCCCTATCACAAGGCTTGTTACGTGGTCAAAGAAAGCTATGAAGTTGGTTTGCCGTGATTTGTTCTTGACAAATCCATGCTGACTGTTACTTATCACTTTATTATCTTCTAGGTGTTTGTAAATGATGGCTTAATTATTTGCTCTATTATCTTTCTGGGTACTGAAGTTAAGCTGACTGGTCTGTAATTCCCTTGGCTGATAAAAGAGACCCTGAAGTTGGAAACTGATTTACACTTATGACTGTTGTTCCCTTTCACAAGGGTTTTATTTATGGAAATATTAACTCTTTCCTTGGTGAAAATGTGGTGGACATAAAGTATCTGCTTACCTTCTGTTGACCCACAGATATTGAATAATGCCTTACATGCACAATCCAGTCCCTATAAAATCCATATCTATTTAAAATTAATCTTCATTTTACGGCATTCACTCCAGAAGAAGCCCAGTATAGAAGTCATAATTTTAAATCGACAGAACAATAACAATAAACTGATCCCATGAATACCTATGATAATTCAGACTAGAGAGGGGCCTGAGCTGCAAAAATTGCATTTGGAGTCAAACTTTCTCAGAATTTGGTGGTGCACATATCAGTGGTTTTTAATTTAATCCATTATAGACCTATAGAGGAGTCAGCTGCATGGTTCAGTTCTACCACACACCTTCAAAGTTATGCAGTCTTTGGATCCAGGCATTTGTTTTGATCCTATTTATAATCCAGATTGGATGTTTATGGGGTAAAAGTTCAAAATGGTGCACCAGGACGTTAAATGTCCAAATCCCTCTGCCAGGCTTTGAAAATTTGGTACATCATTACATCCTTCCCATGCTGCTGCTGGCGCACAGGCTGGAAACTAGTCTTTTCCATGCCTCTCTGTCATTTGCTGCTGCTTCCATCTGCTCTGTGGTGTTGAGACTGACTGCTCTGCCCTCCCTGCTAAAGGTTCTTTCTCCGGTTTCTTTTGTGGGGGGAAATGAAGGCGCCCCATTTGACAGCCTCATGTGGGGTCTGTGTGTAGGCATCTGGAGTACATGGCTCAGTATATGTCTCGTGCTTCCTTCTAAATCTGATGGAGATGAGCTAGTTGGTGATTTCTCAGAGCTCTTCACTGGTAATGAAGGCTTTCCAACCAATGCCCAAAATCTTTCTTAGGCACTTATTTTCAAAGGTGTCTAGTTTTCTGTCTAATGTTTTGTCTCCAGCTTTCACAGTCATACGTTAGCATTGAGAGAATGTTTGAATTGAAAATTCTCTGTTTTGTTCTGGTGCTGTAGATCTTTGATTTCCATATGTTGTTGAGTTTAGTGAATGCTGCTGATGCCCTTCCTACCCTTAATGTCACTTCCTTCTTGAAGTCTCTCTTGGCTAATGTGGTGCTGCCCACGTAGGTGAAGTGTTCTACTTTCTTGATATTTTTTGCCTTCTAATGTGATGCTATTACTTGATGTCTGGGTATCAAGGATGTTAGTTTTAGCATGAATAATTTTGAGCCCTCTTTAGCCTGATGTTTTTGCTAGGTTGTCTCTTTGTTTCTAACTTTTTGGAGATGTTGCTCAGTAGTGTGATGTGATATCAACAAAGTCTGGATCATTAAAATATTTGCCATTGACCCATGCCATACCAATGTTTGTGTTGCTGATACACTTCTTCAAAATCCAGGCTATGTCAACGCCAAAGAACAGTGGTGATAAAATGCATTCCTCTTCATGCCAGTGTCTACATTGAACCACTCTGTTGTTTAGTTGTTCACCCTTACAGAGCATTTCACATTTCTGTTTGTGGCATTTATGATGATGGCCACTTTTGCTGGGATTTCATAGGACTGAAGTATATTATGCAATGTATGTATGTGCCAGCTGTCAAATGCCTTTTGAAACTCAAGAAATCATTATGAGGGGAGCTTGCCATTGTATACATTCTTCTCCGATGGCCTGATCTACCCAGGTTCTCTGAAACCAGCCTGTTCTTCTCTAAGCTTTGCATCTACTGCCTCTTTCATCCTATAGAGTAGCAGTCTCATAGACTTTAAGGTCAGAAGGGACCATTATGATCATCTAGTCTGACCTCCCGCATGATGCAGGCCACAAAGCTGTCCCAACCCTTTCCCTTGACTCTGCTGTTGAAGTCCCCAAATCCTGTGGTTTAGAGACTTCAAGTAGCAGAGAATCCTCCAGTCTGCAGGAGACCTTCCCTACAACAGACTAACTCCTTTTCATACCAACAGAACTCCACTGGCCATCACCTACAGTCCTCCGCTTAAACCTCTCCAACGCATCATCAGTGACCTACAACCCATCCTGGACAATGATCCCTCGCTTTCACAGACTTTGGGAGGCAGGCCAGTCCTTGCCCACAGACAACCCGCCAACCTTAAGCATATTCTCACCAGCAACCACGCACCACACCATAACAACTGTAACTCAGGAACCAATCCATGCAACAAACCTTGATGCCAACTCTGCCCACATATCTACACCAGCAACACCATCACAGGACCTAACCAGATCAGCTACAACATCACCGGTTCATTCACCTGCACGTCCACCAATGTTATATATGCCATCATGTGCCAGCAATGCCCTTCTGCTATGTACATTGGCCAAACTGGACAGTGACTACATAAAAGGATAAATGGACACAAGTCAGATATCAGGAATGGCAACATACAAAAACCTGTAGGAGAACACTTCAACCTCCCTGGCCACACAATAGCAGATGTAAAGATAGGCATCTTACAGCAAAAAAACTTCAGGACCAGACTCCAAAGAGAAACTGCTGAGCGTCAGTTCATTTGCAAATTTGACACCATCAGATCAGGATTAAACAAAGACTGTGAATGGCTAGCCAACTACCGAAGCAGTTTCTCCTCCCTTGGTGTTCACGCCTCAACTGCTAGCAGAGGACCTCACCTTCCCTGATTGAACTAATCTCGTTATCTCCATACTGATTCTTGCCTGCATATGTATACCTGCCTCTGGAAATTTCCATTACATGCGTCTGACGAAGTGGGCATTCACCCACGAAAGCTTATGTTCCGATACATCTGTTAGCCTTAAAGGTGCCACAGGACCCTGTTGCTTTTTAGAGATCCAGACTAACACTGCTACCCCTCTGATACTTGACTCCTCTCCATTTGTTATAGTCAGTACGATCACCCTCTTTTGAGTATTCTGAAAACGATTCTATGTTTCCACTGGTCAGGAGAGGTTTCTTCCCCACCCCGCCCCCAAACTTCGCTGCACAGTTCTGTCAGTTTTTGTTAGAGTGATGGTGTTGAGTGCTTTTAGCATTTTTGCTGTGATTTTTATCATCTCCCTCCTCTTTATTTTTCAGCTTCTTGATTGCAGACTCTACTTCTGCAGTCTCTATTGGACCGATGTTAATGTCAAGTTGACAAATTAGCATGTTCCATCAAAATCTGGTGCTGAAGAGGGGCTGGGGTTGTTGAGGAGTTCTTAGAAACCTTACCTCTTAATAATGTATGATTGATAAGTCATTAAAAGTTCAGTTTGGCTAAGCATCCAGTAGTTCAAATGTTTATCAGAACCAATTGCGTCTGCAAAATTGGTCTGGAAATCTTAAAATAAGTCTTTCTCCATTATTTCAGTTCATTCATATCCATTCCTGCCAGTACCACAGCGATGGATTCACAGGCATCTGGACTAGATTTTAAATATAAGCACCTGTAGGAGAGACCATTGTAGCAGGAACATAATATAATAGACAGGGCTGATAGCTCTGCCTGTTATTAAAGTTGCTCAACACTTCCCATTATAAGACCCCGTTTTCAGTTGATATTAACTTTGCCAAACTTTAACCATTTGGGCTGAAATTTACCATGCCAGGTGTCTGCCCGAAGCTGAATTATTCTGGAAAATATCAGCAAAAAAGGTTGTCCTCTCTGAGAAGAAGTCTAGGGACATACCTTGTTTTCAATGTTAAAAAAAATTCTGGTGAGCTTTTCTTTGGAAAGCTTTGGAGCAAGAATGTGAAATTAGACAGGAGGTGGCCTTTGTGTCTCCAGGAAAATCCACTGACATTTGGCCAAAATTATCAACTTTTTTAAAAAAAACCCAGTTTGCAAATGCTGAGTAGATACTCCTTGTGTTTTTTAGCAGCTAAAATCTCTGAAGATTCTGTCCCCACTGAGCATTCTCCAGCTTTTGACAACATAGACTGTGCATGCAACATCCCCACAAAGCAACTGAGCATGTGCCAGCACAGAGCTACAGGGGTGAAGTTGGATTTTTCCCTGTAATGGTTGCTCCTGGTTGGTAGGGAGAAAAGAGAGATCTGATAAGGAGCCAGGATGTAGAGGGAGACCTGGTCAAAAAGACATGAACAAGGAGTCTGAGTCGGGGGGAGGAGGGGGAGCTGTGGAATGGAGGAGTCTGGGGACAGCTGGGCAAGACGACTTGATTTTGCTGCAGTAAATGGTCTTTTAACGTAGGTTTTTGTGTGTGGAGTTGATACAATAGATTACAGTAAAGCAAATTCAGAATCTATGAACTTTTTGTGTTTCTCTTCAGGTCAGCAAAATCATCAGTCCTTTTATGTTTATATTCTTGCTGTGTTATTCCTAGTGCTGAAAAATCTTAATCCCTTTAGGGTTTTTTGGGGGATTTTTTTTTTTTTTGAGGGAGAAAAAAAGTCTGGCAGTTGGGATAGCACTGGGATAGCACAAACATCAAATGTGTTGTGTGAACATCTGGAAAACCTGACATTAAATATTGTGTTCAGCGATCCAAGTCCTTGACACTGGAATTGCTGCATGATCTCTGTTCTCAGAGATCAACATAAAGTGAGGCTTTTTCTAGGCGAAGTGGGTGAAGTGTCTATTGAGCCATTTATCAAGGGTTTCTGTCACTTTGCAAAGTTCAGCAGACGGTCATGAGGGGTTCAGAAAGCACACTTTAACAGAACACTAATTTTGTGTTCAGTGCTGGAAAAATGAAAGCCTCGATCCCGCAAACACTTAACAGCATGAGTACCTCATTGGGTATGTCTACACAGTGAGAGGCCGAGAATCTCAGCGCCTGGGTTGACAGGCTCGGGCTACCACATTAAAAATAGTTGTGTAGACGTTGCGGCTTGAACTCTGATGCACCCCCACCCTGGGCTTCAGAGTTCAAGCTCCACCCAGAGCTGCAACATCTACACAGCTGTTTGCAGCATAGAGGTACTCATTGACATTGGTGGAACTGCTCATATGAGTAAAGTTGCTCCTGTGTGTAAGTGTCTGCAGAATCATTTTGGAAAGTAGTCAGTGCATCTAAAATGCTAAATATCTATGCCAGAGTCAAATCAAGGACTTTATTGAAGTCAGTCAATGGGCCTTTTGCCCCTGATTTCAATGGAGCCAGGATTTCACCCTCATCACCGATCTTTATGAAATCATTGGGTGTTTTTTTCAGCATGCTACCAACCTGCCAACAAGGCATGAAACAAATTTTGAAAACAAATTAAATTTCAGTTATGTCTTCAAAATCATTGTGGATACCTGGTTAAAATAGGCATAAGATTAAAAATAAGATCTAAAGGGTAACACTTTCAGAGCCCAAGTCCCATTTTTGAAAATGACTTTGGCTCCTAAATTTCATTGAAAGTCATTGGGATTTAGATGTCTGAATGCCAGATGCAGTTTAGATGTACCCTTCAGCAGAGTGCTTCCCAGCTTGGATAGAGAGACTCATGCTATCTCTGCTTGAGCTAGCGCACCAAAAATAGTGTAGCCAGAGATAGTGTTGACGGTGACTCAGGCTACCCCCCTCCCCGCCCCCGTTTACATACTCAGGGGGTCTGGGCACGTTTATACTCAGGGGGCTACCCAAGCCAGTGGCTGTACTACTCTGGGCTGCCCTGCTACTTTTTAGAGCTACTTTGAGCAGAGCTAGCACATGTGAGCATGGCTAGACAGAAGAACATTCCCAGTTTCTGTGTAGATGTACCCTTTGGGTACGTCTACACTGAAATTAGACACCCGTGGCTGGCCCGTGCTAACTGACTCAGACTCGCAGAGCTTGGGCTGCAGAGCTGTTTACAACTGAACCTGAGCAAAAACAGAGATTATACTGGTGGGCATAGGTGCAGTCTCCTTGGTTGAATGCACGCACTCACACTAAGTTAATTCAGTCCAGAGTTTAGAAGTGCTCCTGGATACCCGACTGATGCTAAGCTGTTATGTAGCAGCATCCACAACTAACACTAGATCACCTCTGGTGAGCTAGAAGACTCCATCCCATCCTGGAGAACAATGACCTGGCCTCTGATATGCATATCACTGTCTAGGTGGAATAAAACAATACAACAAACTTGGGCTTGAAACCCTCAGTCTCTATTAAACTTAAACTAGAATAAAGCACTGCAGCATGTCTGCTAAACAACATTGTACTATTGAAAGCACATCAAACTTGTCCTCTTTCTCTCTGTCCTGGCTTCCCATAGAATATAATAATATATACACATCGTAATAATTCTATAAATAGAGTAATTTAGAAGAATACAGTGATGAAGTACAATACAGATATAAGGACCTGAATGGGATAGAGAAAACAAAGCTATTAAAAATAAGGGAAGTATTGGGAGGAGGTAATAAAATAAAGCTGGAAATTTGATCTGTCACTTTTTATCAGTTCTGAAATGTCACTTGCTGGTTCCATGGGTCTAATAATTATGAAGGTCAAAATCAAGACCTAATTGTCATAATCCCCTTTCAGAGATTTGTTCCTATTATCAATAATAATATTTGCACATTTCATATTCAGGATTTACATTCATTGTAAATTAAGAAGGAGATCTAGGCACATTGTACATAGACTCTTCTATTACTGTTACTCTAGGGCAATTTCCCTTATCTCTGTTGGAGCAAAAGAGCTTGTTGGCAGAATAACACACTGATTTTGGAGGGAGATTTTTGCAGAGGTTTTTGTTCTCCTTTTATTATATTTTATTTATCATGTAGTACAACTACAGATGTGCAACAAATTACAGGAGATCACAAGGACTAATAGGAAAAGATCTGACGATGAAAAATAGAGAAGTAAGACTGAAAACTTCATCACAAAAGTGCACAAGGATACTATAGAACAGCAAAAGAGAAGAATTAAAGGATAAAGTACAGAAATGACATTGACAAGTATGAGTTCAATCTGTATAGGTTTCCAGATGAGGCTGACACAACATACCATAGTAATAAGGTTGAGATTAACAACAAGGAGTCTGGTGGCACCTTAAAGGCTAACAGATTTATTTGAGCATAAGCTTTCGTGGGGTAAAAAGAAGGTTGAGATTAATTATTATTTAACATTTGTGCAGTGTTTTGAAGATATGCATTTATGTACTGTGTAGTAATAGAAGAGTTGGGTGAAAGACACTTGCTCAAATAGAATAATTGTTGTTCCATAGAACAATACTTGGTACCATAGCTTGTTTCCACAAAAATCAAAGTTACTAAAATGGACTTGAGGTACTAATGCTACTACTATCTCACAGAAGAATTGACTTTGTACTGTACTTAGTTTCAAATACCTCCAGAATAGCAAGCTGACAGTGTTCCAAACCTGCAACCTTTGGGCCCTCCAATAACTTATGTAAAACTAAAACTGGATGAAATGTTTCTGTTTGGTGAAAAATGCAGATTTGATTACACTAAAACATTTTGGAAATTTGTATCAATAATGCCAAACTGTTCATTTGGGGGGTGGGGGGGAGAAGACGAAACCAAATTAAAAAAAGAAAACAGCCCATTTTGTTTTGACATTTTTGAAATCAAATGTTTGTTTGTTTGTTTGAAATGACTTTTTCATTTTAAATTTCTTTTAATTTTATTTTTAAAAATCTCAATGTTTTAAAACAGTCAAAATTGAAATGAAATGTTTCATTTTGGGATGAACAAACATTTTTTTTGAACTTCCAAAATTGCCATTGAACCAAAAAATCCATTTGCCCAGCTCTAACTAGTAGCAATAGCCACTTTGCATTTCCAGGATAAAGTTACTCCAAGGCTACGTCTCGCAGATGTAAACCAAACTTTTGACTGCTCATGTTGTTTAAAGATCCCCATGTCACTTTTTGCAAGAGAGTGAGAGTGTTGTTAATGCCAGTGATGTAAAAAAATTCTAATTTCATTTTGCTTCCTCAAATTCCTCCTGGACTATCAAATGAATAGGGTATTCCTTTGCGCACCCTGTCCTAAACTTCTGTGTAAGGTTGCTGTGGTCTGTTAAACATCTGCATGTTTCACACAGTGCTGTGGAAGTGAATGCTGCTGTGTATTTGATATTCCTAAAGTGCCTGGGATCCTTTGCAATTGAACTTGATATACATATAGATTTTATTTGTTTCCATTTTATATATGCAATTATCACACACACAGCTGCGAGAAGATGTATAAAGTCAAACTGGTACTTTGAATTTATTCAAAAATTGCTCCTTTCAAAACTTATGCAATAACTAAAAAGGAACATGCATAATTTTATCACACAAAACATGGCAAAAGAAGTGGAGATTTTAAAAAAGTGGAAGTAGAGGTACAATAGTTGAAAACACAAAATTTAGCTTTCCAGTTTTGCTAATTTATAATTAACCTGTACAATATAATTAACCTGTGTAATTCCCTCTTGCAGGCTATCTTGAGGCAAGCAGTACTCTGTGTGTGTGTGTGTGTGTGTGTGTGTGTGTGTGTGTGTATACACCGGTATATAATTTTATATATAATAGACATACATACTCTATAACTCAAATAAAACTACTTAAATGAACTGCCACTCATTCCACACTTGTAATCATAGCCAGCCTCAGAGCGTATTTATCCTGTCAAGAAATAAGTCTCATTGCATCCCTTTTCCAAATGTCTGATTTTAAAAAAACAAAAAACCAACTTTGCACCATGACCAAAACAGTAGCAATTCCAGGGTCTGGTGGAGAAAAGGGAAAGGCATGTTCTGGAGTCCTGGGAGGCCTCAAACAGAATGCCAGCAAGTACCTCTCTTTGCATCAAAGAAACTCCAACTTGTATCCCTTTGATCAACAAGTGTGGTTGTACATAAGTAAATGTACCATGCCAACATTAAGCAGACCAAATCCCTGCACGCTTCCACCAGTATTCTATCAGTGTTCTGAAATAACTTTGGTTTTAGTTTGTTTTTGGAAAGTATTCTTAATTGGCCCCCATTAGCTGATCTAAACAATAACATGTCCAGCATTTTTTAATTGCATGGATAACTGCACAACCAAAATAAATGGCTCCGGAGTATTTTTTCTTTAAAGTTTGTGCTCTTAGGTTAAATTTAATCTTAACAATTTTAATATTTTTTTTTGAACTTTTTAACATCATACTATAAATTACCCCCAATTAATTATGCTGCATCGTCATGGAATTCACACACCCCGTCCACTTCTCGAGTGACGCAAACTTTCAAAAGCAACTGTGCTGCGGATAACCTAAGTGCTGCCTTTGGAGCTAAGCATTCTGTCCTTGCTTGTTATTGTAACATTGATGTACATATCTTCCATTCCTCATTCGTTATATCCTAATGTCATTAGGATGAGCTTGCAGCAATTCTAAAAGCTGGCTGTACAACCTCTTTGACGTCATTAGAGAAAGGTCCCGACTACAGGCCTGGCATATATGGTCTGTGATATACTGTATAAAAATCCACGTCAGTGTTGGCTGTCAGGGAGCCCTGGAAGTGATTCAGCTGTCTGGAACGGGCAGATGGCTGCTATCAGAGTTTTATTATCACCATGATTATTATTACAGTGGTTTCTGTGACAAGTTGAACTTTCATATTGGTGTTAAAGCTTAAGTATTTGAGCAACACATAGTGAATCTCAAATCCCCCAAATCCCTTCCAACCTGGCACCAAAATGTGGGACATCAGTTTAAAGCTAATTAGACAGATCACTTGGTTCTATTTCCAAGTTTTAGAATAACTTCTGAAAATTCTTGCTCTCATGTAAACTGCTGACTTAAATATTTTCTAATTGTCTTGATTTATTGGACAATTTAAATATATTGTGAGCTTCTAGCAAAGTGGAAAAATATTTGAATAAGTTTGAGTGTTGCACTCTAATAGATTGCATACCAAGAACTACATTTTGGGAAAGGTCAGTTATCGTAGGCCATCACATATTGCCTGAAGAGTAACTAAGCATATATTACTCAGGAATAGAGGATTTTTTTTGTCTGATATCTGACCAGCAGCCACCAGTATAGACCTCTTGGGTATGCATTTTTTATTTTGTACAATGGTTGGGCAGGGGGAGACTAGATCATTTCGGGATTGGTATGAGACTATGCAGCCGAAGGCTGTCAATTCAAATACAGCTATGGTTGGTGCTTTACTGAAATAATCAAATCAATAATCGTTTTGGTGGTGTATGTGGGGAAAAAATGGTGGTGTCTCTGTATTTCCGAATATCCATGCTGTCAAAACTATCATCTCAACCTTGCTGGCAGTTTTTCTTCAGAGACCGAATAAGCCTGAAGTCTAACCACCCTCTTTTTCATCCCTAGAGATGATCCCTCCAAAGCAGAATTAAGGAACATTAATTCCTGAGTGGAACACCACTTCCTGAGTGCTACCTGATCAGTAAACAAATGGAAAACTTCAATCAGGCCAGGACTTTTCACAAACTCTAAATTCACTAAAATACCCATACAACTGTTCATTTTTAAGCATCCTTTCAATGTATTGTGTCTATACCTCTCTGTGAGACTTAGATAATGCTATTTAGTGAATGACCATAATGTGTGAACATTCATTAAGTGCCTAAATGTAGCAGTTTCCACAGCAGTCAAATCATCCAGAATTATTTATTATTAGTTTTGGTGCAGTAGCACCTAGGAGCCCCAGGTCATGGACTAGGACCCCATTGTACTAGGTACTATACAAACACAGACCAAAAATTCCTTGCCCCAAAGAGCTCACAGTCTAATGCTTCCCAAAGCTCTTTTGTGAAGGGGGAGAATGCAGAATGGTACACCCCTTTAAAAGCACAGCATATTCCACCCAAGAGCTGGATGAAAAATGTGGAAAATTGTTCACAAACATTTTTGTTAAAATTATGAACTTTAGAAGAATTTTAAATACTCTGTCAGCTGATGAAAAATGCCAACATTTTCACCACAACCATTTCACATTTTTTGCAACATTTTTTTGCCCACATTTTGAAACTTTTCCAGATCATGTTGCTGGTTGTCCCCACTGACCTTGCATGTGTGTGAAGGTGGGGGAGCTGAGCAAACAGTACAGCTACTTCCTGTCCCTTCTTGGCCTTTTGGGACTCTGTGCTCCCTAGGACAAACATCTCAATCACAGCCTTGTTCTCCCCTGTGGGCAGAGGCTGCAATCCGAGCCACGTGAGCAGGGAAGCTCCTTACTCCCTTGACATAGTCCAGGGTTTGACCAGGGACTGTCAAATCCAACCCTACGGGAACACACATCAGTGTCTGGCAAGAGGTAAAAATCCAAGACCGTGTTCATTACAAGAGAGAAGAACAATATAGAAAATTGAAGTCTGGGATTTCCCTTGGATCGCTCACAGGTGTAAAGTATTTTTTGTAACACTGTTGCAAAAAAACATCATTCTGGGACATATTAGTAAGAGTGTTGTAAGCAAGACGCAGGAAGTAATTCTTCCACTCTACTCTGCCCTGATTAGGCCTCAGCTGGAGTATTGTGTCCAGTGCTGGGTACCACATTTCAGGAAAGATGTGGACAAATCGGAGAAAGTCCAGAGAAGAGCAACAAAAATGATTAAAGTCTAGAAAACATGACCTATGAAGGAAGATTTAAAAAATTAGGTTTGTTTAGTCTGGAGAAGAAAAGATGGAGGGGGGGACATAATAGTTTTCAAGTACATAAAAGGTTGTGACAAGGAGGGAGAAAAATTGAGAATAGGACAAGAAGCAATGGGGCTAAATTGCAGCAAGGGAGGTTTAGGTTGGAAATTAGGAAAAACTTCCTGTCAGGGTGGTTAAACACTGGAATAAATTGCCTTGGGAGGTTGTGGAATCTCCATCATTAGAGATTTTTCCAGAGTAAAATAATCATGTAATCAATGATGGTCTAGGTAATAGTGCAGGGGACTGGACTAGATGACTTCTCGAGGTCCCTTCCAGTCATATGATTATTTTACTGTGCCAAAGGGTGTTGGTTACTGTACCACTTGGGTATGAGACTTGAGTCCCTTGGGGCTGATTTTCCCACCTTATTCACATAAGTAATAGTGGGGACTAGTCCCAGGAATAAGAACTGTTCACATGATAAGAGTCTAGGATTGGGTTACGCCTTATCCTGTATCTTACTTAAACTAGAACAACATGTACAAAACCCCTCAAGTCAAAGGACCAGATTCTCAGCTGGAGTGAGTCAAGGTATGTTGAAGTGTATCCATCAGCTATGCTGGTTTATATCAATATATGCTGATTTGCTGTACCAACTGAGGGTCCAGTCCATAATTTTCATATTGAAGTTAGATGCCTAACTTTAGGCCCCCAGGTTTGAAAAGTCAAACGGAGATGGATTCTGTCTTTGTCCCTCGACTTGCCCCAAGTTATCGATGAG
Source organism: Trachemys scripta elegans (assembly GCF_013100865.1). NCBI lineage: Eukaryota > Metazoa > Chordata > Testudines > Emydidae > Trachemys > Trachemys scripta. The sequence goes on from NC_048298.1 coordinate 113,961,338, forward strand.
TAAAATGGTGGTGCCACTTTGCAAACCCAGTTTAACCAAAGACTTCCACTGTGTTGGGGAATCCTGGGGTGGCGCATAGCTGCAGTAGCAGCTCCTCCACCACGCAGTAGCAGCTCCCAAGCTGGGAGAGTGAGTGACTGGGTGAAGTGGCCATAATGTCCCTATGCTCTGGTGATCACCAGCCTCAGAAATGGCCCTTTGAGGTCCATGGTAGTTGATGTAAATTAGAACAGCCCCTAAGGCTGCTCTTGTATTGTGAATCTGAGCTACTGCTTGAGCCCCAGATCAGGGAGTCTTAACGGCATCTTTAATTCCCCCCCATCCATGAGTCTAGTCATCTATTTAACGTTCTCTATAGAGTTTCATATCCGGTTACTCATAGTCATAATATGCCTTTCACTACCCACTTTTGCTACAATAGTGAAAAAGTCCCTTCCAAATGAAGAAAAGAGAAGGACATCTCTACAATTTGGGAAGTTACAATTAGCAACTTTACCTGATTGATTAGAGCCACTTGATTCTGTATTCAGTCTGAGCTCATAACCATAAATAATGCTGAACAAATAAAGAGATGCTTTCTCTAAAGGACAGGAAAGCAGTAGTTTCTCCCCCAATATTGATTGCTTCCTCTGTCAGAAGCACTAATCTTTTATAGATCTAGAGCCCACAGTTTCCAGTGACGCAGTTTCAAGGAACATAAGTAGAGCCATACTGAACTCCAGAAAATCGTTTGAACAGAGGTATCTCCTGTTTTGCAAACATCACAGGCTGTGCTGTGCTTAGTTACCTGATGCCGGGCATAATCCTGTTGCTGGCGATGTACAACACACCCCTTAACTTCTGTGGGAGCAGGGTGGTGCCATCTGCAGGTTGATGTACTACATGCACTTCTACCAGTTATAGCTGAATTGCTGGAAAGTCACATAAATCAGGGCCAGAGACTGCTCGGAGACTTCTCAGATGGTCATGGCAGAGGAAGACAAAATCTGTCTCATTTTGTACCTGGTTTTCAGCAAACCATGATTAATGTGGTGCCAGAACTCCAGTCTCTTATATTCCAAAAGACTTGTTACAATGCAACTTTGAGTTCCACTCCCATGAACCTTCTGTGGCTGTAACACACACCACTTCCAAACCTGGGAAGAGGGGGAGAAGCTGTTGCAGGTTATCCTGGAAGTTATAGTTCTCCAAGTGCCAGCGATTAGCAATGATTCCCAGTAAAATATGACATCATCTGACGGGGGAAAACCCTTATAGAATCTAATCCACCTTCTTTCCCCAAAAGAGTGTAATCTTCTGGCATGAATGCATGTTACAGGTCCCCCTTTGTGCCAATCCTCAGAGGATATGGGCCTAGTACAGCCCCTGCTAGAGAGCCTTGTCTCTTTGGCAACTCATACTATTATCTGTGGGGGTCCCTGGTTCAATTCCAGATGTGTCAGCCAAGATGTCAGCCATCACAAAGCACACAGGTATTTCATATAAAAATATACCTTCTTAGGAGTATTATTAAATCATTTGGTAGCAGCAATGCTCTTTTATTTGGAACAAGATCCTGCAAAATTCTGCATAACCTTAACTCCCATTTAGACCCGCACTGACACATATAATACTAAAATCTTTCAGGAAAGTTAGGATAGCAGAGGTGGTTTGTCTTTACTAGAAAATTAGCTCATAAAGTCGTGTTAGAATACAGCCTTGAACAGTCATATTCACTAGTGCAATGTTAAACATAATGCAGTATAAACAGGAGACAGTCATGTCTTGTGGGCTCACCCACGTAGATCTGACACAATGTTAAACACAATCCGTCTCTAAACAGTGGCTACTCAGTCATGTTTAACATTTTGTCAAGTGGACACGGGTAATGTCTCTGTCTACGTTCACTGCAAAGACTTTTAACATTCTGCTAGTTAACATGACTTCTCAAGGTTGTGCTCTACAATAAACTAATATTCTAGTGAAGGTGAGCCTATTGAGGTTAATTTCTCCCTGTCTTCAGTTCAATTCCCCAACAACCTTGTGTATTTTAAACAATGGATCTCTGTCTGTGCATGCAGCTCTTTTCACATTTGTCTCCCAATTCCATTCCCTTTTGATAACGTAGCTAATAGCACATTTGGCTGACAATGACACAAAACATCTTTGATACCCAATCTCCCCCTCCCCAAATAATGAACATAATAGATGGATGCTCAAAGAGGTTTAGTATGATGAATGCAGACTAATTTATACAGCATAGAGCATCCACTGGATAGTTCACAGTGCTAGATTTCTCCCTCCAGGCCTAATGTGTTCTGGCTGGCTGACTCAGAGCCATGCCAAGAAGGCTTGCCACTCAGGGTATGTAAGCGCAACACTGTTTATCAAATATGTATCAAAAGGAAGCTTGCTTGCAGACAAAAGTGAAGATAGAAAGAGAAGTTGGGACCCAAGCCAGCCAGTGATGAAAAACTGAAAACCAGGAACAGGCTTGTTTGGGATGTAAAGCCTCTTGGGCTAGAGAAGAGGCAGGAGCCTGGTGCTGAATGCAAAGAGGATTCTTTATTAAGGATGCTATGGGGTTGTCAGCCACTTCAGCTCACAGACTTAACCGATCCTGCCTCAAGTTACAACCACGCAGAGTTCCCCTACATCGTACACTTTTATTAAGCAATCATGGAATAGATTGCTGACAACTCCACAAGGGGCATGGGAGCATGTACAGAGGAGAGAAACTGGAACCAGAACACAGAGTCTGAAACGCCTTGAATTCTGGATCCAAATTCCATAGCATGAGTCTATCTCTGGTTTAAATTTATTCTTGAAATAGCTTTGGCCCAGATCTGTGACACTAGGAGCAATATAGCAGAGTTTGCATATTTTGCTTTAGCACCAGCACCAAAGAAATTTAAAACAAGAGCAGAAATCAGACTAATGTTTCTTGGTCTAATTTCTTATGGAAATCCTAGCTGAGTGTTCTCTTTTTGCTTTCAAGAACACTGCCACTTGACCTATTTTTCTACTGAAGTTTTCCTCACATGCAGCATTTGCTTGTAACAAAAAAGAAAGCAGCAACTTCAGACAAAGAGAGAATGACTTCTGATGAATTTGTCTCATGAAATTACAGCCTGCTTTGTGAGTTCAGTCAGTGACCAAATTCTAAAGAGCTATAAAAGTCTGAGCAGCAGTGCAATTGTAAGAGGCTCTGTAATATTCTCAATATTCAATTATTCGGGAAAGTCACTCTCTTAATGGGCAATGAAAGTCTCTCTCTCTCTGCAGATTTAGTATTCCTCAATCAGATCTAATAGATACGGTGGCATTTTGTTTTTGTTTTGCAGGGGAAGGGAGGAGGCAGGGATGTGCCATTTTTCATGGAGCAAAATGGCAAATTTCGGGTGCAGAACTAAATTTTTTATATATATATATATATATAATACATGGCTAGTATCAAGCGAGCACTCCTTTATAAGAAGCTAGAAATATTCCAAAATATATGATTTTAAAAAAAAGAAACCAGACAATACAAAGATTTCCACTTGCTTTTCCATGTTACTTTGGAAAAATTCCAAAAGAACAAAGGATAACTTGTATATAATTTGTTCAAGAACAACAAACATCAAAAAAAGCAATGTCTAAACTTCAATATTCTGAAGTATCTGCTGTAGGAACATTACTTTTCATATGAGTTCATAGGGCTGCAGCATAGACACATTCTCTGGTTTTGTGCTCCTTGCCATTAAGCAGTACTGCATAACGTGAAAAGGATCCTTCATCAGTTGCACTCGAGCATTTTCCATTAAGCCATGACTCTAAAATTTGCCCCAAATGTCTGCATTATATCTGACCCTCTGACAAAAATATTTTCAGTGTCTTGAAGTAATTATGAAATACAGAATAGATTTTGACAGGATCAGATTTCTGGCCTCACTGGTTGTCTGTGCTGCAAATGACACCATGTGCTACTGGGGACATCTTGGGCCAGCAAAAATAGAATTTGCATACTACTGCTTGAAAACCACACATCCCTACCACTTAAGCTTCCTTTATCTATTAATTTATGGCACATTTTTTAACAGTTCTGATTCCATTCAGCACAGGGCAATGTTACATATGTGCACTTGTCTGTTCTTTAAAATACGTAAGAACAGCCGCTCAATTTACTTTCCTCTCGTTGCTCATTACAAGGATTTTGATAGTCCAGATAGGCTTGTAAAACTGACCAATGTTTTATATTCTAGGTCCAACTCTAAGACAATAAAACTCCATCAAATGACTTATATGCTGAACCATTAAATTAAGTACTACAATATATAGAAATCCATCAAAGCCCCACGCTGTATTCTTGGACTGACAGCTAATCAGTCTCTAGACTAGTGCTTGTGCAGTGGTTGAATTAAAGCAGTTCTTACATTTTCATGACTAGAATTCTGATAAAAACAGAGGAATGAAAGCTTTAAATTTAATGTTTATTTCTGGAAAGATGTTTTCTAAGAAAAGTAATATGAATAAAAGAGTAAACTAGGCAAGGATGGTGTATAGTAGAACCTTACTAGTCATGTCTGCTAATCCATATGCTTGATAATTTACATATGAGAAAAGCTTCCTTTCCTCCCTAATTCTCAGCAAGTATTTCACATTGGAGGTCCAGATTCAATAAGGGCATAATTTTAAGAATATGAATAGCCTCACTGAAGTCATTACTTTGCTCAATCAGGGCTGGAATTGTCCAGAGAGGTCACTCATAATACATCCAGGCTGACTCCCATTGACTTCAATGTTGCAGGATGATGGCCAGTCAGGCATCATCATTTTTACAAAATATGCTACAGAACATGTACAGTATTAGTATAAATTAAATAAATAAATAAATAAATTGGAGATATCCTATCTCCTAGAACTGGAAGGAACCTTGAAAGGTCACTGAGTCCAGCCCCCTGCCTTCACTAGCAGGACCAAGTACTGTTTTTGCCCCAGATCCCTAAGTGGCCCCCTCAAGGATTGAGCTCACAAGCCTGGGTTTAGCAGGCCAATGCTCAAACCACTGAGCTATCCCTCCCCCCTCTATAATATATATAGTATATTAGTAAAGTAACATCTGAAATAATAAATTAATAAGTAATGCAGGTTTCATAATTAAACTGCAATGGTAAAATACAGGGATGGGCTGTGGTGTTCCAAGTTACAGGGGAAACTCATCTTAAACCAAGTATCAGAGGGGTAGCCGTGTTAGTCTGAATCTGTAAAAAGCAACAAAGAGTGGGTATTCACCCACGAAAGCTTATGCTCCAATACATCTGTTAGTCTATAAGGTGCCACAGGACTCTTTGTTATCTTAAACCAAGAGGCCAAGGTTTGATAGTGATGTACTTAAAACCATCAGCAAGGCCTTGTGTATTTCTGCAGCAAGCAGGACCTAAATTCTCAGGGAAGGCTCCCTGCTTTCTGTAGCACACAACAGTGCCGAATTTAGTAGCAAACTAGAAATTCTGTGGTAGCTTTCAGTAAATTTAAAAGGGAGAGTTTTAATGAATTAAATATGAAATTGAATAATACAATCAGCGGAATATTCCATATGCTATTTATTTTTATATTAAAGTAAATTGATTTTTAAGAAATCCCCCACATTTTCAGTTTTAAATTTGCTGCAAATTTTTGCATTGAAAATACATAACTGTAACAAAACAAGTTGTCAGGAGGAAGCTGGGTAGAGGACAGTGAAGGATTTTGACATCATTGGTTCATTGGAGGAGGAGGCTTAGGGTGGTTTGTTGTTTTTCACAGAAGGCAGCGAAAACTTTGGGCAATGGATGGGTGGGGCAATGACTACTCTTCTTTCCTTCCTCCTTGAAGCATAGTCAAAGGTGGCATAAAATGTTTTTTGGGTGGCTTGACCTTCTAGACCTAGTCTAAAAGTTGTCCACTGTTCTGAATACTTCATAGAATATGAGGGTTGAAAGGGACCTCAGGAGGTCATCTAGTCCAACCCCCGGCTCAAAGCAGGACCAATCCCCAACTAAATCATCCCAGCCAGGGCTTAGTCAAGCCTGACCGTAAAAACCTCTAAGGAAGGAGATTCCACCACCTCCTTAGGTAACCCATTCCAGTGCTTCACCACTCTCCTAGTGAAAAAGTTTTTCCTAATATCCAACCTAAACCTCCCCCACTGCAACTTGAGACCATTACACTCCTTGTTCTGTCATCTGGTACCACTGAGAACAGTCTAGATCCATCCTCTTTGGAACCCCGTTTCAGGTAGTTGAAAGCAGCTATCAAATCCCTCCGCATCCTTCTCTTCTGCAGACTAAACAATCCCAGTTCCCTCAGCCTCTCCTCATAAGTCATGTGCTCCAGCCTCCTAATCATTTTTGTTGCCCTCCGCTGGACTCCTTCCAATATTTCCACATCCTTTTTGTAGTGTGGGGCCCAAAACTCAAAACAGTACTCCAGATGAAGCCTCACCAATGTCGAATAGAGGGGAATGATCACCTCCCTCGATCTGCTGGCAATGCCCCTACTTATACAGCCCAAAATGCCGGTAGCCTTCTTGGCAACAAGGACACACTGTTGACTCATATCCAGCTTCTCGTCCGCTGTAATCCCTAGTCCTTTTCTGCAGAACTGCTGCCTAGCCACTCGGTCCCTAGTCTATAGCAGTGCATGGTATTCTTCCGTTTTAAGTGCAGGACTCTGTACTTGTCCTTGTTGAACCTCATCAAATTTCTTTTGGCCCAATCCTCCAATTTGTCTAGGTCCCTCTGTATCCTATCCCTACCCTCCAGTGTATCTACCACTCCTCCCAGTTTAGTGTCATCTGCAAACTTGCTGAGGGTGCAGTCCACACCATCCTCCAGATCATTAATGAAGATATTGAACAAAACCCTATCATGCCCTATCAGATGTCACTTAGAACACAAGCAAGGTTCTACATTTCTGTCTATCCAAGGCCATTCTTTGCATGTCCCCTATGTTAAGTCCCATAAGTTTTCTCTCCTTGAGTAGTGTTTCTAACAGCATTTTTGCTCCATTGGTATTAACATTGCTGGAAGCCCTAGCATAGACATGTTACAGCTTTATCACCAGATGATCCCATTTACACTATTAGCATGCACATGTTAGGAAAAAAAATTCCCTCATTTTTATAATTATAAGGTATTAGAGTGGGAAATACATAATGCACATCTTTTCCTCCCCCTTCTTGCATCCTTCATTTTGAAGGGTTTAAACAACAAAAGCCACAAGATTTTGGCTGCAAATGGAGCAAAAGTCTGTTGTTTCTCTTACTCCCTTCCACTATCTTTCCCATTCCTCCCCTCAGTTCAGCTGCTGGAGTTTGCAGGCAGCTGGGTCACTTTAAATGTAAAAGTTTTACTTATGAAATAGGTTCCAATTCAGATATATTTTTTTTCATGTAAATGTCAAACGTTAAACAACCCAGCTGCTCTTGTAGCCTTGTTCCACGCCATGGCCAGAGAAGAGTGGAATTGAAATATGAGGAATTTCTCTTTGAGGTTTGGCACTGTGAGAAATTTTGGAGTCTTTTCCCCCACTCGCAGTTTTTGCTATCAACCTTCCCCATTGCTGGCCTCAGTGTTCTCTTGTTCGCTGTACCTAGCCTCATCTCTGCTTGCTTATCCCTCTGATGTACCAAGTGTGCCACACCATAGCAGCTGGAGTAGCGAGTTGCTCTCTGTACTGTATTGTAAGACCCTTTCAAAATGTAGTCTCCATGTTGGGATAGGCAAACATATTGGCTAAAATGCATAACCCAATCCAGGCCTGAGAGATGTACAAAACAAGGAAGATCTAGCATAATGAGAAAGAGAGCGCCTTTTCTTATACCACTCTACTACTCGACTTTTCTTATACCACTCTACTACTCTTTGTACCAGGACACTCTATAATTCACATGCTGTAGAATAGTAAAGGCAGTTTTTCTCTTGTTTGCCAGCTGGGACAGTTTTGAAGTCTCGCAGTAAATAATACAGTACCTTTCATTCTTGACCAGTCAAGAGGCCTACTGAGGATCATGACTTTTGATGTACAGAGTAAATCCTCCCCTGAAACTCATAGTGTTCATTACATTGATATTGCAGGCAAGCATTAAAGAAGAAAACTGTTTCAAACAAGTTTTGCAGTTATGCTCTTGCCTTGTCTTTCTGTGGCATCTGGGATCCATCAAACTCGTATACAGCTGGTTAGATGTCAAACATATTGAGTGCCCACAAATGTTGCCTTTTCAATTTTGCTGAATTGTTGCTATTGTATAGAGGTTTCCTTATCTCAAACCTAAAATAAGCAAACTTTTGAGAATCAATACTTATTTCATGCTCACCAAACTTTTATTACCGAGAGCATTAGATGACCTTCTATAAAGTGTGTATGATAAATTTGATCATGCTGCCACGTATTTATTGTCAGGGCAAAATATAGTATGATAATTACTCAACTGATTATACAAATATAATCAATACTAGTTGATTAATGTGCTACTGGAACTATTTTTTTCTTTAATACTTAAAAGTTTTGTGCCATTAGTACTTGTGACATGCTATGGTTTTACTCTGTGATTTCTTTTTTTAATTTTAATTTTTATAAAATTAGGAGCACTAATTGGAGAAGGGATAAATTCATCTCAAGAGCAGTCAGAAGCAGACTTGGGATTATGTGTGTATGATCTGGGCCCCATTGCTCTGCCTGCTCTGAGAGTGGAGGCAGAGCAGCGCAACAATGCTTGAATTCTTTTGGGGTTTTTTTGTGATTTTTGTCTCAAGTTTCTCAATATTTGATTATGATTGATGTAAAATCGTCTCTTTTTTTAAATCATCATTTTTTGATGCCTGACTCCTCATTTATGAACATTTGGGGTTGGCAATACTGATATTCATCAGCAGGTGTGGGAGCTATGGTCCTATCACCTTCAGCCAGGATTAGTTCATTGGGCAAATACTCTTCAGCCCCAACCAGATCTGCCTCAAGGCAAGGCTAGCAAGAAAATGTAGGAGATGCTGCTTCTATTCATTTTAATGATAAACACACTGGCAGCCTTCTGAGTGACCAATGTGTTTTGATCATCTGAATTAAAAAGGCTGACTTTAGCCCCTGCAATACCCACAGTCATATTTACAGGGCCTCTTAATCAAGGTTGGGTTGCTACCTGCTTTGAAATTCATGGAACAGTTCTGGTTTTCAAACATCTGTGTGTCATCCTATGAACCTAAAACTTGCAGGATCAATTAAAGGGCCTTGAATTAATTTTGAGCCTCACAACACAGTGTTGTGGTGATGTTGCATCGTCTCAGCATTATTTTATATCAAGAGATGATGACCGCATTGCTTCACAACAATGTGATGACAAAACGTGGTTGCGCAATCACATAACCTAATGATATGAGATGCATTGCTCACGGAGAGGAATGTTCAGGTTTTGGGGGAATCTCAGGCTAACTTGTCTGGCCAATTCCCAAATCGTAAAGTGTGAAATTATATGGCATGTGTGCAGAGAGAGGTGCATTGACAAATTTGATATTAAGGAATTTAGGATAAAGGAACTAAAAATTTTGAGGGGGTTTTGATATCTTTTTAACCACATACTCAAAAACTTCCTGAGCTGGAAACAGTATCTAGTATTAGACCCTAATCCAGAGCAAACAGTCTTTACAAGTTATCAAAACAAACAAACAAAAATCTGTACCATGGAAGCATTTGGATGATGCAAATTGGTAGAAAACTGTTTCTTATCAGTTTTTTTTAATGCTAAAATTATTTTCCTGTTTTCTTGTCTTCCTTTCTTCTTCACAAAATGTGAACTTATGACAGTTTACTGTAGTTTTTTGGCTCATGGAATAACACTGTACATATGCCAGTAAATCAGGATGTACAGTGTCTCTTCTGTATAATTTGCTGGATAACTTTCAATGTCAACCAGACCCAACTGTTTTTCTTGGAGTGAATTTCAATAGCATTTATATTTATACTGCACATTTCCAACATCTCATATGTAGAAATCCAGAATTTATTCCACTGGGAAACTGAGGAATAATTAATCACGTTGTCCACCAATAGCATCCATTTCACAATTGAATTTATAAAGAATTTCAGTGGGATCTTGGGGTGGAGGCTGGTGGTGCAATCTCTTCTGACCTATGATCTCCATATTCCAGGTTGTTTTTTTTACACTCTCCGAAAGGTAGTGGGAACATCAGCACTTAAAATGTGAAATATCCCATTGTATTCTCATTGTACGTTACTGTGGAATTTGTGTGCTCCATCACACAGTGCATATTTCTTCTCTAATCAGCCTAAATATTTATTGAATTTAAAAACTAAAACTTTTTGGGGCCTGATTCTCACTCAGTGTATGTCTTCACTGCAAAAAAGGTGCGTTCTTAATTTGGGATAGATAGCCTGCGTTAGGTAACTCAGATTAAAAGAGCAGTGAAGTTATGACACCTTGTCTTTTAACTTGGGGTAGCAGCTCAAGTTCTACCCCCGGCTTCCCAATAGACTTTGCTAGCCTGAGTTAAAAGACACTTTCTTTTTCAGTGAAGACATTCCTCAGCCCTCTTTACACCATTCTGTTGGTGTAAAGTGCCTTTAAATGGACATAAATTACATTTACACTTGCTTTACAACCCCTTTACAATGCCAGAGCAGTGTAAAAGGACCTTTGGCATAAAGCCCTGTAGGTTAATGTTGTTAAATTCTTCCCCTCTTATAAACACGACTATGAAGTGTATGGTGGGTACAAAACTTAAACATGAACAACATTTTAAGATTCATCATTTAGGGCTATCAGTAAATACTAACCTTCATTAAGGGTCCAATCCTGAAATCTTTTCTCAGGTGACTAATTCTTGCTCAGATAAGTAGTCATTTTGAAGGCAATGGGACTGCTCATATAATATTTATATGCTATGTCGATCTTAGGATATTAGAGAGACAATGTGGGTGAGGTAATACCTTTTACTGGACCAACTCCTGTTGGTTTGTAAGCTTGTTTCTCTCACCAACAGATGCTGGTCCAATAAAAGATATTACCTCATCCACCTTGTCTCTCATGTAATATTTGATTATGTGATCAAAGGCTGCAGGATTGGGGTATAACTTTGAACTTAAATCTAAGCTACTTGCTAACTGTAGCTACTCATCATCCTCCCCTAAAAAAAAAATTACACAATTTTTGCAAAAAGCTGGGAAAATCTATATTGCCCCATAACTCAAATAGCTCATTAGATTTGCTTCAAAAGTAACATGAAAACAAATGTCATGCCTGGTCTTAGGCCAGAGAAGAAATTTCAAGGGAAAAAGGAGTCAGAACACAGGCCTGGGGGTCAGATTGCTGGGCTCCATTTTGATCTCTGATACTCACTAGCTACATGGCCCTGGGCAAGTCTCTTTACCGCTCTGTTTGACCCATCTGTAAAATGGGGATACTTATCTAACCCATCCTAAGGAGTGTTGTGACACTTCATTCACTAATGTTTGTAAAATATTAAGGCATCCTTCAGAGTGAAAGACTCTGTTTAAGGCAAAGTATTATAAACTGAGTAACAGTAGTGTTGCACCACAGAAGGGGCCGCATTTCAGCAGTGGGTGCAGTGCTTTCTGTGTAGCTCTACCATTTGTCTGCCTTTGAGATGAAAGGTGTAATGTAAATGTAAGGTATGTTTTTTAATCGATGATGATAATTAGTATAAAAGTAGAAGTTCTGGGGTAGGGCAGAGTTCTTGCTCCCTTTTCCTACTTAATCCTTTTCTGATGCAATTGGTAGCTATGCAATACACACACACACAGCCACACATGTTCAGAATATTATCTTGCAAGTGGAATTAGTTGAATAATGGAAAGCAGACTAATCAAATAATAGCTTTTGAAATATTTTAAAGTAATGAATATTATTTGACCAGCTGTACTTCCATCTCTGCTGGGAGCTGGGATTAGAATGACTTCCCATGAAATACAGCTCAGTCGCATACAAGAGTTTCAAGCTTCCTGTGTGAGGTCCAAGAGTTCTGTTCTCCACCCTTCACCTGCCTGAAATTCTGTTCTGCTGCAGTCAGGAACCTTTGAGGTTCTATTGACAGATTTGCCTGATCTCATCAGTGTGTTTCTATACACTTCTTTGTTATAGTTCCAGAGAATGGTGTGGTTTTTTTTTTTTTTTTTTTTAGTTAGCATAGAATTGTGTACAATTAACCGTTCCTTTCAACAAGATAAATTATACTGATTAACCAGTTCTTTCCATGCAAGGATTAATCACTATTACTAATGCCTAATTCTCCTTGCTGTTTAATGTATTAGGTTGGATACTCAGTTACAGTACACAAATAGAGAATGCATTCATGTTAATTTTCCTATTCATTTTTATTAACACCACCTAACAAATTTAAAATTCCAAGGAAACTATTTTTTTAACTCAGTCATATTGAAGGTGAATCAAAGGCCAATTAAAATTGAACTCCAGATTTTATTTTTTTTTAGAACACTATTACATTAGGCAGATTGCATGGTATTTCAATACCAGGGAACTACCAGAGTTTCGCAGATTGATAAATAGCATTCTAGTAACAACTTGTAGATTACAGTCACAAAATATTCCAATTTTGATAGATTTTCCTTCTGTGGGTCAGTGCTATATGCTACTCACTAGAAGTGGCATTTTATATCCAAACATCTCTCTAGAAACTACTACAGTCTGCTGCTTTCCTCTCATTTTTCATTTGAGAAAATTCCAGTGTGTGTTAATTCTTTCTGAACTGCAATTACTTGGAATTGCAGTGTCACTTTAAAATGTATCTGATGGCCCAATATTTTAGGTGCTTTGCTACTTTAATATTGTATTACCTAATGCAGGGAAATAATATGCCATGGGAAACTACCTTCCCCAAGCCAAACATTTCATCTAAGGAAAACCACTATGACTTCATATCATTTTTTCCATCTCTGACAAAGCAGTGGTTCAGGTTTGTGAGCTGGTGAACAGTATGTTTGGTTTTGTGTGGTCTTGTGTAAAACAAATCACCATAAAGCTAACAAAACCCCTGAACATTAGTCCCATGTCTTTACTGTGCCTGTTGTTTCCCTTGTTGTGAATTTTCACAGTAGGCTGAGTGTGAAACAGAGATTATGCCATATACAGATGGTCTTGATAAAGCTCAAAACAGAGGTCCTGAAGCAAATTATGCCGAGATATCAACTTTCCTCTGTTTAAATACTTGGCTATCCTAATATTTGCCGTGAGGCGTATCTTTCCATATGGTGAAGTGTCCACCCCTTTATTGCATTATGCAAGAAGTTCATATAAAAAAGCTCAGTGACAAAATGCACTTAATCTTCTACTTTCTGAAATACATGGATCAGCTGTTGTTTTTTCTAAGAGAGATATGATGTAACAATGTATATGAGAGAGCTTTACAGTACCTTCAATAGCAAACTATAAGGGTTTTTATTCGATCTACCATTGCACTGAGACTACTGAAGAATAAGAGAGAGAGAGAGAGAGAAAGATGATTTCATAAAGGGTGAAATCTACTCCTGTGCAGAGCACTAGCACAAGTCTTTTCATCACTTGTGTCCCACATAAGTCTTCAAAATATAGGTCTTGTCTGTACAGAGATCAATTTCACCCAAATTGATGTACATCTTAAACTGAAGTATGTTCTTTGCAAAAAGCCTATGAACCCTGATCATCATTACAGGAAAAGTATAGTAAGAGCATCTAATAGCAACATATGATTACAAAGAACTAAAAAAAAGTTCAGATGTTAAAAGTAATTTTAAATGCTACTTCTGAGCTTCCTTATAGTTTGATTCCGCTGCCCTTATTCCTGCCTACCTAGCACCTTATGCTGGGAGATGCCCTGTTGATTTTAATGGCACTACAGATGGAGTAAAGTACTGCACAATATGAATAAGGATATCACAATCTGGCCCTTATTAATCAGTGACCAACATGGTGACTTGTTTGTGCATTTTAATAGATGTGCGGGTGTGCACTATTCAGCCTGAAATCAGGAACTCCTGAGTCCTTATCCCTGCTTTGCCATGGTCTTGCTGTGAGACCTTGGGCAAGTTACTTAACTTCTGTGACTCCATTATTATATCTGTAAGACTGGGACAGTATTACTTTTTTTGTGTCATAATGGTGTTGCAGGTATTAATTGTTAATGTTTGTGAAACACTTTGAAAATCTGTAACTATATATAAGTGCTAAGTATTAGTGAAGTTTACAAGATCAGGGCCTTACAAAGTGTACAATAGATTTTATATGGAAGCTCATGAAATTAATCAGAAAAACACAGAAAAGTAGAATTTTGTCCAGTGAATTTCATGGTTTCCATGGCTGCTTCTTTGGTACTTGGTATCTGAAATTCAGGCTGTGTTCCGAAATCATGATCGGTCACAAGTTATGCGGGATGGCTTCTGTACACTTGACTATATGAGTGTAATTCTCATAACTGATTTCTGGTGCAGCTACTAGCTGAAGCCAAATTTAAAATTTGCTTTCCATTAGTATTTGAGTGTGAGCTTAAAATCTGTGCTAATGAAATTCAGCTGCATGAATATTCCTGGAAACCAAACACAAAAGGGTCATGAAGATGGTTGGAAAAAATTCATATTAAAATTCAAACAAACATTCACAGGAAATGGTTTTACACTATTCACTTGGGTCTAGCACAGAATTTAGAAGTAAAGACTATTCTGTGTTTGTTTTACTGCTCTCTCCCATCATGTTTTTAAGAGGAAAGATTTGGGGGCTTCATTCATTTACAATAGTGCTAATCAGGAGTAATTCCATCGAAGTCAATTGAGACATATCAGTATAAAATCCCTGAGGCATCAGAATCCAGCCCTTTTGCTTTCAACCATCTCTGCTTCTGATTTCAAAGCACAATCTGACAAGTTGCTGAGCACCATCAACTTCTTGAGAAGTTTCTGGGAATCTGAGTGCTCAGCACCATTTTGCAGGATTAAATCCTAAAAATGTGTGCCTGGAATTCACCAATAAACTGGAGGAATGAATTCTGCCGATTTAGCATTTGTTGTTTGTTATTTTAGGCCACTTTACACTTGATCTGATCTTAGAGGTCAATGTTCTGGGGTCTGGTTTTAGAGTAAACAAGACTGTATCCTTCTTTGACCAGGACAGCACATCTCAAAAGTATGTGTGACAGAGCTGGAGTTTATAATATAGTTGTTTCGACAGTTCATTTGTGATAGTCTGTAGTAACGGGGCACATTGTTGTTCTCTGTCAGGATTTATGGCCATGCCTTCATCATTTCAGCAATTCTTTATTGCTGCAATGTCCTGGGAAAGTTTTTTATCTGAGTATTGTAGGTGATAACAAAGTTTTTCACATCAGCATGACCAATTGGAATGTTAAAGTACAATTAGTGAGGTGTGTTGTGTTTTCCTCAACTGTTTGGGCTCTATTTATCAAGAAACTTCAAAGTGAAGGACATTCTCAAATGCTCTTAAAATTTCCATGCTTTACCTTTAATGTAAAAGAGAGAACAAATGAAGTTGAACACACAAGAAAGAAAAAAAATAGATAGAAAATTACAACAAAGTGAAATACAGTTTGGAGACACTTGGCCTTCTGCTGACCAAGAGCAACAACAGAGTATACCATGCCACCCTGCAACATGCAGTCAGAAGTTGACACTTGATGTGAATGATCTTACCAATTACAGCTGCATATATAATCTTCCACTCTTGAGCAAGGTCACTGAGAAGCTCTGTCTGCTGCAAAACCTGACTTCTGCCAATAGCTTAGATCGCCTCACAGTTGGATTTAAAACCAAAATATATCACCATGTGGAAAGTGGTTGTGATGGTAGAGCATCTCTTCTTTAGCTGTATCCAATAGATAACTCCTTGTCTGTATTCCTTGATCAATAGGTGCACATCACCTCTCAAGATCTGACACTAACACCTAGTGGCCAGACTGGGAATTGTGTGCTTCATCTACAATGTATGCCAATAAAGGGCCTTTTGGGGGGGAATGTTGTGGTGAGGAAATTCTAGTGTCATAGTCCTAATTAGTGACATAGTTTATCCAGTCATATTATCTTTTTTATTATATCAGATATCTATCTAGATATATATGCTATGTGTCACCATGGAGTCTGAGAAACTTAAAATATTAACTACCTGGTTTTGTCAGATAGCTTGGACCAGTCCTGGGGAAAATCATAGCCAAGACTTGGAACCTGACTTTGTACTCAGTATCTGAGCCACTGTAACAAGCAAAGCACTGGAATGAGGTGCTTTAGAAAGCATGCTCTTCGGAGCTGGTAGATCACTGCATCCTGAACCAACTTCTGAGTGTTGGTAGCTTCATTCCTGTGAATGTAAAATTTCAGTAATCAAACCTAGAGATTATAAATGTCCTGTCATATATGGATCACCATGGCCAAGTCTGAGTCTATAGGATAGAGCATAGTCTTCTGACTAGATGTAGATGGCAAAAGGCCTTTATAGGAATTGTCGGGGTATCCAGTAGTAGTTGAGTTCAGAAAGGCCCTAAATCTATAGATAATCTAATCCAGCAGTTCTCAAACTGTGGGTCGGGACCCCAAAGTGGGTCACAACCCCATTTAATGGGGTCGCCAGGACTGGTTTAGACTTCCTTGGGTCCAACGGTGAAGCCCGGGCCACACCACCCGGGGTCGAAGCTGAAGCCTGAGGGCTTCAAGTCTCACATTACAGGCCCCCTGCCTGGGGCTGAAGCCCTGGGGCTTCAACTTTGGCCCCCCCAGCTTAGGGCTCAGGCTTTGGCCCACCTACCCGGGGCAACGGGGCTCAGGTGGGTTCAGGCTTCGCTTCCTCCTCCTGGGATCATGTAGTAGTTTTTGTTGTCAGAAGGGGATCACAGTGCAATGAAGTTTGAGAACCCCTGGTCTAATCTTTAACCCTCTGTTCCTCACTTCGTCCTGCAGCTGGTCAACATGCAGGAAGGTGATTTTATGAAAAATTTCAAAGTTGTCTCTATCTTAGAGGGTTGAACTTAGGGCTGGCCAGAAAACTATATTTCCATTTTGCAAAACATGTTGAGGTTTCAACATTTGATTTTGTTCCAATGTGAAATGAAGCCAAGACCTTTTGAAATTTTTTGCAAAAAATCTTAAGAGCGAGAAACACAGCTCAGAATAGCCAATAGCCCAGTGGTTATGGCATTTACCTGCAATGTGTGAGACACAGGTTCAAGACTCATTTAGAGCAGGGACTGGAACCAGGGTCATATTCGAGTCAGTCTTGCCTTTCTCACTCTAGCTCTTCTCTTGCTGCTGTTCCATTTATGTAAATAATTAAATGTTTAGTGGACTAGAGAGAGACTAATTCTGTAGGCTGGTGGTTGCCTGGGAATTGGGAGACCCAGGTTCAACACTCTATTCCAGAATAAAGGCTTGAACTTGGGTCGCTCATGTCTCAGTTGAGTGCTCTACCCATGTGGCTATGATGGAGTGGGTTCATTTTCTGGTTTTGACCTGAAATGGCTTTCTGAATCTGAGAAACCTTACTGACAAAAATTTAATTGGTAAATTTTTGTGAAATCTTTCAGTTTCAATACATTAACATTTTCCAGTTGAAAAAATGTTCCATTGAAAAATTCGTAACCAGCGCTATTTGAAATGGACCTTATCACAGGGTGGGCTGGCCCTTTAAGGGAGTTGGATTTAGCCCCACCCTGGTGATGGGTTTGAGGCCAGGGATCAGGTTGATAATCCTTAGACAAAGTCAGCCTTTCCTTTGATAAAAGACCAATAATCAGCTCAGAAGGTATGTCTACACTCTGATTAAAAAACCCACAGCACTGAATCTCAGAGCCCAGGTCAGCTGACTTGGATTCATGGGGCTCGGGCTGTGGGGCTAAAAATAGCAGTGTAGATGTTTGGACTTGAGCTGGAGCCTGGACTCTGACACAGGGCGATGGAAGCTCCCTAAAAGTGTGCGTGGGGGGGCACAACGACCGAACTATAGCTCCACCCACTGTGCCACCCTGGTCCCTGAGGCCCCTTCACCCAACACCCTGCCTTCACCCAACCACTTCATTCTGAGACTCCGCCCTCACATCACCTTTTCCCCCCCAAAACCCCTTGCCCTGCTCACTCCTCTCTGCCTCCTGTCCCCATCGCTTGCCCTTAAGGCTGGTAAAAAAAAGTTATGGGGCCATAGCCCTCTGGTTCCCCTGTTCCATTGCCCCTGCTCTGAGACCGTCCCCCTCATGGGGGTCTCAGCACCTGGGATCCAGCCTGAGCCCACACATCTACACTGCAATTCTATAGTACCTCAGTCTGAGCCTTGCTGCCTAAGTCAGCTGACCTGGGCCAGAGTGTGGGTCTTTTATCACAGTATAGATGTACCCAGAGAAAGAGGTAGGGAGCAGGTAGGCCCCTGCAGGAGTCCTGGAGTCAGGGGGTAGGAGCTGGAAAGGCTTGGAACTTCCTACAATGAGGAGCAGAAGCCTTAAGGGGAAGACACTTGAAAAAATGCCAGGCAGCAAAACCCAGGTTTTGGAAAATAACTGTAGAGCCCAGCAAGAGGGCTGAAGAAAATGTAAATTGGGTTAGATTTGTTAGAAGTGGACATGTGAATTGTGATGTTTTAGTAAACTAGATGCCAAACAGGGGTGTTACTTGACTTACAAATATCTGGCTACCATTTTGAAAACCTCAAGAAAGGGAAACTGAGACCGTGTCAGGGTTCAATGCCAGATCAGCTATTACCTGTTACACACCTTTTTTCAGTATTCCATGAAACTTTTCCTGGATATTTTTTTAACCAGAATTTTTACTTGGGGGGGGGGGGTGGCGGCGGCGGGGGGGATTGCTTAAAACGTGTTTTTCAGTAAGCAAAACATTCCAATTCCAATTTTCAATGATGATGGAAAAATTTCTATATCACTGACAATCTTTCATAAAAATTATTTTGTAAAAAGGCCTTTATTTAACAAAACAAACAAACAAAAACTCCACAATTAATCTCTTAGTCTCTAATCTTTATCTTCTGAGTTTCTCTGATGTAGATTTTAAGTGTTATAGTGAGGCAAGAATCGTGTGTGTTTATTTTTAGCATCTGCAAAGTTGAGACTGTTAAGGTCACTGATCAGTAATCATTGTGAAATCCTCTATTTCATTATAATAAATAACTATTAAATATTTCAACAACCAAATTCTCTCTTCTACCATTGTCATTTCCTCAATATCTTGTTCGCAGGCTGACGTTGCCCAGACATGCACTCCTTTTTGGGGAAATACTTCAACTGACATCAGAGAGAGGTTGGCTTGGAAGACTGGTCGCAGAGATTTTAGTAATAATAAGAGACAGCACAAAGTTTATGCACTACGTAAGATCTGGGATGTAAGTGATGCATAAACTGTGTGTTAGCCCACTGCACAGGTATGAATTCCACACTATATGAGTAAGGAGAAAAAGTTCCAGAACTCTTAACCTTTTAGGCTCCTCTCTCTGATGTTTCTTGGGTGCTCTTTCTCCTTAGAGATAGTACTGGGTGAAACTTACACATATATAACAGGTTGTCCCATAAAATGAGATTATTAAAGTAATTAAAATTAATTAAAAGTAGCGAGAAAAATTATCGTATTTTCCGGCGTATAAGACGACTGGGCGTATAAGACGACCCCCAACTTTTCCAGTTAAAATATAGAGTTTGGGATATACTCGCCGTATAAGACTACCCCTCTTCCAACGCACACCAAAAAAAAATTTAAAAAACATCAGATTTGATTTCAATATGGTAATTTTAATTCAAATGCTTATGACATTCAGGTACTTAGCAGGAAAACTGTCACTTATAAACATAAGGCTGTTTGTCATCAAACATGTAAACATAAAACAGTGCAACTGGATTAAACTTTTCCTAATTCACTCTAAAGCTGAAAGGAAGGATAAGACAATAAACCCATGGGAGCTGCCATGCTGTTTGTTTTCTAAGCTGTCAACCAAACTGGAACTGATGATGATAGGAGGAAGATAACAAACAAGAGAGAGAGAGCAAGTGCCGGGCAAGTCCCTGGCGAGTTAGCAACGCCCATCATAACTGCAAGCTACGGTATTTTTACAGGTTTTGCTGGCGTGACAGTTTCCCTTTAAAAGCCTTCAAAATCCTCCTGTTCGTCATCTGATATCATAAGTACATCAATGACATCTTGTGATACATTTGTAAGGCAGTCATCGTAAGGATCGAATTCCGTATCAGATGGTGTGGTCTCAGCTTCGGCTTCTTCTTCATCTTGCCACAAGTAGTCGTCCTCCATACCATCTAATGAATTTGATATGCCACACTTCTTGAAAGACTTGATTACTGTTTCTGCATCAATATCATTCCAGGCTTTTATGACAAACTTGCACAAAACATCCAACTGTGGAGCACACATGTTTCTTCCTTTTGTGAATGACTTTTCGCCGCTAACCATCCATTCATTCCACTGTTCTTGAATGCGATCTTTAAATGGCTTGTTTAGGCACACATCCAGTGGCTGTACCAACGATGTCAATCCTGCAGGAATAACTGCCGCATATGTGTTTAGTCTTGCAAGCATTTGCTTGGTGCTGGGAGTTAAATGAGCCCTGAACATATCCCACACCAGTAGACTACATTTTTGAATAAGTCCACCTGGTCGCCTGCTCCATACATTATCAAGGCATAGCTTTACCCCTTCTTCATCCATCCAGCCTTTTTCATTCACATGTACAAAACAACCAACAGGGAACTTGAATTTCGGCATTGTTTTTCTTTTAAAAATAATCATTGGTCTCAGTTTGGCGCCATCAGCTGTGCATCCTAGTACCACTGTAAAACTGGACTTCTCATGTCCTGTTTTAATTAAAATTGTTTTTTCACCTTTTTGATGGACAGTTTTATTTCCAACCATATCAAAATTCATTGGAGTTTCATCCATATTTCCAATACTACTTAACGCATAGCCATGTTTAGTGCGCTGTTGTATTACGTATCGATGGAAACTATTTACTTTGCTATCAAGATCTGCAGGTAATTTTGGGGCAATTTTCATCTTTTGCCTCAGTACCATATTATGCCTTCCCATGAATCTAGTACACCAGGATACAGTGGCCTTAAATTTGTTGCTGTGATCTGGGTTAGATTTGGCCCACTGAAGTGCAAACAAATGTATTTTATTTCGTGTCACTACATAACCGTTTTGGCGATGCTCATTCACCATGTCTGCTACATGTTTTTCGAGTTCTGGCCAATGTGGAGTGCCTCTTCTTAATGCACACTTACCCCTTGGCATACTCTTTAATGCTTTTTCATTTGCTTTCCAGTCCCGAACCATCTTTTCTGTTACTCCATATTGTCTTGCAGCAGCGCAGTTATTATGTTCCATGGCAAAGTTTACAACTTTAAGTTTGAAACTGGCTTCATATTTCTTTCTTCTTGCTGGTGGAGCCATGATGGGGTTTTGACTGTTGGACATTTGTATACTGTACTGTATGTACTGGTGCTATACTGTATGAACAGGTACAGATACTGGTGCTGTACTGTATGTGGTACCCAGTATACAACAACCAGCCAATCACGGCAAGCGATGTACCTTACCGGCGATTGGCTGGTTGTTGTATACAAAGCCTGCTTGGATTGGTCAGCTCTCCCTGCCTGCCCAGCCCTCCCTGTCTCCAAGACTATCAAAGCGGTAGCGCAACACGCCTCTTTCACCCGTCTAGCCCGCCCTTGTATCCTATTACCTCCTTCTCTGCCTCTCAGATCTCGCACATGCGCGCCTGCGCCGCTTCACTGCAGTCCTCAGGAGCGAGATCTGAGAGGCAGAGAAGGAGGTACGGTAATAGGATACTAGGGCGGGCCAGACGGGTGAAAGAGGCGTGTTTTTCTGGGCACAGCGCCGCTCTCTCTCTTTTTTCCATACCCCGGGCGTCCCGGACGCCTGCAGCTTGCTCCGCCCTTCACTTACACCTTCCCGGTGAGGCGCCCCCTCACCTCGTCATCGGGCGGGGATGCGGCCGCGGCCGTTTTTGAGCTCCCCCCACCATATGCGGCGACCGCAGATTCTCCAGTCCGGCTCGGAAGTTTCAGCACCCGCCCTATAAGACGACACCCGGCGTATAAGACGACCCCCGACTTTTGAGAAGATTTTCCTGGGTTAAAAAGTAGTCTTATACGCCAGAAAATACAGTATTTGAAACAAAATCAACAGTTGTCTCAATACATCTAGATTCATACTGGGTAAAAGCTGAACTAGATAAGACCAGGTCTGCACTGCTAGGAAGGATAGCGTAGTATAGGTGTAACCAGCAAAGAAGTGCTTTTGTCAATATAGCTTATACCAATTCACAGAATGAAATGAGCTGTAGCAGCAAAAGTACTTCTAGGATGGTATAAGTATATCTACACTAGGGCTTTTGCCAGTATAGAAATGTTGCAAACAATCACTCTCCTAACCAGCGTTACCTATTATTAGCATTATAATGTAATATATCGATTTTATATTAAAATTCATATAGTAATATAAAAGTCAAAACAAAGTACATTTGAAATGATAAAGTCAAAGCAAAGCATTTTACCTTATCAAAATGAAATGTTTTGACATTATGGTAACAGAGAAAGTCAAAACAGTTCATGTTGACTTTTTCCTGTTGAAACTTTTTGTCAAAATCAACACATTCCCATGAAACATTTTGATTTCAAGTATTTAAATGGAAAACTGTTCTATCAACATTTTTTTGACCAGTTCTGTTTTTGGCCTAGCTATTTGGTGATTCTTTTTTGATTGCCACATCCCCTACATTTAAGAACAGTTTCATCCCACATCTCCAGTCTGTCTGGATGTAATTTCTTTCTAAAGTAGTTAACCTCTCTTGGTTATTGTGCTATAATTTAGGAAAGAGGAACAGAGGCACCTAGACACAGTTAAAGACAGTCCTTACAATCTACACAGACAAGACCAAAAGCAGACAAAGGATGGGTGGAAGGAAGTATTGGTTGGTATCTCTGTTTTTTCACATGGAGGACTGAGGCACAGAGACCCAGGGTATATCTACACAGTGAGCAAGTCTCAGAGCCTGGGTCCACAGACTTCACTCATGCTACCATGTTAAAAACAGTTGTGTGTAGATGGCTTCAGAGCTCAAGCTACAACTTCCACAGAGCTATATTTAGCATAGTGGCATGACCTCCACAAGCTTGAGTGTGACAGCCCAGGCTTTGAGACTCGCTGCTGCTTGCTGTGTAGACATACCCTAAGGGTCACATAGGAATAGTCTAACAGAGCCAGGAACTGAATCCTATGGCCCAGATCAGGGTCTTTACCCCAAGATTAGGCCTCCTTTCTATAATTAGCATCTTGTGCAGAAAAAGTGGGTCCAACAGTTTGCTATTCATTTCAGGACTAGCAAACCTGATCTTCATACTGGTTTAAATTTTAAAGGTAGACATCTGTGGCATCCCTGTACTGAAATACATGTACATTGAAATGCATTATGTAAACTAAAATTTACTTTCCTAGTCAGAAACTATCCATTTACCATTCGGGATCCTTCTCTGAAGTTTTTAGGTAGCCATATCACGTCATACTAGCTTTTGCATAAATATGTGGGGTACCAATTTGACAAAAGTAATTGGTGAAATATGGGCCCTTGGTTGCAATGTAAATAGGTTTACTCCTCTATTTTAGAAAGCTACCATTGTAGTGAAGCAGTGAGAACTTCCGCCTATTATTCTCAGAGCGCAGGAGTCTTAACAATCTATTGCACTATAAACAGTACCCACAAACAGATATTCACATAGACTACAAAAGAATTCATGTTTTGTCTTGAGAAAAATGAAGTCCCAGAGGTAATTCCTGTACTGTGTGGGAAATGATGTCTCCTGGAAGAAATTTATAGCCATGATTGTTTAAAAGAAATGAAAAATATATCATTAACATGTTTTTAACAAAAACCCTCAATTGTTTTATACTTTCCATCAGACTAGTAACATTGCCAGTTTATAGGAGTTATATATTCTGGGAAAAGATTTGGGTCACTTCTTCTAAATGAGTTTGATCAACTGTGGGTATTATTGTGGTCATGTATGAAATAACTTATTAATGATGCATCTTATTTGAATTAATTGTTAGACCTAAAAATTGCCTAAAAATTGAAAGTACTCTGTAGTTTTCTAGTAGGGTTCTAAAATTTTATTTGTAAGTAACTGGTAAGTGTGACATTATTTATTTGCATCCAAGGTAGCCATGTTTTTGTATCTGTTTAGAGGGTGCCATATAATATGGGTTACCAAGATTAATTTTTTTCTATACACCTAAGGATCACATGTAGGATCCTATTTTCCTCTATGCAGAATTACCTGTATATGGGGAGAGGGAGCTGTGAGTTGAAACTCATCCAAGTTCCTACTCATTCTTCCATTGGAGTATATAAGAATGAGGGATTCTGTTCCCTTAACTTGAAATCTGCTGCAAACAAGAAAAAATCATATTGCTATTCCTTGCCTCTCTCACCCTTATCCCCACGGGCCTCTTAAAAGGACGGTTTTCCTGACCATGGTGGCCCTAGAGGACTGGAGAGTTTACACAGCAGAGTAGGTCTAGGAGAATAAGAATCCAGACATGTTGAACTGGCTCTCCTGTTTTCCTTATTCCCACAACCTGCTACCCAGCTGCACTTGAGCTTTTGTGGGGGGTTCAGAATGACTTTGATCAACTTGCATAATCTCTCCTTGTTTCACGTTGCTTTGTCTATAAAATGAGTATGAGAAGTCTCCTGTTGCATAGCTGCTGTAAAGCCAAACTCATGTTTGCAAAGCACATTGAGATCCTTGGATGTAAAATGCTAGATAAGGGCAGATGAAGTATTATTTATGCAGATCAATTAAATATATGAGCAGTTCCAAGGTGGTGAAATTCACCCCCATCCCATAGGGTGTAAGTGGGATTTAAGTGGTTCATAAGTAGGGCCCTACCAAATTCACAGTCCATTATGGTCAATTTCATGGCCATAGGATTTGAAAATTGGTAATTTTCACATTTTCAGATGTTTAAATCTGACATTTCACAGTGTTGTAACCATGGGGGTCCCTACCCAAAAGAGGATTGTGGGGGCGGGGGTCACAAACCTGTTATAGGGGGGTCATAGGATTGCCACGCTCACTTCTAAGTCCAGCTCTGAAGGCAGCAATCACAGGTTCCCGGAGACGGAGGTGGGTCTGATCCCACTTCCCCCCTCCCCAGAGCAGCTGTGCAGGGGATGGATAAGTCCTGTCCCTCCCCAGCCCAGCCAGAACTAAAAGCCCCCTTTGCTGGGGCTCTCCCGGAATCACAGGGAAGATCGAACCCACATCCACAAGCCTCCTCCAGCTGCAGGAACTTCTGGGGCTGCTGCCCAGTCCCAGAGAGTCCTGCAGCAAGGGAGGCACCCGGAGGTGGGTCTGGTCTCCCCTCTTCTCCCACCCCCAAGCAGCTGTGCAGGTGGAGATGGGCAAGTCCTGTCCCTCCTCAACCCAGCCACAGCTAGGAGCCCCTTCTTCTGGGATGTTCCTAGGAACAAGGGGACATCGGATTTCACAGTCTGTGACGCCTTTTTCACGGCCATGAAATTGGTAGGGCCCTATTCATAGGCCTTGTGCCTGGGTTCTCTGCATCGGGGTGAATTTCATTCCAGGTGAGATATCTGGTTCCATATGGCACTGGAGTAAGATCCCTTAAGATCCCTACAATTTCTGCCTGCCCCTTTAACTTGGTTCAGGTCAAGGCCAAAGGCTCCTTTGCCGCCAAGTATGACTCCCTCCTCCTTTTATATAAGGCTTTCCCTTCAGGATTGGAACCTCGGAGCTGCTCTAACTTAACTATCAGCTTCTCACAGACCTTTATGGTCCCTGGGAGGCAGGGCAAAACTGTAATGCCATGGACACCAGCCACACCTCTGATCTGTGCCATAGTTCAGAAGAGTGGGCATAGAGCCTTTATAACAGCTCTTCACCAACATGGGAGGCCATATGCCCAGGAGATATTTGCAAGACACCATTTCCAGAGACCCATTCAAGGCTCCTTTATACTGCCAGAGTGGTGTAATGGGGCCTAAGGTAATGGAGAATCAGGCCCTTTGAGGTGAATAAACTATGAGGAACTGCTGGTGTTGCAATTCAGTAGGGTACCAACAAGTGTTGGGACGTGGATGTAGGGGATGCTGATGCAACCAGGTATTTTCCCCATGAAATAACTATTCACAAACTATTATGACCCACTTGTTTAGTCAAACAAATACTTCCAAGATAGCAATCAGACATTTTTCAGCAAATCCCTCACTGAAACAATTGCTTGTTTCATATTTTCCAAAAGCCTCCACAAAAGTCAACAGATTTATGAGTTAGTAAAAAACACCCTATCACATATAACAGCTTGCAAAAGTAAACTTCCTTCTAAATATGATGTGCCCTGATCATCATGTAAAGCAATTTAAAGTAACATTACTGCATAAAAACCCTCGAAGTGTTAGGCTATATGTTGCTTTTTCGATCTGTAAAACATTCATGTTGGTTGCTACCACTGCTCACCGTTGTTGTATACTCATGTCATACATATTCACATGAGTAAGTGCTACTCGTTGTCAATAAGAATATTAGAATCTGATCTTGAGTTTGGAAGAAACTACATTTAATCTTTGATCAGTTCGAATCTTTTTAGTTAATCCAGTCTTCTGTATAAATTCATCCAGCTTTTGAGGCTAGATTGCGCTTTTGGCACTTAGCCCTCAACTTCTGATGGTTACAATTCTTCCCACACTCCCCTCTTGCTCCAGGGAAAAGTAACTTATTGCAGTCCTTGAAAAGGTGCAGATTACTTTTCTCTTTATGCCCATCCAGCTTTGCAGGTTGGTACGTGGGGGAGAAAGAAACAGAGCCAAAGTTCCACCTATTCCCCAGCATAATATTCCTCTTTCTCATCCACTTGCTCCCAGTGGATGGGGAGCACAGCTCCATTTCTCTGCACAGGACCAAGGTCCAGGTAGCCCTAATACAGCTGTGAGAAGAATGGGGCAATACCCTCTTAGGTCTATCCATTTTTTTCAGAGCATAAAACTACATAAAATGTCTTTTAGGCACATAAAATGCCATTTTAACTAATTCATGTTTCTGTAAATTCTGGCCCAAATGTTTCAGAACCCTGATAATTACCTTTGTGGAACTAATTCTCTATATCATGCAAAATATGGCAACAAACCTGGAATTCACTTATACTGACATTCCTAAGAGCAGCAGTGTGAACACCACTGTCATAGCAATGTAAACAAAAATGCATTATACAATTCATAGCCAAAAGGTTTCACATTCTGGCCAAAAATGTAAACACAGAAAAACCAGGAAGTTCAATTATAATGTCCCACAGAAAAGATAACTGGGTTCTGTTCCCCTTAAGTTCTTAGGTATTTTTTATTGTTTGTGTGTGATGTTAATTCAGACTTTAATATATGCAAATAATGTAGGACTTTGTCATTACTGTGGGACCAGTAATCTTGAATTTCTTGATTTTTGTGCATTGGAATTCTCAGTCATAACCATATGTCGCAATAAGACAAGGCCCAACAAAGACCTGAAATGAGGGGGACACAAATTATTTATACAAGACACTTAAAATGTTGAGGGGTTCACTTCTTTAGTGTAAATAATGCTCCAACCTCTGTTCCAGAATACTTTATTTCTGATGTGAATAATTTTCAAAACTAAAAGAAAGAGGACACCTAAATTTGAGGGCACACAAGTATGTTCATAAGGGCTTCTACGAAATGTTTTTTGTACTACATTTCCTCTTTTCCTTAGAGATTTTTTAAATAGAGAACAAAAAGATCCAAAAAAGTGAGTGATTTGTATGTTATGCAATTTTAGATTCAGATAAATATAGCTTGGTATGTCATTAAAATTGGTGGAAAGTTCATTCTTGAAAATAAGTTTTGGTATAATATGCTCCAGTTAGCCTGAAGATTGTCACCACCAAGCCAAAATCGACTCTAAGCTTGTGTTTCCAAGGCTCTTGGTGTTAGCTCAAAAGCTTGTCTTTCTCACCAATAGAAGTTGATCCAATCAAAGATACTATCTCATTCACCTTGTGTCTCCACAAAAAGAACAGGAGTGCTTGTGGCACCTTAGAGACTAACAAATTTATTAGAGCATAAGCTTTCGTGGGCTACTGCCCACTTCTTCGGATGCATATACTTTGGATGTAGCCATCCAAGTACATCCAAAGTATATGCATCCGAAGAAGTGGGCAGTAGCCCACGAAAGCTTATGCTCTAATAAATTTGTTAGTCTCTAAGGTGCCACAAGCACTCCTGTTCTTTTTGCGGATACAGACTAACACGGCTGCTACTCTGAAACTTGTGTCTCCAGGGCTGACAGTCTGGGACCTTTTTAGAAAAACTAAACTCACTTTCATTTAACAAGAATAACAAAAGGTGCCAAATGACTAGTTCTGTATTCTGAGAAGCAAAAAGTCCCCAGAGAACAGAGAGAGTGTGAGAACTTAATGGCTCATCCTCATTTTTCATTTTGATGTGTGCTGTACAGTAGTTGTCTTCAAACTGAAATGGGAAGACATAC
Organism: Trachemys scripta elegans; assembly: GCF_013100865.1. NCBI lineage: Eukaryota > Metazoa > Chordata > Testudines > Emydidae > Trachemys > Trachemys scripta. The sequence continues at coordinate 113,989,912 of NC_048298.1, forward strand.
AGATTTATGATGAATTAATCTAAAATAGTTATGGGTACATTGTATCAGATAAGTGTTGTACCATTCACATTCTAGGTGCCAGAACTGCTTTGCTGAGCAGTTCTAGCACCTGAAATGTCAGCAAGATAACACTCTTATCAGATAAGATGTACCAACATGCATTCATAGTATTGAATAAAAAGAGGAGTCCAGGTCTTTAGCATAACTGTCACCTTCATATTTATAAATTGTACCTATTCCTGTCTAACCTTTGAAAACATGGTCATATAATTCTGACAGGATACAAATAACATTCTTCCTCTTCACATAATTTATGGAAGGCCAATGTTAATAATGTTTTCAAGTAGCATCACTCTCAATTGACAATTTAAAGAAAGCAAGGATGTAAGAATCTACCAAGTCCTAAATTAAGTTAGACACTTCCATGAAATCCTCTATGCGATGACATATGAGCAGTGGAGTTTGTTACATTTTTTCCCCTTCATCACCCACAAAACACCAGGGATGACTGATAGGCTGCATTCTGTATCAGAGAGATATGGATTCAACTCAAAATCTCAGATCCATATACAGGGGCAAGGGGATTGTCTCCTCACTGTACCAGACATTAGCCCGGTACCAGGTTCCCCGGTTTCTTTAAGGGATACCTTCCTCCTAAGTCCACTTTCAGCTCTGGTTTATCTGGGAACCAGATCCCCTACGGAATGAGTACTTGCCCTGGACCCCTGCCCCAAGGAGACTCCACATGGGAACAAAATCCTTCATCTCCTTAATAGACACCTGAATGTGCCAATTGTTTTGCAATAAGACAAAACTGGTCAAGGACAAAGTTTCCAGATATCTAGCTGAATGCCTGAATAGGCTCCTTGCTAGCTCCCAGCACCAACTCTCAAATTCTGCCTACCTCATATTCTAAGGGATTTGAAGACCTGTCAATTACCTCCTGGACTACTGCCTGATTTTTCACTTCAGAACTGTCTCTTGCTCTTGACTTCATTCTTGCTATTAGTCACTTTCACCAAGACAGGAAAGAACTCCTACTGGGTTATATCCCTGTCTCCTCTCAGATCCAATGAGCACCCTTGTCCCTGCTGGAAACACCAGATCCAGTGCCTTCAAATCAACTTTCAAGGCCAACTCTGGCATCCAGTCCTCCCTTCAAAGAAACCCTATTGCCCGGATTAAGGGTTTGGTCCAACACTCGATAAAATCTCCACTTAATTTGCCTTTAGTAATAGATTGGCTCTGGCCATGACTGAAGATAAAGAAGACTACCAAGTGTAAATACCCCAAGTGGTGCCCTCAGGATAGGTGTGAAATTGAAGATGGCCAGGCTTGTAGTTCATGCAAGATAATTTTCTTGAACACCTCATCCCTCCTAGCCAACTCCTTCAACCCTGCCAATGTACTGACAGTGAGTAGACATACCTGCCTGGATCTTTTAGCTCAGTCTCCAGACAAGCCAGCCTAGCGAGGGGGGAATGCTCTCTGTGGTTCTTTTGCTGGCAGTACTCCTAAAGTAGCATCTAATGTGCAGTGAAGTCAATGAGCGTGTAGCCTCACATGAATCCACCCTTGCTGCAAACAAAAGGGTATCCAAGTGGCTCATCACATGCAAAGCTGGTCTTAACCAAGCTGTAACTCCTGGTTTCAGTCATTCAGTGTCAGTTGGGGAAGGGATTCATGGCATGCCCTCCCCAGGGGTCTGTGTCTACCCTGGGGTTGTGTCTACATGAGTAAACTATCTTCCCTCTTTGGGAAAGCCTTATGTTCCTTCCCAAGAGACCAGTTCCTCTCCTTGCCTGGCCTTTGTGTGGGCTGCAAGTTAGGGTCGCTTGCAGGGCTGGCTCCAGGGTTTTGGCCACCCCAAACAGCAGCCAAACGAGAGAGAGAAAAAAAAAAAGCCGCGATTGCGATCTGCGGCGGCAATTCGATGGGAGGTCCTTCGCTCAGAGCAGGAGTGAGGGACCATCCGCTGAACTGCTGCGAACAGCTGGACGTGCCGCCCCTCTCCGAAGTGGCCACCCTAAGCACCTGTTTGGTAAGCTGGTGCCTGGAGCCGGCCCTGGTCGCTTGACTGAGGTTTCTGCCATTATCCATGGCTATCCTCTGAAAAGGAGTCAATTAGAGGGAGCAGCCTCATGACTGCTATACATATACCTTGGGCTTTTCCTAACCTGAGTAGGAATCACATATTCTGCAGTACTCCTTAATTGTTTCTGTTCCCCCACTTTCAGCAGGGGTCTTGGCCACAGGAAAAAAACCTGAGCCGTGCCTCAGTTTCCTCAATCTTGGTTCCCCAGTTTCAGCTGGGATCTTATCTGCAGTCACGCAGAGCGGTGCCTTCAGTTGAAATTACAGGGAGATCTTTGGGCAGCGCAGGACGTCAAAGATGGTGCTAGGGTGGCAGGTTTAGCCTGGTGTATTTTTAGGAAAAGTTACCAAGTGCTTATAGAGAAAGGGTCACGAGGCATAGAAAAAATATATAATGATGTCTGAAACTTGACTTTATATATATGAGGTGTCAGAGACATTGTTTTGTACTCCAAGTAAGCTACTCCCATCCCCATTTTAATGCAAAAAATGTGTGGTGAGCTTGGGTAGCTCTGAACACAGTGGTTGCCTTAGAGCCAAACTTGTCAAACCCAGCCTAGTTCATCAATTGGTTTGTTTTTTTTTAAATGTCATCTTAGGAGAAACCTAGTCACATTTGGTGGAACTAAAATTCTGAGTGAGGGCCTGCTCCTGCTTCTATTGAAGTCAAAATGGCTATTGACTTTAATTGGAGTATAATCTGACCCTTTTGCGCAGCGGCTTATTTTTATATGTTTCACTGTATTTTTTTTTTCTGAGCTCTTGCTCCCTTAGAGACTCCCGTGCAACCCAAGATTTAATTTGGCAGCAATCAAAGGTCTCACTGAAAAAAGTTTAGATATTTAACATCACGCTCCACCTGCAGGGAAAAATCTCAGCGGGTCAAAAGCCAGGGATATTTAAAAACAAAATAAAATAAAGAGCCAGGAACGATAACATTCATTAATTCCAGGGCTTAAAAAAAATCCAGCCTTATATATAATTGTAGTGTTGAACATCTAGCTTGTGAGGAGTGGGAAGATGCAGTAAGAGCTGAATCACTCTGAATTTGCTGGTGCTTCTGTGACACCAAAGACCCAGTGACATTTCACTATGGAGTGATTTCTGACCAGGATGTGGTCAATTTGCTTCCTGGCATGTCCACTGTTTAAAATCCAGGTCCAGCAATCATTGTTAAGGTGCCTAAATCAGGAGCCCATAACAGATGAATCCTTGGTGGCATACGTCAAAAGCCGAGTGCCGATGTCATTTGAGGAACCCAAACCAAAGGGACCTATCATGGTTTCATATCCAGTTCAGTCATAGCACTGAAATCTCTGAGCACTAGCAGTCTGTCATGGGGCAGAGTTGACTGCATTTTTAATGCTAACTCATAGTAGAATGCATCCCTTTCCACAGATGAGCGTGTAGGCCAAAACAACAAATAAGTGTCCATGATGATGTTGGGGCTGAGCACTGGGTAAGCATGTAGAGATGGGGTTCAACGTGGTTAAAGTCTGTGCTAGAGGTTTTCTGATAACATGTGACACACCTTGAGTTTGGTGTGGACCATCAGAGTGCATCTTCCACAGTCACTTATTTGCTGAGTGGCAGGCGGCCCTCTGTAATGGATGAGTTCTTTTATGAGAGGTATCTTGTACTCCGTGCCATCCAGTGTTAACAGATTCCATCTGGCTACATGGAACATGCCTCAGAAGTCTGGTTTAAACAACAAAGAGTCTGGTGGCACCTTAAAGACTAACAGATTTATTTGGGCATAAGCTTTCGTGAGTAAAAACCTCACTTCAGGAAGCTGTGGTCATTGAGCCTATGCTTTTCTTAGGCAGTATTTGGGTTGTGTCCATCCTAAGTGTGAAGAACGCCTGGGGTTGGTAATAGAAGGGGCTTTAACCCAGGTGCTCTTGTCACAGTTTGTGATGGCTGATCACACCTTTGTTTCACTCTTCCCCCTGAGGAGTGGAGAGATGTATAGAGATTTTATTTTTGGGGACACCCTCCCCCTTCCCAGGAACTGTTCCATCAGATGCCATTGGTTCCTACAAAGATCTAGCTCTTTTTCCTCCCTGTGTGGTTCATGCATCCACAATCACGGTTTCCTTCAATTGTTCATTATAGTCAAAAGCTGCATTGCACCTTTTGGTCATGTCTCTGGGATGGACAAAAACACCCCGGCACACCATTTTCGGGTGTGTGCTCTGTCCCTACCTGGCACAACCCATGGACTGCCCCAGAGATTCATGGATTTGCAGGATTGATCCAGTTCTGGGAACTTCACTACACAATGCCTGGTGCGACGCCACCTCCGTGGTCACTATGACTGGTGGTGTAGTCCCCAGTAGATGACCTGCGTTTGATGATGCTTATGTACAATAATTACTACAAATAGTGTACAGGATTAATGTTTGACTACAAATTCTAACAAAGGGGGAGAGAGCAGGTATACTACGTTGCTCAGAGTTGCATGCTGTGCATTAGATCAGCATACTTAAAGATGGGTTTGAAAGTTTCATTTAATCAAGAAAAAGGGCCTCAAGAGACACTATGCGGTACTAGAACTGAGGCAGGTTGTGGTTAGCAAGTTTGAATTTGGGCAAAGTTTGGTCATTTCAGATTTGGATACGCCTTTACAAATATGAAAATAAAAAGAGTCAATCAAAACAGCATAACATCTATTAGGGTTCCTATTAGAGGTATATCGTTAAGACCTATCTAAATTTTGGATGTATCTGAAATTCAGATACCACAGGCACAACAAAATAATTAGAATTCTAAAATGTTATCCAAAGTGTAGTTCTGGTCCTTTCCTCACCTCTCTCTTAAATCCCTAAGTACTCTCATTTTGTATGTGGCATTGCGATTTTATAATCTTATGTGTCAGGAATCCTTGTTACTGCTGTTTAAATGATATTCAGATCAACAAGAGTGACTTTGCTTTTCAAATTCTGAGATAATAGGATTAATGTCATTGTCAAACCACAGCCTGAGAGCAAAACTAAGTTGTGTGTCTTTTGATGTTCTTGTTTCCTTAAGAGACTTTAACCTTCTTCAGTTGCTCCTGGGTTCCAGCCAGTTGAGATGCACATTCCAGTTAGCTGAAAGACTTTATTCCTTTTCTGAGATGTACCATCATAGCTTTTTTTTTTAATGGACTCTTTTAGGGACAGGAGGGTAGAAATCTCAAGAAATGTTGAGAAAATTAATACTTGAGAAAGGGCCGCAAATAGACCAAACAGAACTTTATGGAGAGAAAAAAACATAAAAGGAGCCATAAATGGGAGAAGTGGTTAACACTTCCAGCCACAGAATGATGACAGTAACACTTAGCAATGAGGGAAAAAACTGATACATTTGACCACATGCCTGAAGAGAATGGTATTTTTAAAACGTGGTGCAAGCAGGATTAGTCATTGTTACAACTACAGCAGAATGTGTTACTTTAGGAAGAAGGAAGAAAGATTCCCCTGTTGGATTTAGGAAATTGTTACTGTTAGAGATTGTATGCTTCCTCAAGTTGTAGTTTGGGTGAGAGGGAGAGAGAGCCATCTAATGAGGATGGCTTTGCTGTAAGGGAACTGGATTGGGACTTATGAGATCTGGGCCGAGTTCCCGGCTCTGCAACAGACTTCCTGGGTGACTTTGGACAATTTGCTTTCTCTGTGCCTTGGTTCTCCATTTGTAAATTGGGGATAATACTTTCCTTGCCACTCAGAGGTGTTGAAATGATAAATTAATGTTTGTGAGGTGCTCAGATATGATGATTCAGGCTGATAATTAGATAGATAGGAGCTGGCCCACAGAGAGAAGCCACTTCTACTGCCCAAAATAAGAGTTCTCCTTTAGCTCAAGTCGTTGGTGGAAACCTGTGGTTTTGGATATCATATTGGGGTTTTAGTCACTGTGTGTATATGATTTATTTGATAATTGTGGATGTTTGCAGCACATGTGATATCTCCATAATGGTAGAGCTGAAAGACAAAGGGGAGCTACAGCCTTCTGGGTCAGTTGCTTTGAGCATTTCCCAAGGGAACTTTTCTTACATTCCAGATGTCATGGTTGCTACAGAAAGACATTGCCAAGAGGAGCAATGTTGTGCAAGTGTTAGAGAAAAATTGGGAAGGAAGCATAGAAATCATTGAAATGTAGGACAGGAAGGGATCTCGATAGTTCATCTCCACCAATTCCCAGCACTGAGGCAGGACTGAGTATTATCTAGACCATCCCTGACAGGTGTTTGTCTAACTTGTTCTTAAAAACCTCCAATGATAGAGATTCGACAACATCCCTAGGTAATTGTTCCAGGACTTAACTCTCCGGACAGTTAGAAAGATTTTCCTAATGGCTATCCTAAATCTTCCTTGCTGCAATTTAAGCCCATTGCTTCTTGTCCTTTCCTCAGTGATTAAGGGGAACAATTTATAACAACATTTTATATATTTGGACTGTTATTATGCACCCCTCCCCCCCGAGTCTTGTCTTCTTCATACTAAACGAACCCAATTTTTTTTCAATCTTACCTTGTCGGTCATGTTTTTTAGATCTTTTAAACTATTTTGTTGTTCTCCTCTAGACTTTCTCCAATTTGTCCATATCTTTCCCAAAGTGTGGTGCCTAGAACCGGATATGTAGCTTAAGCTTTATCAAAGCTGAGTAGAGTGGAAGAATTATTTCTCATGTCTTGCTTACAATACTACAGCTAATACATCCCAGAATGATGTTCACTTTGTTTGCAACAATATTATATTGTTGAATCATTTAGTTTGTGATCCACCATAACCCCTAGATCCTTTTCTGCAGTACATCTGCCTAGGCAGTCATTTCCCATTTTGTATTTGTGCAATTGATTATTCCTTACTAAGTATTGTACTCTGCATTTGTCCTTATTGAATTTTATCCCAGTTATTTCAGACCATTTCTCCAGTTTGTAAGATCATTTTGAATTCCAATCCTGTCCTCCAGAGCACTTGCAACTCTTTCCAGCTTGGTATCAGCTGCAAACTTTATAAGCATACTCTTTATGCCATTACCTGAACCATTTATGAAGATATTGAACAGAACCAGACCCAGGACAGATCCTTGTGGGACCCCATTTGATAAGCCCTTCCAGCTTGGCTATGAACCATTGATAACTACTCTCTGAGTACAGTTTGCTAACCAGTTGTTCACCCACTTTATAGTATGTTTGTGTAGGCTATATTTCCATGGTTTGCTTATAAGACAGTCATCTGAGACAGTAAGTCGAGATACATCACATCTACTAGCCCACATCTATCCTATCTACAAGGTTTGCTACCCAGTCAAAGAAGACTATTAGGTTAGTTTGACATGATTTGTTCTTGCCAAATCCATGTTGTCTATTACTTATCACCTTCTTATCTTGTAGGTGCTTACAAATTGATGTTTGATTATTTGCTCCATTATCTTTCTGGGTACCAAAGTTAAGCTGACTGGTCTATAATTCCCTTGGCTTTCCTTATTCCCCTTTTTTATAGATAGGTAGTATATTTGCCCCTTTCCAGTTCTTTGGTATATCTACCATACTCCACAAGTTCTCAAAGATCATTGCTAATGGCTCAGCGATTTCTTCAGACAGTTCCTTAAGTATTCTAGAATCTATTTTGTCAGGCCCTGGCAACTTGAAAACCTCTAACTTGTCTGAGTAATTCTTAGCTTGTTCTTTCCCTATTTTATCCTCATATCCTACCTCATTTTCACTGGTATTCACTATGTTAGTTGTGCAGTCACTGCTAACCTTTTTGGTGAAAACTGAAATTAAAAAAAAAAAGGCATTTAACACTTCAGCCATTGCTGCATTTTCTGTTATTTTCTTCCAACTCCTAATTGAGTAATGGGCCTACCCTGTCCTTGGTGTTCCTCTTGATTCTAATGCATTTGTAAAAATTTTGCTTGTTACCCTTTAGATCCCTAGCTAGTTTAATCTTGTTTTGTGCCTTGGCCTTTCTAATTTTGTCCCTACAAGTTTGTGGGTTTTTTTAAAAATAACATGAAATAGCAGTCAAAAGTGTCAGCTCTAAAATGGACTATTTGTGTTTCTTAAAGTTCTTCTCTTTGTTTTATGTATTTTATTGTTGCTAGAGAAAATGAAGGTAGGAGAGAACAATGGGTGGGTGTAGAGAACACAAAGATACTGGAATCTCAATTTTTCTTCAGTGATTTTTACTTAGGTTCAATGCAAAACAAAGTGTATACAGGCAGGTGTTTTTCCCTACTGCATCACTTAGCACCTCCCTAGACACAGAACAAGCTTTCCCCAGATATTTCTATCTGCAGCCTCTTCCCCAGTCTTGTCTTGTACAGAGCTAAACTTATTCTCAATGTGGAACAAATTAATATGCAATAAAGCTCTTCTCAAAAGCCCCGAATTCTTTTTCACAGCTCCTTTCTTCTATGTTGTTGTTGGGTGTTCTTTCCTCTTATTCCCTTTCTCTCTTTCCCTCTGCCAATATATGGGGTTTCTTTTCCTCACTGCTTTACGTCACACCTTCTTTCTTTTCTTCCCACCACACAGGATGAATGCTTGTGGGAGGAGCAGGTTCCAAGAGTCTGGTTCCCTTCCCCTGTAACAACAATTCACTTCCAAAGCAAGCAAGAAAAAGGCAGCTATATTTTACCAATTGCTACTAAGGGCATTACTTAGATCACAGGTGCTGTGGGGAAGGTCCTTGCCATGGCAACACTGTTTTCCACTAACACAACCCCTCTGCCCTGCTGTTCTTTGCATTATTCTGTAGCATATTTTTACGGTTTGAAGACCGGAGTGGGACCAAATCTCCTCCTGTGTTCTAGTCCCAGCTGAAACATTCGCTCTACAGTGACCTTGTACAAATCACCCATCCTCTTACCTCAGTTTTCCCCATGTGTAAAAATAGGGGAGCGTGTTAATTAATAAAAAAATCTGTAAAGATTAAAAATGTAAAGTATTAATTACATATTTTCATTGCAGAGTAAATCCTCCTCTCACCCACAAATGTAAAACATATTAGCTGGGAGAAACTGGTCAGTCAGGTTTTGCTGTACGTAATCTAGTACAGAGCAGACGTCAGCTGGGAATATTGCCTATTGAATTCACAGAAATGCTTTGACCCTTCTCAGACAGCCGCCTCTTGTTTGTAGATTCAAAGCTCACAGCTAATCTAATAAGATTTTCCTGTTACCTTTATAGGAGCTTTGTCTGCTAATGATATTTTTGTCACAGAGGCAGAGCAAGACTTACTTGTTTCCAGATTGAATGACAGTGGCTTAATAAAAAGTAATAATAATTAACATCCGCACTGTTACTGGTAACTTTATTGAAAGCAAAGGAAGACTCATCACAGCTGGTTACAACAGAATGGGAGAGAGCCAAGAACTTAATTTAAAAAAAAAATCTCCTGTGGGAGGAAGCAGAGCCGCAGAGGTGACAGGGGCTAATCAAGAAAAGGCCTTTGGAACACATCGGTAAGCAGTGTTAGTGGGGAGTGAGAGGAGGAAAGAAGATGTGCCATAGGCAGGCAGCATAAAAGGAAAACCAACGTCATTAGAGTGGAATTTATTCTCCTTAGATCAAAAGGTCAGTAGCATTGCAGTATGCTGTTTGTGTAAAAAGAAGCACAAGGAGAAAGGAGGATGGTTCAGTATGCATACATAAGAACATCTGCTTGATGAACCCACTCGAACGATAATCATAAAGCAATGTGAGAGGTACAATTCTAGAAGGGCAGAACCAGGGATATATTGGGACAAGGAAGAATTCAGAAATTTAAGCAAGATCAGGAACTGGCATTCCACTGAATAGTTTAACTTCTATCACTACAGCCCTATGCATAATGGCCAAGATTTTCAAAAATGACTAGTGATTTTGGATGCCTCAATTACAGGAGTAATCAACTTAACTGGAGACCTGATTTTCAGAAAGGGCTGAGAACCCACCTTTTAAAAATCAGGCCCATTCTATGTGTCTCAAGGTCAGTGCCCAAAACACTAGGCACTTCTGAAAATCTTGGTCACTAACCCTCTCTAAAACTAAAGAGACGAAAGGGAGGTAAAGAAACCCATAGATTTCCCCATTAGATACCTTCGCAAAAATGTATTTACCTTCTCACAAAGGTTCCTACTAACTACATTAACCACAGGATTGGGCCCTAACAGTATTTTCCTTGAATTAACCTAACCTAACCAGCACACACACATCACCCCCCCCAAAAATACCCATCCACCTCCACAACAGCACACACTTCTGTGCACATTTCCATTACCCTACACCAAACTACAGTAGATATACACTGTGTCTAATCTGTTCAATGAAATATTTCACATTTCTGTGTTCCCCTGAAAGCCCTGGATCTGAAAGCTTATGAGTAAAACATAATCATGCCTCTGGCATAATCACTATATGTAAAAAAAAAAAATGAAGACTGTAGCAAAAGTTAATGAAGAAACTGAAACAACTATTCCTTCCAGAAAGTAAATTAACCCAAAGCCTCTGCACAAAATATGAACAACCGATATTCAGTTTACTTGCTAAATATTAATCGGAAAATAGAAGGTGGCAATACAATAATTATTATTTAATAACATGGGAAATGCAAGTCCCATAATGAGAGGCTTTTATATATATATCTCAAGCAGCTGGTTTCCTATAGAAACAGAGACTTTAAGTCAGAAGGGACCATTATGATAGTCTAGTCTGACCTCCTGCACAACGCAGGCCACAGAATCTCACCCACCCACTCCTGTAAAAATCCCTAACCTAGTCTGAGGTATTGAAGTCCTCAAATCATGGTTTAAAGACTTCAAGGTACAGAGAATCTTCCAGCAAGTGACCCATGCCCCACGCTGCAGAGGAAGGCGAAAACCCCCCAGGGCCTCTGCCAATCTGCCCTGGAGAAAAATTCCTTCCTGACTCCAAATATGGCTAACCCCTGAGCATGTGGGCAAGGCTCATCAGCCAGACACACAGGAAAGAATTCTCTGTAGTAACTCAGATCCCACCCCATCTAACATCCCATCACAAGCCATTGGGCATATTTAATGATCAAAAATCAATTAACTGCCAACGTTTGGCTATCTCATCATACCATCCCCTCCATAAACTTATCAGGCTCAGTCTTGAAGCCAGATATGTCTTTTACCCCCACCGCTCCCCTTGGAAGGCTGTTCCAGAACTTCACTCCTCTGATGGTTAGAAACCTTTGTCTAATTTCAAGTCTAAACTTCCAGATGGCCAGTTTATATCCATTTGTTCTTGTGTCCACATTGGTACTGATCTCAAATAATTCCTCTCCCTCCCTGGTATTTATCCCTCTGATATATTTATAGAGAGCAATCATATCTCCCCTCAGCCTTCTTTTGGTTAGGCTAAACAAGCCAAGCTCTTTGAGTCTCCTTTCATAAGACAAGTTTTCCATTCCTCGGATCATCCTAGTAGCCCTTCTCTGTACCTGTTCCAGTTTGAATTCATCCTTCTTAAACATGGGAGACAGAACTGTACACAGTATTCCAGATGAGGTCTCACCAGTGCCTTGTATAATGGTACTAACACCTCCTTATCTCTACTGGAAATACCTCGCCTAATGCATCCCAAGACTTCATTAGCTTTTTTCATCGCCATATCACATTGGCAGCTCATAGTCATCCTGTGATCAACCAATACTCCGAGGTCCCTCTCCTCCTCTGTTACTTCCAACTGATGCGTCACTAGCTTATAATAAAAATTCTTGTTATTAATCCCTAAATGCATGACCTTGCACTTTTCACTATTAAATTTCATCCTATTACTATTACTCCAGTTTACAAGGTCATCCAGATCTTCCTGTATGATATCCCGTCCTTCTCTGTATTGGCAATACCTCCCAGCTTTGTGTCATCTGCAAACTTTATTAGCACACTCTCCCACTTTTTGTGCCAAGATCAGTAATAAAAAGATTAAATAAGATTGGTCCCAAAACCAATCCCTGAGGAACTCCATTAGTAACCTCCCTCCAGCCTGACAGTTCACCTTTCAGTAGAACCCATTGTAGTCTCCCCTTTAACCAGTTCCTTATCCACCTTTCAATTTTCATATTGATCCCCATCTGTTCCAATTTAACTAATAATTCCCCATGTGGAACCGTATCAAATGCCTGACTGAAATCAAGGTAAATTAGATCCACTGCATTTTCTTTGTCTAAAAAATCTGTTACCTTCTCAAAGAAGGTGATCAGGTTGGTTTGGCACGATCTACCTTTTGTAAAACCATGTTGTATTTTGTCCCAATTACCATTGACCTCAATGTCCTTAACTACTTTCTCCTTCCAAATTTTTCCAAGACCTTGCATAATACAGATGTAGGTACCCAGATCACATTTTTTTCCGTTCTTAAAAATAGGGACTATGTTAGCAATTCTCCAGTCATACGGTACAACCCCTGAGTTTACAGATTCATTAAAAATTCTTGCTAATGGGCTTGCAATTTCATGTGCCAGTTCCTTTAATATTCTTGGATAAAGATTATTGGGCCCCCCGATTTAGTCCCATTAAGCTGTTCGAGTTTGGCTTCTACCTTGGATGTGGTAATATCTACTTCCATATCCTCATTCCTATTTGTCATCCTGCCATTATCCCTAAGCTCCTCATTAAAGACTGAGGCAAAGTATTTGTTTAGATATTAGGCCATGCCTAGATTATCCTTAACCTCCACTTCTTCTTTCTTTGTTTTCTTCTTATTTATATGGCTGTAGAACCTTTTACTATTGGTTTTAATTCCCTGTGCAACCTCCAACTCTACATGGCTTTTGGCCTTTCTCACTTTATCCCTACATGTTCTGACCTCAATAAGGTAGCTTTCCTTGCTGAGCCCTCCCATCTTCCACTCCTTGTAGGCTTTCTGCTTTTTCTTAATCACTTCTCTGAGATGCTTGGTCTACAATTTCTGCCTATGATTCCCCCCCCATCCCCCCCGTTCTTGGGATGCAGGCTTCTGATAGTTTCTGCAACTTTGACTTGAAGTAATTCCAGGCCTTCTCCGCCTTTAGAGCCATAAGTTCTTCAGTCCAATCCACTTCTTTAACTAATTTCCTTAATTTTTTTAAAGTTAGCCCTTTTGAAATCAAAAACCCTAGTCACAGATCTATTTTTGTTTATCCTTCCATTTAGTTTGAACTGAATTAGCTCATGATCGCTCGAACCAAGGTTGTCCCCTACAACGATTTCTTCTATGAGGTCCTCACTACTCATCAAAACCAAATCTAAAATTGCATCCCCTCTTGTTGGTTCAGCAACTATTTGGTGAAGGAATGCATCAGCTATCGCATCCAGGAAAATCTGAGACCTATTATTACTAGCACTTGTCCTCCAGTCTCTATCTGGGAAGGAAGTTAAAGTCTCCAATGATCACACGATTCCCATTAGTATTGACTTCATTAAAAACATTAAAGAGGTCTCTGTTTGTATAGAAATCAGATCCCAGTGGTCTATAGCACACCCTAAGCACTATCCCAGGGGAGGCTCTAGTAGCTTTCTTCCCCTTCCTCTTCTCTCTTCCATATTTACAGGGTTCATTGTAACCCTGCCACGTTACCTGTAATCTAGAGATTTATGGCAGAATAAACTCATTAATCCTAACAGCCCAGTTTTCATTTGGAGGCTGGAGAGACTGTCAATAAACATCAAAAGAAGGAGTTGTTCTTCAGATGACACCTGTTTAAAACAGAAGAGGGGCTATTAGACATTACACAGAGTCTCTGGGTTATAAACTTTTTATGACTGCATGTTTGTGCTGACTGCATTACACCACTTGTGAGCCAAATACAGATTTTCTCAAGCAAAGGGGAGTTAAGGACTTCATACTATGTCACCACATATTTTGTTTATGCTACAAACGTTTCCTTTCGGTGTGCTTTTAAATATGGTCTTCATACTTTACCCCAATTGGAAGTATTTTAGGGCCTGGTTTTACAACCCTTACTACGTCAGTCAGTGCATGGCACTTTTACCCCATGAGTAACCCCAGATAATTAGAATTCAATGGACTATTCATGGTGTAAGGTACTAATTAACATGAGTAAGAATGGCAGAAATTCTAGGAACAATGGTAGCATGCCAGTACAGGCAGAGTTTAATGCAGAATTATATTTACTTCAGGGTTTTAATTTTATTCCATAATGGGTGAAATGTCAAAGCTTCATGTGGTAGCTTCATTACCCTGCCCATATACAAGATGTAGGATACATTTTTATGCACTGGGAGAAATTGGCACATACTGGTTTGAGGATTAAAAGATGTGTGTCATTTAAAATGTAAGTAGTTGTGTGCAGGGAAGAATACTGATAATATTGAAAATTTTTAAATGAAGATTTTTTAAAAATAGACACTTTAAAGCTTAGGTTCCTATGGCCATAATTAAACATCTAAATGAGTGACCTGAGTTTCAGAAACATTCAGCAACCAGACCTGAACTGATGGGAGCTGCTGGATTCTTAGTTCTTTTGATATTCAGGCCACTTATTTAGGTGCCTAAGTGTCTTAACTTTATGGACTTTTTTTTTTCTTAACATCTTGGCTTTTATCCATAAAGCTAAAGCATTTTGGCAAGGGAAGAAATGAGACCTGCCTGGTCATGCTGTTCATGCTTCACTTACGTTGGTGGTGTCTAAGAGCCAAACTGTACTCCCATTAAAACTTAATTTGTCCTCCTCCATTTTGTGCAGGAGCCAGCCTGAAGTGTGCCAGGAAGACTGCAGATATTTTGGCAAATGAACATCCATGTATATGTGAACATGGAATATGATGATTTTGGATTAAGGAAGGCCTTCAGTACAGGATCTTGTCCAATAATAATATTTGATGTTCACCAACAGTTCCATTTCTGTTTATACACAATTTGAAGTGAAAGCAAAACGTACCTACTGTTCTCGGAAAACTCTTCCCACAAATTACTGTCTCTTTAGTCTTCCTTAGCTTTTTCTCAGTTTGTTTTTTTGGAATTTATTTGGTTTGTGCTTTATGAAATTTCCAAAAATTTTTGCTAATAGCATGATTTACCTGTATTTTTCCAACAGAAAATGGCTCATGCACAATGCCAATTTTCAGAATTTTATTACCAGCTGAGAAAAGTTGTTTGGGGAATGTGGCATTTCAGCACCTATGTTCCCAACTCTGCCAGTGATTGGCTGTGAGTACCTGGATAGGTCTCTCTGTCTTTCTGCATCTCAGTCTATAAGGTAGGGATAAGAATGCTTACCTACAGTGGCAAAATACTTTTGGACCTACAGATGGAAAAGGTGATATATAACTGCTAAATGATATTACTATTATTGGGCCAAATCCTGGCATCCTTTAGTACATTTTTACTCCGTTCTTACTTAAACTTCCAATGACATGAAGAGGTTTTTGCTGAGTCCTACTTCTAAAGATTCCAACAAAGAGTACAGGGTAGCATCCACGTGTCTTTGAGTGTGGTAGGGTTTTGTTGTTTGGCTTTAGGGTTTTTTGTAATTAGGGTTTTAAAGATGTTGAAATTAGTTTTACTGAGTATTTCATTCCGTCTTTACTCAAGCAAACTTTAACTGTTGTCAGTAGGATTTTGACCAAGTAAACACTGAGTAACATATCCTTAGGATGTGTGCCAGTATTATTTTTATTAGAATCATTAGAGGCTAGAACCATCTCTGACTGTAATTCTTTGAATTCAGTGGGAACTGGATTGGGTTGTGCAAGAAGACGTAAGTCAAACCAAAGCCCCACTCTCTAGTACCTCTGAAGGTAAGGGAAATTTGCTTCCAGGTGCAAAGTTTGCTGTTCAGGTCCATCTCTTCCTACAAGAAGCTGCTTTTGCTACTTTCTATTTCATATATATTTGGACACCTCTAGTATGATAAGAATTGTTCTCCTACACTAATACAGTATCAAAAAATCACCTTATCCGCCATGTCAGTGCTGTCTTTCTTCTTTTTATAAATATCTCATAGTTTTCCTTGTTTCCTGGTGTACCATTTTTCTGGTAATAGTGGAAGATGATGTTTCTGAGTTTAAACATTCTGAGTTTAATTTAAGGGCACATTTACGACATAGCTGACGTTTTGAGAATGGAGGGGAACTGGTGTGACACTCACAATGATTTGACAGATCTGTTATCCTATTTCTTTGTCGACTGCGCACTTGCCTTATTAAGGGAATACTATGTAAGAAATTCATTGAAGCCATACCTGCTGGGGTTTTTTAAAGAAAATCGGAGAACAAAATGTTTCATGTAGAGATGGGCCCAGACAGGAACATCTGGTCCAAAATACCTCACCCTCTGGGGAAGTTCAGAGCCTCCTTGGCATCCAAATGCCATCGATCTTTATCAACTGGATCCTACATGAAACAGTGGTCTGGAATCCCTTAAGGAAGTTTGGGTCCAGATCCAAATTTTGCAGTTCAGGTCCATCCCTAGTTTTATGTAATGTGATGTTGATGTTTGGGGAGGTGCTGTGGAACTTGAAGGTAGCTCATGGCTTCTCCTAAGGCACTGCAGATACAGGTGATAGAACATATTTTTTAATTTGCTTTACTGAATGATAGGCATCTCAGTGCCTGGCATCAAGCCATACAGATATCTTTCAAGTTTAGAGCAGGTCCTGAGACTGAATGGGTACACTGTGTGCTGTGATTCACTGCGTGCTAGGAGGAGCATTTAACAGTTGGGATAGACTGAATAATCTGAAAGACTGCAGTCTTAAACTGATACATTTCCTCCCTGATGTTACTAATAACAAGAAAAATATGAGCACTTCAGGGTGATCATAAAGACTTTCTGGTCTTTACTGAATGTACTCTCAGAGTATCTTTTAGAACAGGTTATTTGTTTACTTTCCCTGTCTATAAAAGTTTTCCTTCTTAAAATGTGCATATATTTACATTTCTATTTTATTACAATTCTGCTATGATTCTTATGAGGCCCATCATTGTTACAGATCAGGAATAAGAGTGAACCTTTTTTTTTTACTACCCTGCGCTACAGTATTAAGGAACAGTACATGTAGGTGGAAAGGAGCCTAACATGGCAGCCATCCTATAACATTCTACTGTTACATACATAGAGAGGAAGCAGGGAAAGACTCCTTGGAACATTATACAAACAAAACGAAGGGCATGGATGTAATCTAAAAGTAACCTCTTGTTACTGCAAGTTTTGGAAGAGGGCCACAGGCAATAATATTTTCTTAGAAAGCATCTCCCATCATGATGGATCCCCAAAATACTTTATAAAACATACATGTAGCACAACAAATGCAGCTATGTTTGGGTTATGGGGTAGCAGCCAAGCAGATAAAGGGCCCAACATACAGAGAGAGGTTTTTTTTTTTTTTTTTCTTTACTAGGGAAATAGACAACCCTCCACCACCACTTTTGTTGAGTCTTCAATATCCATGCACCCCAGACATAACCACCATTGTTAAGGTCTCGGAGTAGATTCTATAGAAAAGCCTAAGCTAGACAGACAGCCTGATTTCCCACCGCATAACAGCAGTTTTACTCTGGTGAAACGCCATAGAAACCAATGGAGTAAAACCGGAATAATGCAGAGGTGAATCAAGACTTCTTTTACTACACTGATTTTTTTTTTATTAAGTTTCACTAGTGCAAAACTGGAATAATGCACTGAATTAGGCCCGTAGAGCTAAGGGAATTGGCCCTTAATGGCCACCACTCTACCATCACACATTAAATAAAATCATGAATAAAAATAGTGAAGACTGACTAATATTTCACTGGAAGCCAAGGCCGGTGTCATATTTTTTTTATATTGTGGAATTCTTGGAACGAGACCATTAGGCGCCTCATGAAATAGAAGTGATTCCAATTTACAAGAAGAGAATGCCACTCAACTTACTGGCAGTGCTTTGTTTTTGTGTTGTTTTTTATGCTACTATTGGTGACCATTAGGAATGGTTTAGGGCCAAAACAGCCTTCATGTAGATCCACGCTGATAATTTTCTAGCCGGACTGTTGGATGCATTCACTTAGAATTCCATGTTTTGTGAAACAGCAAAAACAACTTGCCTGTTTCTATTTTTTCCTCCTTCATAATTCAATTGTATTGTCTTTCTGGAAAATGTGCTCTTGTAATTCAATATTACAATACAGGAAAATGAACAATATTGGCTTTTTAATCTGAAGTCACATCTCTTTTTAAGAACCCCCTAAAATACTGCATGCTAATTCTTTTTGGGCCCCATGATATATATATAAGACAGAGCAAAGTTGATCTGCAGCAGTTATCCTGCTACTGAACTCTGCCAATAAAGTGTTCCATACTCCAAGCAGATGTTTCTCTTTTAGGCTAATGGAGCTCTTGTAGACCATTTTCCTTCCCAAGAGAAAATATCAGCACATCTGGAGGCTGGAAGAGCTCCACTCAACAACAGAAGCAAAGTGCCAACAGCAGCAGCAGTTTAATAATAAAAATAATATGGATGGGATATCGATTGTATTTTCTTTTTTTTTTTTTTTTTTTTTTTTTAAGCTTGTTCTCAAAAACACATTTTTCGTCCCTCAGGAAGCCCTTCTCTCATTTGGAATCACTTTTTGTTGTAGCAATTTACTTCCAGGTAAGGGGACAGACAAGGGATCTTCTTCTGTAGCAGTGACAGTGTTGGTCAAGAGATAAGAAAGTAGAATGTAGATTATGTACAGTATTTATCAATAAAATTCAGCCTTTACTCAGTTACCACACAGGTGGTAACTGACATACTGTAGCTATATCCTGCTCTAGTAAAGCTTTATAATCAGGTAGGCCTGTGATCGCACAGTGTAAGTCAGGAGTAAATCCACTGAAGTTAATGGTGTTACACTCATTTTACACTAGTGTAAGTGGAAAAAAGAATAAGAAATAAGAATAAGGCCCATTGTATCTCCTCCAAAAGAGAATGGTAGCAAACAGATCTGGGATCCCATAGAGCTTGAATGACAACCTGAATGTGACTAATTCCTGGAAACTTTGTAGGCACTTCTGGGAAGAAATAGCTTGTACTGGGTTTGAACAACAGCGAGTATAATGAAAAAACTCATACAGATACAGACAGACATCATCTTCCTTTCCAAATGCAAGCAGATGGACATCATACCAAAAGGACTAAAGGTAAAAAATCCATTACAATCTATATATCACACAGACTATGCTGAGAGACTGTGTCACACACTCTCAAAGAAACTGCGAAACCACCTGATCAGCATCCTATACAGCAAACAGGGAAAGATTAAGAATGAGCTCTCAGAACTGGATACTCTCATAAGAAACCAACCTTCCACGCAAACTTCCTCATGGATAGACTTTACAAAAACTAGACAAGCCATTTACAAGACAAACTTTGCCTCTCTACAAAGGAAAAAGGACACTAAACTATCTAAACTGCTACATGCCACAAGCAGCCACAACAGTAGTTCCCTTAACCCACCCAGCAATATTGTTAATCTTTCCAGCTATACTCTTAGCCCAGCAGAAGAGTCTGTCCTATCTCGGGGCCTCTCCTTTTGTCCCTCCAGACCCATGAATATGATACAGTTCTGCGATGACCTAGAATCCTACTTTCGACGTCTCCGACTCAAAGAATATTTCCAACATACCTCTGAACAGCATACTAACCCACAGAATCCTCCCTACCAGCACTACAAAAAAAAGGATTCTGCATGGACTCCTCCGGACGGTCGAAACAACAGACTGGATTTCTACATAGATTGCTTCCGTCGACGTGCAAAGGCTGAAATTGTGGAAAAGCAACATCACTTGCCACATAACCTCAGCCATGCTGAACACAACGCCATCTACAGCCTCAGAAACAACCCTGACATCATAATCAAAAAGGCTGACAAAGGAGGTGCTGTCGTCATCATGAATAAATTGGAATATGACCAGGAGGCTGCTAGACAGCTCTCTAACACCACATTCTACAGGCCATTATCCTTTGATCCCACTGAGGATTACCTAAAGAAACTACACCATCTGCTAAAAAAACTCCCTGACAAAGCACAGGAACAAATCCGTACAGACACATGCCTAGAACCCCGACCAGGGGTATTCTATTTGCTACCCAAGATCCATAAACCTGGATATCCTGGACGCCCCATCATCTCAGGCATTGGCACCCTAACATCAGGCTTGTCTGGTTATGTAGACTCTGTCCTAAGACCCTACGCTACCAGCACTCCCAGCTATCTTCGAGACACCACTGACTTCCTGAGGAAACTACAATCCATCGGTGATCTTCCAGAAAACACCATCCTGGCCACTGTGGACGTAGAAGCCCTCTACACCAATATTCCACACAAAGATGGACTACAAGCTATCAGGAACAGTATCCCTGATAATGTCACAGCTAACCTGGTGGCTGAACTTTGTGATTTTGTCCTCACCCACAACTATTTCACATTTGGGGACAATATATACCTTCAAGTCAGCGGCACTGCTATGGGTACCTGCATGGCCCCACAATATGCCAACATTTTTATGGCTGACTTAGAACAACGCTTCCTTAGCTCTCGTCCCCTAACGCCCCTACTCTACTTGCGCTACATTGATGACATCTTCATCATCTGGACCCATGGAAAAGAAGCCCTTGAGGAATTTCACCATGATTTCAATAATTTCCATCCCACCATCAACCTCAGCCTAGATCAATCCACACAAGCGGTCCATTTCCTGGACACTACTGTGCTAATAAGCGATGGTCACATCAATACCACCCTATACCGGAAACCTACTGACCGCTACACTTACCTACATGCCTCCAGATTCCATCCAGGACACACCACACGATCCATTGTCTACAGCCAAGCTCTAAGATATAACCGCATTTGCTCCAATCCCTCGGATAGAGACAAGCACCTACAAGATCTCTATCAAGCATTCTTAAAACTACAATACCCACCTGCTGAAGTGAAAAAACAGATTGACAGAGCCAGACGAGTACCCAGAAGTCACCTCCTACAAGACAGGCCCAACAAAGAAAATAACAGAACACCACTAGCTGTCACCTTCAGCCCCCAACTAAAACCTCTCCAGCGCATCATCAGAGATCTACAACCTATCCTGAAAGATGATCCTTTACTCTCACAGATCTTGGGAGACAGACCTGTCCTCGCTTACAGACAACCCCCCAACCTAAAGCAAATACTCACCAGCAACCACACATCACTGAACAAAACCACTAACCCAGGAACCTATCCTTGTAACAAACCCCGATGCCAACTCTGTCCACATATCTATTCAAGTGACATCATCATAGGACCTAATCACATCAGCCATACCATCAGGGGCTCGTTCACCTGCACATCTACCAATGTGATATATGCCATCATGTGCCAGCAATGCCCCTCTGCCATGTACATTGGCCAAACCGGACAGTCTCTACGCAAAAGAATTAATGGACACAAATCTGACATCAGGAATCAAAATACTCAAAAACCAGTGGGAGAACACTTTATCCTGTCTGGTCATTCAGTGACAGACCTGCGGGTGGCTATATTACAACAGAAAAACTTCAAAAACAGACTCCAAAGAGAGACTGCTGAGCTAGAATTGATATGCAAACTAGACACAATCAACTCCGGTTTGAATAAGGACTGGGAATGGCTGAGCCATTACAAACATTGACTCTATCTCCCTTTGTAAGTACTCTCACACTTATTATCAAACTGTACTGGGCTAGCTTGATTATCACTTCAAAAGGTTTTTTTTCTCTTAATTAATTGGCCTCTCAGAGTTGGTAAGACAACTCCCACCTGTTTATGCTCTCTGTATGTGTGTATATATATCTCCTCAATATATGTTCCATTCTATATGCATCCGAAGAAGTGGGCTGTAGTCCACGAAAGCTTATGCTCTAATAAATTTGTTAGTCTCTAAGGTGCCACAAGTACTCCTGTTCTTCTTTTAGCGAGTATAATAGAGCCTAGATTCTGATTGGTCCCGCTGAGCACTACTGTATAAAAAATAAGTGATAACATTACCCTGGGCATTTTGCTCAGTTTCACTTTATTTTACTCCTAGGGGAATACTGTGCCAAAAAATTAAAAATTCTGTGCACAATATTTTAAAATTCTGCATATTTTGTTTGTCAAAATAGAGTAATATAATCACACTGTTTTCAATTATTTTGGTAATATATTTAAACTACAATACAATGGATGGAGAATGGGAGTCGGGAGAATTGGAGGAAATCACCAAACCCCCTTTGTCTAATAGTAATGTAGCTAGGTTTGACCCTTTATTTCTAATTATTATTCAACAAATATATGCAGCCATATGCTCGGTGTTACATCATAGGCAACTGAAGAGAAAGTGAGGGCTGGGGGAATCAAACAAATAATTTATATTGGCTATTGACCATCTCCAGAAAGGTAACAAATAGTTCATGGAGCACATTTTGATAGGAATTTTTTTCAGTCCAAAAATTTAGACCAGTTCTAGTCACTGAAGCACCATAAGCATTTACAAGGTCATACTGTCCTTTACACCAATGTGGCAATGTAAAGAAGGCTTTTTTTTACTCCTGGGGGAATTTACAAAGACAAGGGGAACAATTCACTAAGCAAGCAGGCTGCTACATTCTGCTCTGCCTGAGCGGACAGAGCCTGCCCCACACCTACCTCCTCAGAAACAACCCAAAGCCCTGCCCCTCCATGCCAAGTGTGCCATAATAGTGAGCAAGAGGGATAGAGTGTATCTCTCTCATACACATGACTGCCCAGCCCCTCCCTGTGGTGATTTATGTCTCTACTGGCTGCTCTGGGCACCTGAACCAACCTGCCTGAGCTGCTGGGGAGGAGCGCATGACTGCTCTTATGGCTTCCCTTTGCTTCCCCATCAGAAATCATTTTGAAAAAATATGTGGGGGACATGAATTCTGTGCATGCACTGTGACGCAGAATACCCCCAGGAGCATTATTTATATAGCAGCACAGCATCCAAGAAGAAAGAGGAAGAGCGAGTTCTGCGTTCTTCCCTACATCGTCCACCCCTTTCCCCACAACTGGGGAGGGGTGAATTGCCAGTAATTTCCCCTGCCAGCAAGAAGATGGGGGAGAGGGGAATGTGTTCCATATTTATCAGAAACTACTTATCAGGGCAGATAGGAAAAATGGAGTGCCCAAGAAAACCTACATATAGCATAGCACCTACCACCCCTTTTGATCATATGGGAGTAGGGACACACATACTAGATGCCCTGGAGCCTGCTGCTCACTCTCTCCCACCCTGTCTTTTGTATCAGTCTTTAGGCATTGGGTGCCTGGTAAATTTTCTAAGCTGTACAAATACTTGAACTGTCCTGAACAGTAACAGGCACACTGGTTATTGCCATTATTCGCTGGCTACCTTGACTTTTAGTGATATTTCTGCTATTCGTGTTGTGAGGAGGGGGACAGGAAATAAAAAGTAGTTTCCATTCTAATCCAGTTGAAAGGACTGGCAAAACAAAAGTAGCTCTCACATTTCCTTGCTGGGGCAGAAACATTTGGCTTTTAAATAACATCTTCTTGAGATTATTTACATAGTCTATTTGGCATTATCCATATCAGTTCATGCCCTTTGTGTGTTTTAGATAACATTGTTGTGTTTCCTTTGACTTAGCATTTAGTTCTCTGTGAACTTGCCAATAGTCAGAGCAGCACAGGACCTTCTCTATGTGATCCCTTACAAAAGCTGTTTATTAAGTAGTTATTCATTATTTCATATTGTAAAGTCACCTTTCACAATGAAAGCCTCAGAAGCCACTTCGGCAGATTCTCTCTGCTTCTGCCTCCAGCGCAGTAAGTCCATCTCTAGTGTTTACAAACTAGTGGTTCTCAAACTTTTGTACTGGTGACCCATTTCTCACAGCAAGCCTCTGAGTGCGACACTCCACCCCCTTATAAATTAAAAACACATTTTTAAAGTATATATTTCGCACTATTATAAATGCTGGATGCGAAGCGGGATTTGGGGGTGGAGGCTGACAGCTCAAGAACCCCACGTAATAACCTTGTGACCCTCTTAGGGGTCATGACCCCCAGTTTGAGAATTTCTGGTTTACACCTATTGGCACTTATACAGCAAGAGAGTTTACACCAATCATAAGAGGGAAAGGACACAAAGGTCAGTGATATTTCTAGCTGATGTGTGGATACAGATTTTCTTGGAGTCTGTGCCTGAAAAGCTGAGATAATTGGCAAAGTCCACCTCCAGATCTGAACTTCCCTGACTCAGGGATGTTCTAGTTTGGGCTTTTGGTTTGGCCCATTATATAAATCCAGCCCCCACCCCTAAATTTCAGATCCAAACTTCTCTGCCTCATGTGTTCAGATCCAGCCAATTTCCATGCAAGACCCATGAATGCCCTATTCACAGCAGCACTTGTGTGTAAGTAATACCGAGAAAAAGTGATGATGGCACATGGAGGACAAACAGAATCAAGGAAATACATATCCAAAAGAGCTCAAGACTTCTCGTTCACCAGCTGCAAGCACCAGCCACAAACTAATCTGAACACTGACCCACTTGTTAGTAACATGAAATTCAAAAGAACTTCATGCCAAGGGAGCACAGATACACTTGTGACTCAAGAAAGAGAATTCTGATTGCTTGGGACTAGGTAAGCCATAAGAGTATTGTAATTTTATCTAGTCTAGAGGTAGCTAAGAACATTATGAGACTGTGCCAGGAAACAACTGTTCCCAGATTGCAAGCATGCATGAGCCATCATAAATGTCTTTTCCTTCATCTCCTCTGTTCCCTAATCACCGAATAGCACAATCCTTCAAGAGTGGAGACGATTAAAAAATCTATATGCCTTTTCCTTCTATCAAGTGAACCTCACTTGGTCAGATAGACCAGTAGTTCTCAATCAAGGGTTCGCATACCCCTGGGGTGAAGCACCGGTCTTCCAGGGGGTACATCAGCTCATCTAGATATTTGCCTAGTTTTACAACAGGCAACGTAAAAAGCACTAGCAAGTCAGTACAAACTAAAATTTCATATAGGCAATGACTTGTTTATACTGCTGTATGTACTATTTTATATGGTAATGTAACATGCGTATATGCACTGTATTAGACATGGGTTTTATGTCATTTACTGATGCCGGCAAGCATGTTAATGAAGTTGATGTTGTCATGGGGTTTATGCAGGTGTGGTGTAAAAATGGATAGATTTTTAAAATGTGGAGCTTGAAGTGGCGACAGTGAAAATTGTAAGAAATTGAAAATGACTGGGGAAAAAAAACCCATTGTCAATTCTTCAAGGAATGTATTGCTTTTGGATTTACATCTATGAATAGCGATCTATATCAAGCTTTGTTTCCTTTACAGAGAAACTCTATCAAATAATAGTTTGAAGCTGGTACATTTGCAATAACATCACTGTCCACAGCTCCTCATTCGAAGCCTCGCCTCTAGTTCCCTCTGTGTTTTTGCACTGAATTTAGTTCCAGGTCCTCACGGTCAAGGCTCTTCACAGTTCCTCCTTGGCCTAAATCTCTGCTGTCGTTTCAACCCACTCCCTTGTGGATTAATGATCAGGTGTTTTCAGTCTAACTTTAGAAACACTAATTTAATTTAGAAACGTCTGTCTTCTTTAAAATTTAGTTCCTAGAATGGAGACTGCCCTTTAAATGGGTTAGCAGTAACCTGAGTATGCCAGCATGTGCCACTCTTTTCTTCTTGCATCTATCTGCAGCATTTTAATACTGCTGACTGTCAGCTTTTCTTAAATTGGTTAAACTTCTGCATTGCTGTATCTGGCATGGATGTCTTATGGCTTAAAGCTTGCCTTTATTAATAAATGTAGACCATTGTGCGAGGACCCCAGCAGTGATGCCAAATTGATTTGGGGGGCCCTGAGCCATTTAGCTTGGCCCATGATATGTTTTGCCTTTACATACTTTCTTGGTTGATTTTTCTTCTTGCCTCCACTGTGAAATATAGGGTGATAGTATCCAGATATTTTGTCAGTTGCCTGCAGATCCTGTGATACTTCTTGCTAGGTTGACATAAGCGTGTGTTAAAAATCACAACTCTGGCATGCATCCCTGTAATACTTACGTGATCCCTTTACCTATAAATATTCATGTTTCATTCATGGTGAAATGTTCTCTCCTGTTTACATGTGTGCTCGTAGGCAGAGGAGTTCTGTCCACATGTTGCCCCAGGGTTTTTTTAAATCTGCTTTATTGAATTTAAAAATATATTCTAACCACTGCATCTAATTACAAAGCAGACTAAATCACTTAGCTAAGCATTAGTCTGTGCTGTTTCATGTAGCATAATATTAATGTAGTAAATAAAACTACTACAGGGCTTTGTGCACCGTTGTCTGAAACATCTGGTTCTGGCCACTATCAGAAGACTGAATATCAGACTAGATGAAACCCATGTCCAATCTAGTATTACATATCTTATGTTTCTATGCAAATATAATCAGTTTTGAACCTAAGGCCTAATTCTCTGCACTGATAGAGTGCCATCGATTTCGGCAGGGATACTTCTGATTTACACCAGTGTAAGTGAAAAAGTTAATCAGGCCCAATAAGTTCAGAATGGGCCAGATCTAGGCCCAGGTCACATCTCCTTTGCAGCACTCTGGTGGTACAAAGCAAAGCAGCCATAAAGCTGATCAAATTGGGCAGCTGAGGAGTCCCCCACTCCTCAGCTGATATGCCTGGGAATAGGGGGAGTGGCTGAAGTGCTGTGGCACTATCTCCAGTCAGGATAACTCACTAGCCTTCTATGATGCTGAGGGACAAACTGGATCCCAGCATCCCCAGGGACCCAGAAAACAGAGATGGTAGGTCTCCTACTCCTCTAGTGCTGGTCTAAGCACAACCTGGCAAAACCCAAGAATATGAGCTATCAAGCCTATTCTTTCACGCTTCTTCTTAAGGGATCTGTCAAGGCAGATTCCCCAATCTGGCACTTCGAGTGCAGAAGGTGGGAGCCTGCAAGGATTCTAAAAATTAATACTGGCCACTCCAGGCTTGTATTAAATTCCCAAGGTTACAGCATGTCTCTGACCTTGGATGTGTAGATGTTGCCACTACCCAAATGCAAAAATTCCCTTTTTGGAACCCAGGAAAGTGCACTTAGGAATTCCTTCCTGTGGGGTACTCTCAAGCCCTTTCATGCCCCCTCCAGGGAAGAGCTGAGAAAGAAAACAAAGGAAATTAGCTGTTGCCCCCAGTTCATTAAACAACATATGCACAAACCTCTTGGGACACCAAAAAGCCAATCCTGTTCTTAAAAAAGGTAAATTTTATTAAAAACAAAAAGAAAGAAAATACATCTGGAACTTCGGTTTTTGCTAGATTTAAAAAACCCACTTACAAAAATTAAACATCAAGAATAACCTTCTTGAGATCCAGCTTCAAAGTTACAAGCAAAACAAAAAGCATTTGGGGTTAGCACAGAGGAGTCCACAAGCCAATAAGAAACAAATAGAAATAAACCTAATCACATCGTTCTAAACGTTCCTGATCTACTTACATATCTGGGTTGTTAAATAAGTAGTTCTAAATATGATGTGACGATTTTCATATATGGCCTTCAGCTTCTCACAGCATAACTGCTCCCTGTTCCCCTCTTTCCCAGAGAAAAACAACACACAAAGGGAAAGCTTTTTTTTCAATTTTAAAAAGTTCTAGCCTTCCCATTGGCTCTTTTGGTCAGGTGCCCACTCCCTTCCTTTTACCTGGACTTTTTTAACCCTTTACAGGTAAAGTAAGTAGAGAACAACTAGCAAGAGGGACTTTATGGCTGGGTGGGTGCCCATAAAAGGGAGCTCCCCCCCACCCTTCATTTATCACAGGATCTCTAAATGGATTTGGCTTGATTGAAAAGAAAGAGTTTTTACTCCATAGTTGCATAGGAAATTTTCTCCACCAGCTGTCCTGTCAACATAATTTACCCTTATCTTGAAGTAAATTTAGAAAGAAGCGGTAAAAGGCAAGGTATCTGACTGCATTTTGTTTATATCTGAGCTGTTAAACCTCACCACTGGGACCCCCCCCCTTTTTTTTTTCACCTGTGTGTGCATCCTTTCCTTTCTTATGAGACTTTTTCTGGACAGCGAAAACACTCATCAAGGAAGAAATTCATTGCTCATTGAAACAGATCCAAGTTGAATGAGCTGCGAGAATGTGATCTGTTTTTGCAGACAAGTGATTTTCCCAGAGATGCAGAGTCCAATTTTTTATTTTCCTTGGAGGAAGAGGAAAGGGTTTTGCAGACTTTTCAAGGAAAGTCTGGGAGATGTCAAGATCCTAGACAAACCTTACTGAATTAAGTTTAAGTAGCTTAGTAATTCATTGCATTAAAACTGTAAATGTTTAGGTATTATTATGGGATTGTATGCAATGTCTCGGTCTGGGGGGGGAGGGAGAGTCATGATGTAAATACTGGGAAGTGTTCTGAGCTTCAAAGAAGTATTTGAAACAATGGGCCAGACAAAAATGAATTTTTGAAGTTAAGTGGGTTTCCCAGAAAATCCCTAGGGGAAGGGGTATGCAGACACAGCTTGTTGAATCTTTCCCCTGCAGCGGGGACCTTTGTCTGCTGATCAGCTGTCACATGGGAACAAGATCAGAGGCCCACACACTGCATAAAGGAGTGACTTTCAGGTTCATGGGTGTTCTTGTTTTGAGTCTAGGCGCTTATGAACCTGTTACCACCGAAAAACCCCTGTGTGGGATTCAAAAGACTGACTCCTACCAGAGTGCTTGTTGGAGTTGGCGTGGTCTCTGGTAAGCTTAATAGCATGCATGTAGATTCTTTTTAACATGTTTTTTCTGCAATGCTTTCACTTCACAAATAATTGTTTTTGCTTAGGAAAAGTTGTGTGGTACCTTTATAACTGTGGGCAATTACGCTGTTTACAACCTCTAAGGAGAACAGTAAAGCAAGCTTGCTTAGGCAGTCTGACTTGCTGGGGAATTTGCAGTGTACTGTGCAGCCTGGAAAAAAACCCAGTCAGGAGTGAGAGAGATGCAGGTGTCCACCTACAAGAGTTGGTACCTAGAGGCAATGTGGCTTAGTGGATAGGGGGTCAGGTTTCTGTTCCTAGCTCTGTCCTGCAGTGTAACCTTTGGCAAGTCACTTTACCGCTCTGTGCCTCTATTTTTTCTTTTTCTATTTAGACTGTAAATTTTTGCGGGGCAGGGACTGTCTGTTATGATATGTTTATACAGTGCCTAGCATAGTGGGACCCTCATTTTCAATGGGCTTAGCTAGGTGCTTCAGTAGTACAAATAATGCTACTTGTTTTGTGCAGCTTAGTTCTCACAGTCCTGTTCCTCTTTAAAACAATGGACAATGAAAGAATACATATGAGTGCACAAAGGTATCCAATAACTTGGTTGAAAACTGTAGTTGAACTAACTGTATGTATAATTACTGATTTACTCTATTTTTAAAAGTTTTTTTTTAAATAACACTAATAGATAACTCCAATTTTATACTCGCTACTCCCACGCTTCTGATATTTGGTGGTAAAAAAAGAAAATTCTCAATAGTGGCATCACAACAGTGGGATCAACGTGTTCCTAGATGCTACCATAATGCAAATAAATAATAATTATAACTAGGGAGGGAAGGAAGGAGAAGGCTTAAACACGAGCAGCTGCTGGAAGGAGCTATGGGTCTGTTCAGCTTTTACCTTGTCAAATGGCTGCAAGGCTGAGCAATCCTCTGCTCCAAGAATTGCTAAAAAAATGTCTTGGTGCTTTGTGTACAAAGTGTACATGGAAATATAACTTCTTCCGTTTTAGCCTAATATTGGATGGAGTACAACCTGAATGTTTGGTAGGCAACAGGTTAATTCCTTAATTACAAGGTTACTTTCCCACTTCCCTTGGAGGGAGGTGTATCAGAATACTCTCACTGAATAGAGTTTGAAATTTCAAGGGTCTACTGATTTAACAGTTGAGAATGTAATGGGATAATTAAGGGATAATTTTCCAACTAGCTATTGATCAACAGGTGTGCTGAACCATATGAAAGGAAAGCCTGGGAAAGAAACCACAGGGAACTTTTGAATGGGTTGGGTATATTAGACTTTTAAAACCTTGGGATATTGTGCAGGGAATTATCCTAGCCCAGTTGAAGCCAATAACAAACTCAATTTGACTTCATTGGGTCCAAGACTTCATCCTGTGTATTTTTGCTTTCCCCAGGAACTATACCTGTAGGAGTGGGCAGAAGTTAACAAAAGCAAAAGTGGTTGTGACTTGTTCATTAAGAAAAAAAAAAAACTTTTTTGGGGAAGGAAAGGAGTGGCCATTCTTAAATGGATAGACCAATTGAAGCAGGTAGCCCCTGTTGAAGCTGCTCTTGTCTTTACCTGGTATTGGCTAAACCAAGTTGATAAAAGCATGTTCTTTAACTGCATCAGAAGTGATCCGCACACAGTAGTTGTGCCTATATAACTGGGGTGTTTTCTGCTTATTTGCTTTCTAGAGAGATTTTTTTGAAGAGGGATTTTATATGGAATTTTTGACTGATACTGCTACTATTTATAATCCTAAAGAACAGGTTATGGATTGACCTACAGTCAGTCATCTTGTGTTTTCTTCTTTGTTCTCACAACTCCCTCTGTGTGTTGCAGTGTCTGTGTGATTCTCAACGATTATTACTGCAGAGCAACTATGTGGCTGCAGGAACATATACATGGCTCTGGGCTGTGTAGAGAGGTTGGTTCCATGGGGTGTTTATTTCTGAATGTGGATCCACCTCAATATTTGTACATAGTTCAGGAACAGTTTCTGGGGCTGGAACATATGTAAAGTGTCTCCAGGCAAAGCAGCTTTCATCTGCTCTGCTAAGAGATAGGTATTTTTATTAGCCATCTTGTGGGGGCTCTTATTCCCGGTTCTGATGTGGACTGACTTTGTGAGCTTGGGGAAGCAATGTATACTTCTAGTGCCTCAGCTGTGAAATGGGGTTTATGAGGAGATCCAGAGATGGATTCTGATCTCACAGCATTTTATATCAGTGCACTTCTATTGATTTCAACAGTGATTATTATTATTTACACTGAAGTAGCAACTAGAGTCTGAGACCCATGGTGCTAGGCATTGTGCAAACATATTACAAAAACTCTTCTGGGCAAGGATTGTCTTTAATACAAGAGGCAATAGATAGATATGATAAATGAGGAGGTGAGGAGGGGAGCACAAGGGAATAGTGACAGCATGAACACTGGAGTAAGAAGATGTCATAGCACGCTAGCTCTCCTAATTATTGTCTAGTGTTTTGTGGAAATCATGGCATATGTGGATTTAAAGGAGAATAATATACTTGGTATATGGAGTGAGATGGGAGAATGCCCAATAGTGCTTGTTGGAACATTTGATAAATTGGCAATCAAGGGCATTTTTATTAGTGGGGCAGAGTCAGGAGTCAACAGCTTGATAATATTTAAGAAATGATGGATAGAGTGGGGAGAGGCCATGAAGTACTTTAAAAGTGAAGACTAGTAGGTTGTCACTAGTGCAGTGCAGAAGGGGCGGGGTGGTGGTGGTGAAGTGAGAATTGGGATACAAAAAAGCCAGGGGAAATAGTCAAAGCAACGAGCCAAGAAGATATTTGCAGCAGCATTTTGATGGATTTAAGTGGAGAAAGACAGGATTTGTTAAGAAAGGAGGACGTTGCAGCAGTCAAGCTATGAGGTATTGAGTAGGGCTGGTCAGGAATATTCTGACTAAACATTTTACATTGGAAAATGTAGATTCATTGAAACTGGAACTGGTTGTAGGAAAGGGTCTGTGTTGACAAATCTCCTGATTTGAAACATTTATGAGGAAAAGTTCTCAAAATGGCCCCTTTCAGCATTTTCTAAAGGGAAAAAATATATTTTTCTGCTTCAAAACAGTTTTTTTTTCAAAATTATAGTTAATTTATGCTAAAAGGGGTTAAAAATTAAAAAGTCAGCACAAAAAGTTTCGAAATAATCAAAGAAAGATATTTTGATTGAGCCAATCTGAACTTTTTCAGAGTATGGGTTTGAGTAATGTTTAAGATTGACTTTTCATTCTAATTTGGAACAAGAAAAAATGTCAAATACCTTGCAAACTCTCATAGGATAGGAAAACCCTTTCCCACACACCGATAATAATGAGGGCCTGAACAAGAGTGATTCCTGAGTTATATTGGGTGTGAGAACTGAATCAGGCCCACTGAGGTGAACATCAAGATTTATTGACTTGATTTTGCTGTAGTCAATATTTACTTTGAGTAATAATAAATCCTGGTACTCACTGAAACAAGATGTCAGTGTATGTGATTGAAGGTGAGTGAGGTAATATCTTTTATTTCTATACATTCATTGTAAACATCATTCAGCATGAATTCAATCCAAGTGTATAAACTGAAAACAACCTTTTCCTTCTAAACCAACTTTATGAAAAGGTTAATGATGCAAAAGGAAAAGCTATTACTTATGCCCTAGAAGGCAATTTTATTGAGGTTTTTCTACCATATAGTAGAAGAATACCCTGTGGTATAGAAAGGCATGTAAAAATTGGATATAAACAATTGAATAGAATATTTTAGAACAATAGCAAAAGTTCAGTTCAAGTTTGGTTGTAGATATGGTTGATGATTTGGGAATGGGGAGGTGTGGGTCTTATTCTTTTCCACACTGGTTCACCCATCCCTAGACCTTGGCCTTTCTTATGCAGGATTCTTGCTACACAGAAAATGCAATTTTTCTAATTAATGATGGGCCCAAAGTGTATGTCTATATTGGAATAAAAGACCTGTGGCACAGCCATGGCTGGCCTGGGTCAGCTGAATTGGGCTTGGGCTGCAGGGCTAAAAATTGCTGTGTAGACATTTGGGCTCCAGCTAGAGCGGAGGCTCTGGGACACTCTCCCCCCCGCCCCCCCCAAACTGGTACACTGCAATTTTACAGATCTACAGCCCAAGCCTCAGGAGCCCGAGTTAGATGACTCAGGCCAGCCTCAGGTGTTTAATTGCAGGGTAGACATACCCAAAGTGACCACCTGGATCTAAGACACTCAAACTTTGTGAGTGTTCAAAATCCGAACCTGGATCCAAATTTTGAGCCCATCTCTGCTGTTAAATAAACATAACATGGAACTCTGACAGGTTTGTTTTTCAGGAAGTGAGTTCCCTGCTTAGATCTCAGAAAGATGTGGAGAGCTGAATAATGAGGCTGGGCTGGGGCTGACAGACCAATCAAATTTCCATGGGACTTGGGAGACTTATTTCATTGTGATGTGAAACCATTTGTTTTTTTTATAATTAATATATATATATATATACCAGAAAAATAAAACGTTGGAGAAATAATTTGACATAAATTTTGTTTTTTCACTGCTGAATCAGTAGATTCACTCTACCTTTTACATGGACATTTGGTGTTTGGTTTACTTTCTCATGGCTCCTCTATCAGGAGAACTCTTCAGTGCACCCACAGTTGAAATGTCAACTCCCAACCCGTAACAGCCATGTATTTGAACTGTAACCAGTTTCTCCCATTGATAAGGGCTTGTCTTCATTATGGGGGTAAGTCAACCTAAGTTATGCTACTCCAGTGACGTGAATAATGTAGCTGGAGTTGGCGTAGCTTGGGTCGACTTACCCTGGTGTCTTCACTGCGCTGCGTCGATGGGAGATGCTCTCCAATCAACTTCCCTTACTCTTCTCGGGGAGCAGAAGTTCCGGGGTTGATTGTAGAGCACTCTGCCATCGATTTAGCAGGTCTGTTTTAGACCTGCTAAATCGATCCCTGCTGCATCGATTGCAGTGGCATCGATCTCCCCATAGTGAAGACCAGCCCTAAGAGAGGAAAGCTTAGAGCTGTGGAATTCTTATCAAAGAGTGGCTTTGTGTCAGTTTTATATAATTTTAATAAACATTTACATTTCAGTCCCATGGAACTGTACTTGAAGTCAGTACCTGGTATAGTATAGTTCTGATTTTCAATGTATATGATGATCTTTCCATAGCTTAAACAAACCAAACTTACCACAATATTGAATTATTAGGAGGATCACCTAGTAAATATATCAACTGTCCTAAACCATGTTATATCCACAGAAGCATGAGTTATATTGCATTTTTTTATATCATTTGAATAAGCATTCTCAGTACTGACCTAAATGCAACAGAGTTTTCAAAAAGATTTTTCTTCCTGGGGCTAACGTATGTAAGTACAAGTACATAAGCAATGGTGAAAGATGTATTAAGCTGTGTAGTATGTATAACTCGTGCACTGGGGGGGACACTTTTTTCTCATTGCAGGAAACACAAACTAACACAGAAGTCAACTAATGGAATTACTGAGAAATAATGGGATCACATTGCTTGCAGTAGACAGTAGAGAAGGTCACTAGTGGATACACAATCTCTTACAAGTGCCAATGTAGAAAGCAAACTATCTTGACACTGGAACAGTTAGAATAAAGTTAAAAGACCAGTTAATAAGAAAAGAAAGATGGTATTTGGAGTGAAGAAACTGTCTGACCTGGGAATCACAACAGACTTTAAAATCCAGCTCTCAAATGGATTCCAAGAGTGGTGCATAATGAATGATGTTCTAGAAGAATTATGGGCCCACTTTAGAGACGTCTGCTGGGAAGCCTCCACAGCTTCACATGGATCAAGCAAATCAAGGAAAGGCACGGATATGGACATTGACTGAAGAAACAGAAGCCTTAAAAAAAAGGCAAGCACGGGTGGCATGACAAGGAGAACTACAATAGGAAAAATAAAGAAATTGTGCTGGATGAGAGAAAATGACTTTTAAAAAGGTGAGACGCCAAAGAAGCATCAGTCAGGGGTGACTCAAAGAACCTGTTCGAGGTGTGTAAGCAACTATCACCACAGTTCCAGAGTCACAGTGGTGTCATAAAAGTGAAAGATGGAAGAGTGTTAACCAAAGAAGCAGAACTAGAAGGAACAATAGTGAGAACATTTTAATTAAGTACTCAACCAACCAGAGGCAAAAATTCCAATTGATGAAGGTGAAGAATTAAATACCTCACTGCTAGAATTTTCAGAAGTAGAAGCAGAGGAAACAATTAAGCAGCTAAAAAAATGGCAAAACACCTGGTCAAGATAAAAATCACTGCTGAAATGCTTAAAGCAATGCTAAAAAGGGAGGAGGTGATCGTAAATGAAATACATTAACTTTGTAATATAGTTTGGGAGAGAGACTTCTGCCTATAGGAGTGGAAGAAAGGTTGATCTTTAGATTACAATGGCAGACTATAGAGAGACTGATTCAAGAAAGAAGGCTGAAGTGGTTTGGACATGTTATACAGATGTCAAAACCTGTATTCCTAGCCCTTGATTGGATACCACTTGGTAGAGGACAACAGATGATAAATAGGAAAACCGTTGAGAAAGATATGGCGGTCATGGAAACTGGTCAAGAAACATGGCATTAGACAGACAAAGGTGGAAAGACTGGGTTGCTTCATGTGTCACAAGGCATGAGAGCATCTTATAATATATGAGGTCTTTGTAACTTTTACATTCATTTACAGCTAAACAAATTGTAAAAGCATTGGGTATGCATTTTATAAACACACATTAAGTAAATACTAATAGTAATATTCACTTATTGCCAATACACCCAACATACAGAGATGCAGAGGTTAGTCTAGTGCTTAAAGTCAGGGACAGGAAGTTAGAGCCTCCTGGGTTCTGCCATTGGCTTGCTGCTTGACCTTAAGAAAACACCTATCCATTCTGTGACTCCTTTCACTCATCTGTAAATTGGGTCTTATATCTTATAGACGTTTTCTAAGACTTGTGTGCATATTTGTGAAACACGTTGTGGTTCTCAGATGAAAGGGGCTGTATAAGTGCAGTTATTAATATATCCCATAGACCAAAACTATACAGTATAGTTGATGGCAAAGTTGTTCACCTGTACAATTTTTTGGACTTTTCTGGCAGGAGTTTGGTTCAGTTCCAGTTCTTACTTGGTCACCACTCTTTCACTTATCCCTAGTTAAAAATGCAGAGCCAGGTCCTATGAGGCTCAGCTCCCTCATCTTCCATTAAAAGTCGAGAATGCTAATTATCTTGCAGGCTCAAGATCCTTAATGGTTCAAATTCATTTCTGATGTAAATAGAGTTCAATGGAGTTACATCAGAAATGAATTTGAACTGTTTAGGACCAGTCTCTGTATTTATAACTATGGATAAGTGAAAGAGTGGACAAAATAAGAACTGGAACTGAACCATACTTCTCCCTCTGCCCAGTTATTTCCAAAGTAAGGAACAATTAATGAAGTTGAGAACAATACTTATGTTTGAGAAAGTCGGATATAATGGATTTTTCTCACCTCTTGTATATTGTCTTATGAAATATAGTAAAACAGACTAGTGATTCACATTGTAAAATTATTTGCTTGAAAGCCTGCTTGTATGAGACAGAAACATACTATTTATAGGCCATGCCTGAAGACAATCAAGAGTATCTCTGGCAGAAATTCTGGCTGAAGTACAAATCAAACTGATGGATCTATAAGCCTCTAGGATATTCTTGTTATATTGCTTAATAACAGAGATGTGATTGTATTTCCCTTCCAAAGATCAGTATAATTACCTGTTTCTAAAGGATGAGCCTTGGCTTCAAAGACTGAATACAGAATTGGACTCTTCCCAAACTCTGGTGGTATTTAGCTTCAGGTTCTGGTTTGGTCCCATTAGAGAGAATGAGAGCCACGGAATTTGGACACTGATTTAGATTCAAATCCAAAGTTCAGATTGGTTTGGATCTGGGATTCTGTTTTAGGCCTGTCCAAGTCTATTGTAATATGTGTGAAAGGTTTAGTCAGGGCAAGAGACCACTAATCCATTTTTCAGTATGCACTGCTGCTGGATTCATATCCACTTTATTTAATCACAATTTTATTAAATCTCTTACTAACTCACTTAAAACAAGGCAAGGTGCTCTAGTATTTTTCTTGACTTTGTGGAGTTCTAACCTCCTCCTGTACTACTGTTTAGTATGCACATTAAGATAGCCATCTGGTTCATTATAAGGAGCCATTTTATGATAACCCTATTCATGCAGAATAATATCTGACTCTATGAATAATTTCATTCAAGTCAATCAAAATATTAGCGAAGGAAGGTTCTACCAATCCTGAGTGAGGAGATTAAAGTAAATGGCAGTAATATTCCCACTGAAATCTGGTAACACTACTACAAGTATCAGAGTGGTAGCCATGTTAGTCTGTATCAGCAATAACACTGGACACTCAATAATAGACTTAAAAGTGGCAATTCTTCAACAACAAAAACTTCAAAAACAGACTCCAATGAGAAACTGCAGAACTGGAATTAATTTGCAAACTGGACACCATCAAATTAGGCCTCAATAAAGACTGAGAGTGGATGGGTCACTACAAAAAATTAATTTCCCCCCGCTGATACTTGAACCTTCTTGTCAACTGTTTGAAATGGGCCACCTTGTTTACATTGGCCTCATTAGCACTACAAAAGTGATTTCCTCCCCTTCTTGTCAACTGTTGAGAATAGCCCACCTTAATTGAATTGGCTAGTTAGCACTGACCCCCCCACTTGGTAAGGCAACTCCCATATTTTCATATGCTGTGTATTTATACCTCCCTACTGTATGTTCCACTCCATGCATCTGATGAAGTGGGTTTTAGCCCATGAAAGCTTATACCCAAATACCTTTGTTAGAATCTAAGGTGCCACAAGGACTCCTCATTGTTTTTACTACTCCAGGTTATGAACGCCACTGGAGGAGATTGTAGCCATCCCTCCCCCATAGCCTCGGAGGGAGGCCACGCCCCCTCAGTACCGCACCTCTATCAAGATTAGGCATACCGGGATATTAGTCTCTGAGGCCCTGTCCTTCTAGGCAGGGCCAAGCAGCAAGTAGTCCGGGGCTCTGACCTCAGGCAGGGCACAGCAACAACACAGTCTAGAGGCTCAAGCCCTCAGGCAGAGCAGAGTGACAGTCTAGGGCCTGTTGGCCTGGCTCTGGCAGACATCAGACAAATGCAGGCCTCTCGGCCTAAGATGGGGAGGCTGCCACCCCTGGGGTGAGGTTGGCAGCAGGGGGTACACCCTGGGCCCACCCTACCCCTCTGGGTCCCAGCGTAGTGCCCTAACAGTGGCAGATGGTTCTGTCACCGGGTCAGCAAGGATCCAGCCAACACATACTGACTGGAATTCTGGCCACACAACCAGACTATTGTCTGGTGTCCCTGGGCTACTTCCTACAACCTCCTTGCTGCATACCTTTATCTGTGGAGTTCCTCCATCTCCCTCGGGTACACAGCCAGCAGCTCTTTGGCATCCTTGTCGGTGATGGACCTAGCAATCCCTCTGAGTCCTCAGTGTCACAGAGGTCCTCTTTGGGCTCCTGCACCAGCAGCAGGTGGGAAGCATCTGTCTCCTTCACCAGCTCCAGCCAACTGAGTTGCAGGGCCTGCCTTTTATATTCCCCATCCTGCCCCTCTGCTTCCAGCAGAGTGGATGTGGCTTCCCTGGCTCTCCCCACCAGGCAGTGGGCAGAAGTTCCTCCCCATCAGTCTTTGAGGGAGGCCATACCCCCTCACTACAGCCACCCATTACCAATCTTCAAAATGTTCTTCCATCTTTCTCTTTGATAGCAAAATATTATTTCTTCCACATAGCTTGAATATGAGGTTCTTTTTAAACAGTGGTCTTGATATATTTTTTGAGTGATCAAACTTTAGATGAAGTAGCCAACAGATTCTTCAGTTCTTCTAATGACCTATTCAAACTTCTTTCCAAGGCACTACATTCATGATCAAACCAAGACAATGCTTGCTTTTGATCCTAACTCCTTATAATTTCCCCCTTCTAGAAGACTGCTCAGTAATTTCATAAACTTTTAAAATGTTGATTCAACATGGAAGAATCCTCAAAAAGAGCCGTATGATGCATTTCTCTTCTAACAGTCATCACATTATCTTAAATTGTTATGCTATTGGTGAGTTTGAGAAAAAGTTTGTTTTTCATACTGTTCTACACTGTTTAATTCTCATGAAACTTTCCTTTGTTTCCCAGGGCAGGTGAAGAGTCTGGGGCTCCCCTCAGCAGCTCGGGCTTCCCGGGCAGCTCTTACGATGGCCCAGCTCCGGCTTCTGGCCTGGCCGAGGGAAGGCCCCAGGAGGAAGAGGAGGAGCAGTTGGTGGGGCCACAGTTTCAGCACCGGTGGCCACCCCCTTTTCTACACAGGTTCTGGCGCTCCTGTGGGTACTCCTGGGCATAGGCTCTGTGGCCCCATGTATTAATCCACCACTGCATTAGGCAGAGGATACAAAAAGGAACGGGAGAGAAGGGGAGATTGCTCTTCACTGCTTGCCTCAGGTGCTGAAGGCCCCTTAAGAGTGTAGGAGTACAGCTGTATAGTGTACAAGAGAGGTGGGAACCAACATTGTAAATAAACTGCACCAGGTTTTTTTCCAGCATAAAGATCTCTGAGCTGTTAATGAACTTGAGCAGAGGCAGAAGCGAGTGGCCCCTGCTACACTGCTGTTA
The DNA here is from genome assembly GCF_013100865.1 of Trachemys scripta elegans. Classification (NCBI taxonomy): domain Eukaryota; kingdom Metazoa; phylum Chordata; order Testudines; family Emydidae; genus Trachemys; species Trachemys scripta. Next base: position 114,029,509 of record NC_048298.1, read on the forward strand.
TGTACTGAGTAGTCTAGACACTACTAATTTCACACTCACTCTCAGTCACATTTAAATTGGTTTATAATGCTAGGTTCTATTACTATATAATTAGTAGTGGGGAGGCATAACAAAGATAGTTAGCGTTTTGATCTCTACAAAACCACCACTCAGGCGTCTCTCAAAATAAACACATAATAATTGCAATAATCAAGAGCAATTAAAATTAGAAATTAAAATTATTTTATTCTAAAAGAAATCTGGAAAACTCCCAATTTAATTCTCCAAAATTGATCTTCTGATTCTATGACCTGCCATCTTCTAACTTATACTCCGGGGGGCGGGAGGGATTCTGCGTGACTGTGCATCCACAAAAAACACCATCCCCTTCCCCCCCCCCCGCAGAATTTCTGTGCTTCCCTGCAGAAATGGCAGGGAAGCCATGCATGCTGGGGGAGCGGGGGAGGAGCAACCATAGGTGCAGTTCTGGGGGAGGATTGCCCCCCCCCAAACATAGGGGAGGCATGGTGGGCACATGGGGTTACGTGCAACTGCCTTCCCCCACCCCCATTTCTGAAAACACAAAGCTGCCTAGCTGAAGGAAGCTGCCTCCCAGCTCCACTGACTCTGCAGCTGAACGCCACCTCCTGGGTCCTAGTGCCAGTCGCGCTCCCCTTCTGTGTGTTGGGAGCCTTCCTGTTTTCTGTGCAACAGTGAGTGCCTGCGGTGGGGATGGGTAAGGGGGGTCAGGGAAATGAGGGAAGGGGACGTGAGGGGTGGAGGGAAGAGGCAGTGGTGAAGGAAGAGGGGTGGAATAGGACGGGGAGAGGAATGTGGGAGCAGGGAGAGGGGGATCACAGGGGGAAGCAGGAGCCCAGCATGCGGCATCCCCTCAGCTGCAGCTGGGACTCCCCCATTAAGCAGGCCCATCGAACCCTCACCCTGACAGGCCCTACCTCCCTACACCTGGTCCCCGCCAATGAACCCCCCACACTCAGACCCCCACCCCACTGATCCCCAAGCTGCTGCACATGGACCCCCACCCCATCAAGCCCCACTCCCCCAGCACCGGACCCCCCATTGAGACTCCCATGCCCAGACCCCCCACCGAGCCCCATCTCCCCACACCCAGACCCACCCTGCTGAGCCCCCACCACCTTCACCTGGATCCCCTGCAGAGTCCCCTTGTTCCTCCACCCAGAACCCCCCCAATGAGCCCCTGTACATCTTATTTTTAATTAGATATTTAAATTAAATAAATATATTATGGAATGAAATTGGCAAGAGTCCAGCGGAGGGCAACGAAAATGATTAGGGGGCTGGGGCACATGACTTATGAGGAGAGGCTAAGGGAACTGGGCTTGTTTAGTCTGCAGAAAAGAAGAGTGAGGGGGGATTTGATAGCAGCCTTCAATTACCTGAAGGGAGATTCCAAAGAGGATGGAGCTAGGCTGTTCTCAGTGGTGGCAGATGACAGAACACGGAGCAATGGTCTCAAAAGTTGCAGTTGGGGAGGTTTAGGCTGGATATTAGGAAAAACTATTTCACTAGGGGGGTGGTGAAGCACTGGAATGGGTTACCTAGGGAGGTGGTGGAATCTCCATCCTTAGAGGTTTTTAAAGCCCAGCTTGACAAAGCCCTGGCTGGGATGATTTAGTTGGTCCTGCTTTGAGCAGGGGGTTGTACTAGATGACCTCCTGAGGGATCTTCCAACCCTAATCTTCTATGATTCTATTAAACTAAATAATAATATAAAACATTTAAAGAAGCACAAAGTAAGAAAACACCTAAAGTATCAAGTAGGCTAATTACACATGAATCACAATCAGGTGTTTAATCTAAAGACAAGGAAAAAACTGATATACAAGATGTAACTGAATATGAACAACAAAGTCAAAATATACAATAATAAAACATTTAAAAGATTAATATATATATATGAAAACGGCACCAAATACAGCAGGGGGTGGTGTGTGTGGTGGATATGTGCACAGCAGGGGAGTGGGGAGCCACTGCCCCTGCACATCGTGCACGGCGGGCTGGAGCCGGGCCCCACGCTGCTGCTGGCCTGGCGTGGTGTTGCAACATGGGTGCGGAGCTGGACCTCATGCAGTGGCTGGTACACACACGCACAAGCTGCACCCATGCGGACGCAGTCCGCCTGACATTTGAGCGGTGCTGGGCCTGCGCTGGCTGGTGCCCAGCAAGCTCCTGGATGTGCTGCTGGGTGCACTCTTCTGGCACGGCTAGGGCTTCCACATGCCCGTCTAGCTGCCTTCACCACCGCCGCCGGTACCACCCCCATGTGCCTAGGAGCCCTGCAGCCCACCTGGGCAATTGCCCTCTTTGCCCTCCCTTCCCCCATCAGTGGGCCTGCCCAGAGCTCCAGCCTTGTAAACCCTCTGTTTAACTCTCCAGGGACACAACATAGTTGAAACACACAAGACACAGACTTTGCTAAGGTTTCTTATACAATCACTCTCTACTTTAGCTAACACGAGAAACATACAGATGTAGACAAAACCATAAAATACCCGTATACATTTCCCTGCTCAGTTTCCTCACCACTCTTGAGTGTTCTTTGGGCTTTGGTCAGAGTACTGTAAGAAGTCCAGGATCCTGCCTCTACCACTTCACTCCTGCACATGGAGTCTCCTCTCACTTCTGCAACCAGCTTTCTGCTTCTAGTCTCTTCTCCCTCTCTATAATGGCTGGTAAGAGACCCTTTCTTTTATAACCTCCAGTCCTCTTGTCAGATGATGCCCATCAAGTGATCCATTGCTTAGTTACTTCCCTCCTGGAGTTCACACTTGAAAACTGGTTTGTCCTGGATGGTAGCCATCTTTTTATCCAAGGCAGCTCCATTCGAATGGATGATCATGGTTTAATGACACTCCATTATTAGCCCTGTGCCAAGTGCAAGAATTTCTCCTGTGGGTTTTAGGTTAATATGGAGGCAAAAGATAACACAGAAGGCAAACGTGCCCCATAATAAAAATGGAGTTTGCAGTGTAAACATAGCTGCACAGAGATTCCCCAATATTAAACAGAATTTATAACCTGTACATAGACAAATTTCTCCCCAGTCATCAGTCAAGTATGTGGTATTCAGCTTTCAACAAAAGATAATATAGCTTTTGCTTGAGAGGAAGATGAAAATATATTGGTATCAGAACAGCTTTTAAAAGATGCCTAATGTGTTAGATTTCAGTAATGTGCATAGGAAATGTATTGTATAATGTATTACACTGATTTACAGCAAATAGTGCAAATTATATCTTAGAAAATAATTTTGGATTTCAGGATGTACGTTTGCATATACAGTATGTAATGAAGGTTGGACTTCAACTTTTAGCACTAAATCATGTAGGAAAAGTTGCACCATATATGTCATTGGAAAGGTCACTTTCACTAGACTTGCAGTGAGGATTCAGACTTGATTTGTAACCTATTCCTAATACATCCACAAAAATGGTTTGTTTTGGCAAATGTATTTGCCAAAAAAGTTGACGTAATTCCAGCACAACTTTTTTTCTCACTCTTAAAATGACTGTTAAAATTTCACAGTCTAATCTCTATGGATGACTTGCAAGTGAATGTGGATAGTTTTGATCCAACCTAGATCAGTTTAGAGTTTGATGGGAAACCAGCAAAAAACAACAACATAATATTTAATGCAAGAATTACATGTTGGCTTAAACTAGTGGTCTAGATACTGTAGTCTAATATCCTGACAATGGCAAGTACCAGTTGCTTCACAGAAAGTTGCAAAAACCCCTGAACCATGAGTGTTTATATCTCCCTAAAAAATCGTATGCTTCTAATGTAACTGTGGATGCTCTCAGTATTCATATAAATGTCTAATCCTTTTGTGCGTCTTATTTAACTGTTGACCTCAAGGACATCTTATAGCAATGGGTTTCAATTTCAGTGTTTCAGTTCATATTAACTGGAATCTCAAAGCAATGCTCAGGATGTGACTTGTGTAGTAGTGAGGGGTGTGGCTGCAGAGACAAAAGATCATCTTCCATTTTGGAAGCTGGGTCTCTGGACTGCAGGGACTGTAGACTCCAGCTTGTGACAGGCTGTGGTTACTGTATTCTATCATGTTTAAATAAAAATGTCATTGTTAAATACAAGCTCTCTGTGCCTTACAGAGAAGCCCATAGGTGAACCTAGGTGAATATAGAACAAAGAAAATATTTGCATGAACCCTGGTAATGTATGTACAAGCACCGAGTTCCACACAGCTGCACTTAGAACCCCTCAGGCCCCTGTGTCCTAGCTAAGAACATGCATTACTCACGGAATTTATATTCATGCTATATCTGTGTGGGTTACGTCAGTTTGCTAATTGCAAGTAACCTACTCAGCAGGTAATATCTTGTAAGATTTCCCAGAGGTAGCTTTTTTGTTTAAAAGGTATCCCTTTAAAAACTTAAATACAATGGTATTTGCACATTGCTCCACATGCAATTATGTTTCAAGAGGTTAACCTGACATAACTCAGTGTAAAGCAATATAAATCTTAGGGCGCCACAAAGTTTGAAGTAATACTCTGTAAATATATACCAGCTGCCGCAGGTATCAATAAAACAAATAAAAATGTATACAGCCTGAACTACTGTAGTTATGGGTCAGTGGTATTAAATATCTTTTGCTGTACACAGTTATCAGAGCAAAACTGAGCCAGCTATGGATTCTACTTGCAATTCTAGCTTCACTGCCAACTTTGGGACAGTGTTTTCAGTCACTTAAAGCTTGGTCATCCACAGATAGAGCCGTGCAGTTGTTGTTACTTCAAATTCAAGCCTAACTTCACTTGTAGTAATTCATAGAATATCAAGCTAGATTGGGTGATTTTTTAATGGTGCCAATCTGCCCTCCTATCGTAGAATGTTACCACTTGCTCCTGCAGTGGAATTTAGCCCAATAACTTGTGGTTGCAATTAACAAATCTATCTTGCCTACCCTCAGAGAAGAAGTCCTGTCATCTTAATTTTACAGAGGGGGAACTGAGGCAGAAACATTGAGGGCCGAAGGTCACAAAGAAGGAAGTCTGTGGCAGAGTCAAGAATTGAGGTCTCTTGAGCCCCACAATATCATGCTTCCTCCTCTCAGGATCATTTCTGTAAACTCATATATAGATTAGATTTTGTTTCAAACATGAGGGCCTAATGCTACAGTCTTGCCATCTACATTGTTAATCCTGGATTGCAAGGCTTCACATTTCTCCTGGAGCTGAAAATCACTGAAGCAGTGATTCTACCACTCCTGGCAAGAAACTATGTAACATTTCTTTTAATGAACTGTACCCCTTCAGAGGATTCTCAGTGCATCCACGGTGGTCAAAGCTGGCATTGGGCAGAGTATGAAGCTGGATGCCATGATCTGGAAATTGACTAGATTTCAAGTTAAGCTCCCATTAAAAATTGCAAGAAATCATAATGAAGCTCACATAATGGTGCCTATCTACTGCAGTCAGATTACTTTCTGAGAGCATGCATACGATAGTAAATAGCAACAGAGAGTCCTGTGGCTCTAAGACTAACAGATGTATTGGAGCATAAGCTTTCGTGGGTGAATACCCACTTCGTCAGATGCATTACCCACGAAAGCTTATGCTCCAATACATCTGTTAGTCTTAAAGGTGCCACAGGACTCTCTAAAAAGCAACAGAGGGTCCTGTGGCACCTTTAAGACTAACAGAAGTATTGGGAGCATAAGCTTTCGGGGGTAAGAACCTCACTTCTTCAAATGCAAGTAATGGAAATCTCCAGAGGCAGGTATAAATCAGTATGGAGATAACAAGGTTAGTTCAATCAGGGAGGGTGAGGTGCTCTGCTAGCAGTTGAGGTGTGAACACCAAGGGAGGAGAAACTGCTTCTGTAGTTTGCTTTTTACAGATCCAGACTAACACGGCTACCCCTCTGATACTTGACATATGATAGTAGTTTCCATTGTGTATAATATTCCCAGACAACAACTTCGTGAGAAGATTTAAGGCTGAAAGTGTGTTTTAGTGCAGCCTGCAAAAAATAAAAGTGTAAAATATCTGGAAATGAAAAGTGAATCAATCCAGCCCGTTCCTTACTCAGTTTACAGATAACAGTTCCATATAATCCTTCATCATTTGCTATTACCCCACCAGATTCACACTGCTCACTCAGCCTTCATCTCTGTCTCTGTTTCATGCCTTATTTAAAGCTGTCTGTAGTAGCCTTCAGACCTGAACCATTCTCTCCCTGCTCACCTTTTAAGTTACTTCCACCCAGTTTTTCCCAGACTAGCAGGAAACTTGAAATTAAATCTCACTACCAAAACATCCCTTTCTCCTTAGGTGTCCCTGGGGTGAGCTTTTCCCAACACTCCTCCACAGTTTTAGAGGCAGGCCAAAATTCAGGCTCATTCTGCCTGGCCTGAGAGGTTAGCAGGGAGTCCTCATCCAACCAGTATTCTCTGCACTCTTTGTTATCAGGGAAGAAGCAGATTATGTGCTGCCCTCCTTTCCAGAACTTGTCCTGGTTGATGAAGGGAATGAAGGCAACTCTGCCTCACCTTACAAGGCTCACCTGGCCAAAGTCCTAAAAGAGAACAATAGTCTGGTTTGGTTTGACATCAGCTGTTATCCTTGGACTCTTCCTTTCTCTTAGCAGCTCTGTCTGTTGTTCTCTGAGTTTCTCTGTTGGTGAGAGAGACAAACTTTGAGTTTACTCAGAACTCCTCTTCAGGTCTAGCAAACTTATTTAGGCCTTGTCTACACTGCCACTTTACAATGCTGCAACTTTCTCACTCAGGGGTGTGAAAAAATGCCCCCCCCCCCCCCCCCGTGTGCTGCAAGTTTCAGCGCTGTAAAGTGGCAGTGTAGACAGACAGTGCACCAGCGCTGGGAGCTACTCCCCTTGTGGGGGTGGTTTTTTACAGCGCTGGGAGAGCTCTCTCCCAGAGCTGGTACCGCGACTACAGAGCCATGTTAAAGTGCTGCCGCGGCATCCCCTCAGAATACAACAACTAAATACAAGATGGAACAGATTGTTTAGCATAAGTAGTTAACACATATTTCAAGAGGCCATTCAAAGTGAAGTGGCCTGTTAACACTCCTTCAGTCATAGGGAGAAAAGGAAAGGAGCGTTGGGGAAAAGGCAGCTGGTGGGGGCCGGGTGGCGGAAGAAGGGGGACTCCTGCAGTGGGATAGACTGCCCTTCCCCCTGCACACCAAGACTTCCCCTCTAGCCTTAAAGGGCTAGTATACTCCCATTTCACTCCCCTCAGTGGCACCCATTCTCTTAGGCACAGGCAGACCTCAAGTCCACATGTTGGAGTTTAATTTCAATGGGGCTCTGCATGGATGCAGGGATCATTCTGTGCAGAGCAGCTTGCAGGTCTGAGAGCTTTGTTTGGCACATATCCCTCACTACTTGTTCAACTAGCATCCTCTCTCTCTCTCTCTCTCTCTCAAAATCCACTTATCTCATGAATTCTTCCTTTGATCTAGCCTCACTCGCACATTCTATTTTCCTATGCATTTCTTATATGTGATCACTCTGTAATCATACTGAATCAGCATGTAAGTATCTTTCTAATGTGCACAGGATGTCTGTGGCAGAGCCAAGAGTTGAACCCAGATCTCTTGTGTTTCAGGATATTGTCTTAAACAAGACAATAATTCTTTTCTAGCTATCTTTATGCTCCACTGTTTTCTGCATTCTGGGGGACCATCTTTCCAAAAGTGTATGTGCCTGTTAATTTTCACATGATGCCATTAACCATCTTATGTACTGCACAAAGACGTATAAAGTACAGTATTTTTCATTCCCCCTCTCCAACTCATTATACATCAAGAATCAAACTATTCTGTTTCATTTGTACTGGAATCCAAACAGTAGCATGGTATCTGAACATGTCGAGCTGTTACATGATGTCAGTTACCAGGGTCCTTTTGTTTTGTAAACCCTTTCATTTGATTTTTGTTTTGAAATAACCAGCTACCTTTTAAAACATTGTGGAGTTTTTATGTTTCTGCCCAGCATGAGTTGGCTCCCACTATTTTAAATCAAACCTTTAGACCATTCATGATTTATTTTACTCACAATAAGCCAACAGATGAGGTTCCTTCTTGATCCTGCAGCTGATCGTGAAACTGTCAGAAGAGATTTATGTACTTAAGTAAGGCATAAATCACATAGTTAATCATAATTAAAGTTGCGGAAGTTAGACAGAAATGAGTTAAGGGCAGAAAACCCATCCAGCAGCCATTGCAGCTGCCCTTTGCACAAATCCATCATTTTGAACAAGATAAGCATTCAATGAAAAACAAATACCTATTACTTGAACACACACAATTTCCATACTGAAGAGCTACACTGAGATCCTTAAATAATTTAACTTACTTATCCAGAACGTGAATTAGAGATAAAGATTGGATTTTTTTTAATGTATTTGTGAAAATCCCTCTCTTGCCCAACTCAGAGTTTGCCTAAGGTGGGAAATACAGATCATTTTTAGATATTAGAAAGGGGGCTAAACCTGAACCCCTTGAAAAGGTTCAATATCCAAACCAGGGTCTTAGTTTTGCAGCTGACTCCCATCTCTTGAATACGCTGAACTGAAATTCTAGATCCAAAGCATCCCGAACTTGGAGACTTGTGATATCCAGATCAGAATTTTTCAGGTCAGGCCCATCTCTATGAAGGGCTCTCTTGTGGCTGTTAGCTACAGCCCTGCAATGTGAAGACCCAACGCTGCTGTGATCAGTTCTGGTGTAAATATTCCTTTAATGTTTGTTCTTTGTTTCCAGCTATCTCATGAAACGCTCTGGCAATAAAATGCTCAGTAAAACACTGCTGAGGGTACATCTACACTACAGCGGGGAGTCGATTTAAGATACGCAAATTCAGCTACGTGAATAGCGTAGCTGAATTCGACGTATTACAGCCGACTTACCCCGTTGTGAGGACGGCGGCAAAATCGACTTCTGCCGCTTTTTGTCGGCGGCGCTTACTACCACCTCCGCTGGTGGAGTTAGAGCGCCGATTCGGGGATCGATTGTCGCGTCCCGACGGGACGCGATAAATCGATCCCCGAGAGGTCGATTTCTACCCGCCGATTCAGGCGGGTAGTATAGACCAGGCCTTAGAGAGGCTTGGTATAGAAATTACTGCATGACATTCCATTGCCTGTGTTATGCAGAAGGTCAAACTAGATGATCCCAATGGTCCCCTCTATTAAATAATTTCCATGACAATTGTCTTTTTGAAACCGTTTTGAGTAAATTCAGGCTTGACATTGTTAGAGTACGGTGGGGGAAAGAAGGCGATGGGAGACTTTTTCTCCCCCCTGCCCTTTGTGTATACTGGTAGAATGCTGCAACTAGCATTCCCTGGGTATGGGGTGGATGGTGGGTAGCATACCAGGTGGAACTCTGCCAGCTCAAAGGGGTGGGATCAGCTCCAGGGGGGTAGAGCCAGATCCTCCTCACCCCTTTATGGCAAAGTCCTATAGAACTGAATAGGAATTAAACCAATAGGATTCTATAGAAATTTACTGGATTCCAACAGAAATTATTCTTTAAAAACTATAGAATTTAATCGTGAATGATCTTTCTATAGAGGTCTATTGCAGGGATGTAATTTTCTATCATGTTTTATAGGATGATTTTTTTAAATTCCCTACAGAAAGGTCATCATCATGTTCTATTGCATTAAAAATGTTTTGTGAGGGCCTCAACACCCACTGGTGTCCTCCACAAGGCTCTGAGGGAAGCATATGTTGCTTGTTTATAAAACTGTCCCTGCTGGGTGTGCTTCTACTCAGCTGTCTGAGCTATTCAGCTTGCATCTCCTGTGTGCAGGCGGAATGAAGTGGGGAACCTCCACTCAGCCACTGCACACTTAAGTATCTTAGAAATACTGGAGAGAGAAAAATACAGCTCTGCTCTCCACCCACCCACACAATCATTGCAGGGGAATGTTATACTCTAGCTTTAATTCATTCATGCTCCCACAGAACTTTGTCCATAGGTGAAACTGCTGGCTGACTAAAGCATGGCAAATGAAACAATATGCATGGCCTTGGTGCACAGATGCTACCAAAATGTGCATGAGTAACCCATTTCTCTGGTATCCCGATAAGTATCATTTGGGTGTTTTGTTCCCACAGAGTTACCAGAAAGGTTGCTGTCTTGGGTTTGTTCGAAGTATGCTCTCATTAGATGTCTATATCCCTGCATTAAAGCCAGAGCTGAACAAGCAGGAAATAAAACAACTTAAAAGTATGTGTTATATAAATGGATCAATGGAAACAGAATCACATTTACAGCAATTGGGAAGGCTTGCCAAATAATTTGATGCACACAGAACTTTTGCTTTCACGCACCTTATTTAAGGTGCTCCACCCTAAGGCTTTAAAACACGAAAGCCAAAAAAAATCCAAAATCCCATGCTGCTAAAAATGACTAAATGAGGAGTTTGTGCCTCCCCCCGATAACTGACTCCTTAGGGTTCTGTGAACCCAGGTGAGTGGGGGGGGGGGGAAAGGGGGCAACACAGAGATGGTCAAGGGCCTGATCACACATCTGACATTGTCAAAAGGGCTCAGAGATACCAGTTGTAATATCTTAATGATGAGCACACTGGTGTCATGATAAACTCTGTATTATGACCAGAACTATGTGAGGAAATGAGGTACAGTAATAAAACATCCTACTCAGTGTAGCTGCAGCCTGCAATTGCCCTGTCCTGGGCTTCTTTGTTTCTGCCCCAGCAGGATGGAAGTGTTCCCAGAAACCAAAGACTGCATTTAGAGTGTATAGGAAGCATGGCATCTCTACGTGTATGGGAGGACTTATTCCATAGCACATCTTCCCTTTTATAAATTTTTTGACTGAACTAAAATGCTATTAAATTAAACTATCAAACTATTAAAAATACAAAAACTGACTTAACTCTTCAAGTTTCTTAAACACCACCCTAATGTGTCTTGATCAATCTCTTAGGGCATTTCCGCAATCTTCCTGATCGGCTGTATTGCAAACCCTCTTTAGTCAAATCCTTGTCTGGTACAGACTGTTCAGTCTCCTGGTCAATAACAGGGTCAGTTTGTGAATTTTTTTCAACTTGTATATCTGCTATCACTTCTCTTGGCCAAGTTGTCAGGGTATCTTGAGCAGATGCTTAGATTTTACCTTCCTCTCTGATCACTGAAGGTGAGCAAGGCAAGTCTTCTCTGACTTTGACTACTCATTGTCCATCTTACCATATTCTCACCATATATATATATATATTTTAATCTGTGAAATAAGTCTTGCTTTTTTATTGTAATATTTGGTTTGATTGTATTTTCCCAGTCTCTTTCTCCCTGTCCCCTCCTACTTCTGGGAAATTGGTAAAGTCGTCCACTCTAATCAGGTGATTGTGTCTTCCCAGACCGAACATCTCAGTTCTGACTTTGTCCCATGGAATTGCAAACTGTTCATGTGGTCTCATTGGTTCTTTCTGCTGGGAATCTGTACTTCTGACATCTTCCATGCTTGCTCATCATTTCTTTGATGTCACTATTCATCAGTTGCCAGAATACAAATTCTCCAGCTCTTCTTTTTGATGTGGTCGTTTCCAGGTGCTCTGCGTATATTTGTTTCAATATTTTCCTTTTTATCACTGTGGGAACCATGATCTGTGTTCCCTTCAAGAGCACTCCTAAGATCACTGAAAGTTCATTTTTATAATGGGAATAAGCTGATGGGAAGTGTTGATTCCTCCCCTCCTTTACCTATCACTTGTATCAGTGCTTGCAGCATTTCATCTTTAGCTGTTTCTGTCTCCAATTCGTCCCATATGCCTAGAGATATACAACATGTGACATTATCATGCTCACATGTATGTTTACTGCTTGTTCCAGATCATCAGGCTGTGTATTGTTAGATGGAGCATATGGTCTTGAGAGTATGTCGGCCTTTACTAAGCGGCATCCAGGTTGGAACTCCAGGGTCATGTAATACTTCTGTATTTTCAAAAGTAGTTTCTGTGTCCTGTGTGGTGCTTCTCCAAGTCCCTTTCTGTGTATTGCAATCCGTGATTTGTGTTCTGCTTTGAAGCTATGACCATAGAGAAAGTCATAAAAATTGTATATCCATATGCCAGACCTTGGTCTCATTTTCAATTTGTGCATACAACATCTCTGCAGCTGTCCTAGCCCTAGATGCATATGAGACTAGCAATGTTGGTCAAAAAATAGCAGCACTGGAGATGATGACAGAATGTCCTTGAAGTCACTGAACTCTCTTTTATGCTCCAGCATCCATGCCCATTCAGTGACCTCATGGAGGAGATGTCTTAAGTGAGTTGTGCAAATGGTATATAGTTAGGTCTGAATTTGCTGATGTAATTCAACTTGACTAGCAGCCTTTGAATTCCCTTTTTATCTTCAGGTCTTGGCATGTTCAGTATTGCTTGAATCTTTGATTCATTGTGCAAGATTTCCTTGGAGGTCATTCTCTCTCCCAAGTATGCAATTTCCATTGTTTGAAAATTACATTTGGCCTTATTCAGTTTAAGGTTATTAGCTCTCACAATTTCCAGTATTTTCCTCAGTTGCTCCTGATTTTCAATAACAGCACTGCCCCAAATTATGATGTCATCAAAGTACACTTTCACACCTCATAATCCCCCTAGCATCTGGCTTGTACAGTGAAATTTCTGGAGCTCAACATATTCCAAAAGGCTGTCTAAGGAAGCACGTATCTGCCAAGTGGTGTTTTGAAAGTGCAGATCTTAGAGGTCTCACTGTTCAAGGGGATCTGCCAAAATCCAATTGATGCATCTAATTTGTTGAAGAATTTGGCTCCTTACATTTCAGACAACAGTTTTCTTCTTGCAGGCAAGTGGCAGTGTTCTGTTTTTTGTTTTTCTCTAGCTCCTTAGGGTCCATACACATCTATTGTCCCCCTTCTTTTTTCTCTAAGATTAATAAGGAGTGAAGCCAATCTGTTGGTTCGTCTGTTCTCCGAATGATACCATTTGCGGTCATATTTTTCAGCTCTTCTAGCCTCTTTCTTAAGGCTCATGGAACTTCCTTTGTCACATACACCACAGGTTCTGTATCTTCTTTTAACTGTATCTTCTATGTTTCTGGGAGACATCTTGTGAATATGTCTTCATGTGATGTTGTTAATACTTTCTTATCTTGTTCTGTGTTGTCTTTCTGTCTCTCCATGGCATACATCCTCTTAACAAGACCAAGCACCTCACATGTCTGTAGGCACAAGACTGGTTGCTTGCTTCTGTGTACCATCACAAACTTTTGTTTTATCATTTTCCCTTTGTATTTAAATGTCAGTGTGCGTTCTCCCAACACTGCAATTATTCCTCCATTATAGTCATTCATGGGCACTTTTATATGCTCCTTATATCTCTCTTTTTCAGTTTCTGTTCAGTTACATCACTCTATTTCAGTTTCACTTGTGCCCCTGTGTCTGTCTTGTATGTCACATATCTCCCATTTTAATTAGCCCATCTTTTGAGTTTTCAGCCACCGCCATTATTATGCTTAAGAACAGCTATTTCTTTTCACCGGAGGAATTCCTTTCTGCACTTAATACATGCACTTTTTTTGCTTTCTCTGCACATTTTAGCATAATGGTTGGGTTTATTACAGTTTCTACATATTTGCCTGAATGCTGGATGTGACCGGTGGTGCCCGGGGCAGCCCTCACTGGAAATGCCAAGCCTGCAAAAGGGAGAGTAACTCTCCCAAGAATGGTGGGTAACATTGAAGTTAAACTCCCCAACCAGTCAGAAACTGTGCTTCTGATCCCCCCACACTGGTTATCGAGAAGCAAAAAATCACAAAGCCCCCTTTATTGCATTCCAGTTCTCTGGCTCCCAATCAGCACCTGGGTCCAGTACAGTGAGAAGTTATTTAAAAAACTCTGCTCACATATACAAAATGTTCTTCTGGCCCCAAAGGGTCAGCCACGTTACTTGATCAGTATAGGTTTGGATCTCACCGAAAATACCATGCTGCCACCCAATCTGTTAGTGTCTAAAACTAAAGGTTTATTATAAAGAAAAAAGAAAGAACAAGAAGAGAGATGTTAAATGGTAAAACAGTCACATACATACAAAGACTTCAAAGTCCATATATCAGGTTCCTAGCAGAATTGGTGAGTTTGCTGGCTTGAAAGTCTCTCTGGAACACATCCACAGCTTGGATGGGTCATTTAGTCCTTTGATCAGAGCTTCAGTTGTAGCAAAGTTCCGCCAGAGGTAAGAAGCAGGATTGAAGACAAAATGGAGAAGATGCAGCTGCCTTTTATAGTCTTTTGCCAGATGGCCTGTGCTTCCTTTTTTTCAAACACAAGCTGCCAAGCACATGGCTTGAAAGCCTTAGAGTTCTGTGCATAGGCATGCCCCTGCATGCCTAGCTGAGTCAAAAGGTGTATCTGCCTTCTCTCAATGGATCATTTGTATAGCTGATGGTCCTTAATGGGCCATCAAGCAGGCTAGGCAGTGCTGATGCCAAACTGTCTGGGGGTGTCACCCAGAAGCATAGAACAAGTTTCAAATACAGACATACATACATATCTATAATGCATAATACAAAGGTAATACAAACACATACATGAGATTATCATATCTGGCAAATTATAATATTTTTGCAGATATCTTACATGGCCTATTTGGCATAACTCATTACAATTTTACAATATTGATATTCATAATATCCTCAAGTGTCCCCCAGATTCCACACAGCGTCACATTGGGCATTTCCTATACTCATGCTGGTTGCCAGATCACTGGCATGGTGTCCTGTTTTTCCATGTTTCTGTCCTCGGACAATTTAATTTCTGTGAACTTTTCCATTGATGGTGCAGCTATAGTACTCAGAGTCATGTACTCTGTGCCTTTATCTAGGCTTTTTATTTGTGTTAGAACATAGAACATAAGAACGGCCATACTGGATCAGACCAAAGGTCCATCAAGCCCAGTATCCTGTCCTCTGACAGTGGCCAATGGCAGGTGCCCCAAAAGGAATGAACAGACAGGTTATCATCAAGTGATCCATACCCTATCACCCAATCCCAGCTTCTCACAAACAGAGGCTAGGGACACCATTCCTGCTCATCCTGGCTAATAGCCATTGATGGACCTATCTTCCATGAATCGAGCTAGCTCCCTTTTGAACCCTGTTATAGTATTGGCTCTCACAACACCCTCTGGCAAGGAATTCCAGAGGTTGACAGTGCATTGCATGAAAAAATACTTTCTTGTGTTTGTTTTAAACTTGCTACCTATTAATTTCATTTGTTGGCCTCTTGTTCTTGTATTATGAGAAGGAGTAAATAACACTTCCTTATTTACTTTCTCTATAGCACTCATGATTTTATAGACCTCTATCATGTCCCTCCTTAGTCGCCTCTTTTCCAAGCTGAAAAGTCCCAGTTTTATTAATCTCTCCTCATACAGAAGCCGTTCTATACTCCTAATCATTTTTGTTGCCCTTTTCTGAATCTTTTCCAATTCCAATATATCTTTTTTGAGATGGGGCAACCACATCTGCATGCAGTATTCAAGATATGGGCATTTATATAGAGGCAATATGATATTTTCTGTCTTATTATCTATCCCTTTCTTGATGATTCCCAACATTCTGGGTTTGCTTTTTTGACTGCCACTGCACATTGAGTGGATGATTTCAGAGAACTATCCACAATGACTCCAAGATCTCTTTCTTGAGTGGTAACAGCTAATTTAGACCCCATCATTGTATATGTATAGTTAGGATTATGTTTTCCAAAGTTAGGATTATGTTTTCCTGTCTGTTCTGCTGCTTGTTACATACATATTGGCCTTCTGGTGTCAGATCTATCTCCCTTAATAACTGTTCTTGGTCTTTTTTGATTTTTACACCCCAGGATATTCTGGTCTTTAATGAGAGAGTCTTCTAGTATTCCATATTTGCAGGACTGCCTTTTTAGTTTTAAGTCTGTGACAATGTCCTCTCTTTCCCCTTCACTCTGTGTTCCCATGAATGTGTATTTTTCATAAGTAACATTTTTTCTAGGGACACAATAATCCTCAAACATTTTCATTATTTCTGTAAAGCTTTCCTTTCTTTCCCCTCCATCACCCTTATGGAATGTATTGTAGACATCTAGGGCTTCTGTGCCTGCCGCTATTAGGAGCAGAGTAATCTTTTGCTCATTTTCCAGTTTATTTGCCCATGTGGCTTTCATATACAGTTTGAATTGCTGTTTGAACATTTTCCAGGCATATTCAGCATTTCCCCTGGTTCTCAGGGCTGGTAGAGAAGTTACTTGTAGTTGCGCAAGCTCTGTAGCAACCATTGCAATGTTACCTCTCTCATCCAGTACACTGTACCTTCTACGTCTGGTACCATGTAGTATCTTGCTGATGAGCACATTAGCGTCCAGATAAATTCTGTATTCTGAGCAGAACTATGCACAGAAATGAGGTAACCAAATGTCCTACTACTCTTTATAGCTGCAGCTTGTTACTTCTTTGTCCTCGGCTTCTTTGTTTCTGCCCCAGCAAGAAGAGTGCCTGGAAATCAAAGACTGAATCTTTGCACTTCCAGAAGGACTTACCCCATAGCAAACCACTCTTTCACCTCCCCCAACCAGAGCCGGCGCTTCCATTTAGGTGACCTAGGCAGTCGCCTAGGGCATCAGGATTTGGGGGGTGGGTGGCATTTTGCCACCTTTGGCGGCAATTCGGCGGTGGGGGGTCCTTCTGTGCTCCGGGTCTTCAGCGGCAATTCTGTGGCGGGTCCTTCACTCGCACCGGGACCCGACGCCAAAGTGCTCCAAAGACCGGGAGCACGGAAGGACCCCCCTGCCGCAGAATTGCCGACGACGACCAGGAGTGCAGAAGGACCCCCGCCTAGGGCGCCAAAAACCCTGGTGCCGCTCCTGTCCCCAGCACACACACACATACAAATAAGAGCCACAGGCATGATTAATTTAGCAGACACACGCTAACACATCTCTCAGGTTCCCACTGAGTTACACACACAGGGAACCTCTGCAGCCCTACTAAAAGCCCTCCAGATACACTGCAGAACTGGAGCTGCACAAAGAAGATGGGAAACCACCAACAGAGCGAGTGAGCAAGCATGTCCTATGGAATTCTTGGGAAAGGACTTGGAAGGAGGGGGTGAATAGCTACCAAGTAGTGGCCCCATCCCCAGGGACACAATGTGGGATAGTGGAGTGAGAAGAAAGAGGAGACCATTGTGACAAGAACAAGCCCACACACACAGGAAGTTTAAAAAAGAAAAATGCAGTTTGCTGTGCTTGGACCAGCAGCAGTGTCAACTACAAGTACAAACATAAACATTCAGCATTTAGCTATGGTAATCGACACAATAACCAAGAAGCAGTAAGTAAAATGGTCTAAGGAAACATGATACATGTTTTTTCTGAGTGGGGCTATGCTATGCTTTCTCTGTTGTTCATTTCTGTTAATAACCATCCCACTCAAAGAGGCTTTAATGCTGCCTATATCTCCCAGCCCTACATTTGTGGTGTAGTAGGCTCAGTAGAAGAAAGGAAGGATGGTGCAGGGATTAGAGCATTGGCCTGCATCTTGAGAGACCTAGGCTCAGTTCCCTGCTTCACCACAATTCCCTGTTTCTGTGTGACCATGGGTACATCCTTCTCTGACTCAGTTTCCCATCCGTCAAATGGGGAAAATAGTAATGCCCTACTTCACAGAAGTGATACAAATACACTGAAGATTGAGACTCTCTGATACTACAGTAATGGGGGCTGAATAGGTATGTAAGATTTGTCTCAACAGCTGCCTGGGAGAAAGGGCATTGTTGGAAGAAGCAGAAATATTGTTGTCTTGTGCATGTCTAAATGGTTTGGAGAGCCATTAACTCTTAAGAAAATTTAGAAAGGTCCACACTTTTATTATCTGATATTTAAAGATAGAATTAACAAATATAATTGTGATGGGGTGGACTAAGCCCCGAGGCCCCCTGCTGGAGGCCCTGTGGCCCTCCCACACCCTGCCTCAGAAAAGGGCAGAAAAGAGGTCCTCCAAGCTGCCTATAGCAGCGGTGTGGGAAGCAGCCAATCAGGGCCCAGCATAGGGTTACCATATTTAAAAAATAAAAAAAGAGGACACTCCACGGGGCCCTGCCCCTTTCCCACCCCCGGCCCTGTTCCAACTCTGCCCCTTCCCCAAAGTCCCCGCCCTAACTCCGCCCCCTCCCCTGAGCACCCCGCATTCCCCCTTCTCCCTCCCAGCCACGCGAAAAGGGCTGCCCGAGCGCTACCGGCTTCACGGTTTGCCGGGCAGCCCCCAGACACTGTGCCCCTGGCCAGCGCTTCCCCAGCACAGCTGGAGCCCGGGAGCGGAAGCGCCCAGCCGGGGGCGCAGGGTCTGGAGGCTGCCCGGCAAACCAGGAAGCCGGTAGCACTCGGGCTTCGGGCAGCCCCCATGCCTCCGGACCCTGCGCCCCCAGCCAGGCACTTCCCCTCCTGGGCTCCGGCGGCTGCTGTGCTTTCTGAACTCCTGGGCTCTGTAAGCACCAAGCTGCCCGAGTGCTACCGGCTTCGGGCAGCCCCCGTGCCTCTGGACCCTGTGCCCCCGGAGCCCAGGAGGGGAAGTGCCCGGCCGGCGGCTCAGAGTCCAGAAGCATGGGGGCTGCCCGAAGCCGGTAGTGCTCAGGCAGCTCGGCTTTAAACAGAGCAGAAGAGTCAAGGTAGGGAGCACAGCAGCCGCGGGAGGGGGTTTGATTACCAAAAAGCCGGACATGTCTGGGAAAAAATGGATGTATGGTAACCCTAGCCCAGCAGGCTTGCATAAGAAAAGTTGCAAGGCCAGAACATGTGAAGTTTCTTGCTAGAGCTGGAGGAGAGTGGGTTCCCTGGGCTGGGACTCCACCAGGACACAGGCCCTGAGGTAAGGATGAAGAAGGTACTGGAGCTATGAGGAAGTGACCTGGGGAATTGTAGCAGCAACACAGTTTATTTAAATGGACATGGTAGATGGCTGCTATCTATGGGGTCCCTGGGCCTGAGTCCCCCCACCAGCCGCTGTGAAAGTGGTCTGGACTTTGATACACCCCAGAAGAAAACTATTTTTTTAGTGGCCAAGCTGAATAATATGGGCCAGAGAGGTAAAGAATCTCCATGGAGGGAGCCCTGCGGGGATGTGCTCTGTAGCAGGGCCGGGACTGCTCAAAAAGCAGGGACAATTTGAAAGAGCCTAGAAGGGGCTGAGACAATTCAAGCCAGGGTACTATGATAGGCCATGCTGGACTGATTGAGGAGCAAGCTAAGAGATAGGGCTGCCGATTGAGGGCCCTTATAAAGTGTGCCGCGATAGGTCACCTGTTGAACTTATACCCCAGAATGGGGTTAGCTTTGATTTTATTTCACACATAGACGGTGTCTGACTTGGCCGGAGGGTTGAGTCACCAAAGACCTACCACAAAGTATGTGAGAGAGAGAATGCAGGCACACACACTTGGCCAGAGGGTGCTTGTGAGAGGCGAGGGCACCTTGTTACAATAATATTTTGTCTCTCTGATCCACTTGTGTTTACTCAGCTCATGTTTTAATGTCTTACTGTGGGTTTATGAGCCTATAGTCTGTCAGAGGTCATGTTATAATTCTGAATGATGTCATGACATTCTTTAATGTGTTCTTTGTAACTGTGTGATCCACATGAAAAGAATAGCACTATTGTTATATCATTCCTTGATGTATAGAGAAAACTAAGCACAAAGGCCCAAATCCTCAGGGTATTTAGATGCATTATAACCAGGGAGTTAGATGCCTATATACCTTTCAGGATCTGGGCCTAATGTCTTCAATGGGGAGCTAGATGGCTCAGGCCGTCTGAAAACTGTGTTCTACGGGTAACATTTTCAAAAATGCCTAAGTCACTTAAGAGCCTACATTCCATTTTCAAAAATAAGTCAGCGAGACTTCATCTTCAGTGCCTGAAAGTCAATAGGATTTGAGCTCTTAAGTGCTTTTGATGATTTCCACACCCCCATTTTATCTGTTACAGGTTCATGAACACCTCCCTTTGAAAATAAATGAATTGGCACATTGAAACAGGATTTAAATTGAGCCTTTAAAGACTAATTATGGGAGTGGATTATAGAAGGACATTGCATCACTGGAGGCAAAGCAAAGCAAAATTCTTTAGGGGGTCTGGGGCAGTGGACTCCCAACCCTACCCTCAGGTTAGCATCCATGGTTGATGGGAATTGGTGCATGGCCCTGTCTCCACCTGGCCAACCCGTGCACCGCTCCCCCCTCGTCCCGGGTGATTTCATTCCAGTGGTTTTTGCGTAAGCCATTTACTGTATTTTAACAATTACTTTAGATACTGATGAGAAACCAAGTTCATAGTCTTTATTATTTATACTGCCGTTTCAACAATGGTGCAGATCAAGTTTAGTTGCTATTGGGTATGCACATACCCAGCTGGCTGTATAATCCATGAAAAGCAAGTTTAATTGTTTGGATACAGTGTTAGGGATATTTTTTTACCCACATATCTCAAATAGGAATGACAAAATGACTTGATCTATTTCCTGTACCACAGTCTCACGGTCTTTTTTTTTTTTTCCCCAAAAAAGAAAAACATTGTTTTGTAGGGATATTATTAGGCAATAAAAAATTGTTTGTTTTTTCTGTCCACTGAGATAACGGCAGAATGTTTTGTCTACGCCCAGCCAATCTTCATTAGCTGCTGGAAGATGTGAAACTGATTTGAAGTTCTTGGAACTTCAGCTCAATAGCAGGCGTAATTTATAATGTTTTGGATGGGAAGTTTCTGAGAAAAGAACTTTTTGTGATAGTTTTTAGAATTTTTGTTTAAAATACATTTTCAATCAATTGCTGTGCTCTGACTGTTCATATGGTTTTTGATTTTGTGTTTTTACCTTTTTTGCCATCTAATATATCTGCCTAGGCATGTCACAGACCGGTTCAACATGACTTATTAGTTTATTATTTTTATCAATTGTAATGCCTAGAGGTCAGCTAAGAACAGGGTCTCGCTGTGCTAGGTGGCATGCAAACCAAATAAGAGGCAGTCCCTGCCCCAAAGCCCTTAGTCTCTAAATAAAGAGAGTTGGGGAAAAGGGGTATGTATAACACACAAGCAGAGTGAATGCCATGTTAGTTCCAAAATTTGTTTGTTTTAAATCCTTTGGGTGAGATTTAGTTAGGAGGGGATTAGCTAAAAGGGAAGGGAGAAGGGTCACTGAAGGGAATGGCATGAGGGTGATGGGGAAAGGGGAGAAGAGGGAGGGAAGGAAGGTGTGAGGCTGAAGTGAAGAGACACTGAAGGAGGAGGTGGAGTAAACAACCAATGGGCACAGCCTGAAAACTAGAAAGCTTCCTGATGCACTAAGGGCTTGTCTATACTGCCCTGCAGTTCAGACTCCGGGGGTGTGAATAGCAGTGCATACCACAGCGTTGTGCTGTAACTCCCCCGTGTGAACGCTGTGGATGCAAGCTAAAAGGTTGCTAGTTCGTGTTAACATAGTCCTCTTGGAGCAGGACTACGCTAGTGAGAACTAGGAACCTTTTTGTTTATGCCCATGCTAGGAGAGTTACAGCACAGCACTGTGATGTGCACTGCTGGTCTCACCCCTGGAGTCTGTGCTGCAGATCAGTGTAGATATAGCCATAGTCGGCATCCAACAGTCCCTGGTTAAACTGCTCTACAGCAATTCTACTGGCTTATTAATAGTTTTGCCAGTAAAGGTTAGTTTCTTTACTGGGGGTCTACTCCAGTTGGATGACAGACTTTTGGAAGTTTCCAGCATCCCACATCTTTTTCCCTGCAGGTGGGTGTGGCATTCCTATGCTTCTCCCCCCATGCCTGCATGGTTCCTGGCTGCTGGATGAACTCCTTGGGGCGGTTGGCCTTAAACTGCTTTAATTGACTCTGAGGGACTGACCAGCATGTAGCCAGCCCAGGATTAGGGGAGCACAAAAGTAGCTGAAAGGCACCTTTGCTACCTGCAGTTCAACAGAGGATCTTAGCCTGTCTGTTTTGCTATGGAAAAAGACAGGCAAGTCAGCGGTGTGCTTCTAAGTAATTCTGGGGAACTTGCAACCTTTTTGACAATCTGAGTTTCAAAAAGTCTGCCTTCATGTGATGCAACTGAATGGGACTCGCTATTAAAGTGTAAACACATTGGTTTCTATGCCTGTCAGATAAAACTTCCTGGCCCATGTGACATGAACAATTAGGAGTACCTCAGCATTGTGCAGATTTTGCTTACATAACCCTTTCTTGGCATTTTCCGGCTTCTGGAACTCTGGACTGAGCTTCTTGGGGCATGTCTACACTCCAGCTGGGAGCGAGCCTTGCAGCCCATGCGGACAGACTCCTACAAGTGGCACTCAAGCTAGCATGCTAAATATAACAGTGTGGTGCTGCACCTCAGGCTCTCGCGCCTCAGTGGGCTCAAGACCCTGAGCTATAATCCAGCTCAATATCCACACTACTGTTTTTAGCATGCTAGCTTGACCCCCTGCTAGTGCAAGTCAGTCTACCCGGGTTGGAAGGCTTGCTCCCAGTTGCCATGTAGACAAACCCTATAGGGTCCTACCCTATGGATGACAACAGTAATGGCTACCATAGCCTGGAGGCACCATTTCTCAGCATAGACCCCTACAGGATTCGACCCAGGAAGCCTGGAGAGGAAGACACAGTAAGGGAACTCCTTTTTCTTTTGTTTAAACTGGCCAACGTTTACAGTGCTATAGAGTACTCATATATCCAGACTCAACCTTAGCATACCATCTGCCTGGGGAGGTTCCAGGGAAGGAGCTGGTGGTTATGAAGAGATAGGGAATTCGTTGATTCGTAAGTTTTATTACTTATTCATTTATCCTAACCCTTTCATTTCCCAGCTCCTATTTTCCTGCTCCCAGTAAAGTTCCCCTTTGTTATAAGGTTGGTTTGGGGTGCGTCATTTCTTTCCTGAGGTTTGTATTGATGCTCTTCACTGTTTCATGTGTACTAGGTTTTCTTCTCCTTTCCAGCCATAGTAGCATTATTCATTTCCCCAAAACACACTCATTAGGTCTCTGGCACCAGTGAGGAGTCACCTTGGGTAGAAGCATCAGCTGTCACAAAAAAAGAGCCCAGGATGCAACCTATGCAAAGATAGGGGAGAGCCACTCCAAACAGCAGTCACCAAGGAGGAGGCTTGAGCCACATCTTGTGGGAGGGGCTATGCTTACACACACACACACACATACTTATTTTATGCCCTCATTTTACCAGTGCTGCAGAGACTCAGTTAAAGGGAAATCCTTATCTGGAATCTCACATGAGGCCTTTTAATGAACTTGAGCCTGGGCCATCTGCTAGTCCTACTGATAAATTGGAGAACTACTACTTTCATGTTACTATTCACATAATGGTTGATGTGCAATTTATGTTTTACGCTCAATAAACACCTCTGGGCTCTTTTGTTTATTCCAGTGTACATAGGCGCTGTCTTTGCCACAGCTGCTGCATTCTCATTATGTTCAATTTTAACCAAAATAACTTTGGAAAAACCAGTTACATAAAGTGTTTACATGCCAAATGCCTAAGCTGTAGTGACAACATTGTTAGTTTTTAAATCCAATGTGGCGTATACCGGAATAAATCATATGAAACAATAAAGGCCTTTATTAATTAATTGCCAAACAGTTTTTCCAGAATAAGATAAGTCACTGACCTTCATACCTTTTGGCTTTGACTATTTCTCTGATGGAAAAGGACAGGGATGGTTTGATCCTGAATTCCTGGCTCAAGAGAATAAAGGTTGAAGGATCTGGCACCTGCTTATGAGGAACAAATATTTATTTGTTGAAACTGACAGTTCTCAGCCCGGCACAAAACATACCTTTTGCTTCAAGGTGCTTACCTTCAAAAATACACAAGATAGCACAACTCTATAAAGTCACATACTGCCCTCACTTACACTGCTACCACTGAGTTTGCTGTTGCCTGCAAAAGAATGGAGCAGAAAACTGAGTAAAGGTCCATTGAAAGTATCTTAGATTTTAATTCCACTTTATGACCAAAGAAAGACCAGGTCAAATTTTTTTAAACCCTGAAAGACCCAAGTTATATTTGAGTGAAATAGGAACTTCATATTTTTTTTGTTCCAATGGAAGCAGTAAATAAAACGCAGGGACTAGGAATCAGGACTCCTGGATTCTCTTCTTAGTTCTGACACCGATGACTGATCTTTTCTAAATCTTGTTTCCATACAGCAATTCATTGATCTATGAACTAGATATATTTACTGTTTATATTTTAGTAGTGCCAGAGGCTCCAGCACCATTGTGCTAAGTACCATACAAATATATACCAGGAAGTTGATCCTGCCCCAAAGATCTGCTATCTGCAATAACACTTAGCTACCTCCCATGGTGTTATGAAAATAAATTAGTGTTTGTAAAGAGCTTTGAGAAGATCAGATGAAAGGCCCTGGATAAGTACAAAGTATAGTTATTGGCCAATATTTAACATGGATTTATGATCAGAATATTGTCATTGTAAACAGTATTTAGCTTGGTAAACAGAGAGTGAGAGCTGAGTTGCCCACTTCACCATATGGTATTTCTCTAATCCTTCTGGAACCAATCTTTTTTTTTTTTAAATTGACTTCAGTCTTTAGCTTGTTTCAGCTTAGTCACAATATTCTCAAATTAAGCTACTTTGTTGATTAAATATTGTTTATTTTAGTTATTTAAAAAATATGCAGGAAAGATCCACTTGTTTTCAACAGCTGTTTTTACAAGGATGTCTTGGCAAGAGTTAGTCATTTATTCTACCAACAACAGAATTAACTCATTCAAAGTTTCCTCTTAAACTCTCCAAACGAAGTGCATATTTAAAGATGAAACTACATCTTTAACCTCCATTGTGCCTATGCATTGCAACACATATGGCTCAAGTCCTCGTCTGGTGCAAACTGAGGAAGAGCCATTAACTTCATGGGGCTATGCTGATTTACAGACGTGTATAAGCAGAGCATCTGGCTCATATTATTCAGCCACTGTTTGACCATGCTACAAAAAATAGGTCATGTGATTTCTGATAGGAAGGGATTTCAAAACATATGAGCGTAACAGTGACAGACTCTAGTGGTCAGCAGCTGGGATTGAAGCTGGGACCTCTGGAGCTAAATGCAAGCAACTCTACTGCATGAGCTAAAAGCCATATGGCTCTTAGCTAAGACTGTGGACTCATTAATATCTCTAAGTAGCCTCAGTGCCACTAGAGGGGACAGCACACCACACCCAGGATGTGTGTGGGTTACATAAGGACCAAATTGGAAACCCCGTGGTTGATTAATATCACAAAGGGCCATAATGATATTTCATTAGGTCCTATAGCGCTCATTATATCAGTGTAACTATGTTATATACTT
Organism: Trachemys scripta elegans; assembly: GCF_013100865.1. Taxonomy (NCBI): domain Eukaryota; kingdom Metazoa; phylum Chordata; order Testudines; family Emydidae; genus Trachemys; species Trachemys scripta. The sequence continues at coordinate 114,054,925 of NC_048298.1, forward strand.
TTGCTGCACCTACTACTTTAAGGGTGAAATTTGAAGAAATGAAGGTCAATGCACAACTGTGCGACTGCAGTTATACTAGGTGATAAGTATTTAATGCAAAATGTTGTTCTTTAAACAAAATGGTAGAACACCAACCAAACATTGCTTTGTCCAGATGGAAAACTATATTACAGTTCATTGTTTGCTTTTAAAGGATAAACCTGTCTCAAGAAGGGATTTTTTTTAATATTCAAATGAAAATTATTGATCAGTTATGCTAGGACTTATTTGTCCAATGATGTTGTTTCTGTTCCCTGACAAGGTATGTATAACTCTTAGAATGAGGTTTCTGGTATGAATATGCACACTGATTAACTCAAAATTCACATTTGCTCTAAATCCATTCACTAATATGCTTGATTAAAACAAACAGAAAATGGGCACAAACACAATGAGCCAGTCCTATAACTGACAGCATTGCAGGATATCACCGGGAGTGCTCTGGTATACCAGTCATCTCTAAAGGTCTATCTACACTTGAGCTGGATGTGTAATTTCCAGCTTGAGGAGACATACCCACACTAGCTCCATCAGCACTAGCATGCTAAAAATAGAAATGTAGTTGTGGGGTGTGAGTAGCAGGTGGGGAAGTCTGCCCTGAGTACATACCTTTCAGATGGGATTGTATTTAGGGAAGTTAATCCCTCCTGCTGCTTGCACACTGTGACTAGACTTCTAGTTTTAGCCTCCTAGCTCAATCAGAGCTAGTGAGACTATGTTACCTGAGCTGGAAATTGCACCTCCCACTCTAGTGTAGACTAGCCTTACTATCTTATAGCCTGCTCTATTTAGACTGTAACATAAGATAAGAGGAAAGCACTAGTCTCTATAGGCTCTAGCCCTCAGAGGATTCCAATAAACACACATTTTGAGTAATAGAGAATGACTATACTAGGACTTGCAAAAATAAAGGGTGCAAATACTCCTAGGCACAAGGACTTCAACTGATACAACAAAGAAATCAACCTAACAGTTCCGAATTCAACCCCTAAGGACATCTAGGGGATGGGCATTTGCTGAATTGTTCTTAGAATTATAAGAACAAACATTTATCTCTGGAATTCTAAGATTCCCTTCTTAGCTCTCCTCCCTCTCTTTGAATCTATCTTCCCTCTTCCAACTACCCTACCAGTCTCTTGGTTTCCCCCACACACATCTTGATTGTTATCCAATTAATTTTTCTAGTTCCCTCAAATCCACCCCTTCTCCCCCACACAAAGCACCAACAAATAGACAATCCCTTCCAGCCTGTGTCAAGTCTTCTGCTCCACATTCACCTTTCCTTTTCAGTATGCAGCTACTTCTTGGCTCCAAATCGGGAGTATATCCAGCTGCCTTGCTCCATGCTGCTTCCACACAAGGAACAGTGAACAGGAGAATAGGGCATTAAGCAAAAGGGTTAGACACACGGATTAAAAACACTTCAGAATTGACTCCAACCAGAGATTCTAACCTACTACTTTCTCCTCATGGCCACAGGGTCCTGCAAGCTTCCCCTTAAGCATCTTAAGACTGCCTTTAGTCACTAACTTTTGATTTCATTCTTTGTAGGAAAAAATATCTCCCATAACAGACATGGGCACAGCGGTTAGAGATTGAGGAGAAACTATTAGACTAAACTGAAGGCTGAGGGCACTCAAGAATCTGCTGGGTTTAATTTAAATTTAGCAGTCAGTGGAATGAGTTCATAAATACCTGAATGAATCCTCCTTATTGCTTCAAATCAGTCAGATTTTCATTTAGCAGCTGTTGTCACTAATGTTTTTCACTCTTTTGCCCTGTTTAATTCCAACAAATTGGGGAAGTAGTTGGGGGAGGAGAAGTGAAACAGTCTAACAAACCTCAAGGCCTCATAATTCATTACAGGGGAAAAGGCATATTCCTGAAAAGGTCATTTTAAGACTGATCAGGGCAGCAAAATGTTCACTGATTAAGTGTTGCCCACAGTAGTTATAAATAGAACCTTTCCTCACTAATGCCAGCTAGATCTGGGCCCACAACATTCACAGCCCAGCTCCAGGCAAACAGATCTTGTGCCAAACAGTAGAAAAAAATGGAAGGTTCCTCAGATGTTAACATATGGGATGTTGAAGACCAGATGACGAACTTATTTTAAGCCTGCAATCTTTGCTGCAGAAGTGGTAAAATATCACTAATGCTGGACTAATTTTTCCATATTGTCTTTCTTGCTAGATGAGCAGGCATCACTATGCTTCTTACAACACCTTTTCTTCAAAATTAGTTTATTCAGTCATAGATCAAGGGCCCACTCTTACAGTTTTCACTCAGACGAAACTCTATTAATGTAAGTTTTGCCTGAGTAAGGACTATCTAGTCAAGTCTCAACAGATTAATATTAAAAATTTCATGTTTTAATGTGCTCCCTTTTACACACTTGCTACGCAATATAAGATTCCTGTTTCTGTACTTCTCTAACAGTGAAATGATCAATAACAGTATTAACAGCAAAGAATTCTTGTTTAACATCAGGCTTTTATACACTTGATCTCTTGAGTTCTGTGTTTCCCTTCCTGAACATGAAGCCTTAAACCCTTCTGTATAGCAATAACTTATCAGTCTAGATTTTTTTTTTATCAATAGTCCTCAAGCTTTGTGTGCTTAACAGGTAGTTCTTCAGTATTATTTGTATTGTGCTTGTATCTAAAGGCCCAATTAGCAATGGGGACCCTAAGTGGTGTATGCACACAACAAATTATTGGTTCTTGACCTCAGAGAGTTTACAATGTAAGTAAGAGACAACAGATGGGTTCAATAAACAGATGGAGGGACCACAAGGTAATAATGAGACTATTCTAAGTTTAATGAGCAGCAGTCACAACACAACAAATGTCTGGCTGCTACTCAGTATTTTGGAGGCATGTCAGCAGTTTTAAGGATTGATTTGGAGGAAGTTAGCAGATAGTGACACTCTCCAAACGGCATTGTGGAGATTGATGTTTGTTGTGTCTCAATTGTTTTCATATCATAAAGTATTTTGGCCTGCTAAACCCAGGGTTGTGAGTTCAGTCCTTGAGGGGGCCACTTGGAGATCTGGGGCAAAATCAGTACTTGGTCCTGCTAGTGAAGGCAGGAGGCTGGACTCAATGACCTTTCAAGGTCCCTTCCACTTCTAGGAAATGGGATATCTCCAGTAATTATAAGGGGGGAGGGATAGCTCAGTGGTTTGAGCATTGCCCTGTTAAACCCAGGGTGGTGAGTTCAATCCTTGAGGGGGGCCATTTAGGGAACTGGGATAAAAATCTGTCTAGGGATTGGTTCCCCTTTGAGCAGGGGGTTGGACTAGATTACCTCCTGAGGTCCCTTCCAACCTTGATAGGCTAGGCTATTCAGTTTTACAAGCACAAAAATGTTCTTGTTTCTTGGTTTGCTAGTCCTATAAGTTCAGCCTGGGAAGTGAGAATGAAGCTGGGTTTATCATTTCACATATATCATGACCAGTTATGAAGATCCTGCAGGCCAAATTCTGCCCTCAGTGACATCTGTGCAGCCTCCCTGTTTTTAAACAGGGGTATCCAGATATAACTGATCAAACCTTATTAAAATTTTATAAAGATACAGAAGGGATAGACTTCACTCACTCAGCTGCACTAGCTCTGCAGTACTAACAGGAATAAGTATGACTTGTTCACAAATGCCAGAAGGTGACTGAATATACACAGGTTACAGAGCTCTTGAGTAAAGAGGTGCCATTTTTTCCTTAGCGTGGGTTGGCTTCTCCAGCTGGGAATAATCAGGTGTAGTTGAGCCTAGATAGATTTAGAACCTTAAAGAGAGAAAAGTGCTACTGTCTAGAAGGCCAAGGCCTAGAGCTCTAGAGATAGGAGAATTGCTAGGTTCCTGCTGTTTTAGTTTATAGGTGGTTCAGGGGTGTGTGGAAGGATTTAACCCACAAACTGGGAATGTGGCCAGAGATACTGTTAGGGTTTTGCTTTGTGTGGCTATGCTTTTGATCTCACCAATGCTACCCCCATGTTTATAATTCCTTTTGCAAATTGTAGTAATGCTTTTCCAAATACTTGATTACCCCCCACACACACACCTGCACTACAGCTGGTTCTTCACCTTCCTCAACACTTTAGTTCCCAGACTGTTACAGGGTGGGGGAGCTCCCACCTTCATGGTGATGAGTTTGCACCTGCAGACCTTGTTGTCATAGTTCTCCTACATCCACTGCAGCTTTTGCAATCCCTTTGGCTAGGGTTCCATACCAATAGACACATCACAGGGCAATAGCAGAGCATCCTGCAAACTTCTTATCAGAGCCCCAGGTGTCTGCACAGCAGCATAGGGAACCTGGCCATTGCCTGTTGCTGTGTTGCCCCAGGAAAACTACCACTTAAAATCCACTCGTAACACAGAAGCTGCTGCAGTGGGTTTAACAGTTTCTTCACATCTTCAGAGAGTTTCCTACTCTGAGTGACTACAGTTTTCCAGAGTTAGCATATAACCCCATCTCTCCTCAGCCAGAGACTGCAGCTATTTTGGCATTCCCATAATTTCTCTGTAGTAAACTTTTCTTCATCGTTGCTGATTTAGAGTGGGTGCTTTTGTTCCAATTCAACGGGAGCAGCATTTCAGTGTTTGGTGAGTGATCTTTATTTATACTGTGTTTTAAAAACTCTAGAGTGTTTGGGAATCTTTAGGATAAAAAATGGTTTTGATGAAGGCTAGCTGAATGTAAATTTAATTGTAGGAATTTACTCCACTCCAGGCAAAGAGAACAATACAGTAAAATGCTTTCATGTTACCCAGGTAACAAATTAGTGGTTAGAAAGCCCCCCCAAACACACCAGCATATAGAGTTGTTTTGACTTAAATGTATCATTTAAATCTTTTGTTGTTTGTTTGGCTAAGAGACTGTCCATTCTTTAATTCAGGCCTACATAGTAATGTTGTAGAGACTAAACATGTAGCCAAACTGTCTACCAGAAAACCTGCTAAAGAGTTGCACTAAGAAAGTTTGAGTGACTATAGGTTGACTCATCTGATCTATTTAGATTGTGAACCATTAAAATATTTAATTGATCAGCAGTTGTTCATTTTCTCATGCTTCGCTTGCTAGGTAATGGAGATTATTAGGTTTAGTGGAAGACGAGCTATGGGGCAAGCACGTATGAGGCCAGATCAAGTAACTCTGCTGCAGTCAATTATAACCCAAGGATTCATTTAATAGAGTCCAGCATACAGTTCATAATACCAGAAATCTTTGAGCCAAACAATCTATATTTCACTTATTCAGAGGCGCCCTTTTTTTGGCTTGCATGTCCCTGTTTCAAATTTTGTCTAATAGAAGAGATCATGTTAGCTAAGCTAGCTTGTATTTTTTGAGCAAGGATTTTGCTGTACAGTAGAATGTTCTTAATTGGAATAGATGTTGGTGGAAAAAGAAACATGGCAATTAAAGTTTTGTCCAGAGCTGCTTTTATTTCCATTAATGGCTTTAAATATATACGGTGAGTGCAACTATTATATCAAGCATATAAAAAATAGGACATTTCAATAGTTAGGTTCCTATCAGAACATTAATTAGATCCCACTGTCCATCCTGCATGTTAAAGGCTATAGGCTAATTTACATAAATAGTGCAGTACTTTCAAGTGTGCATGTAACAGGGAGAACAGGAACATGTAATGCTATTTGTGTGCAGTGTACTGAAGATAACATTGCTGTGGGAGCCTTATGACTTTGAATGCTTCATCTCTCAGCCTTACTTCTATGTTAATCAAGCCAAATATTTGTGGTATCTAGAGAGAAGCCTACAGCAAGATCTTAGATCCACAAACCCAAATTTTGCAAATAATTTCTACCTTTATAAAGGGATAATGTGAAACCTGGGATCAAAAAGCCCCTTAAATCCTGGGGGGGAGGAGGAGTTGAAAATACAGATGCAAAATTTGCATCTTCAACCCCATTTCTCTTGTTCACTAGAGTAGTTCTTGGGCAAGATGTGAGTATATGTTAATGCATACTAAGCGCTGCTAATGCCCTGATCTTGCAATGAGTTCATAGAGTCCCACTGAATTCAGTGGGGCTCCAAGTGAGCATAGGGTTCTGCCAGCGAGCATCTTATTAAAGGACCAGGGCATAAATGCTTCACTTACCTAGTCTACTTGGTCACAGTTTATTTTATGAAGACTTAACAGAGGCCTTTTGAAAGCTTGATTTTTAATAAAAGTAAAGGTTAGCTAGACATTTAAAGGGATATAGGGATGGTTTATTTTGTTCTACCTTTAAATGTTAGGATTAGTTTGAGAAGCAGAGACGGTGCAGAGATTAATGTTATGTATATAGAAAAAGGAAAATATTGTCAGAGCCAAATTTCTGAAGCCTTGTGTATACAATTGAAGTAAAATAAAAGACCAATATTTTTCATCCTTGTGTTTTTGTGAGGGTGTTTTTGAATGTATTGGGATGGTGTTCTGAATACCTTTTGGAAGGCATATTAAAAGAATAGGTGTATATGTGGGGGGGGTTATGTTTAAAATACATTTATAAATCATTGTGGTTTGAAGGGTGGCAGCTGATTCCATAATCCTCCCTGTGAAATGGTGAGCCTGTAACTATACAGCTTATAAAGACTCATTACAGCTCTTTCCTTTACCATGTTTTTTCAGATTTGTACTCATAGGCAGGACACCTTCCTAAGGCATCCGAGGGAGTTATCTTTTTAAATAAAATTCTATTGATGGGTTTATTCAATTTATAAAGATCGTGGACATAGTTAACATATAGCATGTATCCGACGCTCGTCCAGGAGCAGAGGTAAACAGTCCACGATGCAAATAATGAACATAACAAAATTAACCATACAGCACACTGCACCAAGGACCAGATGATTAAGTATTTGAGAATTGTGGCCACAGAAATACAGGGCGACATTCTTGTCCCATTAAAGTCAATGGCAAAACTCTCATTGACTTTTATAAGGCTGGGATTTCATAAGAGTGTCTATGCAGGTTATTTGGCCCCCTCCTTGGATATATGTTTGGAGGATAAGGAGGGAAAAGATGAATGAAAAGGGGGAATTATACCACTATAGAATTCAAAGTAATATGAATGCAAATGTTATACTGCTCCTATATCTCTAGGCCAGAGGGTTTTTAACATGCATTTATGATTCCATAAAAGCTCTAAGAGATCTCTTTATAGGTTTCTATTCATACCTATCACTGTAGCATCTGTGAATAACTTTGTGTATAAGTTGTCTAGCTGAGGGTGGGGGTGCACTGAGCATAGGGCTTGGGGTGCAGGGTCTGGGAGGGAGTTAGGGTACAGGAGCAGGCTGGGGGTTGGAGTGCAGGGTCTGGCCAGGAGCTAGGGTGAAGGAGGGGGCTCAGGGTTGGGGCAGGAGGTTGGGGTGTGGAGCGCTTACCTGGGGCAGCTCTAATTTGGTGCGAAGGGTGCAGGAGCTCCCATTTGGTGCTCAAGGTGGGGGTGGGGATGGGGATATGGGGGGGATGCATGAGTCAGGGTTGGGTGTGTGTGCAGGAGTCAAGGCAGAGGGCTGGGGTGTGGGCTGGGGTCGTGGGAGTGCTCCTTGCCCTGAGTGGCTCACGGCAGGGGCTGGAGGGGATATACCCTGATTCCACCACTACCCCCAAGGCCCCGCCCCTGCTTCTTCTCTGTCTCCTCCCCTGAGCAGTGAGCACGCTGCGGCCTACTTCTCCCCCTCCCTCATGCCAGCGAACAGTTGTTCGGCGGCCGGGGAAGCACTGGGAGGGGAAGGGGCAGGAACACAGTATGCTTAGGGGAAGAGGCGGGGGCAGAGGGAGCTTGGCTGCCAGCAAAGCCTGCCCTGCAGCAGGAGCCGGCAGGACCCAGCTTCTGCCCACTGCGCCCGCAGGAGCGGGCGGGGGGGCAGAGAAGAGCAGGCTGGGGCCCCTTTGAACCATGGTAAATACAGTACTGTCTTTGATAATAAACGTATTCTCATTTCACATATGCGCACACACAAAATGCTGTGTGTTAAGCAATGGGGTGATCCTGAATGGACTCTGTCGAGTTGCTGTGTGCTATTCCTTTGGGAATAGCAGATCTAAGAGTTCTGTGCGTATTCAGTGGAATGGGCTGAGCACTCCAGAGGGATGCTTGGAGGACTCGGGAGTTGGTGTGTGCCTATTGCTAACCTCATGGGCAGTGGGTATCATAGGCAGGGGAAGGCTCTGCCTCCCCAAACAGTCTGGCGTGGCCCTGCCCATGCTCCACCTCCAGCCCCATCCTGCCTGCTGTTCCCTTCTGTGGCCAAGAGGCTGGGACAGGCAGGCTGGGGGCCACGGTGCGCACAAGACCCCCGGGCTGGGGCCGCGCCACCTGTCTTCCTGGCTCTGGAACTGCACTTTCTGCCCAGTGCTCCAGGGCTGGAGGCTTTCCAGTCGCACTGCCTGCCCAGCGCTGGAGCTCGGGGCGCGCCAGTGGCCACGGGGTATGTGTGTGTGCTCTGGGTTCCAGTGGGGAAGGAGGGCAGAAGGGGAGGGGCCTCAGGCAGAGGGGGAGGGGCTGAGGGCTAGCCTCTTCCAAGGGCACGTTCACCCGCCACTCATGGCTAACCTGTACCGAGAGAGAGGCTGGTGGAGACCTGGAAGGCAGTGCTTGGGTTGCCAGATGCTGATGGTTTCAGGGAGCTGATCCATAGCAGGTATAGACAAGGCTTAGGTGCCTCACAAGCCTGGGTACCCCTGGGAAGCACCACACGGGTATAGAGTTCCTGTCATTCCCAAGCACTTCACAACTAAACTGAATTGCAAATAGGGTGACCAGATAGCAAGTATGAAAATTGGGCCACTCTTTTTTTTTTTCCCCCCCGCAGATGGTGGGTATAGTTGTGTATACAAGTCAAACCTCTTAATATCAGGCCAGTCCCGATCATATCGGGACATCAGGTCACCCTAATTTCAAGCACCTCAGAAACATCTGTCATTGATTCTTGTCTCACTGTCATTAGCCTGGTCTCTCACTGATATTTTCCAAAGCACATATCATGGGATCTCAGGCCTTGATCGTGCAATTTACAATTCAGGCTTGACCCCGTAGGCCTCAGTGGAGCACCACTGAGTCTGTCGGCTGCAGCATTGGAGCCTTTGTGCAGCCATGGAATGTTGCAGAACAACATAGGGAAGGGAAATTTTGGCCCAAAACATTTAGAGATACTGTGCTTTTAAGATCGGTATAATGGACTCGGCAGACAGAACCTCTGTTCTTCTGTCTGAATGACTGGTCGCCAGTGTAAGTACATTAGCTTTACTGAAGTTACTTTGACGTACATTGGTGTAAATCAGAGTAGGAATATCCTACTGTTTTTAAGGTTTTATCCAGATGCTGAGAACGCTAAGCTTCAATAGCTCAGTTGAAGTCAATGGGAGTTGTGTGTCTAAATCCTGTGCAATCTGTTGAAATTTAAATAGTTATAAATAATAAGACATTATAGCAACTGTTTTCAGATAAATACTGCAGCTTGCCAATGCAATTCCACACAACTCTGTTTAAGGAAGCAGCCTCTTGACCAAATGCATTCTTTAACTCGGTAGTAGGCTTGCCTAATACAATAAAACCACTATACCCATTGGCAGACAGTAATAAGCATGTATAAGATAAACAAACTTTAGTGGCAATTTCCTAACTTGGCTTTCAAATGTAAAAATTACACATGTCTAGTTAAAGTGTTTGTTGGAAATGAAATAAAATGGAAACTGTGGGACACAATGGGCCTGATATTGTTCCCAAGCTGTTTTTGACTCCATTGTCTTCAATGGAGCTGTTTCTTATTCACATTCACACAGATGTAAGTGAGGGCAGAATCGGACTCATAGTCACAAAATTATACCCAGAAAACAGTCACTGTAGAAATTGGTGTGTGATTAAATCACAGAGCTTGGGAATTATCACGCACAATCCTGGCAAGTTAGTATATACTCCTATCCCTTTTAGAAATCCCCAAAGTGTAGGGTGGATGCTCAGGACCCAGTGAAAATGCCCCCAAAACCTGTTGTTTGGTATTGGGCAGTTATCACTGTTTAGGGCCACTGCCATAGCACAAAAGAGAAAATCAAAATATGAGATTTTGATTATACAAAATTAAAGGCCCTTTTTAGTTTTTATAATAGTTTATTTTGAATCTAATGGTACCTCAGCTATCAACAACTTTTTGCTTAATTGATGGGGAATTTTTTAGTGTGTGGAGTTTTTTCTGCTCCCTTCAGAAACTAATAAAAACCAAAAAAAAAAAAAACCCCTATATTTTATAAGGTAACAGACATGGTTTTTAAAAAAAAGGGTTCAAACAGTCTTTAACACATACAATAATGCAGCATATCAACAGCAAATGAGAGGATCCAGAACTTCCTTAGAATAGTGAAACTACATCTGGAGCCTAATCCTTTTTTTGTTTTTTGTTTAAACTCTTATCCACCAACATTTCCTCCTCCTCCCAAGAAAAAGAAGTTCCCATTTTCCATCTAGACACCCATCAAACATTTCACCACCCGATCAGGAATCAGCTTCCGCCCATTAATTAACCCACCCTCCCCCTTCCGAGAATAAGAATTTCAAAAGAACAGAACAGATGATTTGGGGTGTGGTATGAGAGCTCCCATTCAACATGACTCAGTAATTATTTTGTTTCTTCTGAAAAAGAGGTCAGATAGAGGTAGATCTGAAAGAGAGGTCAGAGACTTACTTTGCACTGGTGTAAATGACTTCATAAGACTGAGGCCTGGTCTACACTCGCGGATTCGCAGCACTGTGAAGCGCGAGTGTAGTCGCGCCGCCAGCGCTGCGAGAGCTCTCTCGCAGCACTGCAAGTACTCCACCTCTCCGAGGGGAATAGCTTGCAGCACTGCGAGCAAGCGTGCAGCGCTGCAGGCGCTGATTACACTGGCGCTTTACAGCGCTGCGCTCGGGGGGTGTTTTTTCACACCCCTGAGCGCAGCAAGTACAGCGCTGTGAATTGCCAGTGTAGCCAAGGCGTGAGGAGAACAGTAAATGGGGAACCCCACAACTGAGAATTGCTACTAATATGATCTATTACTCAAGTGTCATTCTCTGCTTTCAAATAGCAGGCTTCTGCAAATCTGCAAGGCCTCAGCTATCTTCTGGTGGGCAAAAAGGTGCCATTGCACTGGGTTCGCAAAATGAATGTTGCACATTACCAACATGTGCTTTTAGGACATAGGGGTTTAGGAGAGAATACTTTAAGCATCTCTCTCTGACTTCTCTATGGCATCCTTTCCTTTTGTAGTGGACAGAAAAGTCTTTAAATGAAATGTTTTTCTTTTCATAGTCCCACTTCTTCCTTTGCTGTAATGCTGCTAAGACAGCTTGCTGTATCTGGGGAGCTATAGAGCTGCACTCTTACAGTTCTTGGCCTTTTGTTGTTGGGGTTGGGTCGGAATTAATGCGCAATGATTAAGGTAGATTTTTAGGTGATTAGGCTTGCATTCGTGATTGAAGCCCTCAGAGAGCCACCTTTCAAGGAATGGTCTCAGAGGGGGCATTCAGCTCTTTTCTGGAGTTCCACAAAATAGACAAATTATTCCTTCTATTTCTGTATCTTTCATATGCCTCCCCAACATTGCCACCTCCCAGGTATGAGGTAATTTTCATTGAACCTGCAGTGTGTCATCCTCTAGGGCAGTGAACCTTCTTTCTGTCCACTCTGGTTGCTGTACACATTCAGTTGAGTTTTCCTTGTATTTTGTCTATTGATGAAGTGACAATGGAGGCCTTAGGATCAAGTCTGCAGCCAAAGTGATTTTAAGATCAAGACTTTCAATTACTGCTTCTGAATTTCTTTTTACTGCTAGGGCTTGTTAAAGACTGTAAGCTGCTGGGCCAATACATTGGGTGATGCATCCAATAACTTTCCCAATAGCAGGGGGTCAAGCTTTTTTCTTTAGGGTTGAATTTTATTTCTCCAAATCAAAACAGTTCAACATAAATCCTACAGATAAGCGGGCCCTTTCCCTTGACTCAGGCTAGGGCCTCCTGCAGGAGCCTGTGTGCTCCCTGCAGGTCTGCACTTCCGGGCCCTCTGCCTGGGAGCTAAGGAGAGCCTCCCTGTGCAGGGTAGCTCATACAGTGCTCCTTTGAATCTCTCCCTGCACTCTCCCCACAAAACTTGAGTTGACCTTTACATCTTCCAGCTGGCTGAGCCCCAACCCTCTTAAAAGACCTGGTCATCCTGTGACAAGCATCACTTGAACCACTCGTTCCTGTTAATTCCTCTTCTTGCTTTGGCCCATAGTGGGATGTTTTTGCATCTTTGCCTCCTGCCCATGGCTACGTTTATAAGCCAAGATGGGTCTAGAGACACTCTTCCCCAAATATTGGTATTTTCCCCTAGTTTTCACGTTGCTAACTGGAATCTTAAAAAAATGAGTCCCTGAGGTAGGAAGCTCGGCTATGGTGCCACTCTACTTTGTATGAGTGCTGTTCTGCCCATCCTGTTTTAATACAGTCAATTAAACACAGAAAGGCAAATAATCGTAAAGGCTCATAGTCTCCCTCTCCCCCCTGCTGCTACTAAGGATGGGAGATTTGAGGGAGGGTGAAAGGAAAATGTCAGGCGCCCACTGTTGGTTCTTAGGCCTTGACTTGCTCTTCTACTATTTCCTGCCTTTATTTCTCTATCAGTTTTCTACTAGCGCCCAGTGCTGCAGTATTTGAGGGCTTGCCTACATAAGCATTTGCTTTGTGGCAAGCTGGGGTGTAAATCTATCCCTCATTAACACACTAAGTGGACCCTGCTACCATGCACTAAAAGGTCCATAATGCGATTGAATCTACTTCAATTTCAAAGAGGGGTTGATCAACGCACACTACAGAACTCTGAGTGCATACTAGCTGAGGTGTAAATTCTAATGCGCACCAGAGTGTTGTGCACGAACTGGCTTGTATGTGGACCCTGTTGGTGCATGGAGTTCCCTGATGTGAGTTAATGTAATCCTGTTTCCAGCAGTACTATATTAACAGGCAGTAGGGAACTTTTAATGTGCTCCCACAGGGACCCCGTGGGTTGGTTAGTGTGCAATATGCTGGTGCACTAGTGAGGATTAAGCCCTTAGTGCGTGGTGGGGTGGATTTATACCTTAGTTTGCAGGGTAGATTTATACCTTAGTTTGCTGTGAACTAAGGCTGTGTCTACACTATGGGCGGTACAGCTGTAACACCATAATGCAGATGCTTCCTGCAGCAACAGAAGAGGTTTTTCCATCAATGTGGATAATCTCCCTCCTGAGTGGCAGTAGGAAGGTCAGTGGAAGAAATCTTCTGTTGACCTAGCCATGTCTACACCAGGGATTAGGTTAGTTTCACTATGGCACTCGGGGTGTGAAAAATTCACACTCCTGAGTGCCGTAGCTATGTCAACCTAATTTTTAACTATAGACCAGGCCTAAGTGTTTATATATACAAGATCCTTATTGCTCCCTATTTTAGTTAGATTGGCAAAGTGAGATCCCTAGTCAACCTCAGAGAGTCGTCTTGTCTTTTCCCTTTTCTGGTTATAGGGGACTCTGCTTAGAGTAGATTTTTTTTTTGTGGGGGTGGAGGGAGCAGGGAAGGTGTTTGTTGTTAAATCCATTACAGAAAGGCTTGCCACTACTAGCAGTGAGAGGCTCCCTTAAAGAAAAATCCTTTAGAATTTAATATGGAGTGAACCTATAGGGTTCTATAGAAATATAATGGGGATCTATAGTTTTAAATGTTTGGGGTGTTCTAGTCCACCTATAGAACATCATAGTTAGGGATATATTTCTGTATTGCATTCTATAGGATGGTAACAAACAAACAAAAATACCAGCCAAACACCCCAACAATTGTGGACAAATGTCTATACAATTCTGTAGGACTGTTCTGTGGGGGTGGGGAAATAGATTAGAGAGAGGATTTGTCCCTTCTAGAGAAAAATGACCATTGGTGCTGAGTTCTACTGCTTTCTCCCCCCTGCCCCTTCCCTCTCCTTGCAGTATTATTCCATTAAAACTCAAGGTCTGGGATCTTTTTTTTATTAATATTCTGTAAACAAATGGCACCTCAATACAAATACTGTGATGAATTTATTACTTTTTTGGTTACATAAGTGTCTCCAGTGAAAATACATCCAGGAGAATAATAAGAATGTACACAACTTTAATATAAATTGTAGTATGTGTTTTGTGCATAAAGGATGACTAAGGTCCTGATGCAACATATCCCTTAAAGCTTAAGCATATGCTTAACTTAAAGCACATGAGCAGTCCTGTTAAATTTAATGGAACTACTAGTGCTTTAAGTTAAGCATGTGCATAAAAGCATATGCTTAACTTGATGTAACAAAGCATAAGTGTTGCTGGAGTAGGGCCTAATATACCTAAACATACACTTTTTTCCCCTAAGAATTAAAGTTTCCCTTGTTAACAATTGCAGATAAAAAGCTAGTCTTAGCTTGTCATTTATTTTTCAACGTTATGCTGCATTACAAATTCATAGTCCTAGGATTTTGACCTCCAGGTTATTGTGAAATATGACCGCAGTTTGTGTTGATGAGATTAGGGGTGTTGGTTAGCTTTGGGGATTGGCAAAGCAGTTTGTATAAAATAAAAAGCGCTCCTGAACTCATGTCAAATTGAAAGAAACCATTCTGGAGTTTATAAAAAATGTTAACTTTAATTCATTGTTTTGAAAGTTTGCCTGCCTCAGTGCTTAAGGCTTCTGTCTGGGACAGTAAGTAGAAATTCAAAACAGAGAGGCTGTTTCTGTTTTTGTTCATAGCCAGTCTGGAAGCAGGAAGTAACAGAAATCTTTTGAGATAGTCAAACCTTCTGGCTCTGGAAATCTCATGTTGATAGGCTAAGTGGCCATGCTTTCAAGTATGAGAGAAAGGCAATGTCTGTTGGTTAGAACAGATGGCTAGTCATCAAGAGAATCTATTCCTGACTCTGCCACTGACTTACTGTGTGACCATAGACACTTCACTTAACCTAATTCCTCTTCTCTTCAATATGTATAATATACTTCAAAAATATGAATGAATTAGGATTCACAGCAGACTTGTGAAGTACTTTCAAATCATTACATGGACAATGTCATACAAATGTAAAGTACAGAATTATCTTTACTAAGCCCTAAACAATGGAAGTACGGAGCCTAACTACTTTTGAGCATATAAGGACCCAGTGGAAAGACTGCTATTGACTTCGTTTTCTTTGTATCAGATCTTCAGAGGTTCACCCATGACTAGCTAGCTGCTGTGATGTCTGTCACTTCCCCATAAAATTGCAGTGTTGTCATCTTGTTATCCTTCATACAGATGTGTGTGTATGTATATGTGTATGTGTGTATATATGTATGTATATAATTCTTCCTTCCCATCACTGCCCATCCCCACACCCTAGTCTAAATTACTTTTATTGAAGTGCTGTGTTTGTACTGGCGTAAACCTAGAAAATGCAGTTCTTTCCAGTGTGAATTACCTTTCCTTTAATGGAGAGTAAGATTGAGGGGTTAGACCATCAGCAAAGAGAGACTGTTTTCAAGACTGGTCATTCCTCTCTTTTCTGGACTGGGAGGCCAGGTTCTACTATTGAAACAATTAAAGTTGTTTCCTACAAATACAGTACATATTCCAGAATGAGCCATTTACTTGCAAGATCCTTTCTTGGTTTTATTGATTAGCATACAACTGTAAACGCTGTTCTGCTGTCACTTGCCATCTTACTATCAGGTGATCTCCGGAGGGGGATCTCTGATATGTTACAGCCATTACAAGTTCACCTGTTATTAATCATCATATTTTCATGTACAGTGTTGACACCACCCTCATATAGGTATAGTTGGTTGGTTCTACCCTGCAGGGATTGATGATGTTCCTGCCCTTGCAACTTCCACGGAACATCTTACATGATTACAGAGGCAGTTCCAACATAGGCACAGAGTGTAGTCCCTGTATGGAAGGACAAGGACTCTCCTCACAAAATGTAGCTCTCAAGGACCTCTTGGACTTTAGGTGGAAGGCACTTAGCTAGCAAAAGGAGATGTTTACATCCAATACAGTGTTAAAAACTTATTTCTACCTATATAGTAAGCAGCTATGACATGCTGGAGAATGGTTTTGTTGAGTTAAAACCCGCTGTAGTCCATTTTCAGAATAAAACCTCATTTTAAGAGCTAATATATTGAGGATATTATGCAAACTGTGGTAAAATAATACAGTACTTATAAATAGAAAATTATTGGCCTTTTAGGGACTTTATTTGGATTTATTTTTCATCAGAACTGAGACGCATGGTACACATTGCACCCCAATCCTACAAAATGTTTATTGCTGCTTAAGACCATGGAATGCTGTGTGTGTAATGAGGAAGTAACTGGTGTTACTGAGTCTTTTTATATGATAACCTTAAAATGCAGACTCTCTGCTGGGTGGTTATAAATAACATCAGCCTATTGAGGTGTATATTTAGCAAAGAGAGATCGTTAAAGAGATACCATACAGTAGAAAGGAGGATGTGTGGGGTGGTGAGGTAATGAATTATATGAGATACAGATCATAACTCCTTCAGCAAGATTCATGATTCATAAGCGCCTGCCATGTACTATGATACATTAAGAGTTTTTTGATTAAAAATTAAACAGAGCATCTAATTTACAGTAGATGCAGCTTCCTGACCTGATTTTGAAGGGGCATATATAAATAAAACAGTGATTTCAACATCAAAAAGCCTCTTTAGGATAGGCTGTGGGACCCTGGTGTTTCAGCAGAATCTCATTTTCCAAAGCAAGCTACTAACATTTTTAGCTGAACAAGATTTCTGCGGGTAAAGACATGATGGAAGCCTATTCTGAATCTGAAATTCAGAATGAGGTACCTTGTGGAAACCACATGAGGAAGGAAAGATCCATACAAAGTGAAAAACGAGATTTTTAAAAATGCCAGTTTGTTCTAAGTAGTAAAATGCATACAGTATGATAGGACTTGAGCCAACCCACCAGATCCTAGCCCCGATGGAGAAATTTGAATCTGAATTTCACTGCTGCCCCCTTTGTAGGGCTTTCAGGACTCCAAATAGGAGGCAAGATTTAAACAAGGAAAAATACAGTGCACAATACAGTAAGACCTACTGGACATTCAGGGGGGAAATGAAGGATAGTCACTCTGGCCCCTCCCATCACATAGTCACTCTGTAATGTAAACGAAATTCCAGGCTCATGCTTCCACCCACAGCCATATACCAACAGAACAGGGAAAAACAGCAGACTCTATAAGATAAATTGATTGCCATGGAACTCTATGGCTTACACCAGCTAAGGATATGACCCCTTTAAAGGGTCATTTCATAAGTAAAATTTTTGTCCAAAACTATTTGCCAAGGAGAACTTACTGTCTCCTCTTTATAGGTGGCTTGAAACCAAACCATTGATTGAAGTCTAGGCCCATGTCTATTATCCTTGTCTCATGTGACACTAACTTTTTTTGCAGGGCTAAGGGGAAATGAACCTGGAGAGAGACAGAGTGATTGATTTATTTTTACAGAGAGCAGTGGCTATATTGTAAAATATTTTGTCCCTCTTTGACCCTCACTTTTCATTTAGTCAGTTTCACCAGAGTGAGAAGGAAATGAGGGCATGATTATATGAATAAATATAAGCAAGACAACTGAGAAGAGGTATGAGCTTTAAAAATTACTAGGTTATTTGCACATAATTACATCCAATATTCACATTATGGTCAGAAGGCACATGGTACTAATTTGTGAATGATATTGCTATCTCTCTCTCTCTCCTTAGCACTTGTGTTTATTTTAATCACACATGCATAGCAGGAAGCCTTTATGTGAGATCTCATCTGCCCATGAAGTTATTAAAAAACCCTTGATAGAGGGGTGGGGACACCAGAGATTTCCCCTACCTATCACTATGTGCACTATGCCCTGCCCTTCCCTTTTCCCCGATCCTTCCATGAAGCCCCAGGGAAGTTCAGCGAGATCAATCAAAACACAGGGTCCATAATTGTGCCTGGTCCTTGTACTTGCCTAGCAAGAGGTACAAAGGCCCGTTGGATCCCTCTCCCACATAAGGGCCAGGGACCATATGACCGCAAGCTAGAAGCCAGAGATTTGGAATGAGAGGCCGAGACCTTGCCACTCTTTTCTCTCCCCCCCCCCCCCCCCCCCAAAAAAAAAATGTTCCTGTGAATGTGCAATGCGAGCACAGGACAGCTGAAGGCTCCACACTGCCCAGCCAAATAGTCTGCAACAGTGTGTACTCTTTTGAACTTCTGCAAAAATTCACGTCGTTTAACTTCCTACTTGGCTCACTTTCAAGGGAATGCAGAGCTCTAACCCAGTCCTCCCTTTAGAATGCACAAGGGACTGACCCACAAATATATTTCAGCTAGAGGCACAAACTCTACATACACAAGCCATCGGCAGGGGTGAGCAATAGAACCTCATTATAGTCAGAATAATTGTCATCACAAAGGAGGAACAATAACAGAACTGAATAATTTTTTCCCTGTTACTACTGCAGGCAATGGGAGGTACCGGCATGAACACAGTGAATAAACCAGCAGAAATGCTAGCTTGCCTGGTGTACTTTTTAACCCTTTACAGGTAAAGCAAGTAAAGAACAGCTACCAAGAGGGATTTTACAGCTAACTGGCTGACTGGGGAGCTCTCCCCCCACTTTATTTATCACACCTGGGCTATAGTGACTGAACCAAATGTAAATCATAATCAGACCAGGATAAATTTGGAGAAACTCCACCCACATTTATAGAATTACTCCAGATTTACACTGATGTAGTTGAATGCAAGGTCAAACTTTATAAAACACCTAAGTGATTAGGAGCCCAAGCCCCATTGACTTTCAATGAGACTTCGACTCCTGAGGACTTAAATAACTTTTGAGGACTTAAATAACTGTTGCTCCTAAGTCAGCTAGGTACTTTTGAAAATGGTATCCTTTGTTCGCAGAGCCAAGAATTTGTCTGTACCTATTTAGTAGATTTGTGGGAACTTGTTTACATGTCCTAGCAAACGATCACAGACTGTTCCCACCCTGTACTATAAATGGCAGTTTGCAGACTGATCTGTACAACTAATGAAGTGCGCATAACGGACTGAATATACATCAGTGGCCCAATTAGAGGAGATGAAAATCACTGATAATGTTGCACCTTTTCCCATCCACTTTGTGATTTCTTCAATACACGGGGTTCTTATGTGGGGGAGGGGAGCAGTAAGGAGGAAGAATTATTTAGCGCTCTCTTTCGAGGTGAAAGATGATATGGGAAGCTTTACTCTCGCTGATCAGTTTCAAGATTAACCTTTTACTTAAAAATATGCTGCTCAGGCTACTTCCGAAGTCACTGAGCTCCTATTAAATGGCGTAATTAGGATGGATGGGGTGATGGCTGGAGGTTTCCTTGAGCAAGGTTGCTGCTATTGTTGTGTGTGTTATGTAGTGAGGTGCAGGCCTCAAAAAGTTGGATGTATGGCTTGGTTTGGATACATATTGGAGAAGATGCTTCTCTGAATGTACTCCAGTTGCTTTTGTCTGGAAATCTGGAGCAACATGGCTGATGACGAGTATGCTTTGGTTTTATGCAGTCCCAAGGATGCTTTGGTTTTATGCAGTCTGTCTCATGTTACTTTCTCTTCTGCAACTGAGATGTAGGAGAGCCATGTCTTTGTGAAGAACCAAATAGTGTTCTCTCTGCCATCTGCCAAACTCTACTGCTTCCAGGTACCAGTCTAATTTTCCCACAACCTCTCTCTTGCTCTTATTCAGTCTTCAACATTACTTTCAGGCCACTCTCCCTTCATCAATGGGCTTTCAGCACTAGTCAACGTTATTGGTTTATTGAAACTGATGACTCCTAGACACCATTGACTGATTCTATCATGATTGCACTGCACTTTTGTTGCTAATGCTGTTTTCAGGCTACTTCCTCTCTTCATCTATTGCTGCATTTGGTGTACTTACTAGAGATTGAGATGCTCAAATTTTCTTCAGGGAGCTATTCCGAAGCAGATGATGTGATAAAGGGTGCTTGAAGTTGGGAAGTGTCTTTGGGAAATCTCTCACTTGTGGTGATCAAGTGGGTTTTGAAGTTTCCTGAAAAGCAATAGCTTATTTCAGAAATAACCATGGTAACAAGATGAAGACAGTGGGCTGAATTTTGCTCCTATACTAGTGTCAATCCAGAGTAGCTTCACTGAAGCCAAAGGAGCTACTTCGGATTTACAGTGATGCAAATGAGAACAGAATTTGGCTAAGTGAGATGAGAAATGTATGGTATATATATATGTGTGTCTAAAAACTATCAAATTAGCACACTTGTGCAGGTTGAAACACTCAAGCGTAGAAGATCCAGTCCTGATTCCATTGAAGTCAGGAGCAAAACTTCCACTAGAAGCAGGATCAGGTCCAAAATTAGGACAAAAGAAAAATGTCCTTTTGTTTGCTTTAGTTTTTGTTCTGCTGGTTCTGCTGAATCATAAGTCTCTTGTCTCCGCTATAAGAACTTTTTCCTGGATCAGAGATTCAGAAAATGAAATTTATTACATTCCTCAAGTGTAGTTCATCTCCAATAAAACTCTGTTTCAACCATTCAACTTTCCAGATTGTAAACTTGAAAAAGAGATATTCTTTTCTTCTAGAAGTATAAAATCTCAGGTTGCAAATAAACTGTATAAGGTTAACATTTGGCACTCTGTGGAGATGGATAAGCCATTCTCTTTTGCCCATAGTCTTACTTCATAGTGAAGCAAAACTGACACAATACATCAGAAACCACAACTTTTTCATGAAATGCAATCTGACTTGACTGAAGTTTAACCAAGTACAGTCTCCATCTCATGGGATGAAAGAGAAAACACAGAAATGGAAGGAGTGACCAAAAAAAAGTAGTAGTCAGAAGGGGAAAAAAACAAAACCAACTGAATAGCATAATGGCCAACAAGGGTTAGGCTAGAGACTCTTGCCTATATGCTCGGGGTATTACTGATCGCCATATTTGGGGTCGGGAAGGAATTTTCCTCCAGGGTAGATTGGCTGAGCCTCTGGAGGTTTTTCGCCTTCCTCCGCAGCATGGGGCAGGGATCACTAGCAGGAGGGTCTCAGCCGATTGAAGTCACTAAAACACAGGATTGGGGACTTCAACGGCAGAGTCCAGGGAAGGGTATTGCGGCCTGCAGCATGCAGGGGGTCAGACCAGGTGATCATAATGGTCCCTTCTGACCTTAAAGTCTATGAGTCTATGAGAACTGTACATATACCCTGGACTATGGTACTTGGTTGGGAATGGGAAACTTCAGTGATGTGTATATAATGAGAGAGAGGAAAACTCCACAATGGAGCTATGATCATTCAGACCAACTGAGGATCTGCCCCATAACTGTCATGATCTATGGGTCTCAAACATGGGTCTGCAGGGTTTATAGGAGCAGCCATGCTCCAACCCTCCATCTGGCAGCCTGCTGAAGCTTGCTTACCCTGCAACTATGAAGCCCAGCCCCAGTTTGAGGCTCCACCCTGTAGTCGTAGTGGCAGAGTCCTGGAGCAGCTGATTGGTCTGCTGGCCCTATTTAAGCCAGCAGCAGGAACAGGACAACATCTGAACAACTGGGCTTCACCCTATTCTGAGCTATATGCCTTGTGCTTTCTGCTCCCCTCGCTTGATTTCCTAGCATCCTGACCTGGCATGACTCCTGGCCTCTGATTCGTGGTTCTGACACCCTGGTTTCTGACTCATGGTTCTGATCTTCAGTTTGTTTCCTGCTTCTGACTTCCCAGTATCCTGACTCAGCTGACTCCTGACTCCTGTCTTGTGACTGCAGATTCCTGTTCTCACTACTGGGTCTGGCCGCCCACAACCCAGCAGTGACAATAATGTTCAGATCCAGATGTGAATTATCCCAAGATTTGTGGCCACTCAGGTCCAGGCTTTTTAACTGTAGCCCACGAGTTCACATGCACTAAATTTTGAGTAGTTTTATGAGGTTTTTGCACCAGGGCCAATGCTAGAGAGAGGTTATTGGACTCGGTTATCTACTGATGTGTTCTAGAATTAAATATCCTAAGTTCATTTGAATTAGACAGCAAAATGTGCCATGTGCAGAAGTAATACGGTGTGCAGACTGACAGAAAAAATCAGTTAATTTCATTCTATTTGACATTTGTCATTTATTCTGTTCTCGCTTGCTCACCTCCAAACACACAAACTAGCTTGCTCCAAGCAAATAGCTAGTTATTAAGGTTCGGAAGAGAGGAGGCGAGATTCTACAACCTCAAGCTTCTTAAAACAAAATAAAGATGCACTTAAAATGCATTACACCCCTTTATTCCACAATTGTCTCCATTAAATTAGAATCCTCTCACGAGCATGTGAACGTCCACTGTAGTACAGAGATTTTGCCATTAACTTCGTTAGGGAGCAGGATTGGGTCCTAAATTATTAGGTAAAGGATATGTCCAGTTCCTAGTGCACAGGTGTAGATGTAACAGAAAATCAATAATTTGGCCCATTCCAAGATGAAATAGGCATGAAGACTGAATTACATTCTTGTTCATTTGGGGTAGATTGGAGAAGAATTGAAATCTGGAACCTTGGGATCCAGATACAGGACCATTCTTCGGATAAGATGGGAAAGTTTGCACAGCTGCTGCTGTTCACTTACAGCTTCTTTGGATAGAGAATGTCAGCTTGGCACTTTTCATGAGCATTATATTCATTTAAACCAATTTTTGAAAAACCCTATGTTTGTTTGTTTAGCTTTAAATCAGAATAAAAATTGTACCTACAAAAAAGCTCTAGGTGTCCTAACTCTTATTTAGACTTACAGCCCTAAATGATATGTACAAATCATGAATTATTTCAGCCAGCCAATATGATAAGAGTCCCTGGAATTCCCTCTGGATCATACCCTCAACCTTCCCCATTTACCCCATCAAATACATGGATATTGCAGCATGCTTGGAAGGTTAAGTTTAGGCTATCATGGACTGAGGTGGGAGGAGCACGTTCCAGGGTCCTGAGGCCTCCAAAAAGGGCATCCAGCCAATAGCTCCACTCTTAAAATGAGGGGGGAGTGCTCTGCTGGTAGGAGCTGTGACAGTATGGGATGGGGAGAGATGCAGTCACTCAGGGAGGCATGTTCAAGGCCTTTGCATTCAAGGAGCATTGTGAGAGCACCCTTTAAAATACTGTCCATTTTTTATTTCATTATCTTCAGCATTTTCTTCTCTTGCACATGTGACACACACACGCACACCAAGATGCAGTATATCAGGTCAGTCAGAGAGCAGGAAGTTTTAGTGCAAGGTTTTTGCTTCCTCGTGCATATGCAATTCTCACTCCTGAACTGTTAGGAGCACTGTCAACCTAGTATCTTTCACAAGCAGTAAACTTGCATATTTTATTATTTTTACAGGGAACCAGCTTTTTTTAACCTTTTGATCACAAAAACATATTTAGAAAAAAAAAACCTTTCCTCCCTTCATAAAAAAAAAAAAAATCAATCCAAGAAATAATTTCAAGTTTACTGCACGCATCCCCAATTGTCTGATCTCTGATTTACTGAAAATCTCAGTTAAATGAAGTCATGTGCCCTAAGAGTAATGTATAAACGTGCATTTCACTCCCACTTATCCACAATGTTAATTTTCCCAGCAATTTCACATATACCCAAAATCTTTTAGAAAATAAGGGCTGCACTATTACTATTTCAGTCAGAGTAAATAAAAACTGGTAGGGAGGGTGGACATCGCTGTTTTCTAAGAATGTCACTTGTTTTAGTCCCAAATTTTGCACGTTCTATTGGGTAGAGATTCTACACGGCTTTAAGTCTATCTTTTACTGGGGCAATACAGCCCTTCATAGTGCCCACTGTAGGTTGATAATTTTAATGGAATAACCTGACCTAAATCTTCCAACTGGTTTAAAAAAAAAATTAAATAAAAAAAAAAAAAAAATTGCTAGCTCTAATCTTTCCCACAGAGAAGATTCTGATTAACTTCTTGTGGTGACTCATTCAATTTTGTGCTACATTTTCCTTATGTTTGATTACTGTTCTTTAGTGATAGCTGACGTGCTATGTTCCATGGCATTACTGACTGGTACTCTCTTTTCCCTGCTGAATTATTGGTAACTCATCATATATATTATTACTTTCACGGCTTGTCTTTTAAGTTTTTATTATCATATGCACCTAACCCATTGTACAAAAAATGGGTAGGAGGAATTCATTCATGGTGTCAGGTAGCAATCATCTAAAATATGAGCTAGTACCCTTTTCTAAGTATGTATTTTCACTCACTTTAAGTGCTGTTACTGATCAGAACTTTTTGAGAGTACAATATTTTTCTGTGTGCATTTTTTTGCATGTAACCTGCTGTAAATTGTCAGAGCTGGGTCCATTGAAGCAAATGGTACTATGACAATTTACACCAGCTGTGGATATGCCCCCCAGGTATCTGGATTGTCTTTCAAGTGAAAATTATAAACCACAGAAATGATTTTGCTCCTATAAATTATATGCTGTCAACTCCCACACTTACTTTAGAATCTCAGACTTGAAATTATTTTATTTTATCCCACTGAAATAGGAAATATTGCCAAATAAAAAGACAATTGTATATGATGTAATTTATTTAACTATAAGGAAACCATTCAAAAATAAAATGTGCACATCTACATAGCAATCTAGTACTGCATAGGTCATGTACTGGGAGCAGTGCCACTGGGAGGCCATTTTATTCTGTTCTTTTTTCGCTTTAATACATACTGGCAGCTTTTCTTAAAACAACTCTTTCATTTCAGCTTTCTACATAATTGTTCTGTTTTGGCTGGTTAGTAACATTAGCTGAAATACCACTTCTTATCTTCAGTCTCACTTCTGGCTGTTGTCCACTTCTCAGCTACTCCTCTAAGTCCTCTGGCTTCTTAAACTGCTTGAAGAAAGCATATATAGTGCTTTACTGTCTTCTCCTGGCTTTTGCTGCTTTTTCAGTAGTAGTCCCACAATTGCATCAGTAAGGTTATTTACGAGAGGGTGTAAAATGCTAACATGGATAGTGGGGGGAGGGGGGCTTTGACTGCATGACAGTTGCTTGGAGGACTCCGCTTACTTCACTTGCAGAGCTTCACAGGTATAGATAACGAGTGTATCAACGTTTATCTTCTGCTATCCCTAGAATACTTGTGTGCTCACTAATGTATCCTGCTGTCACATAAGTGTTATCCCAAGGTGTTATTTAATGGCACTGACAGCAAGAAATATCCCTTTTCCCCCCTCCCTACTTGTGGAGTTTTTAATGGGTGCCGTGTGGGAATTTGTCTTCTCATTAGGAGTGAGAGAGATTTTTAAGGAATTGCTGCAATATGTCTCCTTGTATTCTTAATTTTTTTCCCAGTAAGAACCTGGAATTACTCGTGTTGTGTAGTCCATCAAGACTTTTATGATTCTCAGAGCAGGATATGCTTTTTGTTCAATTGTTCCAGCTCAAGTCTTGCATACCAGAATGATGAGTATAACCAACCCTAGAGATACAGACACACAGAAGTTCTATAGGGCTAAGCAAACCCTTTCTTCTCATGTACCTTCTTTGTGTGATATACCACAGTGTGGCATTAGCTCAGTCCCATTTTAGGCCAAAATGAAGTCTTTCCAGTCCAACTTTTCATTAGTGTTTTGTTTGATTTCTGGATTTAAACTGTTTTGAAAAACTCTGCAAGACCATTTCTGTGGAGAGAATGAAACAAATCCTCATCACACTATATGAAAAAACCATGATGAAAGTTTTTTGGTTAGCTACCAATTTCTTTTCTCATGCTTACAGTCTCAGATTATAAAGCTATCATCTGGCATTTTCACATGTGCTAACTAATTGCCATGCAGTTGACAAATAGCACACTTATAAGTTTGGGAGGATGGCGTGGACTGCACTCTCAGCAAATTTTGAGATGACGCTAAACTGTGAGGAGTGGTAGATCTCTGGAGGGTAGGAATAGGATACAGAGGGACTTAGACAAATTAGAGGATTGGGCCAAAAGAAATCTGATGAGGTTCAACAAGGACAAGTGCAGAGTCCTGCACTTAGGATGGAAGAATCCCATGCACATCCCTGTGGTGGGAAGAACATCTCAACAGCCCAACACTGTGGCATTTAATTTCAAAAGGGGGAACTATGCAAAAATGAGGGGGGGTAGTTAAACAGAAGTTAAAAAGTACAGTGACTAAAGTGAAATCCCTGCAAGCTGCGTGGGCACTTTTTAAAGACCCCATAATAGAGGGCCAACTTCAATGTATACCCCAAATTAAGAAACACAGTAAAAGAACTAGAAAAGAGCCACCGTGGCTTAACAACCATGTAAAAGAAGCAGTGAGAGATAAAAAGACTTCCTTTAAAAAGTGGAAGTCAAATCCTAGTGAGGCAAAAAGAAATAAATGCTGCCAAATAGTTGCAAGAATGTAATAAGAAAAGCCAAAGAGGAGTTTGAAGAACGGCTAGCCAAAAACTCCAAAGGTAATAACAATGTTTTTTAAGTATATCAGAAGCAGGAAGCCTGCTAAACAACCAGTGGGGCCCCTTGATGATCGAGATACAAAAGGAGCGCTTAAAGACGATAAAGTCATTGTGGAGAAACTAAATGGATTCTTTGCTTCAGTCTTCACGGTTGAGGATGTTAGGGATATTTCCAAACCTGAGCCGGCTTTTGTAGGTGACAAATCTGAGGAACTGTCACAGATTGAAGTGTCACTAGAGGAGGTTTTGGAATTAATTGATAAACTTAACAGTAACAAGTCACCGGGATCAGATGGCATTCACCCAAGAGTTTTGAAAGAACTCAAATGTGAAGTTGCGGAACTATTAACTAAGGTTTGTAACCTGTCCTTTAAATCGGCTTCTGTACCCAATGACTGAAAGTTAGCTAATGTAACACCAATATTTAAAAAAGGGCTCTAGAGGTGATCCCGGCAATTACAGATCGGTAAGTCTAACGTTGGTACCGGGCAAATTAGTCGAAACAATAGTTAAGAAAATTGTCAGACACATAGAAAAACATAAACTGTTGAGCAATAGTCAACATGGTTTCTGTAAAGGGAAATCATGTCTTACTAATCTATTAGAGTTCTTTGAAGGGGTCAACAAACATATGGACAAGTGTACTTAGATTTCCAGAAAGCCTTTGACAAGGTCCCTCACCAAAGGCTCTTACGTAAATTAAGTTAAGGGATAAAAGAGAAGGTCCTTTCATGGATTGAGAACTGGTTAAAAGACCGGGAACAAAGGGTAGGAATTAATGGTAAATTCTCAGAATGGAGAGGGGTAACTAGTGGTGTTCCCCAAGGGTCAGTCCTCGGACCAATCCTATTCAACTTATTTATAAATGATCTGGAGAAAGGGGCAAACAGTGAGGTGGCAAAGTTTGCAGATGATACTAAACTGCTCAAGATAGTTAAGACCAAAGCAGACTGTGAAGAACTTCAAAAAGATCTCACAAAACTAAGTGATTGGGCAACAAAATGGCAAATGAAATTTAATGTGGATAAATGTAAAGTAATGCACATTGGAAAAAATAACCCCAACTATACATACAATATGATGCGGGCTAATTTAGCTACAACGAGTCAAGAAAAAGATCTTGGAGTCATCGTGGATAGTTCTCTGAAGATGTCTGCGCAGTGTGCAGAGGTGGTCAAAAAAGCAAACAGGACGTTAGGGATCATTAAAAAGGGGATAGAGAATAAGACTGAGAATATATTATTGCCCTTATATAAATCGATGGTATGCCCACATCTCGAATACTGCGTACAGATGTGGTGGTCTCATCTCAAAAAAGATACACTGGCAGTAGAAAAGGTTCAGAAAAGGGCAACTAAAATGATTAGGGGTTTGGAACGGGTTCCATATGAGGAAAGATTAAAGAGGTTAGGACTCTTCAGCTTGGAAAAGAGGAGGCTAAGGGGGGATATGATAGAGGTATATAAAATCATGAGTGATGTGGAGAGCGTGGATAAGGAAAAGTTATTTACTTATTCCCATAATACAAGAACTAGGGGTCACCAAATGAAATTAATAGGCAGCAGGTTTAAAACAAATAAAAGGAAGTTCTTCTTCATGCAGCGCACAGTCAACTCGTGGAACTCCTTACCTGAGGAGGTTGTGAAGGCTAGGACTATAACAGAGTTTAAAAGAGAACTGGATAAATTCATGGTGGTTAAGTCCATTAATGGCTATTAGCCAGGATGGGTAAGGAATGGTGTCCCTAGCCTCTGTTTGTCAGAGGATGGAGATGGATGGCAGGAGAGAGATCATTTGATCATTGCCTGTTGGTCCACTCCCTCTGGGGCACCTGGCATTGGCCACTGTCGGTAGACAGGATACTGGGCTAGATGGACCTTTGGTCTGACCCAGTACGGCCGTTCTTCTGCTCTTATGTATGTTCTTATGTTACAGACTAGGGACCGAATGGCTAGGCAGCAGTTCTGCAGAAAAGGACCTAGGGGTTACAGTGGATGAGAAGCTGGATATTAGTCAACAGTGTGCCCTTGTTGCCAAGAAGGCTAACGGCATTTTGGGCTGTATAAGTAGGGGCATTGCCAGCAGATGGAGGGATGTGATCATTCCCCTCTATTCGACATTGGTGAGGCCTCATCTGGAGTACTGTGTCCAGTTTTGGGCCCCACACCACAAGAAGGATGTGGAAAAATTGGAGAGAGTCCAGCGGAGGGCAACAAAAATGAGTAGGGGGCTGGAGCACATGACTTATGAGGCGAGGCTGAGGGAACTGGGATTGTTTAGTCTGCAGAAGAGAAGAATAAGGGGGGATTTGATAGCTGCTTTCAACTACCTGAAAGGGGGTTCCAAAGAGGATGGATCTAGACTGTTCTCAGTGGTACCTGATGACAGAACAAGGAGTAATGGTCTCAAGTTTCAGTGGGGGAGGTTTAGGTTGGATATTAGGAAAAACTTTTTCACTAGGGGGGTGGTGAAGCACTGGAATGGGTTACCGAGGGAGGTGGTGGAATCTCCTTCTTTAGAGGTTTTTAAGGTCAGGCATGACAAAGCCCTGGCTGGGATGATTTAGTTGGGAATTGGTCCTGCTTTGAGCAGGGGGTTGGACTAGATGACCTTCTGAGGTCCCTTCCAACCCTGATATT
Organism: Trachemys scripta elegans; assembly: GCF_013100865.1. Classification (NCBI taxonomy): domain Eukaryota; kingdom Metazoa; phylum Chordata; order Testudines; family Emydidae; genus Trachemys; species Trachemys scripta. Next base: position 114,084,126 of record NC_048298.1, read on the forward strand.
CTAGGATTCTAAGTTAATGTGTGGAATGTACAACTAGCTATACTAATGTCAATTTACATATTGTCTAGATACAATTTTTGTTTGTGATTAGGATTAATTAATTCATTTCTTAATTGTTCGGCATAGAGAAACTAAAGGTACAATCCAAAGTCCTTTGAAGTCAATAGAAAAACTCCTATAGACTTTAAGGGGCTTTATATCAGGCCTTTTAATGCAATGGTGGTCAACTATATTGTGGTTCCAAATTAAAATGTATTTAAAAAATACACAGATGCAATTCAGTAAAAGATGGATATAAAAAGGTGCTTTACATTTATCTTTATGCATATAGCTTTTAACATGCTGCAGGGAAGAGCTGTATGTGAATGTACCTATTTTTTTTTTAAAGTAGGTTAAAAAGATTATTCGGGTTGTAAAGTCAAGCACTCATAAGTCAGGAAGTGCCAGAATTAAGGTTGCCTATGCAACCTTAATCCATCCTGCTGTCCATTATGCTACATTCTTTAATTACATGATCCCATACTGTTTCTCTCCCCCCCCGCCCATGCACAGGATGAGCTGTGCTCACTTTACAAGCAGCTATTCAATATTCCTCCCCACCCCCCCATTGTCAATGTGTGGGCCTAGGCCTTATTTACTGCACACTATTCTGAAGACAATTATTAGTTTCCTCATGGGCTTTTCTGTGGGGCTCGTTACTACAGCATCAGAGTGCTTCACAAACATTAATGAATTTATTTTCACAACACCTCTGTGGCATGAGGGGGCATTATTATCCCCACTTTACTGACCTTCTCCTTCACTACACAGCGCTGATTCATCTTCAAAGCGGGTCCATCCTATGCACTGAAAGAAGCGGGGGGAATCTATGGAAAAAATAGTATGTGATCCATGTAATTAAAGTCTGTATCATAATGCTTACACACACAGAGGCTAAATTAAGGTTGCATAGTTAACCTTAATTCTAGCATTTCCTAACTTTAGAGTGCTTGGCTTTGCAACCTTAATAGTCTTTTAATGTTATTTTTGTGTGTATAATATAGTATAATGAGAGACAGAGACCCCTAAACTGAAACTATAGCATCAGTAGCAACTTTGGCAAAGAACAGGATCTGAACCTTACAGTTTGGGCTTTGCTCTCTAATGGGCTGAATTGAAATACCAAACCCAAACAACCCAAAACACTGAAGAGAAAAATTGCAATTTACAGACAAATCTGGCTCTGGACTCCACTGCCTGAGCTCATTTCTGAAGTCTGTCTGAATGTTTTTTTGTTTTTGTTTTTTTAGTTGCTGGGCAGTCACTTTCTCTTTGGTGTGCGTCTGGGTGCAAAACCCTTTTAAAACATTAGATAGCAACCGAGGGAACTTTATTTAAATATCATAAGAACATTACGGCAGAAACAGGGTCTCTGTTGAGGAGACCAGACTACACTGTAGGGAAGATCAGAAACCATGTATGGTGAGAAGACAGACAGCACAAAAAGGGAAACCTATGCAAGTTAATGTTAGTCGTCATTAACTTGTCCTAGAGGTTCTGTGAGGGAGAAACAAGTGAAGCCTAGCTGGCTCCAAGCCAACCACTTCGGCACCCATTGAGTCTGTAGGTTGTGGGAGTTGAGGCCTTCTACAGGGTTAATGTCACAGTGTGACTTGGCCCCCCCATGAGAAAGAGAGCAGGGTCCAGTGCACCTGGACTTGATGACCTGCTACTCAGTGGGGTTGGCACCTGGGCCTTATAAAAGGGAAAACAGCTGCAGGTGATTGGGAGTGATGTCTGCAGATATCGTAGGGAGTAAGATGGATATTGCAGGGCCCTGAGTCAGCAGAGAGAAGACATCAGAAGGGAAGGCCTATGAAAGAGGCTCAACTCCAAGCAAGAGGTGCAGGGAGAACATGATGACAGACCCCCAGGGAGGAGGGGCTGTGTCCCAGCTTGGACTGAAGAAGAAGAGGGTTGGAACTCTGAAGGGAAGACAGACCCTCAGGGAAGAGGGGCTGGGCCCAGCTTGAGACTGGGGCAAAAGAATTGTTAAATAGAGGACAGACCGCAATGGAGGAGGGGCCAGGCCCAGCTGAAACTGGAATGAAAACCTTGTAGGTTTGAGCTTTCTTTTGAAAGACGTTATGCTAGATGTAATAAATAGGACACCAGAAGGTGGAATGTTTTGAACATGTGACCTGTATGGATTTTTTTTAAGGGAGCCTGAGCTAATGAGAAATTGAGGCTGGCTCAGCACAGCCACACTTGGTCATCAGGGGGCACTACAGGGCATGCATGCCCATTTACAGGTGACAATCCCCTTTCTATTCAACACACCACAGCGTACCCTCAGTTGGTATCCAGATAATGTTGAGGAACATTTAGCCTTGGAGTTTAGTGCTCCTTTGAGTTTAAAAGGCTTTGAGGTATGTAATTCCACTTTGATATATGTAATTCCATGTTCCTTTTAGCGTCTGTGTTCGATTACAACCTGGGATACTCTTCTCTTCTGTGAAGCAAGTTAACAGCAATTTCCATCACCAAGCTCTCAAAGTGTGGCAGCAAGTTCTAAGATTAAATTCACTTAGGGAAAAAATGGCTATATGCTCTTTCTTAGAATAGTCTAACTGGGCAGAGGTTTGTGGATTTTAAAAGGCATTTGAGAGGTTGTCACAACCTGTAGTTGTGGATGTTCAGTGGGGATCTTCTCTTCTATAAATAAAGGCATGAATCAACAGGTGCCGGGGTTTCAGATTATGTGGAGCATTGTAACTCGACATCTTGGAAAAAATTAGTAAATGACTCCAGTGCCAAAAAGGAGCAAAATGTCACTTGTAAAATAGGGGGATGCTTAATTTTGAGGTTCAGACGTCAATCACAACTCTTGCTTCACAGGCTCATGGAGACAAAGACAACTCAGAAGTGATACGTTAAGTCTATGGTGGGGGTCGCAGGGAAATTGCCAGAGCTGAGGAAGGGCCACTTACATTTGTTTTGTTGGCATTGGCCCTGGAGCAGTAGGACTATTCACTTGCATTCCAAGCTACTGTAACCTGCAGGAAAAAATCAAGAAAACGGGGAAAGTCAGGATAGATTAATTGGTCAAGAAGACCTAACTGCCATAAGGGATTCATAATGGGATACAGGAGTTTTCTCCTCTAGGTCTCCAGTTCAAATCCAACATGGGTTGGTAGGGTCTGAAAGTAGTCATTCAATTGCTGCTTGGTGGCCTCTGTGAAATAAGGTTGGGCTGTCAGTCCAGTTTCTAACTGACAGGCGTACATTTCACAGATTACCATTGCAGTTGACTCTGATTCTCAATCTCAGCAGAAAGGCCAAGAACTGAATAGTCCAAAGGGATTCAATTATGCTTTCACCGTCAGAGGAGAATCCTCTAAATCAGGGCTGAGGCATGCATTGGCACTGCAGCGTGGGGAAGCTTTCCCCATGGCTGCTTCTTCCCTACCCATCCTGTGCTTAAATAAGGGACTCCATCTCAGTCTGTCACTGTGGTACTTTGGTAAGTACTTGGAAAACAAACAGCAGGCCCCCATTGAGTCCCAAAAGATCATAGTGATTTTGCCATAATCCAGAGGAGCACTTGACTCGAAGAGGAATCTGCTATTTTAGGTGCACTGGTTCTCTACTTGCTCAGAAGTACTAGGCCACTCTACATGTTGTACTCTGGATCTCTAGTGGGGATTTTCATGCTCAATATTAGGGAGGACAAAAGCGTGAATGGACTCACTATCTATCTACCTGAACTTCAGTCTGACAATTGTAGGCAGATCCATTTCCTCACATATATTAAAAAAACTACTTGATGGTAAACTGAGATAAGTACGTTTGAGACAGTCATTCTGTTTATTATATTATCTCTTCCTTCATGCCATCACCTGATTAGATTTTTTTAATTGTTCATCCCAGCCTAGTTCTGAGATCAAATGCTCTGAATTGAATCCATGAGGGTCAACATACAAGCTATGATCCTGTGTTAGTGATGGAAAAACTCTTTGTCAAGCCACTAATGCACTGGCATAGATAGATGGACTGTCTCATCTGAAAATACCGAGCCACCTAAAGGGATCTAAAATTACCACAGTTGTTTTCAAAAGTGATGAACGGAGGCAGACAGTTAGCAGACAATACATACTATTCAAGGACATACTTAAACAAAAGCTGTGAATTGCATTCTGTTTCATTACAAAGAAAAGAGCTGAATTATGTTTGTCAAATGGAATTTTCCGCTACCGTGCCCTACTTAAACTGCAACCAAAAATAAAATTTGCCAGTTTAAAAAATATAAATAAAAATGTTGTTTGTATTTTCAACCTCCCCAAAAATAGTCTATTGAAAAAATCCTCAATTTCTATAGCATCTCAACCCATCCTCTGGAAGTGGTTCATTCCCGACTTGTTTTTGTTGTAAAAGAAAGGCTCTGTCTTGTATGTTGTGATGGACTCGTGAGCATGCTTCGAAGATCCCAGGAGTCATGGCATTTTATTTGTACCATGGGCCTAGGTATGCACACCTGGACAAATCTTGGACCTATTTATCTTAGTGTAATTCATCCAGGATTCATTTGGGCAGTAGGTAGTTCCCCTCTTCCATCCGGTTCCCCCAGATGAAGTGTAGCTACAGCAATAAAGATTTCCTGTTCCTAAGAACACCTTCTTCCCCTTTAACACTGTCCCTAAGCAAAGCAGCTTTTATAACCTTTTAAAAGGTCAGCTGCCTTGCAGCCAGCCAGCCAGAGTACCTCCTAAAGGTTGATCCAAACTTTATCCTGCTTTTCTCTTTCTCAGTTGATTTTCAGGGATCCAGAAGCTATGGGTTTCTTCTCTGAAATCTTGTGGTTGCTTCACTACTTTCCTGAGCCTCTATGCATGTGCTGTTACCTAGTGAGAATCTGAAATGCCACAGTAATTATCACTGTTTGCATGGCAGAGCTATATGACTCGCATCTAAAATAGGAATATACCCATATCATACATTTCATCATGTAAGGCCGCTTGTTAAAAATTATTACTATTTATATATCAAAAATGAGATGTACAGTTTACAAAAATATTTAAAAGGTCTCTGCCCCAAAGAGCTTACTATGACAGGTATGGCAATTTCCTGCAATATCCAGGTAAACCTTATTGGATTAAGGTTAAGCATCCTAAGAGTTCATTGTATTAAGAATGCAAACGTTTATGTATTACTGGGGAATTGTATGTAACTTTAAGGGGAAAACATGGCTAACATAAACCCTGGGAAGTGTACTCTTTTGAAAATGTGCTAGACAAAGTTAAGTGGTATTCCTAGAAAATACTTAGGAAGAGGGGAATGCAAATTACCTATCTCTAGATCTATCCTTTTGAAGCTGTCCCTTGAGGAAAAAACCATAGTCTGGCTGATTATCTATTCACCGTCTCTTCAAAGACCCAGGTGGGTTATAGCAATGACAGTCAAATTCACGCTTGTTGTGAAACAATGATTATGAACCTATAACCACAGAAAAAACTCCTAGGTGTGGTCTGAAGGACTGTTCACCTGCCACAGTCCTTGTTCAAGGTGGGGTGATTGCTGGTAAACTTATTAGTATTCATGTAGGTTCTTTTAATGTTTTCTCTGTAATGCATTTACCGTAAGAATAAATGTATTTGCTTAGAAAGAGCTGTGTGGCAACTTAACTGTGGCACTTACCCTGTTGACATTCTGAGGAGAAAAGTAAAGCAGGCCTGCTTGAGGCAGTCTGACTCTGCAGGGGAATTCACAGAAGAGGCCGAGAATTGTGCAGCTTGGCAATTCACCAGTCGGGAGGGGGAGGGAGAGAGACACGTGACTCTTCACCTAAGAAAGATGACTTGCTGAGGAGCTGGAAGCCTGAGAGTGGCTGGACTGTATAGTGGGGATATAGGTGCAGTTGCCCAGAACTGCGACACTTACAACCATGGGTGGAATTGGGGTGGGGCATAAGGGGGTATTGTCCCCCCAAACTGCAAACCTCTGGCAGGCAGCCTTAGTGGGCAATGTAACCTTCTGCAGAGGAGACAGGAGACTGCTCCCAGTTTGCGCCTCTGAGACAGGGAGTCAGAATTTTGTTTATAAACCAAGTGATTAACAGGTGATTAAGTTAAGAAAGGGCAGTTAGGATGTTTCCTAAAGTTAAAAGATCTGTTCCAAGCTTGGTGAATTGCAAAAAGTAAGTAGCCTAAATGATAGAAAGTAATTGACGATTTTTCTACAATTGTTTCAATTCTTGTATTCAAGAGGCAGTAACAAAAGTTACTAATATTTCTTTGAGAAGGTAAATGATTTTTTTTAGATAAAAGAAATGCATAGATCTAATCTACCTGGATCTCAGTAAGACATAGCAAAACTGGAGAAGATGGGGATTAATATGAGAACTGAAAGGCGGATAAGAAACTGATTAAAGGGGAGACTGCAACAGGTCACACTGAAAGGTGAGCTGTCAGGCTGGAGGGAGGTTACTAGTGGAGTTCCTTAGGGATCAGTCTTGGGACAAATTTAATTTAACATTTTTATTACTGACCTTGGCATAAAAAGTGGGTGTGTGCTAATAAAATTTGCAGATGACACAAAGTTGGGAAGTATTGTGAATATGGAGGAGGCCCGGAATATCATACAAGAAGATCTGGATGACCTTGTAAACTGGAGTAATAGAAATGGGATGAAATGTAATAGTGCAAGGTCATGCATTTAGGGACTAATAACAAGAATTTTTGCTATAAGCTGGGGACTTATTAGTTGGAAGCGACAGAAGAGGAGAGAGACCTTGGGTGTATTGGTGGATCACAGTATGACTGTGAGCAATCAATGTGATGCAGCCATGAAAGAGGTTAACACAGTCCTGGGGTGCATCAGGTGAGGTATTTCCAGGAGAGACAGGGAAGTGTTAGGACCATTATACAAGGCACTGGTGAGACCTCACCTAGAGTCAGGGCTGGCTCTAGGTTTTTTGCCGCCCCAAGCAAAAAATATTTGGCCGCCTCCCAACTCCCCCCCCCCCCCCCCCCCCCCTTTTTTTTTTTTTTGGCTTTTACACATTTACACTTTGCAATGTTTTGTTTTGTTTTTGATTGTTTAAAATTTTTAAAAAATTAACACAGAGAATTTGTAGTTAGTGACATAAAATAATTTCCTACTCGTGTACTCATTACTCACTGGGCCGGCCAAGGAGCAAGCTGGGCTGTGTCTGCCTGGGCAGAGCTAGGGTTGCCCCTGTGTCGGAGGCCTTGGCATAGGCAGGACATCAGCGCCAACCCCAGGCCTCATGTGGTCCGTGCGGGTCGGACCAAGTCACGCTGCTGGTGGGCTCCCAGCCTGTCTCTCGCTGCCGAGTAGCCAGAGGGGCCTGGAGCTGCGTGGGAGACACCGAACAGCTCTGCTTCCTGTCTCTCCTTCCCTGTGAGCACGCCGGGGGCTTGATGCTGCCCTCTGGAGCTGGGCGTCGCAGCCCTGTGCTGGCAGGAGCAAGCAGCGGGTATGGGGGGGGCTGCCCGGTCCCTCCAGCCAGGGCACAATCACTTCCACTCCCCCGGTGCCAATCCCTGCCCACGGTCCCATGTCTTGCTATGCAGGGACGGGAGGGAAAGGGAGGAGGCTCTAAGAGCAGGGCTGCGGCCCGCCTCCCACACTGGCCTAGGGCCCCCGTGGCTGGAGGGGCAGCGGACCCCGGGGAGCCTGGCTTGAGACAGACTCAGCAACACCCCAGAGTCCCGGGCGGTCACCCCATGGCGTGGCCGGGAACAGAGCCAGCCGGGCAGGGGGCACCGCCTGTAGCTCTCACACGGAGCAAGCTGGGGCAGCTGTGGGGTTTGGCTGCCGGGGTCCAGGGCAGAGCAGCTGCTGGCTGGTGATCACAGGGCAGCATGCCCAGGCCTTCCGCTCCCAGGGACCCCCGCGAGCCAGCCGCAGGCTTGGCCTGCGCAGCGGCACGAGTTCGGCTCAGCCCGGGCTGCCGCTCCCCTCCCCGGCAGAAGACGGCGCAGGGGGGAGGAGGAGGCAGAGGCAGAAGTGGGGACAAGCCGAGAAAGAGACCGCAGCCAGCGCTGGAGGAGCGGCCCGCCCGGCTGCCATGTTCTGCCGCCAAACCCTGCGCTCCGTGACTGGCGCAGGGCTGTGCTACCGGCTCCTGCCTGAGGGGGGCTGGCCGCTGCCTGTGGGAGAGCGGCAGGGACACGCTCCCCAATGAGCCGGCTCCCCATGCCCCGCCGCACAGCCCCGGTGGCACGCGATCAGAACAATAGGATCCAGTGCAGGACACTGCCCCAGGTCGGAGCTGGGGCCCCAGCATTATGCTGTTCCTGGTAATTTGCGGCCCCAAGCACATGCTTGTTTTGCTGGTGCCTAGAGCTGCCCCTGCCTGGAATACTGTGTGCAGTCCTGGTCTCCCATGTTTAAGAAAGATTAATTCAAACTGGAGCAGGTGCAGAGAACAGCTACTAGGATGATCTAAGGAATGGAAAACCTACCTTATGAAATGAAACTCAAAGAGGTTGGCTTGTTTAACCTAACCAAAAGAGAGCTGAGGGGAGATATGATTGCTCTCTATAAATACAGCGGAGGGAGAGGAGTATTTAAGTTAAGCACCAATGTGGACCCCAGGACAAATGGATATAAACTGGCTATCAAGTTTAGGCTTGAAATTAGGCAAAGGTTTCTAAACACTAGAGCAATGAAGTTCTGGAACAGCCTCCCAAGAGGAGCAGTGGGGGCAAAAAACCTAATTGGCTTCAAAGCTGAGCTTCATAAGTTTATAGAGGGGATGGTATGACAGGATTGCCTACAATGGCATGTGGCCCATCATTGATTGACTGTAGCAAAAATCCCCAACAGCTGGAGACAGGACACTGGATGGGGAGGGCTCTGAGTTAGTACAGAGAATTCTTTCCCAGGTATCTTCCTGTTGGATTTGCCCACTTGCTCAGGGTCTAACTAATCACTATATTTGGGGTCAGGAAGGAATTTTCCCCCAAGTCAGATTGGCAGAGGCCCTGTGTGTGGCGGGGGGGTGCCTTCCTCTGCAGGATGGGGCCTGGGTCACTTGCAGGTTTAAACTAGTGTAAATGATGACTTTGCTTAACTTGGTCTTTAAATCATGATCTGAGGACTTCAGCAACTCAGCCAGAGCTTAGGGGTCTATTACAGGAGTGGGTGGGTGAGGTTCTGTGGCCTGCAAGGTGCAGGAGGTCAGACTAGATGGTCCCTTCTGACTTCAGTAAGCATATATGAGTGAGAATATATATACAATTTTACACCTAAGCAGTGTCCCTTAAATGACTTGCCACAAGATGTCTGAACATGTTAATATTAGAGCTCAGTGGGTATAATATGATAGAATTAGGGGACTGGAAGGGACCTTGAGAGGCCATCTAGTCCAGTCCCCTGCACTCATGGCAGGACTAAGTATTATCTAGACCATTCCTGACAGGTGTTTGTCTAACCTACTCTTAAAAATCTCCAATAATGGAGATTTTACAATCTCCCTAGGCAATTTATTCCAGTGCTTAACCACCCTGACAGGATTTTTTTTCCCAATGTCCAACGTAAACCTCCCTTGCTGAATTTAAGCCCATTGCTTCTTGTCCTGTCCTCAGAGGTTAAGAACAAAATTTTTTTTTCTCCCTCCTCCTTGTAACAACCTTTTATGTACTTGAAAACTGTTATAATGTCGTGTCTCTCCCTCAACCTCCCCCCATCCCCCCAGTCTTCTCTTTTCCAGATTAAACATACTCAGTTTTTTCAATCTTCCCTCATAGGTCATGTTTTCTAGACCTTTAACCATTTTTGTTGCTCTTCTCTGGACTCTCTCCAATTTGTCCAATCCTTCCTGAAATGTGGTACCCAGAACTGGACACACTACCCCAGTTGAGGCCTAATCCGCGCAGAATAGAGTGGAAGAATTACTTCTCGTGTCTTGCTTACAACACTCCTGCTAATACATCCCAGAATGATGTTTGCTTTTTTGCAACAGTGTTACACTGTTGACTCATATTTAGATTGTGGTCCACTATGACCTCCAGATCCCTTTCTACAATACTCCTTCCTAGGCACTCATTTTCCATTTTGTATGTGTGCAACTGATTGCTCCTTCCTAAATGGAGTACTTTGCATTTGTCCTTACTGAATTTCATCCTATTTACTTCAGACCATTTTTCGCATTTGTCCAGATCATTTTAATCCTATCCTCCAAAGCACTTGCAATCCCTCCCAGCTTGGTATCTTCAGCAAACTTTATAAGTGTACTGTCTATGCCATTATCTAAATCATTGATGAAGATATTGAACAGAACCAGACCCAAAACTGATCCCTGCAGGACCCTGCAGGGCACTCGTTATGCCCCCTAGCGTGACTGTGAACCACTGATAACTACTCTCTGGGAATAGTTTTCCAACCAGTTTTGCACCCACCTTGTAGTAGCTCCATCTAGGTTGCATTTCTCTAGTTTGTTTGAGAAGGTTATGTGAGAGAGTATCAAAAGCCTTATTAAAGTCAAGATATACCATATCTACTGCTTCCCCCCATCCACAAGGCATGTTATCCTGTCAAGGAAAGCTATGAGGTTGGTTTGACATGATTTGTTCGTGACAAATTCATGCCGACTGTTACTTATCACCTTATTATCTTCTAAATGTTTGCAAATTGATTGCTTAATTATTTGGGCTATTATCTTTCCGTGTACAGAAGTTAAGCTGACTGGTCTGTAATTTCCTGGGTTGTCCTTATTTCTCTTTTTATAGATGAGCACTATATTTGCCCTTTTTCAGTCTTCTGGAATCCCTCCCGTCTTCCATGACTTTTCAAAGATAATCGCTAATGGCTCAGATATCTCCTCAGTCAGCTCCTTGAGTACTCTAGGATGTATTTCATCAGGCCCTTGTAACTTGAAGACTTCTAATTTGTCCAAGTAATTTTTAACTTGTTCTTTCCCTATTTTAGCCTCTTCTGATCCTACCTCATTTTCACTGGTATTCACTATGTTAGATGTCCAATCACCACCAACCTTCTTGGTGAAAATCGAAACAAAGATGTCATTAAGCACCTCTGCCATTTCCACATTTTCTGTTATTGTTTTTCCCACCTCATTGAGTAACAGGCCTACCCTGTCCTTGGTCTTCCTCTTGCTTCTAATGTATTTGTAGAATTTTTTTCTTGTTATCCTTTGTCTCTAGCTAGTTTGATCTTGTTTTGTGCCTTGGGCTTTCTAATTTTGTCCCTACATAGTTGTGTTCTTTGTTTATATTTGTATCTCTTTTGTAATTTGACCTCATTTCCACTTTTTTGTAGGATTTTTTTTATTTATTTTTTTTTTAATTTTTGGATCATTGACTATCTTCTGGTAAAATCAAGGTGGTCTCTTGCCTTACTTCCTATCTTTCCTATGCAGTGGGATAGTTTGCTCTTGTGCCCTTAATAATGCCTGTTTGAAAAACAGCCAACTGTCTTCAGTTGTTTTTTCCCTTAGACTTGGTTCCCATGGGATCTTACCTACCAACTCCCTGAGTTTGCTAAAATCCACCTTCTTGAAAGTAGTTTGGCCTTGTGGTTAAGGCAATGTGCTGAGACTCAGGAGATCGGCATTCAAGTCCTGGCTTTGCCACAGCGTTCCTGTGTGGCCTGGGACAAGACATTTTATCTCTCTGTGCTCATATTATCTCCTCATCTCCAAAATGGGAAGAATACTTACTTTCTCCCATGCTTTGTCTGCCTTATCTATTTAGATTGTGAACTCTGTGCAGGGCCTTCTTTTTCTTGCTGTGTTTCTGTACAGTACAAATGGGGCTCTGATTCAGAGGGAAGCCTCTACATGCTACAATTCTATGAATAGAAATAATAGTGGTCCCTATTACTTTCATTATTCTTTTCCAACACTATATTTTGTTTATTTAATATTTTACAAAACAAATGTTTTGTTTAAACAATAAAAACCAATGCATTTGTTAATTCTAGTGTTGCTTTGTGTAGTTATTCCACAGTAGCTGAAGGAGAGTATTCTAAAGAGAATGGTTTAGGACAGTGGTTCTCAACGTGTGGTCTGCGGACCATGTCTAAGGGGGTCCACAAAAGACTTAGACTGAAACCTGACTGAACAGAATTCAACTATATATATACAAACAATAGATTTCCAAAGGGGTCTTCACTTCCATTTGAAATTTCCAAAGGGGTCTGCATCTCTCTTCAAAAATGTTTAGGGGTCTGCAGATGAACAAAGGTTGAGAACCACTGGTTTAAGAGACCTTCAAATCTGTTCTCAAGGCCAGCTTCTACAAGAAATTAGTCAGCTGGTAAAGTGGACGGGGACAGACAGGTGGGAATATTTATTTTCTAGACATTTTGTATGTATTCCTCTCCCTCACTTCAACCTCTGTCTGTTGCCTTTCTTTTCAGATGGTGAGCTCGTCAGGGCAGGGGCTAGCTCTTCTTGTACGTGTGGGCACCCTGTGAGCACTACTATACCATTATTAAATGGGAAAAAGAAAGGCCAGATCCTTGGGTACAGTCCACACTGGACTCTTGTTTGCGAGTTGGGGAAGGTGGCTGTAAGCTACCTTTCTATTCTTATGATCCTAGGGCATATGGGATCTGGCTTGACATGAGTAATTGGAAATGGGTGAGGAGGCCTCATTTCTTGGGAGTCAGGATTATGGAGGTAAATGGATCAGCAGGCTGGAAACAGAATGTCTGTACTAGCTAAAATAAGGGGAACACCCAGGGAACAATGTACAATGGACAAGATACCAATGAATAAGATAAGCCTGGAATATAAAATGAGGTAAAGAATAAGTTGTGCTTGGACATGTATGGAGAGAGCATGCTATACAGGGATTGGTTCCTGCAAAGTGATCAAGCGAATCCCAAAACATGTGATGCAATGTAATGTATAAATGTATATAAAGGCAGAAGTTTGCTGTGTAACTTTGGATGTGCGGTATGCCCTATAGCCACCCCCTGTGGTTGAGTGTGATCAACTCAGCATAGCTTTGCTGTATGTCAAATAAAGCAGCCTGAGTGACGAGGCTGGAGTCAGACTGAATTCTTGGGGAACTGAGTGGAAGAGGTCTCAGGGGAACCCCAACATGGGAGCCACAACAGCCTTGGATGTAACTTCGCTTTGTCTTCACTGACACACAGATATTGTTTTTTGTTACAGCTGGATAACAGCTAAAGCGTGATAGTTATCTTGCTGTAAAATCCTAAGTGGAAACAAGGCACTTCTAGTGTTTACTGTGAGGTAGCCAGGCAAGGTCAGCACTATAATCCTGCCCGGTTGACTTTGCCTAGTTTACCTCACAGTAAAACTACAGTACCTTGTCTCTGTTATGTTTTTACAGCGAGATAACTAATATGCATTAACTATCTCATGGTAAAACACACCTTTTTTTTGTCAGTGAAGACAAAGTCTTACGGCACCCTTAGGCTCACACTCTGGAAGAGCTACACATATATCTCTGCTACCAAGGGACTCCTCTGCATTAGGGGAATCCCCAGTTGCTCTTCAGAGCAGCTTTCCAGCTGCTTTGCACTGCCTGAGTACAGTGCAAATTGGCCACCTGAGCATTAGGTCATGAATTTCAAATATTCGGTGCTAAAGAAAATAATCCTGGTACTTTGATGCATTTTTCAATTGAGTTTTGTTAATCTAAAAACAAGTTTTTAATTTTTTTCCTCCCCACAGAATGGTCGTTCTTGACAAAACAAAAAGAAAATAGTTTCCTCTGCCCATTCCAGGCTGCACACTAGACAGCCCTTGTGCTTTTATTTTGGTTAGCAGCTTGGACTGTGTTACTCCACAAATAACCTTTACAGATATTATGCCTTGCTTAGATAATTTCTAGAGAACAACTTCCAAAACAAGCAAAGGAAACTACACAACAAATCTCCTTCTGAAGGAAGAAAAAAACAGCCAATTAATTACCCTCCCAAAGAATGATAGATGATCATTTTGGGGCATTTTGCAAAAACAAGAAGTACAAGTCGTACAGATTTTTAAATTAGGAAGTTGGGGAGGGGGAGAGAAAAACATGCACAGTAGTTTGAACCAGCGTCAGCCCTCCTGTGCTATGTACACAGTGTAATAATATCCTTGGTAAAACAAGGAATAGTTTATACAGCCCCATGCTGCATAAGAGCCCTGTAAATACTGGAATTTTATATAATATACCACTGTCACACTTTACAGCAATTATTACATATTTTCGCTACTAGAAGTGAGGTGGTGTGGTTAGTAAAAATATTCAGCTGTGTGTCTTAGGCTGCTGCTGAGTGATCTTGAAGTCAATGTGGATTTTAGGATGCTCTCTCCTCTCACGATCAGACCCCAACATATCTGCAGCCAGTCAATCATACAAAAACATATCCCCATTCTTGCAGGTTCAGCAACCCGTTAAGATTCATTATGAGGATTGCTGATCTATTCCCAAACCACAGACCCACACATTATCACTTGGGCAGCCATCATCTGAACTCGCAATCGCTGCTTCCTTAAAATAAATAAATACATTAAAAAAGGAAGGGAACCGAAGTTTATTTACTGATAAAGTGATTGATCTCGTCTTATGAATTAATGTTGGTGGTTTACTTCCTGAGCACAGGGAAATTTGTACTTGATAGATGCTGCTCCATCTCTTACATGGACACTTAAAAATAGCTACCCAAATGCATAGCTGTTCTGGCTGTTGAAGGAAGTAGGAAAGGGCTTAGTCTCACAGACAGTGGAGGAGTGCACTCTCCAGGAACTTGATGCCTTCAACAGCAATGATCAGCCCCCAGTCTAATGCTCTGACCTGGATCCATGACTGGGTCTGAGGAAAAGTTAGTAGCATGTGTGCAGTACTGTTTCCAACATATGACGATTGTTTGTTTGGTGTTCTGGCATCAACTCTTACAATATGGGAGGTTTATTATGTGATAAGTTCCAGTAATTATTGCTAGATGCTAGAAAGAAATCTTGCAAAATATAATGGAGATAAACCAGTCCCACTAAAAACTGTAATATTTACAGGGGGAAAAAATCTAAAAATTCTAAAATCTAAACATCTCCTTATCTTTCCTTGGCACTACTCACCACCTTTTTAAAAGCTTGTTCTCTGTCTTGTTGACTTTTTTTTTTAAAGTTAAAACCAGAAAAAGTAATTCATTTCAGTATCTTGCCCAAAGAACAGTTTGCTCCTCACATCCTCCGCTTGCCTGCATGGACAAAGTTTGGCTGGCATGCACTAGTCTACTGATAATGCTACCGTATTGCTTTATCCTATCTTCCAACTGTGAAAATGTGGTGCTGAGGCTAATTCAACTTCCTGCCTCCCCAGTGTTTAACAGAATCATTGAAATTAGAGAAGGAAAAGACCTTTTTACGTCATGTCTAGTCTGTTCATGAAGGCCAGTGCAGGATTCTTCTCAACAGTCTAATTTCTAATGTCACAAGCCAAGAGTTTTAAAACGGAGAGTCTCAAATTAGCTTCAAATATTTGTGTTTAGGCACCTAAATAAAATGGCCAATTTTAAAAAGTTCTGAACACCTTACAACTCTCAGTAGGCTAATGTGATGGCAGCGGGAGGTGCTCAGTGTGACCGATTGGGGAAATGTCTGTGACAAATTGGGAACATCATGTTGTCTGGTGAACCCCATTTTGATTCAGGGGCTCTACCCCTTACATGACCCTCATGTAATATTGCAGCCCTCTTTGTGGATTAGAGCATCCATTTTCTAGCAGGGTCTTAGGTTTTCCACTAGGTGCCATCTGAGAGGCTAAGGAAGAGCAATCAAGAGCCATCTCCTCTTCCTGAACAATGTTTTTTGTACTGGTAGAGCCATTGACTTTGAATGACAAAAGCCAACAGGGGCAGGAGAGGTGCTGGAGCTCAGAACTCTCCCAGCTGAAGAATGTGGGCAAAAGGGGGTCAGGGGTTGTTTTACAAGAGGGATGCTTCTCTTAGCAAGAAACCAGACCACTGCAAAAGGAGACCTGGCTAAGGAGGCAAGAAGGGGTGCCTGGCTTAAGGTGCTGACCAAATGCAGGTTTCACTGGAAGGGTGAGATCAGCTTTAGGGGCTTGTGTTCAGGATTTTGTAGTTCTTCACACTATAATGCTGTAGTGCTTTCAAAAGTAAAGTGTTTGTGGTTGAGAAGTTCCTTGCGTATTTGTCATATTATCCCTGAAGGGTTTATCTGGAAACCAGAGATCCCACAGCCAGGTAGACTCTGGGGGGAAGGTGCTCAGGAGAGCTGTGTCTCTGGTCCTATGTTCTAAAGATCCCACATCCAAGAAGGGTGTCAAACATGGGTTCTGCACCTGGGCGTATGCCTGAGAGACCTAGAGCTAGGGAAAGTGACCAGTCATATAGCGCCAATAGGTTTAGATTAGAAATATGTGGATCTACCAGTTAGGTCCACTCACACCAGACTGGCATCTGTCCAGAGAGTAGCAGTGGGCCAGATTGTGACATTCAGCACTTCTGAAAATCCGGTGACTTATTCAAGCTCCTAAACGTGGAGCCTAACTTAAGGGTCCCCTTTTTGAAAATCTTGGCCTTGTGTATTGGGGTTTCCGCTACTTCCTCTCAGCAAACTCTTCCATAGTATTAAGATGTTTTCCTTTAAGTTTAGCCTAAAACATTCTCACTACTGCCATAGAAAAAGGGACCATCACCTCCGAAGTTTGTAACATGATGCTTCTGAGCATGAAGTCCAAACAAAGCTATTGCTTTTTAATTTGACATGATTGCACTGTATGTTCATTTCTAATTTACTGTCCAATATCACTCTCGTCTCTTTTGGCTGTCCTCTTTCCCAGGCATCTGCCTCCCATAAATATCTGTGTTTTAGATTTCCCACCCAGACAGTGTATATCAGCATTAGAAACGTATTGTGTCATCTCAGAATATGACAAGAAAATATGTTTTGAGCAAGCACAGGCTGCTTGTGACAGGGGTTCTGAGTCAGGAGCTGATCCCTACCAATATAGGTTAATTGGGACCTAAATAGAGGTTCAATTAACAAGTGGAGCCACAGCTGAAGGGCTAATTAGGAAAGCAACTGCAGCAGCTGGGAGCAGATAAATGGAGAGAAAGGAAGCCTTGGTGGGGGTGGAACATCTGAATGAAGGCAGACCTGGCCACCGCTGCTGCTAGTACTGCTCCCTGTCCCCCCCAGAAGTAAGATGGGGACCTGGCTGGGACTTACAATTATATAAATAGCATGACAGGCAATAGCCTGCTGGAACAGTATAATAAAGCACAGGGTGGTGAAGATGGTCTGGAGGGAATGTGATTTGTACTTTAGGGGAGAAAAGTCTTGCAGAGGACCATCCCGTGACACTGCTACATAGTTTTTAATCAAAATCATGCAATATTCTTGGTAGCCACATAAATCAAGATGAAACTGTGCAGATTAAAATGTATTTTGCTTTGAGATATTGTGGGTATTAAAAAAAATTAACCTTAACTTCTGGGTGAAAATTAATGTTGAATCCAACTGGATTGAAACCTAGAATGTTCTTACATAAAGCACTGGGAAGTTAAAATTTGCATGGTTCCTCTCTTCTTCTGGAATCCGGGAGACAGAA
This sequence comes from Trachemys scripta elegans, assembly GCF_013100865.1. NCBI lineage: Eukaryota > Metazoa > Chordata > Testudines > Emydidae > Trachemys > Trachemys scripta. The sequence continues at coordinate 114,101,684 of NC_048298.1, forward strand.
CTGGTTAATTTGTGTTTCTACGATACTGCTGTCAGTGTCTTTAAAAAGTCAAATGAGGGGAAAAAAAAGATTCTTCAATTGAGCCCTGATCCAGAAGATACCAGCACATTACAGGAAGGTGCTGACTGCCCTCCATTCCTACTGAGCCTGATTCTCCTCTTACCTACACTGGTGTGAATCAGGAGGAATGCCAATGACCTTACGATATATGAGAGAGAGAGAGAGAGAGAGAGAGAACTAGGTTCATTGAGTTCAACATCAATGCAGGATGCTCAGAACTTCCAATACCAGTCATGTAAGCTCTGAATATTCTGAATATTTAAGTATGGCACTGGCATGGTTTTAATTAAACCACTATAGGTAACATTTTCAGAAGTGCCTGAATCCCATGTTCAAATGTGACTTAGGTGCTTTTGAAAATTTTGCTGTACAGCCCTTGAAATGATGTCATGCTTCTCCTTTCTTAATTAATCCAAAATTTTCAAAATCTCATTATTGATTGTAGCCTTAACAACTCTGATGCCTATCCTGTCCCACTGGCTTGAATTAGGTCCCACAGGGTTAGATTAGGACCACAGAAGTCCAGATTCTACTCTCAGATGCACCATTGTAAGTGTGATGACTGCCATCTAGGTGCAGAAGCCAGGATTTGAATTGGGGACATCCAGATCAAGATGCAGCATGAGTTGCTACAGTTTGAATGAAAGAGTCAAGCTATGCAGCTGAAGGCTGCAGCAAACATATATCCTCTGTGGATCAGGCATAAATGAGAATATGTAACACACACTAGCCAGTGGGTTACCTAAAAATAGGGTGAATTATGGAGTTATGCCACACAAATCTTGGTCTTTATTTCCCAGGTGTTTGTTAGTACTTACTTGGTTTCTATCCAGCCACTTATGAAGTTACACTCTTGTAAACGAGAGCACAATCTAGCCCCATATCTTTCCAGCATTGGAGCAGGAGACACGAATCAGTAGATTTTAGTCCCATTACATCCCTCTCTAAACTTGCTGTGTAATTGTGCCAGTCACTTAACCTTGCTACATCTCAGTTTTTCAAGCATGTTAAATAAGGACAATACTGACTCAGTTTACATGCTTTGAGCTCCTCTGAATTGAGTTGCTATGTAAGCATGTAGTAGTGCTATCATAATACTGTACCTTGACTTTCTAATCTCAGGATTTCAAACTGCATTAATGAACGGTAAAACAGGACGAACACTGATCAGCTCAGTCTCTCAACCTAACGAGAGGCAGCTTGGGGTTCCATGTTGTTTTATACTCAGCAGTAAAAGTTGCTTCTGTATGTCTCAGTTCACCCCTTTGTGCTCCCTTTGTTGTTCACTGTCTGTGGTTGAGGATCACATTTTTTATGATTTTAAAGAAAAAATATGTCAACAGTTATGAAGATTATTAAAACTGGGGAAAGGATGGAGGGCTAGATTTTGTGACTTCTTGGTGCTGAGTATACTCTGTTCCCATTGACTTCAATGCTAGGAGCAGGCCAGGCTATCCAAAAAGAGTTGGTCTGTCCCCATTGAAGCACCAAATGGGTCTTTTTGGACATCTTTGGGATGATAGGGGATGTCAATATAGGATTTTTCCATGTACAAGTAAAAGAAAGAGAGCCTGCTTGCCACCCATCCTCCAGCTAACAGTGAGTGGGTTGCAGAGGCTGCCACACAGCTTGAAGAAACCATTAAGAAGCTTCATGTTTACCTGGACAGGTGCTGAGCATCACTGGTAGTAAGCATAGAAAAAGAGAATCAGAGGCTGAATAGGAAAGCATTGGGATCAAGGTGAGGCTGTGACCAAACACCAGGCCCAGACAGAATTAGGGCTGGGCTTGAACCAAAACCCTAGATAGAAGCATCAATGAACTCTGAAGAAGTTGAGATCCTGATCCTAAGTTAGCTGCTTTAGCCCCTCTAAAACAATACAGATGTCCATGAGGAGGCCTAACTACATGAACAGTAACATTCCAGATTTTGCTGTTTGGTTTTATACAGTCGTTATCACAAGTGCAAAGACTAAGGAGGATTCACAACAATCAGGTCTTCATGGATTGAGACACCATGGTTATGGGAGAGGACGATCATGTTGCTAAAATGTGGGGATTAAGATAACTCCAACAGATGAACATTCAGAGCCAGACAAAATCAGTTTGTCAGATGAAATAAGTTGATTTCTGACACGGGGGTCTCTCAGGTCACTTTTATCTTCAACTTTAAAAAAGCTCTGTGGAAATCAGACCATAAACCTGTGTCCACAGCAGTGTAACACTGCTTAGCTAAAAGACTAACGTTAGGTTTCTAAAATATAATGTAATTAATATGGATTTCTGTGCAACAATATCTACATTTTCATGATTTTGTTTTTCAAACACAACATTGTTGCAATTTTCTTGACCTCTGAGTTGTTTTCCAAGTGTTGCCTATGAAACAGAATATTACATGTAAAATCAGTACTAAACTCACTGTGGGCAGCTGTACCATGGGGAAAGGAGAGACATATATAAATCAAAAGATCTAAACATAAATCAGTTAACACAGCTGTTACAAATCAACTGAAATTTGTGCCTTGAATGCAACAAGATTTTTGGCATGAAAGATCCTTCACCAATATTTTAAAAAAAGAAGGGTCTCTTATTTAATTACAAATGGACATTTTCTTGTTCTTGGCCAATATAAATAAATAAATCATATTGGAGAGGGGCTTATGGAGATAAGCTGGAATTAATTTGCAAATTGGACACCATTCAATTAGGCTTGAATAAAGACTGGGAGTGGATGGGTCATTACACAAAGTAAAAACTATTTCCCCATGCTAATTTTTCCCCTACTGTTACTCACACTTTCTTGTCAACTGTTTGAAATGGGCCATCCTGATTATCACTACAAAAGTTTTTATTTCTCCTGCTGATAATAGCCCACCTTAATTGATTAGTCTCGTTAGAGTTGGTATGGCAATGCCCATTTTTTTCATGTTTTCGGTGTGTGTGTGTGTGTGTGTGTGTGTGTGTGTGTGTGTATATATATATATGTGTGTGTGTGTGTGTGTGAAGATATATATATATATATCTTCCTACTGTATTTTCCACTGCATGCATCTGATGAAGTGGGTTTTATGCCCAAATAAATTTGTTAGTCTCTAACAAATACAAGTACTCCTCGTTCTTTTTGCTGATACAGACTAACACAGCTACCACTCTGAAACCTGTCAGACAGTACTATACACAGCCTTATAGTGGTCACAACAGAAATGTTTCTACTATTTTAAAAGTTTTTACTGGTTTGAGATAAACTTTCTATTTGCATAATATGGAGTACTGATCATCATCATCATGTTCCTATTACGCCTCTGGCGTTTGGGGCAGTGACAAAGCTCCTCCACGCCTTTCTGTTTGCGGCAAGTCTTTCAATGGTTCTCCAGCTGTGCCCCAGGTTTTTCAGGACGGCTTCCACAGCTCTTCGCCATGTTGGTTTTCAGGTGGCCTAGTTTTCACTTGCCTTCATGTGTCCATCTTATTGCTACTCTGGTGTTGGAATCGGTTTCCATCCAAAGCACGTGACGGATCCGTCTCCAACACCTCCTGGCAATGATGGGCCTCAGATCCTCTTGGCTGCACTGTGTCAATAGATCTTAGTTTGAGATTGTTCTGGGCCAAATTCTGAAGCAGGTTGTATGGAATGAAGACAGTTTGGACATGCCATACTTGCTCATTCGTTGGCATTCTGCATTATAAAGTAGAGTTGAAAGTACGCAGCTCTGATTAAATCTTGTTTGGTTTTGGTGTTGTGTTTTTGATGATTTCCAGACTGTATTTAAGCTCCTGTAGGTGTTCCTGGCTTTATTGATTTTGTTCCGGATGTCTTGGCTTGTTCCTCCGTCCTGACTGATGGTGCTGCCCAAGTATGTGAATGTTTCTACATTGGTGAGAACATAATCCTCTATCCGTACTGGTGATGGTGAGGCAATATTAAAGGTCATGATATCTGTCTTACTGTGGTTGATTCTTCAGTCGAATTTGCTGGCTGAATGCCTTGAGTTGAGTTGTTTTTTCTTGTATATGGTGTTGGGCATGTGATAGGAGAGCGACATCATATGAGAAGTCCAGGTCTTTAAGGGATGAGAAGAGTGTCCATTTAATGCCTCTTGGCATGTCTTCTGTTGTATGTCGCATTACCCAGTTAATGGCAGTGCTGAAGAGGATTGCAGATACGACACACTCCTGTTTTGACTTCAAAACAGCTCAGTGATCAACCCTGCATGTAAAGTTGAAATACACCTCTACCCCGATATAACGCTGTCCTCAGAAGCCAAAAAAATCTTACAGCATTATAGGTGAAACCGCGTTATATCAAACTTGCTTTGATCTGTCGGAGTGCGCCGCTCCCCCCTCCCCTCCCCCCCGAGCACTCCTTTACCGGGTTATATCTGAATTTGTGTTATATTGGGGTAGAGGTGTAGAAGCTTTTGATGACGTTGATTATATGGAAAGGAATTCCATATGCCCGCAGAATGTACCGTAGGCTGATCCTGTGAATGCTATCAAAAGCCTTCTCAAAGTCTAAGCACTGTTCTGTTATGTTTCGTAGAGTAAAGATCTGGTCTGTGCATCCACACCCTTTCTGAAAACTAGCTTGCTCTTTTCTGAGAATGCTATCAACTGCCTCTGATATACGCTGGACTATGATCTTACACAATACTTTGCTGGCACAGATAAAAGTGTGATACCATGCCAGTTATTACAATCACTGAGAGTTCCTTTCTTTGGTATCTTCACTATAACCCCATTGGTCCACTCATCTGGCAGTTTTTCCCTTTCCCAGACTTATGTAAATAGAGGGGCCAGGATAGATGCTGCTAATTTAGAATTTATCTTGAACAATTCTGCATTCAAGTTACCCTTGCCAGGAGCTTTCCCATTTTTTTAAGGATTTGATAGCTTGAATGATCTCTTCCTTAGTTGGGGTGTCCGTGTTGATATCAAGATCTTCTTCTGCTTCCTGGATGTTTGCTTCCTCTTTAGATGGCTCCCTGTTCAATACTAGTAAAACCACTAAAAACTTTCAAATGGATAGAAACTTTTAAGTGCAACCACTGTAATACTTGCATGTATGTACAGACTTATATGCACAAATACAACATTTACCAACATTAATGTATAACGCTGGAACTGCAGAGAATGTAGTATTTCCCTATGTAATTCCTGTGCATCAAATATTAGAAGTGAGCAACTACTGATAAAAGTTGACTTTATTAGTGTGTACACACACTGATTACATTGGGCCAAATCTCTCCCCCAGTAAAAACCATTGAAAAAGTATAGAGCCCAAAATATATATAAACCCAAGGCAATGGGGGGGGAAAAGTGATTGTGTAATTATAAATTTTATCACAATTAATATTCACCCAGGGGTGGGGCTGAATTAAGGCTGTCTGGTCCATGTTCATTTTGGCATTTCCTAACCTTTGAATGCCTGACTTTCCAACCTTCATAATGTTCCTTTAATGTAGTTTTTCGGATGTAATTTATGTTATGGTGAAAGTTGAGTGCTAGTTGAACACTCTCACATGTGGATTCCCAGCTAATCAGTGAGTGAGCAAGTTGCTCTTTTTATGCTCAACATTCCCACCTCCTGCCTCCCCTCTTTGCTGTGCTGCTTAAATGGCTGATAAGCAAAAGGCCCCTGCCTCTCTGTGGATGTCTTGCCCGCCAAGCTTAGCTACAGACAATGATTTATGGTATCAGTGTGTTGTCAGAAGTGGACAGTTGGATTTAAGGTATTTTGACAAAAATATAAAGAGTAAATTAGGTTAGAGCCTCGTACTTACTCAGGGGGCCGGGTTGGAAGCTCCATTGTGTGGACTCTCCAAATGAGCAAAATACGGATCCACTTTCAGCTAGTAATCAACACAGCAGTAGTTGGAAACTCCCATTGTGCGCTTTTTCATTTTTTAACCTGTTAATTGCTGGTCATTTGGGGCCATAATTTCTTTAGGGAGGGTTAAAAGCAGCAAAATATACACAGGAATGTGTACATATATGATACAGCCAGCCTATGTCATGGTGATTTTTTGAGGTTGATTTAAAGTGAGTTGAGATCTTTGGCTATAGATGCTATGTACATGCAAAAAGTGTATATGCACACATTTGCTTTTTATGTCTTTTTCTTAGTTTTGTATTTTATATTTTTAATCCTGATTACATATCCAGTTATATGTATTTTAAGACCTTCCAGAGATGAATTTTTTTCTTTATTTTGCAGTTCAACAGGTGCCAAGATGAAATATGTCTCGATCAGATTATAAGCTTGTCCATGGAGATACTGTGGGTAAAATTTTCATAAGTGCTTAAAGCCTATTTTGAACAGTGTAATTCACATTGAAAGTCAATGGGATTTGGGCTGCATAAATCATGTTTAAAAACGGGGCTTAGGTTCCTAAGTCACTTCGGTGCTTTTGAAGATTTCATTCTCTTCCTATGTGTGTGTATTACACCTGTATAACCCAATGAGACCCGTATCCTATCTAGAGTCTTCGGATGCTTCTGCAATACATATAATAATAATAATAATAATCCATCATTATATATAAAGTTTTCCATAGACATCAGACCTAAATTATTTTTAGTGACCCTGGCTTATTTAAAATTTGTGATCATTGTTCTTCATCCTCCATTTAGAAGCATATTCCTGGACAGTTGCCAGAAATCACAGGCGCTGAAAGCAAACCTCTATGCGCTAACAATTGCTGTAACAGTTATACCCAATGCTCTCTAGTCCTATGACATTCCTGCAGTTGAGAGAAACACATTTCTGTGCTTGCCTTGCCGCTTTAACCACTTAAAGTAAAATTTTTGAAGTAACCACCCCTCAATAGATCATTGCCAAAAATTACAGTAATAACCACTTTCTTAATGGTCAAAGCATGATGCCAAAAACAACAAACCAGTTTGCTGTGGTAAATTTTGAAAGCATTGATATAAACCATAAAAACATATTATCAATTATTTTCTTAAGATACTTTTTTTATTTGTAAGTTGCAGGCAGAATGGTGGCCTATTACAGCTATAAGTGAGAATGAGTATCCCTAGCAGTAACTGAATTTGAACCATAGGAATCACTGTGACTGCACTGGGTCAAATCCTATAGTCCTTACTTAGTGCTGGAGCAAATTTCCCCCCCTTTCCCGCTCCCCCCCCCCAATAAAAACCCACAGAAACAGGGCAGAGAGGTCAGAAAACTCCATTAAATTCACATCCTGATGTTTTCTGTGAATGCTCCAATTGGGATGAAATGTTTGTTGGGCTATGAAGGAGGCAGTGGGGTCATCCTTCATTGCCTGTGAATTCCATGAGTCCACAGGGAAAGGAGGCTGCCGCACTGTGGAAAGTCAGAGACTCTTCATTGACAGCTATCCAACTTCTCAACATGGCTCCTGTTAGTTCCTCTCCGCTTGCACATAAGTCCACTCTCTTATGTGGGTGCAGATGGGAATTAGTCCTGCCTGGGGCTTGATTATCTGCCAGGCTCAAAGGGAAGCCTGCTGTGGAATTCTGCTGCTGCTCTGGCATTCTCCCTCCCCCCTCTTACTCCATCAGATGCCCTTGAAGGTCTGTGGAGCCAGGGCAGAACTTCTGCAGCATTGGCAGGCAGGGAAGGGTGGATAATGACATGGGGCAAATGCGCCACCATTTATGTACTCCTGCTCACCTTGCCCCCAATGTGCTCCTTTGGTCCTGTGTTTCATTTATGTTACCGAAGGAAGCACTTAGGCCCAAGTTCGTGCTCATACAAAACTCAAGTGTAAAGACAGCGTAAAGAATGCACAATCTGGCCCAGTAAAATGTGGCACATTGGAAACAGTCAGACGCACCAATGGCATTAATATCTGTCAATTTAGGCAGTGATTCATATTTAGATGGTCAGATCTTCGGGGCAGAGACAGCCTCTCACTTACAATGGGCGACTTGATCTTGGTTGGGGTCCCAAGGTGCTATTTTTATCAGAATGGTACAACTACTACACACTGGTATAAATAACTACATGAGATATAGGGCAATGATGAATCAGGCCTCCAGTATAGGCAAAATCTCCCATTGAAGTCAGTGGTAGTTTTTTAGCTGCATAGGGATTGTAGGAGCGGGTAAATGTTTTTCATCCCATCGTGCCAGAGCTTATAATGTTGCTTAGCTCCATATTAACATGACTGACTGTTTCGGTTAGTTCTTCATCAGCGTGACTAACTGCGGTAGAATATATTTTGTCATACATAAAGAAAAATCTGAGTTATAGAGGAATGTGCTTAATATATTGAATTAATTTGATTACCATCAGTCGGCTCTCCTTATGCTCCATTTATTCCACATTTAGCTATATAAAAAAAAAAAAAAAAAAATTAAATCCTTTCTAACAAGGTTTGACTTTTTTGAATTCCAATGGAATGATTTCTGAACTATCTTTTTAACAAGCTAACACTGTAAGTTTGCAACTGGGGATCTTTTTTTTCAGAGTAGTGAAGTGAGCTAATTTTTCAAGGCACAACAGCAAAGTTACTTTTAAACATATGGTTCTGGGATGGAAAACACGTGTAGAGCCCCATATGTTGTGGGGCAAAGCGTGCCCTCAGTTACACCTCAATCCTACTGACTTTACCCATTGGCTTCATTGAGGGGGTTGCCAGGGTGTGCAAAGGAGTGCAGCTTGGTCCTAGATTTGTTTACCCTGCTGCTTCAGAATTCCTTTAGAAATGAATCCTTACATTCTTGCTTTCCAGAGAACAGTGATGGGCTTGTTCACAACAGCTTTACTACCTTTCACTTATGTTTCTTTTTTCTCAATTGCTTCAAGGAGGGGAAAAAAATCATATGAATCAACATTTTGTTCAGAGGGATAGTATATGCTGGTTTAACCCTCCGTACTCCAGGGCTGTTTATCTTGGCATCCTTCCAGACACACCATCTGATATGTATAGGACGTACTTTGTCTACATTTTAGTCATGAAAAATGTATAATTCCAGATTTTATTCCTACATCATCTGTTTGCTCCCTAGTCCTAGAAAACTATATTTATCTAATCTACATTTCAAAACTAAGTTGCCTACGTCTTCCTGTCATTGGAAATACTCAGACTTAAACAAACAAACAAAAACTTTATTTTGTGTGCATATTATCACTTGGACTCATTTAACAGGAAAAGCTGTTTACCAATGATTTCTACCTCCATCCTTTAATGAAGGCCTGTTATAACGACAGAAGGAATGACTCTATTGAAATGGGTTAGAACTCCAAGGTTGAGATACAGACCAGAACCTCCCCAACCCTTGAGATATTCAGATCTCATATTTTTGTTCAGATTCATCACAAATGATTTTTATTGCTAAGGGTTATAGGATCACGCAAATATAAGATTGAAATGGGTTTAACTGCTATCTTGAAATCTTGTTGATCAGTAGCAGCTGGAGGGGACATACTGTTGTACTACTCAAGCAGAAACTTGTAAATATTCCAATATTTTAAATGCGTAGTTATTCCTGTATAAATGGATGGTTTCTTACTTAGCTTTGTGGCACTGTACAACATCGTTTATGGTCATTTTAAAGTATCAGCAATGGCCTACGTTATGCAGGAAGTCAGACTAGATCAGGTGATCTCAAACTGGGGATTGGGACACTCCAGGGGGTTGTGAGGTTATTAAATGCGGTGCCGTGAGCTGTCAGCCTCCATCCCAGGCCCTGCTTTGCCTCCAGCATTTATATGGTGTTAAATATATGTGTTTTTAATTTGTAAAAATTATGAAATGTTGAAATTTTAATGAAACCACACCTTTTGATCAACCCACAAGGAATTTTTTTTTATTTTAATTTTGTTTCCTGGGAAGTTTCAAATTATTTTGGGGTTTTTCCCCCCTCTATTTTGATATAGGGAAAACATTCAGAATCATGATATTTCCCATCCAACTCTAATAATTGAATTTACCACCCAAATCCAGTTCCCACCCAACTCCTAATAATTGCATAGTTTTCTAGGTGCATTATAATGTGGGTTGTACATCTTCCTTTGCAGTATTTGTTGTCTAATGCTGGAGTCAGGATACAGGAGTATTGTCCACGTGCCTTTGATCTGGTTCTTAATAGCTATATCCCTAAATCTATCTTAGGTTTGGTACCTATCACACTGGTATCTAAATGATCCAATTAGTTGTTTACAGTATGAAAGATGTTTACAGTATGAAGTAAACAATTGATTATGAAGCTGTAAAGCTTCACAATTTAATATCTATTAAAATTAGATTGTAACAAGCTGATAGCTTTAAACACCCTACTGTGTTAGTAGGTGGTAATCCTACTGGTTAATGATTAAATGGGCTCTGCTAACTCCCTGAAGCAGGTCATTTGTCACCTCACCTGGATATAAGGACAATGGGAGTTGTTCTTTGGGACACAGGCTATTTAGCCCTGGTCTACATTATGGAGTTAGATTGAATTTAGCCACATTAGGTCAATTTTAAAATGAATGCATCCACACAACCAAACGCGTTCCATTGACTTAAAGGACTCTTAAAATCGACTTCTGTACTCCTCCCTGGTGAGGGGAGTAGTGCTAAAATCAACCTTGCTGGGTCGAATTTGGGGTAGTGCGGACACAAATTGATGGTTCTGGCCTCCAGGAGCTATCCCAGAGTGCTCCACTGTGACTGCTCTGGACAGCACTTTGAACTCGATGCACTAGCCAGATACACAGGAAAAGCCCCAGGAACTTTTGAATTTCATTTCCTGTTTGGTCAGCGTGGCGAACTCAGCAGCACAGGTGACCATGCAGTCCCCCCAGAATCATAGAGTGTAAAATGTTTCTACACTCCCCCGATCGTCTCCGTCCCTGAGGTTATGACAGATTAGAAGGCGGAAAAAAACGCACTCGCGATGACATGTTTTCCGAGCTCATGCAGTCCTCCCGCACTGATAAGGCACAGCTTAATGCATGTAGGCATTCAGTGGCAGAGGCCAGGAAAGAATTAAGTGAGCGCGAAGAGCGGAGGCAGGACGCGATGCTGAGGCTAATGTGGGAGCAAATGGACATGATGAAGCATCTGTTGGAGCAGCAGGAAAGCCAACAAGAGCACAGACCCCTGCTGCATCCACTGTATAACCGCCTACCCTCCTCCCCATGTTCCATAGCGTCCTCACCCAGATGCCCAAGAACGCTGGGGCGGGAAAGGCTCCGGGCACCCAGCCACTCCACTCCAGAGGATGGCCCAAGCAACAGAAGGCTGTCATTCAAACAGTTTGATTTTTAGTATGGCTACAATAAGCAATGTGGCCTTGTCCTTCCCTCCTCCCCCACCCCACCTGGGTTACCTTGTCCGTTATCTCTTTTTAAATTAATAAAGAAAGAATGCATGGTTTCAAAACAATAGTTACTTTATTTTGAAGGGGGGAGGGTGGTTGGCTTACAGGAAACTAAAATCAACAAAGGGGGCGGGTTTGCATCAAGGAGAAACACACACAACAGTCACACCGAAGCTTGGCCAGTCATGAAACTGGTTTTCAAAGCCTCTCTGATGCGCAGCATACCTTGCTGTGCTCTTCTCATCGCCCTGGTGTCTTGCTGCCCAAAATCGGATGCCAGGCGATTTGCCTCAACCTCCCACCCCACCACAAATGTCTCCCCCTTACTCTCACAGATATTATGGAGCACACAGCAAGCAGTAATAACAATGGGAATATTGGTTGCGCTGAGGTCTGACCTAGTCAGCAAACAGCACCAGTGAGCTTTTAAACATCCAAAGGCACATTCTACCACCATTCTGCATTTGCTCAGCCTATAGTTGAACTGCTCCTTACTACTGTCCAGGCTTCAGGAGCCATGGGAGCAAAGGGTAGACTGGAGTAGGTGCGACCGCGCGGTGCTGCCGGCTGGGAGAGCAGCCTGAGGCAGAAGCCTCCAGCTCGCATGATATTCCAGGCGGGACTGAATCTCCATGAGATGAAACTTAAAGAAAAGAATGACTTGGAGTCTCTGGCTCCCATTCAGTGCTCTAAGAGGAGGCTAGCCATGTCTGTCCAGGCACACCTGATCAATCTCACTGAGGTCTGCCAGAAGCACCCGGGAGACGTATGACGGCTATCAGTCCTACTGTACCATCTGCCGTGAAGGCAAGGAGCTGCTGCTGTGTAGCAATGCGGTACCGCATCTGCTAGCAGCACCCAGGGGACGTACAGTGACGGTGAGCTGAATGGGGGCCATGCTTGCCGTGGTATGGCGTCTGCACAGGTAACCCAGGAAAAAAGGCATGAAACAATTGTCTGCTGTTGCTTTCACAGAGGGAGGGAGGCCTGACAACATCTACCCAAAACCACCCGCGACAATCTTTTTGCCCCATCAGGCATTAGGAGCTTAACCCAAATTCCAATGGGCAGTGGAGACTGCAGGAACTATGGGATAGCTACCCACAGTGCACCGCTCTGTAAGTCAATGCTAGCCACGGTAGTGAGGATGCACTCTGCTGACTTAATGCACTTAGTGTGGACATAAACTATCGACTGTATAAAATCGGTTTCTAAAAATCTACTTCTATAAAATCAACCTAATTTCGTAGTGTAGACATACCATTAGGGTGTGGACTAAGCAGTCTTGAAGGAGGAAGCTTAGGAATACCCAAGCCCATGGAGAAGATTTTTAGCTAATCTTTTTTTATTCTATTTTTATCTTTGTTAATAAAATCAAACTCCAGGAGGCCTGGTGCATTTGGACTTTAAATAATATTTGGACTTGGTCTCCAATCCAGAGACCATTGAAGGCAATAGAAAGATTTCAGTGGTTTATGGATCAGAATGCCTGGGTTTGTAGAGCAGGTTAGAAAGGGCTTACAAATTTAAACAAACAACAAAACAGGATATATTTATGCAAAAGATGACACACTCAAAGGAAATACAATTGGAAATGCACCAATAGATATTGAGCTACAGTTTGCCAGCCAGAAACTGAAAGAAATCCTTTGCTTTAATTCTGTAAAAAAATAACAGCACATTTACTGCACTAGCAGCAGTGAATTAAAAACTGCCAGCATGCATAGTGTTTTATGCAAGAGAAATCCATTAAGAAATACACCGCTTCCTCTTGTGCTAAAACATTTGCTTTGGTTCAAGCCTTTAGACTACAGAACATCTAGTTTTCTGTTCTTAAAGCCTAGGGATGTTTGGTATAGTTGGATGTCAGAGAAAATGATGCCAGCAGAGAATGGATGTCATGAAAAGGCAGTTGGAGAGTTTTTACTTTTGGTTTGACTTTTAAAGATTGTTGAATGTGTGTGTGTGCGTGCTAGAGTCTGAATTTGAAAGGAAGCTTTCTGTGTGGGAGAGCTGACTCTCTCCAGTTTCCCTTTGTGAAGGAACTCTCTGGCAATTTTTGCCTAGTTTTGTAGTATATATTTCCTTGTTTTACTTAACGCTTTTTTTAGTGTACAATGCCACAGCAAGACCCTTCCATGGTATAATCCTTTTTGCTCCTACTGTCAGGAAGCTAAGGAGCTGTTGTTTTTTGCCTCAGGTGAGGCTTCTGAGGGCAGGATTGAAGACTTTCTAATTGCTGTCAAATTCAGGGCGTGGTCACAACAGAACCATTGTCATATTGCAGCATTTCTCAAACTGGGGTCCGTGGACCCCTGGGGGTCTGCAAGGGAACTCCAGCGGGTCTGCGTGTCCCACTGATCAACTCCTTCCCCTCTCTCCTAATGCCTCCTGCATGCCGTGGAACAGCTGTTCCCCAGCATGCAGGAGGCACTGGGAGGGAGGTGGAGGAGCTGGGGACAGGGTGCGCTCAGGGGAGGGGGCAGAAAGAGGAGAGGTAGAGGTGGGTGAGGGTGGGGCCTTGCGGGAAGGGGTGGAGTGGGGGCGAGGCCTGGGGCTGAGTGGTAGGGCTTGGAGGTCTGTTAAAATTTTTAAATCAAAATGGGGGTCCTTGGATTGTTAAAGTTTGAGAACCACTGTCATATTGGAAGTTGTGTGGGGGAATGACAGGATGCCATTAGTATTTATTTATGCTGCGGTAGCACCAAGGAGTGATAGGTACTTTATGGACACTTTGAAAGATACAGTTCTTACTCTGAAGAGCCTTCTAAAAGTCGAAGACCAGACCAAGGGTGTGTGAAAAGGATGCAGCTTTCAAGCAGAGTGGTCAGGAAGATGGCTTGAGTACATAAAGTTAGTGTTGCTGTGGTGGAGCACAGAAATATTATACAAACAGAAAAAGGGTTAAAGAGCACCTATGGGCCTAGCTAGCCCTGCCCTGCTACACCTGCAGCCAGTGCCAGGCCTGGAGGGGGGAAGATGGGGAGAGCCTGGCTCAGTTCAGGGCTGACTGGCTGCAGGAGGTAGCTCTGCCTTCCTATAGGAAGGGAGATTCATTGTAAACCTGACAGGCAGGACAGCCAATGGGAAAGAAGCACTGTATCCCTGACCAAAGGAGAGACTGCTGAGGAGACTGGGGAGCACAAGCAGAGAGTGAACTTTACTATTTGACTGTAAGGACATTGTGGAGGTAGGCCCCTCCAACCTGACATCTGCCCTCAGGGACCTGAGGCCATGGCAGGATACTGAGAAAGGTCCACAAGAGGGTGCTACTCCAGGCGAGCCACTACAGACTGTTTGGGGCACAGCCTCTATTGTCCAAATTGAAGGGATATAGATAAGACATAGTTCAGGGCTGGGACCCAGTAGGCTCTGCCAAGAGGACCCTGATGGTGTTGCTGCACGCAGGGCCTTGGGCTGGGACCTGGCGGACAGGTAGGGCCCGAGTGCCCCTATTACACCATCTTAAGGGCTGAGGTCCAGATGCAAGTGGAGGCCAGAAGATTCCTGGCTTAAGGTCAGGAACCAGGCACTTCTACCATCTGGTCAGGGAAGTTAGGGGCCACCCATCAGGTGCACTAACCACTAGGCCACCCGGCCCTCCAAGCATCTTATAAGAACCCCCTTTTAGTTTTATTTGTATAGACTATACCCAGATGTTCTTCCTCCAAGTGACTGGGTTGATGCCAACATGATCATCATATTGGTCACTATTTGGTCTATTTTGGGGGCCTGTAATACAATTAATAACTTTTCAAATGATGGTCCATAATTTATGGTGAAAGGGGGAGGTGCCTACTGGTCGACCTCTAGCTAAGACAGTTGGTTAAGTTTGAAAGGGGGACACGTGTCTTCAAAATGGGCTCCTTGCTAATCGTAAGAACATACTGTACCTTTGATCCTACTGCTGACTGAAGAGGAAGGGAAGACAGAGGCACTGGTTTGGGAAGAAGCTCTACCTCTGATCCTGGATTTTCTACTGTGAGTTGATAGTTGGACTTTTCAACTATAAAACAAAGAAACAAACGGGTGGCCTAAGGGGAACTGTTAAGCATCAGTGCAGCAGATACTTTAATGGTCTGAGGTAAGGTTGGAAACCATTGTCTCCAAAGACCGTGTTGGGCAACAGACTCCACAGTTCCCATTCTCCTCTTGAAAAATCACTACTTTACTTCCCAGTGACATTTAAGGGGTTTTCTGTAGTTGCCTGTAATCTGCCTTCTCACCGCTGACAAAGGGATACTAACGGTTAAAGGATATTGGTTTGCTTTTCTGTTTCAATCTTAGCTGCTTAGCTGTTTACTTCAATTTTTACTTTAGGTTTTGTCAACTTCACTTACACAAGAGCACAAAACTATATCTGCAAGCAGATTTACGCTGACAAATATATAAATCTTAGGTTTCAGAGTAGCAGCCGTGTTAGTCTGTAGCCACAAAAAGAACAGGAGTACTTGTGGCACCTTAGAGACTAACAAATATATTTGAGCATAAGCTTTGGTGCGCTACAGCCCACTTCATCGGATGCATAGAATAGAACACAGAGAAGATATTTATACATACAGAGAACATGAAAAGGTGGGAGTAGCCATACAAACTGTAAGAGGCCAATCAATTGAGATGAGCTATCATCAGCAGGAGAGAGGAAAAAAAACCTTTGAAGTGATAATCAAGATGACCCGTAGAAGGTGTGAGGATATTTTAACGTGGGGAAATAGATTCAATTATTGTAATGAACCAACCATTCCTCGTCTCTATTCAAACCTAAGTTAATTGTATCTAATTTGAATATTAATTCAAGTTCAGCAGTCTCTCTTTGGAGTCTGTTTTTGAAGTTTTTTTGTTGCAAAATTGCCACCTTCAAGTGTTCTCCTACTGGTTTTTGAATGTTATGATTCCTGATGTCAGATTTGTGTCCATTTATTCTTTTGCATAGAGGCTGTCTGGTTTGGCCAATGTATATGGCAGAGGGGCATTGCTGGCACATGATGGCATATATCACATTGGTAGATGTGCAGGTGAATGAGCCCCTGATGGCATGGCTGATGTGATTAGGTCCTATGATGGTGTCACTTGAATAGATATGTGGATAGAGTTGGCATCGAGCTTTGTTGCAAGGATAGGTTCCTGGGTTAGTGTTTATGTTGTATTGTATATGTGGTTGCTGGTGAGTATTTGCTTCAGGTTGGGGGGACGTCTGTAAGCGAGGATTGGTCTGTCTCCCAAGATCTGTAAGAGTGAGGGATCATCTTTCAGGATAGGTTGTAGATCTCTGATGCGCTGGAGAGGTTTTAGTTGGGGGCTGAAGGTGACGGCTAGTGGCGTTCTGTTGTTTTCTTTGTTGGGCCTGTCCTGTAGTAGGTGACTTCTGGGTACTCTTCTGGCTCTTAAAGACACATGATCAGTTGCCCAAAATGAAATTTTTCATTTGTCATTAATATATACACACACACACACACACACACACACGTCTGTCTGTCTGTCTGTATCGGTAGATACATTTGTTTAGAGTTGTTGAGGAGAGGGAGGTAAAGACAAAGATCTTGGAAACCATCTTATACAATTATAGAAACCATTTTATAGAATTAATGTTATTTTAAAGTAAAGACCAGGAAAAAAGGAGCAGTTAAGACCATAGAAGTATGAGCGAGTGTTAGAAAAATATAAAATCCTAATCTCAGAATTCAAATGGGATTTAGAATAAGAAGATGAAGAAGAAAACTAAAAACCAAAAGATGCCACAAGTAGATTGAAAGAAAACATTAACAAGTAAAACAGCAGAGATTAGTCCCTTGAAACACTAAAACTCTCTCTTATAGTGAGACTTGTTAAAAAAGAGCAGTGCTGCTGGAGACGTCAGTCTGATCAGAGTGAGCAGAAATGTACAAAAGTGAGAGCCTGGTGTAGTCATCAGCCAGAACCATCTAATAATGATCACCATCCGGTCTACTTGGTGTTACCAACCAGGAGACAGAATATTATTGTTGTTGCTAAGAAGCTAAAGTAAATTGTAAGCGAAGTGGCCGGAGGAGTATGAAATAACACATAAAGTAGTCCTGGTAATCTGCAGTATCAATTTTATGAGCCTGGTAGGTATAAGGAAACCAAACTTCAACATAGAAAGTTACATACTGAAACCATGGAGAATAAGGAATGCTTGTTAATTTCTTCCAGCACAAATTCAAGGCGCCAGTCATCTGATATCAAATGGAGCACTAGCTAGTCTTTGATTATAACAGAAGCAGTAAGGTCCAATATATTGTAATCTAGACTGTTTTCACTCATCCTTTAGAAAATCACACATAATTCAGTATTAGAGGGAAAAAACAGAGGAATAGGTAAGACAAAGAACCTAGTACTGCTTGGAAAGAATGAGGAAGGCATTCAAAACAGACTTAAAAAAGCTTCCATTGACATAACTTTTGCTGTTGCATTTTTCTCATTCCCCATTCAACGTTATTGTAAATCATTAACATTACGTTAATATAACTTAATTATCCTTGTAAACCTTAAACTAACAAAACTCAGCCTTCATTTTTACCATTTAGCAATTTTCCCATCATTTGACACCTTAGTCCATCATACATGTGTCATCCTAAATGATTTATTAACATAACCTTTATTTTTTTTATTCAAATAGGAAAGTTATGGGGAACACTATGTTCTTCTGTTGGCATATTCTTATCTTTTCCAAACATGGGCTTTTAGGGGAATTCTGCTCGCAGTTTAGCAATTATGCTACTAAATCATCTTTTATTTACCTCAGGAGAGCCTTGTCAGCAATTTTGCGTGTTGCACTTTGAGATGCTTAGTCAGTTATGGCCTAGAGGCTTCACTTTTCCTTAACAGGACTTCTGTGGGAGTGTTTCTCCATTCAGGAATGGCTTGCTGCATGTTTCCTCTGCTTTTTGCATTTTTCTTTAATACAGTTAGCAATTTTAACTGCCTATTTGGTGGGCTGTGGTATGGTGATTGATGTGATATGTTTAATACTCAATCCCAAGTAAATTACACCAACTCACTGCAACTAAAATGGGTTCTGTTGTCTGAAATGACATAGTTTGGAATACCGTGTCAGTTGAAATGCTTCATTGCTTTGTCTGTGTTGGTCATTGTGGTCATGTTTTACAGTTCATCTAGTTCCTAGAAGTCTGAATAGCAGTCCATAGTAACTAGGTACTTTGTGTGGTTTGTGGTGAAAAGGTTCGTTCCTATTTTGCTCCAATGTCTGTTGGGGATGCTGTGTATTTTCATGGTCTCTCTTTACTGCTTGGCCTGTGTTTCTCCCTGGGTATAACAAATGCTCATAAGGTCTCAGATATCTTTACTCATGTTCAGGCAATAGGCAACATCTCTGGCTTTTTGGATACAGGCTTCTATTCCAGATGGCTCTGTTATATTCTTGAGAACATCTTTCTGTTCTCAGTGATCTGAGTATTATGATTCAACTGCCTTTATATATGATGCTATCTTGTATGCTCGTCTCATCTCAATAGTTCCAGTAGTCTTGAGAGGCTACTCACCTGATGTCTGGCCATTCTGACAGAAAGATGGACACGAGCACTTGAACATAAAAAGGGCCATACTGAATCAGACCAATGGTCCATCTAGCCCAATATCCTGTCTTTCACCAGTGGCCAATGCCAGGTACTTCAAAGGGAATGAACAGAACAGGGCAATCATTAAGAGATCTGTTGCCCAGTCCCAGAATCTGGTAGTCAGAGGCCTAGGGACAACCAGAGCATGGGGTTGCATTCCTGACCATCTTGGCTAATAGCGATTGATGGACCTATTCTTCCTGAACTTACCTAATTGTAAATATTTGTCTTTTATATTTTCATATGATCATTCTGTAACACTCCCCCATTCAAAAGTAAATTTGAATAAAGTAAATAAATCAGTCTGAATGGCTGTAAACTGCTGTAATCTCTTTGTGCAATGCTTGCTAAAAATTTTTTGTTTCTTTGTTTTAAGTGCCATAATAAGGGCGGTTATTAGAGGGAAAACATGAGGCTTACATTTTCTTTACTTTCTTTACATTCTTATACCCCGTGGAAGGATCTAGCTGCTGAGAAACTCCAGTTCCCCACACCATGTGAGTTTCACCCTATCTGTTGTTAGCTTCCCACTGAGGGTAGCTGTTATATTAGGGCTGGGTCATGAACAATTGCAGTTTCTTAGGGCTTGTCTACACTACTGCGTGGGATCGATCTAAGATATGCAACTTCAGCTACGTGATTAACATAGCTGAAGTCAACGTATTTAGATCTACTTACCACCGTGTCTTCACTGAGGTAAGTCGACAGCTGATGCTCTCCCGTTGACTCCGCTTGCGCTCCTCGTTCTGGTGGAGTACTGGAGTCGATGGAAGAGTGCTAAACGGTAGATTTATCACGTCTATACTAGACACGATAAATCGACCCCCACTGATCCGGCAGATAGTGAAGACAACCCCTTAGATAGCAAGGGTCCAGGTAATGGGGGGGGGGGGTTGATCCTCAGAATAGATGGAATTTAAGGTCCTTCGAAAGCCAGTGCTCTGCCTTGAGCACCAGAATGATATGTTCATGTAGCTCTCTGTTGAAGATAAACTGTCACATGTTGTAATAGCTGAAACTTTTTAAATTTTCATTCATGGCATTTGACTACGAGAACAGCAGTATCATTTCAAGTAACAGGATGATACTTAAAACTAGTCAAGAAATGGAAAAGAAAAATCACAAGAAAAATCCAAAGTTTTGAAGTAATTTTTGACCTACAGGTTTAGAACAGGAATAATTTGCTTGTTTGTTAATTTTTTGTGTGAATATTTTTGGCAAATATTTGATTTTATAACAAATTGGCTTTCATTTTTTCTTATTTTCAGTGTTAATTTCCCTGCCTTCTCAGCATCCCCTTTTTTTCCTTTTGTATTTGTCACCGAATAAGGGAGAGGGATGGGAAGGAAAAACAATACTGCCAAACTGGAAAACAAAAAATCAATTTTTATTATTGTTTTCCAGTTTCATCCAAAAAAAAAAAAGTGAGGAGGGGGGAGGAGAGCTTGAAAAAACTATTTTTTCAAGAATTCCAAATTTCAAATAAGGCCATTTTTCAATGAAAAATGTTTGTTCCAAAAATTCTGACCAGCTCTAATAACTTCTTCATTTTTAATTTACATAAATCCTTTATTGGGCCAAATTCATTCATGTCAGGTGTAACTCCAGTCCTTGTGAAACCACTACATTGAATACAGTCCAAAAAAGGGAATGGCATGGGTTCAGTTATGTTTTAGTCTGTCTTGTTATCATTGTACATGTTCTCCCAACAGCCAGGCATCCAATTTAAAGTTGCCTTTGATTGGTTTAGTTTTTGCTTCCTTTGGTCTTTGTGCTACTCATCCATTGTTGGGGGAACCTGCTGCACTGTCCGGACCCACTGTTCTGTGGTGGTGCGCTTTCGTTATATACCAGCAATGCTCTCCACAACAGTGTTGCTTGAGTATAGGGAGGGGGAGGAGGATCAGGGCCTGCCATAATTTTGTACAGCCTGTTTGGAAGATTGGGTAAACTAATCTGTGTCAGAATCAGGAATGCAATCCAGATGTCCTGCTAACCACATTTGAAACTGTTACAGTTTCAGCTGGGTCAGATTCTTGTGACCAACCGAAAACTCAGATCATGTTTGTGGAGGGAAAAAATTGTGACAATCTCAATTTAGAATTGTAAAGCAGACAAAACTTTGTAGTTTTAGCCAAATTTCACTTTGAATCTTTCAAATGAAAAAAAAAAAACCCGGATTGTGAAAATGTGAACCCGTTTGGTTTGATGCAGCTCTAGCCCTATTTTAACCATTAGAGCAACACTATTTGGCCAAAAAAAAAAAAACCCCAAACAAATTAACTAAAAAAACCTCTCTGCCATAAGGTAAAGTTTTGTTTGGTTTTGGGTGCGATTGTTTTGTTTCTGTTTTTTAATTAACATACCTTTTTTAGGCCAACATTAATCCTGATCCTGCACCTACTGACTGCTGTTAGGAGCTGATTGTGCGTCATGTATTGGTAATTTCAGCAGAATATATGGCTAAAGGTCTATTGTAAGAAACATCTTCAAAGTATTATACAATATCTTTATTGTGTTTGTAGAAATATAAATACATAAAAGATAAAGCATGCATAAAATTAAGTAACCAGAGCCACCTAAAAGCCAAACAACCATTGCAAAGGAAATCTCCCATAAGCCCAGTAATTTCAAAGCACAATAAATGATAACTAAGTATACAAAATAGCTTTAGAAATTGCCTACTCTTATCCCTTATCCAGTGGCACTGACAACCAGACATTCAGGGAAGCTAACTACTGTGCACTTGCATGGAAGTAGCAGATGACTTTAGAAGATTCATAGACTCATAGACTTTAAGGTCAGAAGGGACCATTATGATCATGTAGTCTGACCTCCTGCACAATGCAGGCCACAGAATCTCACCCACCCACTCCTGTAACAAACCCCTAACCTATGCCTGAGTTATTGAAGTCCTCAAATCGTGGTTTAAAGACCTCAAGGTGCAGAGAATCTTCCAGCAAGTGACCCGTGCCCCACGCTGCAGAGGAAGGCAAAAAACCTCCAGGGCCTCTGCCAATCTGCCCTGGAGGAAAATTTCTTCCTGACCCCAAATATGGCGATCAGTTAAACCCTGAGCATGTGGGCAAGACTCACCAGCCAGCACCCAGCAAAGAATTCTCTGTAGTAACTCAGATCCCACCCCATCTAACATCCCATCACAGACCATTGGGTATATTTACCTGCTAATAATCAAAGATCAATCAATTGCCAAAATTAGGCTATCTCATCATACCATCCCCTCCATAAACTTATCAAGCTTCGACTTGAAGCTAGATATGTCTTTTGCCCCCACTACTCCCCTTGGAAGGCTGTTCCAGAACTTTACTCCTCTAATGGTTAGAAACTTTCATCTAATTTCAAGTCTAAACTTCCTAATGTTCAGTTTATATCCATTTTTTCTTGTGTCCACATTGATACTAAGCTTAAATAATTCCTCTCTCTCCCTGATATTTATCCCTCTGATATATTTATAAAGAGCAATCATACATGTTTGAGGGGGTTGATTGATTCTGTGATTATTTGGGAATGGGGTGTGCAACATGAATTAACTGGATCCCAAGAGGGAAAAGAGAAGGGTAAAATGCATGGGTGGTTTTTGTTTGGTTTGGTGTTTTGGGGAGAAGTAGTAAGAGCCATCTTTGTCTACTTGCTCACATCCCAAACTGAGTGCGGCTCAGCTACACCTGAGTATGGGAACCCATGACACAGTCTAGGTTCTGGATCCAGGTGCCTCCTGGCTGATGAAGACAGAAAAGGTGATATTCAGCCTGTGTTTAATGGAGACTGGCAATACTTCCCTTTTAAGGAGTGCAATGTCTCAGCTTCCCTTTTGCTATTATTATTTGTATTACCATAGTATCTAGGAGCCCTAACAGTGGGCCAGGGCCCGATTGTACTAGGTACTGTAAAAACACAGAACAAAAAAGGCAGTTCCTGCCTCAGGGAAGCAATGATATAGTCCTTGCTCAAGAAACCATCACTTTAGGTTGGCAATCTGGTCAACAATCATCCTGTTCATAATCTTCCTTTTGTGGTTAAAGTTACTGAAAAAATTGTGGCTGGAGCTCTCAGGGTATCTAGTTGTTTCATGTTTTCTTGACCCTTGTCAATCTGGGTGGCGCACAGACACTGAGCTGGTTTATGATCCCTTTGTAGTGCAGGAAGATCTCATGACCATGACCATATTAGTACAGCTGTCATCTGCCTTTGATACTATTGACTTCAAGCTGGTGTTGACTTACTTCTCAGCCTTGGAGGGACTGGGAAGGGTTCTTCTCAAGTGCCTTCATTCTTCTAAGAGCAATCTCCAAGGGTCATGTTTGACAGGTTTTTGCTTCTACCTTAAGGATGCTCTTGGTTATGCAGGGCTTCAGCTTGTCCTATGTATATAAGGCGGAGAGGCATGTTAGTGAGGAAGAATGGGTTGTGGTGTCTTCCTGAGGCTGGTCACTCTCTCAGCTTTCTGTTTCTCTCTCTTCTGACTCGTATGATACAGCTCAGCACCTTATCCAGTATCTGGCTGGGGAAAGCAAATGGAAGCACAGGGAAAGTTTTATATCTGCCCATCTAACTGATGGTGTGTGTCTGCCCTTTGTTGCTTGTATTCACAACTTGGGAAGCCAAGCCAGGTTCCTAACTATTTTCAGGTAATACGGTTCCAGCACTGGCCAGGATGGCTTTCTGTTGTTTGCATTTGGCCATAAAGGTGTGGCCTTTCTTTTGGCTGCAGATCCCAATGGGTGATTAATGTCTTATACAGTAGTCTAATCCTGAGATGACAAGTCAATGCCTTTCTACTTGGAGCTACATCTTTAAATACATTTGGAAGCTGATGCTCACTGTTTAACTGAGGCTCTTTCCCCATAATCATGTTGCCACATTGGCTAAATGTGGATTTTCAAGTGGACCCTAAGATATTTGTTTTGACCCATAAGGCCATAGATAGCCTGGGAACTGCCTGCTTCAGAGATCAAAACTCCCTGTATCATGCTGCTGCTGTTTGAGATCAGCAAAGGCACTCAGTTGGGAGAAACTTCGATTTTTAAAGGGCCTGTGAGGATCTGTCGACTTTGGAAATCAATCCCCCACTTAAGTCATCTGGATTTGTTGGCTTCAGGGGGCTTCTTGCAGTACACTGGAGTTTATTGCTGGATTGGTCTTGATGTTATGATTTGTGGTTTTAATGGAATGCCATGGGTGCCTACAGCTTGGGATAGCCCCCTTTTTATGGTCTTATAAATCCACAGAAATAAAATGAAAAGTAGTAAAGATGCACAACTGAAACTGAGCTTTTCAAATGCTTTTTGGAGCACAGACAATGCTCAAAGGAGCATTTTAAAACTGAAACCAAGCTTTCCAACCTTAAAACTGAGCCACAAGGCAACACTTACTCTGCGTAGAGTGTCCAATATAGATTAGGGTGGCCAGGTGTCTGGTTTTCGACTGGACTTTCCGATTGAAAAGGGGACCTGACAGTATCCAGTCAGCTCTACTGACTGGACACCCAAAGTCCAGTCACTGTGGGCGAGGGAGGCACTAGGGCCATTTCCTGCCTGCATCAGGTGGCTGCAGCTCCCAGCCTTGCCAAAGCAGGTGGGTCCCTCCTTTCCCCTGCAGAGATGGGGGGAGGAGAAAAGCAGTGAGCAACAGAGGGAGGGGGGAAAAGGAGCAAATGGGAGGCAGGGGGAAGGGGCAAGAGGAGGGTCTCAAGAGAAGAGGTGGGGCAGGGGTGGGTCCTTCAGGGGAAGGGGTGGGGAAGGGGAGGTTTCAGCACTTCTTCTGGAGTGTCTGTTTGTTTTTTTAATATTACAAAGTTGGCAACCCTAAATATGATGGTCACAAGGAGTATGTATAAAACTTTTGTGAGTCCCACTGGTGCAAGATGCAGGATTCCATGAGTCCTCTTTGTATTTAAAAGAACCATACTTCAAACCTGTTGCTATTGATAGTATCCCTTGTTTTAAATGCAACACTCTGGCAAAGGCAGTGTTTAACAAACTGTTTTCCAAGTGCAGTTAATCTTATTCTTTTGTCATTTGCCAGTTTAAAAACATCACTCTAAATGATGCCCTGATTCCAACCTCACCTCAGTGTATTGGAGAAGGAAATAATGGTATTGAACTTTGTGTTCTTTATTAAAATAATGCAAATAAGGCAAACATATATGGTCTCAAACTGAAACCCTGGAAACTAACCTCCCTAGACTTTTGATTAAGTTCAGATCTCTGATCCAAAGTTTGCAGCTGATCTCTGCCTATATAACAGGCTGAAACAAAATATGAACCTTAATATGAACCACCCCAGACTTTGGCTGTTTGGATCTGGATCTTAACTTTGCCGCTTTGGCACATCTCAAAATACAAATAAAGGCCCCAGTCTTGCAACTGGATCCATGCAGTCAGACCCAGGCAAAAGTCAGTGCTGCTCTTGATTGTTAGTGCAGCTCTGATTGCAGAACTGGGGCCAAAGTGTTGGGTTAGGTTGGGGTTTTGTGTGTGTGTGTCTTAAGTCTTACTGGTGTGCATTTCCCACTACCTCAATACGTTTTGGAACTTAGTTGGGTTCCTTCTTATTTTGCAGCTGGAATGCATGTATTTCATGAGGACCTCTATTCTGGTTTTTCACTTAATTTCACAATGTTCCGAGGCTACCCCACATGCTTTGTGCAGCTTCCAACTAGTGGCATGACATCAGCAATCTTAATGAAAAACCTGCCCAGTCCAACTCTGTTTGTTAAACTTTCCTAGAACAAAATATTGAGTACTATTGTTATCAGGAATGTAATTTGCACTGGTGTAATTGAGAACAAAATTTTACAGTGACTAGTTTAAAAAACAACCAACAACAAATACTTACTGGGGCCGGATTTTGATAGAACGGATGCAAGTGTGCATGGTCCTGTGTTTTGAAAGGGTCTGTGCTTCCATCCCCCGGAACCAGAGAAGCTTTCCCACATCCTCTGACCCCCTCAGTTGCCACAACCATTAATTATGGCTAGAGACCAATCTTCTTTTATGTGGTTTATGTGGCTTATGTCTCTCGGGTGTATGTATCACCATTGGGGTTGGAGAAGTCAGTCTGGGGAAGGAGCTGAATGGAGTCCTACATATTCTTATGCAGAGGGTCCTGCAAAATCTAGGGCTGATCTGCTATTTAGTGTATTTAAATATATTCAGTCACTATTCCTGCTTTTTACAAGTTATCTTAGGATATCACTGCTTGCTTTTAGCAGTGCAGTTTTCTTACCCATATGGGGATAGGCTATGAGTTAAACCAGTATCAGTGAGAGGAGAACTGGACTCTGACACTTCATCCTAAATTCCCAGAAGTGCCACTTCTGACACAGCCAAAAAAGCTGATTTGCCTAAAGAAACTGTTTTTCTGGGAGCACCAGATCTTTTGGGCAGAAACACAGGTGAAAAAGAGTACATGTAGGTAGGAAGCAGATCATGTTTAACACTTTTTGTGCAAAGCAGTTCTCTCTTTTTGATACTCCAGTGGGTTTCTGCTGTTCAGAATCTACCACAGAGAGCACAGATGAGTGGGCTCCTTATTTCTGATTGTACTACGGAGGGTTGTTGACTAACTGGAAAACGGTGGTGAGAGCAGCATTTTAATTAAAAAGTTCTGGGATTGTTTTAAAGATCGGCGATAAAAGAGATGGGTGGGATAGAGACTGATGGAAAGTGTCAGAGGAGAAGTGGGGCTAGAGTCTGTTTCACCCCCTCTGAGGGGCCACCTAAGGGGAGAAGCACAAAGGTCACTTTATATCACCCATAGCATAAGTTATCATAGTCCCTATGCCAGCTTTACACTGCCTCTGCACTGGAAGTATTCCCAAAGGACCTGTTAAACTGGCTTTATTGCCTGTTAAAGTGGCCTTTCTGGCAGCTGAGTTGGACTCAAGACCACAGTGCTGGGGGAGGAGAAGGCTGATTGGCGTGCTTTCTCTTTTCTTATCTAATTTAACCATCAGCAAAGGGAAGTGAAGGTATGGTATAGTCACCAGTAACATCCCTACCCTTACACGCATGTGCACACACAAACAGTGAGGATGTACAGTCCAAAGCAACTCTCTTCAGAACGAACCAAAAAAAGCTGATCTCCATTTATATTTAATATCCGCTCTGTAATCAATACTAGCTTCCTTCATGCTTATTTTCCATGACCTTCTGCCAATTTCAATGTCTTTCAGGCTTCTTATGTACATCCCGCAGGGTCCTCCCGACATGCAATGTAAAACCAACAAAGGACTGTTAAATAAAATATATATACAGTAGATGACTCAGGCTGCTCTGGATATATGCTTTTTAATTACTTTTTTTTTCAGTTCCAAAGTTTAAATATTACTCTCCTGTTCTAAGCTAGGAATAACAATAATGTAAAATACAGAAGCAAATCTGTGTCAGCACACAGTTGGCTACAGACCTAAGAATAAGCACACTTCTTCTGAGTATGCCTTGCTCTATGGCCTGAGGGCTAAAGCTTTTGTTGGTGGAAGTAGGTGTAGCTCTATGGATTTCAATTGCGGGGTTTTGCCTTTTCAATCCAGCAGAGAATATGGCCCTGAGAATCTATCTTAGATTTTCCAGATTTGACCTCTGCATTCCCAGGTTTATTAAGTTTTTCTAAACAACTCCTACTTCTGAGCTAAAGAAGGAAGCAACTCTTTCTTGGTGTTTTGTTACCATTGTCACATGACAGCTGCTAAAATAGGCATAATCACTCTTGGAAAGGCATCACATGTTCTCCCCACAAATTGTGTCCCTCGAGTACTGTACAGTTGCCCAACAGTGTACAGCATCTGCTCATAATAACGATAGCAGCAGCAATTGCACCTAATAACCGATGTACAGTATAGGAATTGTGTTGTATCCCTTTAAATAGTGGTTGAGCCCCTTTAACGCTTTCTGTGTTTGGAACTGTGCCAGAGAAGAAGTGTGTATAGGTAGCTAGACCTTGCCTGTTGTGTATAGTTAGTACAGCTCTTTGGACTCCACTGAGCACATGGTTCATATCAGAAAAAAATACAACAATCTACATGATCATTTCCAAAGCAACAGACTGAGATGTAATGAACACAGGCTTATGACTTCAAGTTGCAGGGAATTCTGGTTTGTGAGGGAGGAGGCTTGCGATGAAAAGAAAATATAACCCACTGTAAAAAATGAAAACAGAAAATTTCTGGCAATGTAAATTGTTGTCACGTGTTCTTCCAAATCTACTTGAGCATGAAAGTCCTTATTTAAGAACAGGGTTTGTTCATTTAATGGTATTCCAACCCTCAAGTAGCATGACCAAGGTAAAATATTTGTTTTAAGTTTCCAGCTTAGTATACTGTGCAACCTACATAATTGTACAAAATATACTGTGTGAGCTAGTATTCTGATGAAATAGATGCTAATGAAAACACTTCCAAAAATATTTCCAAAATGTCTGGTCCTGAGGAATACAAATATGAGGAGTATATGTAACTTAGTTCTTATCAGCTTATAAAGATACATAAAACATAAAAGCGCAGCTCTTTTATTGACTAATTCATTAACATTATTCCTCATTACTAATTAACCCAACAAGTAATATTGAAGACAATTGCAAAAGTCATTTAGAGGTTCCACTTATCCTACGTGGCATTTAAAATATACCATGTGCAAATGTTTGGTTGTTTATTCTCAGATCTTTTATTATTATTATCATTATGTTGCTTTCCATTTATACTACCTCTGATGAAGGTAATGTGTAAATAAACCTGAGAAGACATGGAGTCTGGGTTAGGTTGTATAATTCACCATTAATTTATATTAATCAGTCAGCAGCTGGTCTTTCATCCTTACTTTCATTCTCCACATTTCTCACAAAGATCACAGGCATCACTTTTTCTTGGTTGCTTATGTGGAAAGAGTGATGGTCTCAGTCCAGTTCTAGGGAACAAGTGGCCACATCACAAAACTCAGTGTCATAATTGGGCATACTTCTTGACAGTCTCGGCAGAGATGCCAAGCACTTGAATGAGCATGGAGAATAAACGCAGATCCTCCAGGGTCAAGGATGAAGGCACAGTGGTAGGGCAATTTTGAGAAGCTTGCATGTTCACTTCCTGTGCAATACTTATTCTAAAGCTATCAATCCAACACCTTTTAGTAAGCATTAAATGAAAATCCTTTTCCAGTATCCTACCCAATACATACGCATCACCTCAAACATTCCCATCTCTTCTAGCATTTGCTCAGTGAATGAACTGGAAGATGCACATGGTAGTTGGATACTGCTGGGTGTTATGACTGTCTTCTTAGACCTAATCTTTGCTACTGCTCTGAGACCACACCAGAAAAGGTAGCTATTGATGTTTACAGGCTTTTTCCCACCAATATGTCCAGATCAATATGCTGTATTGTGACATTCCCCAGGGTACAATTTGGAAGGTTGAACAGCTGTGTCCCCTTAACTCTCTAGCCTGGGGTGCCTTTTACACTGCTTTACTGTCAAAACATCCACACCTGGCCTGCTCACACAGCCTTCAGCTGGTACTGCTTCTTGTATTGTCCAGCACATTATGGAACAATGCAAGCTCATAGAAAGTCCATCCTTTCATCAAAGAAAATGATATGTACGCCAGCCTTGCTATCCCAAATGGACTAGTCCACACACTTTAATCCAAAACCACTGGTTAAGATAAAATAATAAGATAAGTTTAACTATAGAAAGACAAATTTTAAGTGATTATAAGTAATAATGAATAAAAGTCAGGATTGGTTACAAAAGAAAATAAAAGGTATTAGCTTGTCTATTACTCTAACTGACAAGCTGAATGAACTTAAAAGCAAAGATTTTATCTCATCATACGCTGTTGTAAAATTCACAGTCCGCATCTCCTTTCACCATGGGAATCACTCCCCCACTTAGTTCAGTTCATGAGCAGACAGACAAGAGGAGGAGAGGTGAAATGGAGATCTCTCTCTCTTTTATGCTACCCTCCCCTCTTTGAAGATTATCCCCTGCCAGGGTGCAGACAGTCTCCTGTGTACATGAGATTTGAACTGTATCTGAGATGAAATGTAAATGTCTTGTTTACACTTTCTCTCCTGTTGGCGAATAGCTGCTTAAGCAGGTGATAGCTTTGTAACACCTGCTGGCATGCCAAAGTGTCTTTTTCTCTGAGAAAAAGTTTTGTGGGTGTTACGTTGTAATTCTGGGTATTTCAGTAACAGTCATAGAGTAGGATCTTACAGCTTTACACATAGTGTTGTTACGATGTGTCACAGGACAAAGATGTTCAGCAGATTGAGTTTTAAAATAATATCTCACAAGGTATACTTTGTACAAAACTTATCATAGTCTTGTAAAAGTGGTGACCATAATAGTATAGACTGTCACAGATATCTATATATAAGACAAGATCATGCTATGATCAGGAACATGTATGATTCATCATCAGAAAGTCTACATGCAAATATGTCCTGTCGTCTGATTTGAGGACTGTTTCAGAGACCTACTAGAACACCAGTAGAATAGTTCTCAGTGCATCTGTCCACTTCATTCTAACATGATCTCCTTAAGTATTTGAAGAATATTGGGTCAGCTCAGCTGGTGTTCCATCAACATTGTTTCATTCACTTCAGCGTAGTTCCATTGCTGCTGGTTTAGAGCAACTGAGGATCTGGCCTATTGTTTATATTTGCCCAACACTGGATTTAGCAAAAGTTTTTTCTCTTCATCTGCAGCAAAAAGTGTGGCACTGGTAATGACTTTGGAACCAACGTCTCTGAAAGATCATCTTTTAGCCCATGCCCAAATTAATCCACTCCTACAGTACTTTTCATGTATTTGAATGACAAGGTGTTTTATGGTACTTCCACAAAATCCTTGGGAATGGGATAATAGCCTTCCCCACTCCCCAACATCCAAACCCTGCCTCAAGATTTAAGAGGTCTGTTTTTTTTTTTTTAATCCACTTTGGGATTTCTGCAGTTCCTACCCACATTTAATGGACATACCGAATATGTTTTCTTGGCTACTTGCACTGCTGCTTATTGGCATGGTGTTCATTTACAAGTCAAGAGAACAGTTATCTAGGAACAAAGGTGACTAGTGAATTGTAGGTTGTATTCACTCAGCAAGTGTCATTCTTTTGCAATAAGATCCCTCTCCTGTGACAGCGTGAACCAATTCATTTTCACATTGCTGTTGGCATTTGATTGCACCCACTGATACTTTAAATGCATTACAAATTAGATAAGAGGCATACAGTAAAAGACAGAATATTAATATTACATTTAGGCAAACATCTGGGAGCATATATTTGGGAATAATTTCCTCATAAAAATTGGCAGTCAGGCAGTTTACTGGACTAATTGGATAAACAAAATAATATTGAAGCTTTCAGGCATTTTATATACAAGGTCAACTCGTGATAGTCTTAGGATTGCAAAATAAGGCCCTGATCCTGGATGCACTTACACACTGGAGTAACTTTAGAGATGAGTTAAATGGGACTACTAACGTGCAAAATTCTGAGTAGTCCCAGATGAGTAAGAACATAAGAATGGCCATACTGGATCAGACAAAGATCCATCTAGCCTAGTATCCTGTCTTCTGACAGTGACCAATGCCAGGTGCCCCAGAGGGAATGAACAGAACAAATAACCCTCAAGTGATCCATCCCCTGTTGCCTATTCCAAGCTTCTGGCAAACAGAGGCTAGGGACCTCATCCCTGCCCATCCTGGCTAATAGCCATTGATGGCCCTATCCTCCATGAACTTATCTAGTTCTTTTTTGAACCGTGTTATAGCTTGGCCTTCACAGCATCCTCTGGCAAGGAGTTCCACAGGTTGACTGTGCGTTGTGTGAAGAAATACTTCCTTTTGTTTGTTTTAAACCTGTTGCCTATTAATTTCATTTGGTGACCCCTAGTTCTTGTGTTATGAGAAGGAGTAAACAACACTTCCTTATCTACTTTCTCCACACCAGTCATGATCTTATAGATCTCAATCATATCCCCCCTTAATCTTCTCTTCTCCAAGCTGAAAAGTCCCATTCTTATTAATCTCTCCTCATTTGGCAGCCATTCCATATCCCTAATAATTTTTGTTGCCCTTTTCTGAACCCTTTCCAATGCCAAAGTATCTTTTTTTGAGATGGGGCAACCACATCTGCACGCAGTATTCACAATGTGTACGTACCATGGATATATATATATAGAGAGAGAGGCAATATGATATTTTCTGTCTTATTATCTATCCCTTTCTTAATGATTCCCAACATTGCTACCTTTTTTGACTGCCGCTGCATATTGAGTGGATGTTTTCAGAGAACTATCCACAATGACTCCAAGATCTGTTTCTTGAGTGGTAACAGCTAATTTAGACTCCATGATTTTATATGTATAGTTGGGATTATGTTTTCCAGTGTGCATTACTTTGCATTTGTTTGGTGCAACTGTTCACGTGCTGAAAGTGTTCATAGTTGTGAGCGTTTTCAGAATTGGGACCTAAGGGCTCAACCTTGCAAACTTCATTCATGTGCATAGCCGTATTAACTTCAAAGGAACCATAAACATGGATATGGACTATTCACATAAGTAAGATTTGTAGGATCAGGGTTTTAGGCGAAATCTGATCATAGTTACAGCCATAAAATTCTTAAGCTAGACATCAGCTGATATATATTCTGCATTTTCCTATGAATTATACATTTTAGTCTGCACTGAGCATCTATAAATTTATTATCTCTTATTAAAATCAAACATCAAAGCTCTATTATATTTGAAAGAAATTTGTGGTGGTAGGAAGAAATTGAGACACCAGATTAGTTTATGATCATGGAATGAAAATGAAAAGATGTCAGGGATGTTAGCTTGAAATTCTCTCTGTTCAAACATTTTCACTATTTTAGGCAGCTAGGATGCAAAGCCCTCAATGGGAGTCTTTTCACTGACTTCAATGGGCTTTGAATCCGGGCCAAATAGCGTAAGTGAGACCAAATTTCTAAAACAGTTGTCACAGAGGTTCATAACGCACAGGTGAGTATCCTTCCCTTCTATGTCGGGGTCTATCCTCTATATGCTTATATGTAGGAATAAGCTGTTATACAAAATAAAATCCATTATGTGGAAATTCCATGAATTCCATATTTGTGCCCAGAGACACCTCAGGCCTGCAAGATACATTGAAAGAAAGAGATTGATGAATTAAAATAGAACTGAGGATGGGGAAATGAATTACATTCTTGCCGTAGATAGAAAAAGTGCTACATATAACTGACGAATGGATTCTCACACTGAAAAGAGATTGGTGTTACATTATAGCTTATAAGATTATATTTGAAAATCATTTGTGGGTTGTATTGATTCTCACTCTGGCTTATAACATTAATAAAAATGGACTGGATACATTAGGGGCTTGATTCTGACCTTGGTTACACCCATTTAAATCCGAAGTGATGCTAATGAAGTCCCTGAAATCAGATTTTGGGTCTTCTATGGTCTGATGTAGATTTGTTTAAATCCTTGCTGTAGACGGTTTTGTTTTGGGCTTTGTTTATTTTTTGTTTTGGTTTGTTTTTTTGCCTTAATTTATCATTTTTTTTTTTTTTAAATTTGAATTATATTAACTTGAGCAATGTTGTTACTATTTGAATTTAAATTGTAAACAAATATGGGGTCACATCCTCAGCTGGTGTAAATTAGCATAACTTTAACTTCAGTAGCGCTACACTCATTTCCAACAGCTGAGGATCCGGCTCATTAACTTCATAGTAATCCTTTGCATTTATATAGTTCCCTAAATCTTAGGATTTCAAGCCATTCACTAATTTATTATTGTTATTGTTAGCTTTCACTTGAACAACTTTTATCCAACATGCAGAATGCATGTTACAGACATCATTTAGTTAACCCTCACAACACGGCTATAATGTAGTCAAGTTTTATTATCCCTGTCTTGCTGATTGGGAAAATGAAGCACTTGTCTTGCCTGAGGTCATATAGTGATACAGTGTAATAGTGGATGTTGGGAATCTAGAGACCCAGTTCTGCCCTCACGTCTATAGGTGTGACTCCCATTGACTTCTCTTAGCATTGGAAATCTATGAACAAGAACAGCATTGAGTCTCAGGGATTTTAACTACCATGCCTTGCTTTAATCACAAAATGCTGGATTGAAAACGTACAGAATAAGAGGCACCATGGATCTTGTCCCCGGATTTAAATCATGATCTAGTTCCTTCTTCCCCAAGTGGGAAGTAATCTGCATGAACCATTCTTTGTTTGATGCAGTTTACTTTATCTTGGGACACTGGCAGACCAGGTGCCAGCTTTGGCCAAGGCTGTCAGCATCAGCTGTTCACTGACAAATTCATAGCTAGAAGCCAGACCAACTCACCTATATATTAGTATTGCTCAAGATAGGTGTTAGAAGTCTAAGAATGTGTTCTGTGCTTGTAAGTTGCTGAATGCATTAATCTTGGTTGTCATGTCTGTATCCGATGCTACAAAGGTAAAATATGTTTGCTTTGTAACTGTAAAAGTGCCTGCTCTGAATTTGTGAACCTAGGCAGGAAGAGTGGTTTCTCCACCCACCAAGAAGGACTATCAAAACTAAATGGGCCATTGTAGGAGAAAAACATTGTTGATTGCCCCATTCGCCCATGAAGAAGTTATGTGCAGGAGCGCTTGTTCCCATTGGTTTGAACTCGGGGGAAGGGCATATAAAGATGCTCACAAGAAGAAATAGTGATCCCTTTGCTGTGTGGACTCTCACAAGGGCTAGAGCTAAGGAACAAAAGTAGAGATACCCTAGGGTCAACCTGGGTTAGCCCTAAAAGATATTCAGTAGACCGACTACTACATCTGTCATATTTTGGAACGATAGACTGTAACTCATTTATGTATATATGTTGCCTGCATTAAACTGTAAATAATTCTCTCATTTCTTTGTTAATAAATCCTTAGATCATTTACTATATGATTGGCCACCAGCATTGTCTTTGGTGTGAGATCTAAGGCACAAATTGACCTGGGGTAAATGATTGGTCTCTTGGGACAGGGAGCAACCTGAATATTTTGCAATCTTTGGTGTGAACATTTACACCAAGGCCAGCTTGTCTGGGTGGCATGATAGCCTGGAGAGTTGAGGGAGACTGTGACTCCATCGTAAGATGCTTCAGGATTTCACATTTGTTATTGGGTTAGTAAAATCTCATTATAGAACATACCACCAGTTTGGGGTGACTGCCATGCTTTTGACAGTCTGCTGTGAGGTTGGTATCCACAGTAGTGAACCACTCCAGACAGCATGACAACCCTATCAGTGCTGTCCCGGCTACACCAGCTAGCATGCTGGAGAGCAGAGCCTTTGCTCCACCTAAACCTTGTCATCCACTCCCTGCCTCCTAAGGACAGAGGAATAGCTGACCTCAGGTGGCTTCTTTCTGTCCTTCCCCAGACTCTGGCATTGCATATGGTCCATACTGGGGAATAATACGGCTCCTTATGACCCCATAATCCCTTCACAGGCATACAGCAGGATTCACAACTGAGCCCTAAACTATTAACTTCTTTCTCCTGTCTTAATCCAGGCACGTAAGGCAGTTTTTGAGAGTCAAGTTGCAAACTCAGACAAACAAATCCCACAAAGTTTGTGAGCTGTCTTTGGCCAAGTGTAACAAGGCAGGTTCCCCTCCTGTCCTATGATCCCACACAAACAGTCTTGTATGCCTCTTTGTTGTTAATGCCTCTGAGTGATTTATTAATATTATCACCACTGTCAAAATCCAGAGCAGTAGCTCTAGCTATGGCATTCTTCAGGCATCAGTCCTTTATTGAAGGAAAGATCTCATCCCCCTGAGATCCTTTTTCCCTCAGCTCTGCTAGCCTTTCTCCCCCTCCTGCTGCACTTTCTTCCTGTGCTTTTTAACTACACTTCCAACTGATGGGACAATTAGTTCCTTAGCTCTCCAGAATAGATAATTAAGCATTCCATTCTTCAACCAACTCTTGTCTGGGGAAACTAATCACAGTTTAAGTGACCAGAGTGCTGGGATAGCTGTTAGCACTCAGCCACATGAAGAATCTGCTCTTCAGCTCAAACCTGAATGACTCCATTAAACTTCTGCTAAACAGCAAAGAACCATCCTAAATGTAGCTTTGTGTGTTTGAAAAGCAAAGTCCTTCTGAGCTTGAATCTAACTCCTTTTTTGATGATGTTTGTGTTATGCCATCTAAGAATTAACTAGAGACATAGAAAAACTTCCACAGGAAGAGATATTTAAAGATTAGATATTTACAAAGATAATAAGGCACCTCAGGATGCAGATAGGTGCCTAGTCAGATTTACAAAGCTGTCTAAGCACTTTAGGCACCTACCTGGCCCTATGTCTCTGTTCTAAATGACATAGATCAGGGGCAGGCAAACTTTTTGGTCTGAGGGCTGCATAGGGTTTCGTAAATTGTACGGAGGGCCGGTTAGGGGAGGGGGTCGTGGCCCGGCCCCCACCTCCTATCTGCCCGCCCCAGGACACCCTGCCCCATCCATCTCCCTCTGTTCCCTGACGGCCCCTCTGGGACCCCTGTCCCATACACACACACACACACCTCCCTATCCTCTGACTGCCCCCGACCCACACCGCCACATCCAACCCCTCCTCTCATTCATGATGGCCCCCCGGGACCCCAGCCTCATCCAACCACCCCTTCTCCCTGTCCCCTGACTGACCCCTGCCACCCCATCCAACCCCCCTCATTCCTGACTGCTCCCCCCGCCCGCAGGGCCGGCTCCAGGCACCAGCTTGCCAAGCAGGTGCTTGGGGCGGTCACTCCGGAGAGGGGCGGCAGGTCCAACAATTCGGCGGCAATTCAGAGGACAGTCCCTCACTCCCACTCGGAGTCAAGGACCTCCCGCCAAATTGCTGCCGCAGATCGCGATCGTGGCATTTTTTTTTTTTTTTTTTTTTTTTTTTTTTTTTTCGCTTTGGGGCGGCNNNCAGCCTCTGCGCTCCCCGCCTGCCCTGCCCCTGCAGCCTCTGTGACCCCTGCTCCTCACTCGCCCTGCAGCCCCTGCCCCCTGGACCCCTGCCCCCATTCAACCCCCTGTTTCCCCCCGACCACCATCCACACCCCGCCCCCTGACCACCACCCCAAACTCCCCTCCCTGCCCCCTTACCGCGCTGCCTGGAGCACTGGTGGCTGGCAGCACTACAGCCGTGCCGCCCGGCTGGAGCTGGGCCACACTGCCACCGCCACACAGCACAGAGCACCAGGTCAGGCCGGATTGTGCAGCTGCACTGCCCCAGGAGCTCAAAGCCCCACCGTCCAGAGCATTGCGCCGGCGGCGGAGCGAGTGAGCTGAGGCTGCGGGGGAGGAGGGACAGCAGGGGAGGGGCCAGGAGCTCGGGGTCCGGGCAGGACGGTCACGTGGGCTGGAAGTGGCCTGCGGGCCGTAGTTTGCCCACCCCTGACATAATTCATCAACTGGGGACACGGCAGGTGTAGATAAAATAATGGACAGTGTAGAGAAGTTCAGTTAATAATCCTAGTTACCTTTTCATTAATTATTAGAGCCAGGCTAATGCAAAACTAGGACTGACAGAAGTTTAAAGGAGACAATTTTAAAATTGGTAAAGAGGCGTGGTTTTTTTGCAGAACACATAAGAGACTAGTGAAAGTCACTGCCAGGAAACACAACTGAGGACAAGAGATT
This sequence comes from Trachemys scripta elegans, assembly GCF_013100865.1. Taxonomy (NCBI): domain Eukaryota; kingdom Metazoa; phylum Chordata; order Testudines; family Emydidae; genus Trachemys; species Trachemys scripta. Next base: position 114,139,330 of record NC_048298.1, read on the forward strand.
AGCACGGGGTGGGCAAACTTTTTGGGCTGAGGGCCACATGTGGGTGGGGAAATGGTATGCAGGGCTGGGGCAGAGGTTGGGGTGCAGGGTGTGGGAGGGGGTGCGCTGTGCTGGAAGGGGCTCAGGGCAAGGGATTGGGGCAGAGGAGGAATGTGGGGTGTTTGAGGGGACTCAGGGAAGGGGGTTGGGGTGCAGCAGGGGTCTGGGGTGCGGCAGGGGGCTCAGGGTAGGGGTTGGGGTGCAGGGTGCAGCAGGGAGCTCAGGGTAAGGGTGCGGGGTGTATGAGGGGGCTCAGGGCAGGGAGTTGGGGTGCAGGAGAGTGCAAGGTGCAGGCAGGGGGATTAGGGCAGGGAGTTGGGGGGCAGGCGGAGTTCGAGTTCCGGCCCAGTGCCACTTACCTAAGCGGCTCCAGGGCGGCAGCGGCAAGCACCAGGGCAGGCTCCCTGCATGCTTGCCCCCGCCCTGCTCTAGGAAGCGCTGCGGCCCCTGGGGGGGGGAGGGCGTGGCAGAGGGCTCTGTGTTTGCTGCCCTTGCCATTCCTCCAGGGACCTCCCCCGAAGCTCCCGTTGGCTAGAGTTCCCTATTCGCGGTCAATGGGAGCCGCAGGGAGCGGTGCCTGGAGGCAAGGGCAATGCACGTGGAGCCCCCTGCCCCCCTGCCTGAGAGCCACTTGTGAGAGCGGCACGGGGCCCGCGGCGCCACAAGGGGCAATCCCGCAGGCCAGATCCAAAGCTCTGAGGGGCTGGATCTGGCCCACGGGCCGTAGTTTGCTAATCCAGGGGTGGGCAGGATTAAAACAAAAAGAAGTAAACCTTTATAAGGAAAATGAGCATCCACAGTTACATTAGATAGGAGAAACTTTTAGAAGGGGTGTGTGTGTGTGTATTTGTGTATATATGTGTGTGTATGTATATATCCTCATGCTTCAGGGCATAAGGTGTGAGGATTAATCTTCACATATGGAGAGGTTATTCCAATGTTCTCCATTACTGTATATTTTTTAAACCTTCCTCTAAAACATCTGGTAATGGTTGATGTCGGAGACAGCATGCTGGGCTAGATGAACCACTGATCTAATCTGGTTTGGTAATTGCTAAGGTCATTACTGACAACTCGGCAATATAGATATTATTTGTTCTGGGTCAGGACTGTTGTATTAATTTTGGTGGAATATATGGGCCCAAAGAGCCAAAGGTGTTAACATGAGCCTGTCACTGTTCAACATGTAAGCAGTTTTAAATAAGGTTCAGGATTTGGTAAACAGAGACCTCAGCCTGCTTAGTATCATGGCAAAACCATATTATTAAAATCTTTTAAACCTTTTATTAAAGAGGAAAAGAAAAAAAAACAGTTAATGCATTTGAAATGTATAGTGTTATGTAAGACTTTCATTTTAACAGTGTTCCTTGTTCTCTTTCTCTTTATCTGGAGAGAGTTTTGAGAAGGAAAGGCTCCCTATTTGATAGTTTTTTAGATGATATTAAAGATAATATCTTTAAGTAAGTGGCTTTTTTGGGGAGAAAAGTGGAAAAGTTAATTGAGATAGGCTGCAGTTGTTGAAGTCCAAACCAATTTCCTGAGAAGACAAAACAAGACTCGCACAAAGGGGAGAGAAAAGAATAACAAACGTAGAAATTTCAGTTTCCCTCTTTGGTGTTGACACTCTCTTGCAACTTCACTGCTCAAAAACCGAGGCATGGTCTTGTTAGCCACTCCTAATGTTGGCAATTTATACCAGCATCAGGCTATTGAGGGCATTGCTTTTAGCTGCTTCTTTGGTCACAGGTTTATAGCTGTGTTGCAAAGTCTTGTCTGACTAAGTTGAAAGGAAAGAAATGGGTAAGAGACGAAATAAGGCAGGGAAGGAAAGGACACATGGGATGGCGGGGGGAGAGAGAGTCTTGTATCCCAGGTTATGTTCAAGATGTAACTGGTGCTGGTGGAGGTGGCAGTTGTCATCTGGGTTCCTCTCTTTGGCTGAGTCTGATCAGGACATCTCTAGGGATAAGGATGATGAAGGCCCAGTGGTGTCATAGAGAATCTTAAGGTCCCAGGAGATGGTGGGGATGGCAGCCATGGTGATGAAACTTTTTTCTTCTTTTCTGTCTCCCAGCCAGCAGTTGTCACACAGCTTCTTGATTTCTCCCCAAAATATAGTGATGGGTGGAACAGTGATGGGTGAAAAATCTTTCCCCCCCCCCCACACAAATTAGGCCTAATTTCTGACACACCAATTTTGGTCCTTTGATTTCTGGGCCTACACTTTTCTTGTTCACCAGGCATGATCTTAACACAGTCCTTGAATTACATTAGTAGGCTTTTTTTGTTTGGACTAATTCAGTCTGTCTCCCCTTTGCATCTTTTTTATCAACATTTATTGATATAGGTCATTTTTATTTATTAACTTCTACTCCTCACAATTGAGCTTACCATTAGGGTAAATTTAAATGCACTGTTACTACAACAGGATGTGTCAAAAGGCTGTTGACTGTTTCCCATTTAGCAGTTTACAGTGGTGTTGTAACCATATTGGTCACAGGATATGGGAGACAGTATGGGTGATATCTTTTATTGGGCCAACATCTGTTGGTGGAAGGGACAAGTTTTTGAGCTACACAGAGCTCTTGCTCAGATTTGGAGACTGTAACTAGAGTGTCTGAGTTAAATACAAGGTGGAACAGATTGTTAAGCGTAAGGAGTTCACATGTGCTATAGGAGACCACTTAAAATGAAGTGGGTAATTAAGGGTTAGCAGGCAGTAATAGAGTGTATTGCAAATTTGCTGTAATGAGTTATAAAACTAGTGTGTCTGCTAAGTCTGTGGTCTTTAGTGTCCAGCAGAGTTATGAATTTAAGTTCCCAAGCTTGTCTTTTGAAGGAGTTGGGTAGGTTTCCTCTGAGTACAAGGACTGAGAGGTCAGATGTGGAGTGATTGCTTTGTGAAAAGATTTTGCCTATGAGTTCACTTGAGAGCATATTGATTGTCTGGTTTCACCCACTGTGACAAAGTTCCTCCTCTATCTTGGTGGGTCCTGTGCTTATTGGTGGATTTTCTTGCCTCAGAGATTCACCATGGGGGTTGGGGAACAGCCCAGAGACCTTCCCCTCTGGGAGAACCCACAGTCCAGGTCAGTTGGGAGGTTTGGGGGGAACCCAGGCCCGCCCTCTACTCCGGGTTCCAGCCCAGGGCCCTGTGGACTGCAGCTATCTATAGTGCCTCCTGTAACAGCTGCATGACAGCTACAACTCCCTGGGCTACTTCCCCATGGCCTCCTCCAAACATCTTCCTTATTCTCACCACAGGACTTTCTTCCTGGTGTCTGATAATGCTTGTGCTCCTCAGTCCTCCAGCAGCACACCCTCTCACTCTCAGCTCCTTGCGCCTCTGCTGTGGATGCCTCACCAACTTTACGGTCCCCATCTTTCTCCAATCCCCCTACTGGGAGTAAGTTTCCAAACCCTGTGAAGTCCCTCCCTATGAGCACCAGATATGGGAGTTTAGGGACTACGCCTGCTGCTACCTCAGTAGTGTTCCCTTAGATCTCAATTTTTACTGGGATGGTGGGGTAGTAACTAACTGTCCCATGAACACATGTTATCCCCATATGTTTAGCCTGCAGCAGCTGACTACGCTTCACGAGCTTCCCTGAGATAAGCGTGATAGCACTCCCCGAATCAACCAGTGCCGTGGTCCCTATCCCATTTAGTTTCACTGGTCTGGTATACATATGTGGGGTTAGTGAGACCCCCACAAGGTGGATTAGGGAGCATGGTTCTGCCCAGTTCCCCAGGTTACACTGCATAGGCTTCTCAGCATTGGGACACTGTGCAGCTATGTGTCCCCACTCCCCGCAGGCATAACATCTGTATGGAGCCCTAGGCGTTCCCCAGTCTCTTGGTTTGGTCAGTCTAACATCACGATCCTCTTCTCCCTCAGTGCTCTGACTCTTTGTGGCCTCTGATGGGCCTTCAGCCTCTCTCTTTTTCCACCTGGGCCCTTCTGGTGGGCCAGTCACCCGAACTTTAGGGCTTGGTGCTGCTAGTTTAACCCGGGGTGCCTCTTTCTTAACTGGTCAGGTCAGCTCCCTCGCTGTCCTTCGCCTCTCTACCAGGGCGACAACCTCATCATAGGTGGAGGGTTCGTTCTGGCTTACCCAGGCATGAAGGTCTCGTGGTAGTCCCCTCATGTATCGGTCGATGACCAGAACCGCTAATATCTCTTCCGGACTCCGGGACTCTGTTTGCAACCACTTTTGTGTGAGATGGATGAGATCATACAACTGGGACCGTGGAGTTTTGTCTTCCTGGTACCTCCAACCGTGATACTGCTGGACCTGCACTGCTGTTGTTACCCCAGATCTGGCCAGGATCTCTGCTTTCAGCTGGGGTAGTCTGCCCCAGCCTCTTCAGGCAGATCATGGTAGGCCTTTTGGGCCTCCCCACACAGGAATGGGGCAAGGATGCCAGACCACTGATCTCGAGGCCAGGCCTCCCGTAGGGCTGTCCTCTCAAAGGCCAGAAGGTATGCCTCTACATCATCTTCCCGTGTCATTTTCTGCAGCCAATGGCTGGCCCGTATGAGCCACGTCCCACCATGGCCGCGATTCAGCTCTGTAAGGGACTTTACCTGGTTTACCAGTTCCCGCAACATAGCTCGGTCTTGAGCAGCCTGGTTCATCAGCAGGCGATTAGTCTCTTGCTGCAGCCGCCCTGCCTCCTGTTGGGCAGCTGCCTGGACACGGATAGCCTCCTGCTGGGCCACCATAGCTTGTATCAGTGCCCGCACTACGTCATCCATTGTGGTGAAAAAAAATAAACCCTCTCCCTTTTTTGTTGTTGTTGTTTTTCTTTTTTTTTTTTTTTTTAAATCACCCTCCTTCTTCTGCCACACTGTGCACCCCAAGATCTCACTCCTGACACCAGTGTGACAAAGTTCCTCCTCTATCTTGGTGGGTCCTGCAAGAAAATCCGCCAATAAGCGCCTCAGAGATTCACCATGTGGGTTGGGGAACAGCCCAGAGACCTTCCCCTCTGGAAGAACCCACAGTCCAGGTCGATTTGGAGGTTTGGGGAGAACCCGGGCCAGCCCTCTACTCCGGGTTCCAGCCCAGGGCCCTGTGGACTGCAGCTGTCTATAGTGCCTCCTGTAACAGCTGCATGACAGCTACAACTCCCTGGGCTACTTCCCCATGCCTCCTCCAAACACCTTCCTTATTCTCACCACAGGACCTTCCTCCTGGTGTCTGATAACACTGGTCTACAATTTTTGAGAAGTTGTCTGCTTCAGAGATAAAATGTGTTATTTATTATGTATTTTGATGTGCTGAATTCAAATATGACAATTAAAACAACTGATTGGGTACTGTTTCGAAGATATTTAAGTTTTTACATTTTATGTCTATGTATATTGTGTAGGTAGTAGAGTTTTAATCATAACTTGTAAGCCTAGTATTTTCATGTGTTTATGGTTGCTTTACATGACAATATTTCACCTGTCCTGTTTCTGTAACACTTTAAAAATCAGCAAAAGGGTTATATAAATAAAATTTATTATGAAACAAAAGGCAAAAAGCTATTCTGTACGTAGTTTAGTCCTATTCAGTGTCTACTCGGCGCTTCTTGGCTTGTCTCTTGTATTCATTAAATGGAGCATCTCTTGTCACTGTCCAGCAATAGTCTGCAAGCATTGACTGGCTCCATTTGCCCTGATAGCGTTTCTCCATTGTTGCAATGTCCTGGTGAAATCGCTCGCCGTGCTCGTCGCTCACTGCTCCGCAGTTCGGTGGAAAAAAATCTAGATGAGAGTGCAAAAAATGTATCTTTAGTGACATGTTGCAACCAAGGCTTTTGTATGCCTTGAGGAGGTTTTCCAACAACAACCTGTAGTTGTCTGCCTTGTTGTTTCCGAGAAAATTTATTGCCACTAACGGGAAGGCTTTCCATGCCGTCTTTTCCTTGCCACGCAGTGCATGGTCAAATGCATCATCTCGAAGAAGTTCACGAATCTGAGGACCAACAAAGACACCTTCCTTTATCTTAGCTTCACTTAACCTTGGAAATTTTCCACGGAGGTACTTGAAAGCTGCTTTTGTTTTGTGAATGGCCTTGACAAAGTTCTTCATCAGACCCAGCTTGATGTGTAAGGGTGGTAACAAAATCTTCCTTGATTCAACAAGTGGTGGATGCTGAACACTTTTCCTCCCAGGCTCCAATGACTGTCGGAGTGGCCAATCTTTCTTGATGTAGTGGGAATCTCTTGCACGACTATCCCATTCGCAGAGAAAACAGCAGTACTTTGTGTATCCAGTCTGCAGACCAAGCAAGAGAGCAACAACCTTCAAATCACCACAAAGCTGCCACTGATATTGGTCATAGTTTATGCACCTCAAAAGTTGTTTCATGTTGTCATAGGTTTCTTTCATATGGACTGCATGACCAACTGGAATTGATGGCAAAACATTGCCATTATGCAGTAAAACAGCTTTAAGACTCATCTTCGATGAATCAATGAACAGTCTCCACTCATCTGGATCGTGAACGATGTTGAGGGCTGCCATCACATCATCGATGTTGTTGCAGGCTACAAGATCACCTTCCATGAAGAAGAATGGGACAAGATCCTTTTGACGGTCATGGAACATGGAAACCCTAACATCACCTGCCAGGAGATTCCACTGCTGTAGTCTGGAGCCCAACAGCTCTGCCTTACTCTTGGGTAGTTCCAAATCCCTGACAAGGTCATTCAGTTCACCTTGTGTTATGAGGTGTGCTTCAGAGGAGGAGGAGGATGGGAGAAAATGTGGGTCCTGTGACATTGATGGTTCAGGACCAGAAGTTTCATCCTCTTCCTCGTCTGGCTCAAGTGAGAATGAGTCTGGTGCATCAGGAACTGGCAGTCTTTCTCCGTGGGGTACTGGGCGTATAGCTGATGGAATGTTTAGATAATGCACAGTCCACTTTTTCTTCTTTGACACACCTTTCCCAACTGGAGGCACCATGCAGAAGTAACAATTGCTGGTATGATCTGTTGGCTCTCTCCAAATCATTGGCACTGCAAAAGGCATAGATTTCCTTTTCCTGTTCAACCACTGGCAAAGATTTGTTGCACAAGTGTTGCAGCATATGTGTGGGGCCCACCTCTTGTCCTGATCTCCAATTTTGCAGCCAAAATAAAGGTGATTGGCTTTCTTAACCATAGTGGTTATACTGCGCTTTTGTGATGCAAAAGTCACTTCACCACAAACATAGCAGAAGTTATCTGCACTGTTCATACAAGTACGAGACATCTCTGCTCACTTTGGCTAAACAGAAATGTGTCCCTTTGCAAAATCAAACACTGACAAATAAGATAGCACGACACTGTATGATTTCTAGAGCTGATAGAGGGCAATTTGTTCAGCAGAGTGATGTAAGCTTTGTTATGATTGCATCATCCATGACTTCCAGGAATAACATGATATAATTCATCTCATGTATGACACAATACCAGCTTCAGATTGCATCATTCATTGTTTTGCCTAAAAAGCAAGTACTGTCCAAACCCAGTCATAGATTTATTCATAGATCCAGTCAAAGATGTATTTTAGTCATTTCCGGTTTAAATTGAGATCCCTTCCTTTCATAACTCACTTATCCTCTGCCATTCCCAAGTCAAGGGTCGTATATACTGACCCAATAGCATATCTTGAAAACTAGAGCCAATCAACAATTTTAAGCATCATTTTCATTCAGTGACCCAGAATTAGTAAAGTTTGACTACGTTTATTTCAGAAGCATTTTGGCTGTACAGCAGTGTAATGCTTGTGCTCCTCAGTTCTCCAGGAGCACACCCTCTCACTCTCAGCTCCTTGCGTCTCTTGCTCCCAGCTCCTCACACTCGCACCACAAACTGAAGTGAGCTCCTTTTTAAAACCCAGGTGCCCTGATTAGCCTGCCTTAATTGATTCTAGAAGCTTCTTCTTAATTGGCTACAGGTGTCTTAATTAGTCTGCCTGCCTTAACTGGTTCTAGCAGGTTCCTGATTATTCTAGTGCAGCCCCTGCTCTGGTCACTCAGGGAACAGAAAACTACTCATCCAGTGACCAGTATATTTGCCCTTTACCAGACTTCTGTACCCCACTGGTTTGGGTCTGTCACACCACACAATTGTTGGTACTTGATGCATGGGTGAAGTACGTACACCACGTGTTGCGATAGTCATGTGTAGAATCTGACATTTAGCAGAAATTTTGGGGTTTGTTTTCCATTGCACGGCTAACTAACCACAATGGAAGCAAATGTGTGATTTTTCCACTAACAGTGGTATAGTCTCTCTTTTTTTTTAATCACAGGCATAAACTGAAGAATTTTAGTGAGTGTTTTAACTAAACCCCCAGAATCTTGAGAGTTTGAAAGCCATAAATTTGAATATCTGAACCTCTTGCTGCTGATGCTCTAATTTAAGGGCCTGGAAAAAAATATGTGGTCTATCAAGATCTGTGCTTCTAACCCTGAGAAATACAAATCAATCTGTATTTCATCATCATACCTAAGAGAACACCACCTTAGAATATAGTTCTGTCTCTGCATTATTATGTCATGCTAGCTGACAATTCTGCATTCTGTCCTATGGTGTGGTAAACTACACCAAACATTTTAATTATGGCCCCAGTTTAACAAAGCACTTAAGCACAAACTTAAAGTTAACCATGTGTTTAAGTATTGTGCCTTTATGAGGAGGGTCATGGAATAGATTATAAGGCCAGAAGGGATTATTAACCCACTTAGTCTGATCTCCTTTATAACACAGGCCATAGAATTTCACCCAGTTACCCCAATATTGAGTGTGTACCACAGGACTGCATGGAAATTTCAGAGTGTGTATATAGTAATGAGTATATTGTTGTTTGTCACCTAAATATGAGCAAACGTTTAGTGACAAAGTAACAGTATTTGGTTCTTCTCTAGCACGTTACATCTAAGAATTTCAAAATGCTGGACAAACATAAATTATTCCCCATGATACATCTGTGACTTTCAAGCCGTATTAGCACAAATGCAAAAAGTTATTTTTCAGCACTACTGCTCAATCATTGGTGGCAAGTGAATTTTGAATTGAATATACAAATGATAAAAGTCACAATTTGCCATTTGCTCTGTGATTGTTATTTACATAAATAATCCAGGCAAAGAAAGAAATGCTGTTTGTGTGACTTAACTAACTGCCAGGTATGATCTGCCTATCGTTAATTAATACTTAGTAAAGCATAATTTGGAATAAAGAATGAATTTGAGGAACTTGTGATGTGTGTGAGAAAAACATCATGAACAAAAAATTGTCAAATTATTTGTTACAAATTATTTACTTGGCTCTACTGATCAGACATCAACAAAGGCAGAGGGCAGATATTTTGTCTCTCTTCTATTTTGGCTAAGGAAAAATGCTGGAAAGTTAAACTGTATGCACCACTTCCAAATTCCTTGTAAACACTATTGCAGAAAATGTACCATAAGCCATTCAACAAATGTGCCCTAATTTATTGTTCTGAAATTACAGAGAATTCCTATTCCTCTGACAATAACACTATCACATTAATGTTAGCACAACTACAAAATATTTATGGAAAAACAAGAAATTTGAAACTGCCCATTGTAAACTCAGTTGCTCTAAATTTGGATCTCACTACAGTAATATGCTGAGCTCACGCCATTTCAACACTAAACTGTTTATAAGCTCTGTCATTGTTTGAGTTATACATGTGTTTTGAAGCCTGAGATATTTATTTAGCTTTATTTAGTCTAATAATGTGATTGCTACAAGTCTGAAACAAGGCAACATAAAAGGATGTAGTATTCACAATGAAAAGAAAATGTATGTCATCATTTTTGCTTTTCAGATTTGGAAAGTCAGAAATCCTACCCATTTCTACTTTTGCAAAATGAAAATTGATTCATTAAAATCTGTTCAAGAACATAGTTAAAAATATGAATTTCTCTAACAGTGGAGCATAGCTTTATTAGTCACTTTCTTGGACCAACTCTAATTAACATGTCAAAGCAAAACTACAAGTAATTTCTTGCTTGTATTTTTAATACAAGCTGTCCTGGAGTCCATACTGTACCAGTGTCCCATCAACCTGCTTGCTAGAGTTGACATATTTTGGATGAGAGAAAAAACTGAGGTCCTGACTACTTCCGGTCATTAAACATCCCAACGCGCTTTTTGCATAGTTAAGGGAGTGTTGATCCTGGTGTGCTGGCAAAATTCCAGCTTGGGTAATTACATTTCACCTCCCTAATTTCCAACTGTATTTTCAATTAGGTACATCAATCTTCTTCACTTCCAGCCTCATGCTTGTGTGTCGTATTTATAGGAGCTGTTAAACAGTTGCTGTGTTGAATCCCAGAAGTGGCTGTATTTTACTAGAAGGTGAAGTAATGTGTGTGTGTATGTGTATATATACATATACTCTGCACTTCCATAGTGTTTTTTACTGGAAGTTATCAAAGTACTTTACAAATATTAAAAAAGCCTCAACATCCCTTTGCAGCTAAGTAAAGATCCTTTACATTGGGTCCTTTACCTTCGTTTCTGGGAACTTACCTCCAAAGGAATACTGAGGCTTATTTAATGCATATAGAAGACTGAGGTTTTCTGATAGGAAAAACTATAGATGTGCAAAGTATTATTATTGTTTGTTTGTGCAATACGGAAATTGTAGGGCACATCTCTATAAAATTAGGCATTTTGGCTGACCTACAGAAGGTGTAACTAGATTATGTAGAATTGGAGCTATGTGCTCTGTACAAGTCTATGCTCATTATTACAGCCTGACCTAGCTTTGACTGTGCATAGCCAATTAAAGGAAGAGTTAAATCAAGTGAAAGAGGTTATATCTGTACATGCAGAGACTACCCAATTCACTACCATGTATTACATACATACAGAAAAGCTATATTAAAAGAACATTATTAAGATTGCAAAGGTAAGCACTCAAAAGTTAGGAAATGCCAGAATTAAGGTTGCCTGTGCAATGTTAATTTGGCCCCTTTGTGCAAATGCATCGTGATACAGTCGTTAATTACATGATCACATTCTATTTTTTTTCCAGAGGACCCGTGGCCTCAGCCAGTACAAAGGATGGACAGCACTCACTCAATGAGCACCTATTCAGTAATTTTGTTTTATTCACATTGTTCAAAGTGTGGCCCTAAGCCATATTTACTGCAGATTATTCAAGTCCTGCTTTGAAGACAGAATCATCTATTTCCTTGTAGGCTTTTCTAAGGCCAGGTACTCACCACTAGAGTATCCAAGAGCTTCATTAATGAATCTAGCCTCACAACTCTTCTGTGAGGTAGGGAAGCTTCCACTTATTTAGGGTGCCATATTCGAGATTCCTAGGACCTATTTTTTCAGAGCACTTAGCATTATATAACACTTTATACATTCAAATCACAGCTCCCATTGACTGCAGTTGCAGCTATGAGTGCTCAAACTTTTTCAGAGCTGACCCTTGGGTCTCAAGCTGACAACCCAGAAAATGAGGAACACACAATTAGTGGCCACCTATGAAAAGTTTTGGTTAAGTGGCTTGCCCAGCCTCACATAGGAACTGTGTGTCAGAGGCAGGGAAAGAAACCAGTTCCCCAGAGCAGTATGCAACTGACATAACCATAAGAGACCATCTTTTCTCTTCCTGCAGTCCCCTGCCTTATCCACTACTAGAGCTGGTTGGGAAGTGGAATTTCAGTTCTATATTTTCACCAAAAAATGTGTGCTTTGAGGAAATGTTTTTGTCCTGAATCGCAGACCTGAAATTCCACGTTTTGTTTTTGAAACACCAAAATGTTCTTGCTGTGGAAACATTTCAGTATTTCCTAAATAAAATAGGATTCCCGGGATCTCTGGCTGCTTGCCTGATGGACTACAGCAGAGCCAGGAACCTGGACACCCTGGGGTCAGTGGATCCATAGCAGCCTGTCTGGCAGGTTACCATGGAAAATTTCAGTTTTGCGGAAACTGAATTTTCCATTGGAAAATTATTCTGATGGAAAATGCCCAAGCCAGCTCTGTTCTCTACCCACCATCCAATTTCTGCAACTAACAAAACAAGGATTCCACAGATAACAGCTTCCTTTACTACACATCCCTGATTCATTCCCATAGAAGGCCCATTCTATACATTCAATGAGGCAGGGGTCCTCTGGAAAAACAAAACAGTATGTGATTAAAGACTATATTATAATGCATACACACCTGGGGTCAAATTATGATTGCACAGACAACCATAATTCTGGCATGTCCTATCTTTTGAGTGCTGGACTTTGCAACCTTAATACTGTTCTTAAAATATAGATTTTTGGTATGTATTTTCATAGATTTAAAATAAAAGCAAACTGAAAACACAGAAGTTCCATCATGTGGCATCTTCGTGGGCCATCAGCAGGGCTTGAACCTTTAGATCACCACACTGACCTCTGCTGCTTGAGCGAGTGGAGTACCTGGCAGCAATAGCAGATTACTAGTGGACAAGCACTAGAGGGGGATGAGATGCATACTTTGCCAGTGGATTTTACAGTATTTGCGGAGAGCAGAGGAATGTTGAGACTCAGGATTTGTCGACATTATAGGCTTCAGTGTAGTCTAGCATTGCATGTACATGCCACAGAGGACAGGATGGGCTTGTACACTTCGCACTGAATCGTGCCACTCCACCTTCATTGCTATTATTTAGTGTGCTGGCTAGATTAAAGGTAGCATAGGTATGTCTATCTGAGCTGCAAATTACATCTTTGATTGCAGGGTAGACATACCCACAGGAATCTTGGGTTCCATTCCAGGTTCTGGAGGGGAGCGTGTTCTAGTGGACACAGACTATTCTGCTCATTCCAACCAAATTTGACCCCCTTCTGCCCAATCCTCATCAATCTATTCCTGTACCACTTCTACCTCTTCCCCACCCTTGACTGTCCCAGTCTCTCTGCCTCAGGCTTCTTATTCCAGTTCTAGTCTCCTTGCCCAGCCAGTCTCAGTTCTCCTCCCACATGGCAGCTCCTTAGCAGATCTCTCCCATTTCCCTATCCACTGGTCCCAGTCCTGGTCTGTCCCCTACTCCACAGCTCCTCATTCAGTGTCAGTGTCCCCTTACCCCAACACCCATTTCTGTCATCAGCTCCCAGTCCCAGTCTTACCAGACTGCTTGTCCCAAGCTACTTTCTCTCCCCACCCCGGTCTCCTCTTCATTCGAATGAGATGGCTTCCTCCTCTGTGCTGCCTGGATGCCAGCAGGGGTGCCACTGAGAGACCAGGTGAGACAGGCTCCCTGCTCTCAGTTAGAGTACCTGGCCACACGCTGGCAAGAACAGCTGGGACAGCCAATACAGTGAAAGTCTCTTTTCCCTGTACCCCTGGGCTGAAACACACTCAGTCTCTCGATGTATGTGCAATCTGGTCAGCACCAGGAGCTGAGTGAGGTGCAAACTTAATCACTGAGGATGGACTCTTCCAAGATTTCAGCTGCTACAGTCTTAGAAGACTCTACTGTGCATGTGTGATTTTTCACATTTTCAAAGACTTCTATAACTTTGTCAAATTTTGGCAGAATCTTATGGACACGTCCCTGACACACAGGTCAGTCCCTGTCAAATTTCAAGCCCCTATTCCAAAGCATGGGGGTGCTAGAGCTGTACAAACAAAAAGTTGCCATACATTTTTAACATGGGCAAAATAACACATTTTCCTGTAGCTGCATTCTTGGAAATTGCTGAACTGTTTTGGCTGAAAGTTTCCGAACAAATTCAGCCTGAGGCAGACACCCAGAATGGAAAATTTCAGCCTCAATGGTTAAAGCTTGGCAGTGTTATAATGAACTGAAAACAGGCTCTTATAAATTGGAAATGTTGCGCCACCTTAATAGTAGGCAGAGCTACCGGCCCCACCTATAATAAACCAGCCAGCATAACTCAAATTCCTAGATATTTCATCGTTATTATAACTGAGTTTATTGTAACTTGTCTTATTTGTGTATATCTCACATACCAACTTTCCAGTGTTTCATAAAAATCTTGTATTTAAGCTTCTCTCCTTTAAATTTTCCCTGGTTTCCTGCACTTTCTACCTGGTTGTTCCTATATCTCAGGGGATCACATGTAGAGAAGAGAGGGTTGTTTTTATCCCCCACTCCTCTTAATTGCTACTCTTGGTAAAGATGATGTTGAGAAACAGAGTGATATCTAGTCCAGATCCCCTGTCCCAATGAAGCTGTTTTGCGCTATTAGTGATATACAATGGCTATAAATCTAGCCTGAGCATCCAGCTCAGGATTTTCATGGTGCAGCCAGCGTAACCTCTAGAGGTGTCTGCATCTAGCATTTTTCTCTTGTGATGAGTTTACTAAATAAAATCAGAAATAAAGTTGTCAGCCATTTAGACTGAAATAAAGAGTTTGTCTTCTGAAACAAGTTCATAATTACTCCGAACAAACCCCAAGCCCAGATATAAAAGAAACTATAGGCAGAGATGGAAATCATGGCTGAGCCAACAGTAGTAAAGGATGGCTGTAGCTTGACTCAGATTGGTGCTGCTCTTAAAGCATCTGAAGGAAATAATCTGTGGTGTTCTAGTAAGAGTGAAACTCCAGCATGTTAATGTTGTGTGTACAATTGTCTAGAAAAATGTATCCACAGTATGGAAGAAATGAAGCCTGAGGGACATTATGGGCCTGCTTCAGATACCTCCACTCATGCTGAGTAGCACCTTGTTTCACAAATATTCTCACTGACTTCTGAAGGAAAGTTCTTCTCAGTATGCATCCAGGTAGGAATTAGGCCCAAAATGACTACTGTACTATCATAGAACTACAACTGTGTACTATGGCTGAGCTCTCACAAGACACTGTCCCTTTTGTTCAGACACTGAATACAAACAATTGTCCTGACTCTCTCAATCTCTTGTTAAGCATCCAGAAAAATATAGCTAAAGCCCTCGAGCACTTTAAGATGTTGATTTGGCTCAGTTGTTGTTTTATGTTTCCTTGCTCTTTAAGCCATTGCTGTATTTCTTTTCTGTTAAGGACAGTTTTTGTGCTGACTTCCTGAGATGTCTCTCTCCTGCCATAACCCACTCCACCTAGCACCATGCCCATGTAACACCAACAGATCCCGGTCGCCGGCGGGCAGAATCAAACCAGGGATCTCTGGAGCTTAGTGCATGAGCCTCTACAGCAGGGGTTCTCAAACTGGGGGTCGGGACCCCTCAGGGGGTTGTGAGGTTATTATATGGGGGGGTCGCGAGCTGTCAGCTTCAGGGCCGGTGCAAGGATATTTTGCCCCCTAGGCGAAACTTCCACCTTGCGCCTCTCCCCCCCCCCACCTCTCCCCCCGGAGCATCGCTTATCATAAACTTTCAAAAATGAATACTGAATAATATGGCATTGTTCATTAGAACTAATACATATTCAGCTTGAAAATTTATTAATTTCATTATTTAGACTACATATTTAATGAAAATAAATTGATAACCTGACAGGGTGTGGGGCTGGCTGGCTTCGGGCAGGGCAGGGGATGCGGAGCTGGTTGGAGATGGGGTGCGGGGTTGGCTGGAGACAGGGTGTGTGGGGCTGGCTGGCTTCATGCAGGCAGAGGATGCAGAGCTGGTTGGAGATGGGGTGCGGGGTTGGCTGGAGACAGGTGTGGGGCTGGTGGCTTTGGGGAGGGGGGTGCTGTAGGGATTGGATGGAGGTGGGGGGCTGGCTGGAGGCAGGGCAGGGGATGCAGGGCTGGCTGGCTATGGGCATGGGGGTGTGGCAGGGGTTGGATGGAGGTGGG
This sequence comes from Trachemys scripta elegans, assembly GCF_013100865.1. Lineage (NCBI taxonomy): Eukaryota > Metazoa > Chordata > Testudines > Emydidae > Trachemys > Trachemys scripta. The sequence goes on from NC_048298.1 coordinate 114,155,137, forward strand.
GGTGTGGGGCTGGCTGAGGGCAGGGTGGCGGGTACCAGGGCCATCCCTAGATATTCTGGGGCCCTACGCCTCCGTGGGGGAGGTGGGAGCGGGGGGGGCTGGCTTCCATGGGGTTGGGGCTGGCTTGGGGGGCAGGGGAGAACCACCCCCCAGCACTCAACGGTGGCGCGGCTGGGGCCGGGTCTCTGTACTTCCTGCTGCCAGTGAGTGCAGCCCCAGCCCAGCTGCAGAGCTCAGGGGAGTGGGGCAGGGCAGGGCTGGGCTGAGCAGGGGTGGGGGCCCTGGGGAAGAGCCGGAGCAGCACAGCGCCCCCGGCGGTCAGAGGAGGAATGACATCGCTTCCCGGCCGGCTGGCCGGAGCTGATCAAAGCCGCAGCGCCCCCTTGCACAGCGGCGGGAAGAGGGTTACACATTTAGCCGGTGCCGGGTGAGCATCCCAGACATTTTGAGCACCACTTTTTGGCGCCCTCAAATCTTGGCGTCCTAGGCGGCAGCCTAGTTTGCCTAGTGGATGCACCGGCCCTGGTCAGCTTCCACCCCAAACCCCGCTTTGCCTCCAACATTTATAATGGTGTTAAATACATATAAAAAAGTGTTTTTAATTCATAAGGGGGGTCGCACTCAGAGGCTTGCTATGTGAAAGGGGTCACCAGTACAAAAGTTTGAGAATCACTGCTCTACAGCACGAGCTAAAAGCCAACTGGCTGTTAGCAGACTCATTTTATCTCTCTCTCTAAGTGGTCTCAATGCCACTAGATGGGACAGAACACCACATCTAAGAGGTGTGTGGGTTACACCCACACTGCTCTTTAATTTCTTGTAAGACAGGAAGTAAATACCGTAACAGCCAGGCAAATTTTAGGCAGGCAGAATGACCAAAATTTAAAAATCAAGAACCCTAAAATAAGGCTCCTGAATCCATGTTTAGAAACCTGTCTGTTTTGTCTGAAGTGCGGAGATCAGTTGGAGGTTTTGGATGCTCAGAACTTTTGACAATCATAAGGTGATTAAATATGTCCTTTAGGCTCCTATTTTTGAAAATCCTGACCCAAGTGACCTGGATTCCAGACTCTGCCAGGGACTTGTTGTGTGACCTTGAGCCTGTCATTTAACCTTCTTGTGCCTCGGTTCCCTCGTTTGTAAAATGGTGATAATAATACTACTGGCTGCCCACTTTTGTAAAAGCACTTACAAATCTAGATGAAAAGCAATGGTAATAATGGTAGATATTATTAATTATTATGTGGCAAACCTGGATTCTATAAAGATGTACTGTTATAAATTGGAGATCTTTGGATGAAAGACACTCTGTACAGTCAGTGCAAAATGTCACTATTATTACAGTAAACATGTCTTACTCTTTCTTTTGTGATACCATGGACATTTTCATAGCTATAGTTTTGCTGATATTCAACAGGTGTTGGAACATCATTTGGGCCTTGATATTTTTCACCGTTACTTCCTGATATCTTTTGTTTATGAACCAAAAATAAAAAATGAACCTAATGTCACTGAGAAGAATTGCATTTATCTTGTAAATTGGTGGAACTTTAGATGACCATAGAAAACATTTTGAAATATTACTTCCTTGTAGGTGGTGACAGATTTCATGGCTTAAAAATGAATACAACTTGTAAAACTCACTTTCTCATGTTGCAATCACCTCCATAATAATAAACTGATTATTCTTTTCTTTTCCATTTTAAGGTCCTTAGCCTAAATCTGAGGGATGCTAAACACCCACCTCTTTCAAAGAAGTCACTGGAAGCTGCAAGCGCTCAATACCTCTCAAAATTAGGCCTGTCCGTAGCGCACAAGGCACTATGCTATAGTTGTGGTTCTGTTGTATGTTACAATAGTGAGTATGCTGCATGGCCATAAGTGTGTTTTTAAATTAAAACAGTCTGAGCTATCTTTGACTCTTGATCCCATGCATTCTGCCTCTCTGTTTCTGTATCTGCTGGCCAAACACTAGAGCAGAATAGCAATAGGTGAAGACCTCAGGAGGAGGCTTAACTCACTGGTTCAAATTCAGAGCTGATGCAAGAAGCTGTAATTCCACTGCATTGGGCCCACCATGTGGGAGTTGGACTAGATGACCTCCTGAAGTCTCCTCCAACCCTAATCTTCTTCTGATTCTATGATCTTCTATGATTCTATATCTTTGCATTATAGCTGGGTGACCATCTGTAAAATGGGTTAATAGTGCTTCCTTATCTCAGCAGGATGTTGCCAGGATAAATACATTATCAATTGCGAGGTGCTCAGACACGATGATAATGGGGCTGTATAAGTACCAATGATAGATAGAATTTCCCAAAATTCATGGATATTCAGATCCAAGGTTTTGATCTGATCCATTATGGAAACACAGCCTGAAGCAAATTTTAGCTCTGGATCTGAACTTCCCTGATAGTCAGGAGCTCTGGGATCCAGAAATTTGGTTCAAGCTCGTCTCTACTTTTGACAAACTTGGTCTGAGTTTTGAGGTTAGAAGAAAAGATGAAGCCAGGTGAGTTGTGCGTGGTTTCAGGTTTCACTACAAATGTTTTTCACAGCTCTTGCTATGGCCTGCATACATTACTACAGTTGAGATGTGTTCCCACAGTACCTATGGAAAACACAAGATGAACAAATTGTTCTCACAGCTCTTAGGTTTCTTTCTGGGTGACACCCACATAAATGAAGATACAAGGAAAATATAGTGTAAAAAGTGTTGTCCCTTTTTATTTTGTGTATAACTGGAGATCATATTTTTTGGAGTTTTATCATTTTGGAATTCAGGTTTAAAAATAAGTAAAAATAATGCAATACCAATGGGGAGCACTTTAGGATTAAGCACAATTTTTTAAATTAGAATTTATATTTTTGTAGGGGAGAAAACTAGAAGTTTATGTATGAGCTGATAATATTCAAAGTTAATTTTTCCAAGGAGTTTAAACAACCTGACATCTTCAATGCATGTTCCATCAAGTTACTTCAGTCAGGATGAACAGAGGGCCAACACTTAAATCTTCAAAATAGGGCTTCCTCTTTGAGTAGTATCCCTATGGGTGTTCCACTTCAGGTGTGCATTCGCTTTTTGAGCCCTTGATCATAAATTTTCCATTAGCATTGTCTGTCCAGCCTGTGCATGCATCCTATACATCCTTGTACCACACTGAGGCTATATAGGGCTGAAAGAGTGAACCGTGCTCAGTTTTTTCTCAACAACCTCAGCCTGAAACAGAGCCCACCTTGAGCATATTTCAGCTAACTCTTGGTTTGTAGTTTAATATTAGTTAGTGTTAGATAGATAGTTAGTAGATAAGTAGTGAGATGATTGACTTTGTTCATCTCCCTCCCACCACTTTAAGTGTGTCCGCTGCCTGGGAGAGTAACACATCTCGTAAAAGTGCAACTTCTGCCTGGGACTTAAATTCAGGGCAAAGAAGAACCAGGAGATCAAATTGAGACTGCTGCTGATGGAGCGATCCTTTTGACCCACTTCAGAGTCAGGCCAGGAGACCTCCACCCCGGACATCAGTCTCTAGGCAGATCTAGTGCCCCTTTGAACATGATGCAGATCTCCCTTAAGAAGGGGAAGATTCTTGAGGCATCTGTGAAGGCTCCTAACAAAAGGAGTGCTGACTTCCATGATAAAGAGAATGCTCCCAAAAGACATTGGTCCATGGTATCAAAAGCCTTGACCTCTCATCTAGGTACAGTAGAGGTGAAAGACTCCTCCTCTGGCACTGGTGGGGCTGGGAAGTCCCAGAGCTTCAAGAAGAAACATGGTTCCAACAGAGCCCCAGTATCCTCTACAAGGAGGGCAAGGACAAGCACTCCTCCAGACAAGTACCATCGAACATGGCTCCACCATCGGTACTTCCCCAGTCAGGACTCTCATTACCATGCAAATAGAAGTGTCAGAAACCACTGGTGCCAACTATAGTATGCTTTAAATTTACGGTGCCATTTGCTTCAGTTGCCCAGCATACTACCCCATTGGTATTGATCCTCCACTCAGTCCCACAAGAATTCAGATACTCAAAGGACATGTCAGTGGGGGATGTGATACTAGTCAGCTCTGTGTTCTTGGGGAACTAGGGTGCAGTATCCAACTTGACTCATGAAAGATACCCACTCCCCGCCCACCTCTGCTTAAACCAAAACCCATCAGAGGAAGAAAAAACTTGCAGAGAGCAGTGAAGGGTGTTGGGAGACACACCGAGACCCCTCCTGACTTGGGTGACAAGATTAAGACATCTCCATTCGCATACAGAATGAAGAACAGAGACAACTCCTCTAGCCTCATCTGCATGAAAGATGGGACAGGGAGACATCTCAATTGCATACAGAATGGAGAACAGAGAACCGCACTGAACTCTGGGACCAGAAAAAGCAGGGAAGCACTGCATCATGGGAATCTCTGCTCCAGATGCTAATGAACCTATGCCTGCACACACCCAGCTCAGCAGTTATCAGACCAATTCTAGTAATGAATCCTTGATACTGAAACAGCCTAGTTGCATTGTGAGCTCCCTGGAAGAAAACGCCACCCATAGCCAAGAGTGATCAGCTCCTATTGTCTAGCCTAAAGAAAATCCTTGAGTCATCAGTTTACCTATAAACAAATCTAGTGTTCTCCCTTGAACCATTGTATTTTCTCTACAAAAATCCCTACTCACCCTCCAGTGAGTGTTCTGATGCTTAGATCCAAACTATGCATCAGTTCCACTGGGACTCCATCTTCTTCTGACTGATCGCGCTGGGGGCTCTGCCTGTCTCCAGCACTCAGGACCCTGAGCTACCACCATCAGCTGGGAACCCCGACCAGTTCAAGCCTCATGGAGTGGGTGAGATCCCCCTGTCTGTTTTCCTTTCTTCCTTAGGTATTAACCTTTAATAATGTATGTTATGTTGGTTTAGCCCTCCTTGTGCAGTTATCACTATTGTTCAATAAATAACTTTTTATGGTTAAGCTGGTTGCTTCTGTCTCTCTTGCTGAACTTTACTCTTTTGTGTTTTTAGCTTCCCCCATTCACTCTACAGCAACGCTTCTTTTACCTAAGCTAAAGATCCCCGCAGCACCCAAAATATTACGGGGTTTGCTCATCAAGTAGGTTACTGCCAGTACAATTGTGGTGTGAGAGTGGGGATAGGGATGTGCTGAATCTGGGACGCACAAGGGCAACAGCTTAAAAGTGCTGCTTGACCCAGTCCATGGAGCCCAGGGGCATATAAGGAGAGGCAGCTTGAAAGTGCTGCTTCATCGAGCCCAGCGAGTCCAGAGACATATAAGGGGTCAGCTTGACAGTGCTGATTGACCCGGTCTGCTCAGACTTGCTCTGTTAATGTATGTGTGGGTGTGGGTGTTTTCATCCGGTTCTGGGGCTGGAGTAACCCAGCCCTAGGGAACCTAGGTCCTGCAGGATAGCTCCATTGGTAGGAGACCTGCAGAAGGGAGAAGTAGAGCTCCATATGAAAACACAAGTGACACAAGCAGTACATTGATAGAATTACAGAATCCCCTCCCCAGAAGAGTAACCCGAATAAATGAGCATACCCCAAAGTAACGGGCAAATCTGGTAATAGATGAATCAGAATCTTCACTGCTCATGCTTACCGAATGTCTCTCGGTACTGAGATCCTGGTTGGTGGGTGATCATCACTCTCTCGTATGACCAGACTCTCCTCCCTTTTCTGCTGGTGCTCCCCGCCTATTGGAGGATTCCAAGGAGAAGGAGGAAGATTTCCCTTCTGTCTCATCCATCTCTGCCCAGCCTGGACCCAGTTCTAACCCGTAGGCCTGACCACCCATGTCTCGCTCCACCACCATCCATGGCCGATGATTTCTGGCAATTTCAAGACTGTGTAAAGTAGGTAGCGGACACTTCAAATACCACTGAAAGATTACAGGGTCACACTAAGATCTCTGGATATATATATAGTCCTATGAATTAAAGAAGATTTAGTAGATCACGAACTATCCAGTGATCTCATCAGTTCTCTGGGTTTCCAGATCCACTGAACCTCCTAGGAAGAAACATAAGTTCCAGAAAAAGAGGGCTCCTCATCCTCCTCCTGCAAGTAACCAGTAATCATCAAAACAACAGTTTTGACAGTTGATTGAGGGTTCGAATCCTGCACAGCCTCTAGTTCAGAAGCTGCAGACCTTTGCCTACCCTCTCCCCTTTTGGAGATCACCTTCCCATTTCCAACATGCTTGGAGGTGAATCACTACAGACAAGTGGTGTTAGTCATAACATCAGGCTACACCATCCACTTTATATCCTTCCCTCCTTCCAATCTCCCCTTCCTATCCCTTTTCAGGGACCCTCTCAGGAGCTTTTACAGAGACAAGAAATAAACTTTCTTCTTCCGATTAGCGGCAATAGCTTTGTGAGGAGCTGGTCCCACCTTCTCACAAAGGAACAGGGTACTAGTTAAGGTATTTCCTTGTGCCAAAGAAGGATGAAGGGTGGAGACCAATTTTGGATCTAAGACTACTAAGCAACTTCATAAAGTCTCAAAAGTTCAGGATGGTGACTCTGGCAGGTATAATCCCTTTATTAGATGCAGGACATTGATTTTTTTGGTTCTTGATCTATAAGACACCTCTTTCCATATAGGGATACACCCATCTCTCAGAAAATACCTATGCTTTGCTATAGGCCAGGAACATTTTCAATACCAAGTACTTCCCTTTCACCTTTCTTGGCCCCAGTGGTTTTCTCAGAGGTCCTAGCAGTAGTGGCCACTTACCTTTGCTGGGAGGCAATTTTAGTCTTCCCTTATCTCTATGACTGGCTGCTCAAGGGTCGATCTTACGAAGCAGAACTGTCATCCAGTCAGATGGCCCTTTCTCTTTTCCCAGAACTGGGTCTTCAGCTCAATCTAAGAAAATCCACATTGATCTCTTTACAGAGAATACAGTTCATAGGGGTGTATTTGCATTCGTTGGTAGCTAGGGCATATCTTCCGATGGACAGATTCTTAATGTTATCAGATCTAATCAGGATCATTTAAGTGAGTCCTCAAACCTCAGTAAGAAACTGTACAGCTCCTGGGTCATATGGCAGCTTGCACCTTTGTGATCAGTCATGCAAGACTACCTCCATTGCTTCCAGGGCTGGCTCAGAAGGATCTATTCACCAATCAGACACAGCTGGACAAGCATAAAGAATGCCCTAGATTGGTGGAGTGATCAACTCACATTGGTGCCAGCACTCCTTTCATTCAGTCACCTCCAACAATAACTGTAATAATGGATACATCTCTGTTGGGATGGGGACCTCACCTCAGTTCTCTCACAGCTAAGGGCAGATGGTTGCCTCAGGAAACCAGTTTCCACATCAGTCTGTTGGAACTCAAGGCAGTCAGGAGTGCTTGTCTTCATTTTCTACTCTTATCAGGGTAAATCCATCATGATCATGATAACAACATGGCCTTCACGTTCTATGTCAACAAACAGGAGGGAGCAAGATCCCCTTCCCTGTGCACTGAAGCAATAAAGCTGTGGAACTGGTGTATAACCCATCAGATCTAAATTTCAGCCATTTACCTCCCTAGGGTTCCGAAAACCAAAGATGATACCCTCAGCAGGCATTTCTCACAGGATTCTCAAATTCCCCATAGTATATCTGAAAATTGGGAGACTTCCAGAGATGGATCTCTTTGCTACCTCCAGGAACAAGAAGTATCATCTGTTTTGCTCAAGAGGAGGTCTACGCCATGACTCTCTGGAAGACTTTCTCCGATCTTGGATGCATTTCCTCCAACACCACTAATACTGGTGATGAACAAGATCAGACAGGACAAGGCCAGGGTTATCCACTCTGGCTGAGACAAACTTAGTATCTTTACCTGCTTCACCTGTTCATCCACCCGACAATCAAACTGCCAATCATTCCTCATCTCCTCTTCCAAGATGCAGGTTATTTACTTTACCTCAACCTAGGGATCCTTTGCCTCAGCATGGTTCCTTGATGCATCGCAATTTAGAATCTATCTGCTCTGCAGAAGTACAAGTGTTACTGAATAGTAGAAAGGAGTCAATCCAAATTACTTATCTGCAGAAGTGGAAGCGGTTCAACCGTTGGTGTCAACACCATTAATTTGTGTCTGAATCCTCGTCACTCTCAGCTATGCTGGATTTCCTGTAGAATCTAACTGAGATAACCCTTACTTCTTTAAAGCTCACTTGGCTGCAATATTAGCCTTTCATCCTCCAGTAGAAGGATTTTCTATATTTTGTTCATCCTCTCTCTTCAATATTTATTGAAGGCTTGGGAAACCTCTACCTCCAAGGTAGGACCCCACTCTGAGTTGGAATCTGAACCTTGTACTTAGATGTCTTCCAAGACTTCCATTTGAACCAATGACAACCTTTTCTTTACTTCACTTTTACGTGAAGATAGCATTCTTAGTAGCTATCCCATCAACATGTACAGTCTGAAAAACTGGGTCCTTGATGGCAGACCTCCCTTTTATGGTGTTCTTGAAGGTCAAAGTCTCTTTATACCCTCACTCTAAATTCTTACCTAAAGTACTATTGGATTTTCATCTTAACCAGTCCATTCATCTACTGGTGGTGTTCCCTCCCTTCCCCCCAAACCATATAAGTCTCAACAGAAGACTTATTTTCACACCTGAGGTGTTAAACAGGCATTGGCCTTCTATCTAGATAGGACCGAAAAATTTCAGAAATCACCTAGACTGTCCATTTCCATCACAGAGAGATCGATGGATTCCATGATCTCTGCCCAGAGACTGCTAAAGTGCATCTCTGGTGTATTGTTGCTTGTTTTAGTGCAGCTGGTTCTCATCACCCACCTAAAAGGAGCTAGAACATTCTATCAGATCACAAGCAATGTCTACAGCATTACTCAAAAATGTTCCAGTATCTGAAATATATAGGACCACTACATGAGCTTCAAGGTATACATTTTCTAAACACTATGCCTTGATATATGCCTCGATTTCAGATGTTGCATTTGGTAATGTGGTCCTATCTTCAGTTCTGGACTCGGTTCTGCAGTTCCCTCCTTCCTGTGGGGATACTACTGGGTAGTCACCTGAAGTGGAGCACCCATACGGACACACATCTTGAAGAACCACAGTTACTGCACAGGGTGAGTAACCTCTTCTTGTGTTGGACATAAATGGGCATGAGCCTAGAGCTGGCACCTCAGGATTTACTCTAATTTTTAAGCAACAAAATTTATGGTTTAACACAGAACCAGGATTTGGCATAAGATGGCAGAAGTCTTGTCAGAACGCTGATCTCAAGAGATGTTTTTGCCATTTGGGGCTGCTAGTTTGTTAGATGTTGGTGCCTTTGAAACTGAATTATAGCCCTATTTTTGCCTCAAGCCCAAGTCCCATTTTAAATGTAATCTGGATTCTGATCCAAACACCACCTTGGCTCATCTGTCATTTTTAGCAGAGACCATTCTGGCTTCCCTATTTAACAAATACTTTTTTCTTGCCCTGAACCATTTCTTCCTTTAACTGTGGAGAGAAAAATGGCAAATACTTTGAAAAATTGAGATAAGGCAGGAAGAGTGATGGCTCCACTTTTACATCTCAAATTGCTTCTGCCTTCACACTCCATATGAAAACTCCTCTCTGACAAAGACAGAATTCTGCCCTTTTGGGGCAGAATGTTTAGCCATACCTGCAATTTCCTTTATGGAATAAGTTCAAACAGCACTACCAGTAAGTGTCCTGTTACCCTACACATAACTAAATAGTGAGCCTTCCTCTAACTGAGCCTGTAAGAGCTGTGATTACCTCATCTTAGCTGGAGACAGATATTTTCACATTACATGTTGTTAAAATGCAAACAGACATATTTCATATTTTATTTATTTTGAAACCTTTTAGTGCTGTAATGACTTCACACACAGCGAATGAACATAGGTGTAGTTCTAAGTGTATCCGGAGTTGAACAGGTTCGGCTCAACTAGTACATTCTTCAGTTTTCATTCTGCTCACTTTAGAAAACTCATTTCACTGCTTTCAGTGCTCAACAATAGACAATGCATCTTGCAAAATCACTTGCTCAGAATGGTGGATGAACTGCACTTGATGTACCCTGCTGCTCATTGATCTGAACTTGTTCAGTTGAATCACAAGGCTGCAGATTGCATGATACTGTTGCAGCAGCCTGTCTATGTGGTTGTGGGAAGGAGCAAGGGAGTTCATTCTTTTTGCAGCATCATGATAATACAACAAAATTATTATTTCTTGCTTGATAAATACAAAAAGGTTAGGGTGACCAGATGTCCTGATTTTATAGGGACAGTCCCAATATTTGGGGCTTTGTCTTATATAGATGCTTATTACCCCTCACCCCTGCCCCGATTTTTCATACTAGCTATCTGGTCACCCTAAAAAACGGAGGCATCTCCAATTCTGATTTCCCCACCGCATCTGCCATATGATTGGTTTCCCAGGTTAAAATTTGCTACAGCAGACTCAGCACCACAGCCAGTAGCTATTTAGCTCATTAGTGAATATATATGTACAAAATAACAGCAAAATCCCTTAATGTGCAATAACATTTTGAGCTATTAGAGCGGTGATTGTTGACTCTTTCATGGATGATTAACATTTACTGTCACTTTGCAGACATACTTACCAAATGGTGTGAGTGCCAGCACAAGCCCTTGATTGTAATACAGAGCCTGCTGCAATGCTAGATCTTCACACTGAGAGCCAGATTAGTTCTCTATCACACTTTTCCCACGTACCAGGAAATGGTACCATCAGTGCTTTTAGGAGCTGTGAATTGTCTTTTGCCAAATGGCTGTTAGTTTGGTTTACCTTTTGAGATAAATCCACTCTTAATCTGCATGTGGTAAATGCTAGCAATTTAATATCAAATCTGTAATATATTGTGATATTGAAATATTATTTCAAACTAAGGTGGTGGTTCAATTAAGAGGCAAAATCTCCCCTCAGTTAAACCTGATCAATGCCTTGGAATCAGTGAGATTGCCTGGATGTGACTGAAGGAAGAATTGGATGTTCTATTCTTACACAAGAGGATTGTTGTGAATTTCAGGTCCTTCAGAATATTCATGCTATCATCTGACAAGTAAATAAAGGGCGGGGAGGGGGTCATGATTGAGTCTTAATGAAAAAATGATGGACCAGATCCTGGAGTACTCACAGAATGCATAGAGTGGAAGACTGGGGAAGGGTTATAAAGTCACTCACTTGCAATGCCCCATCCCAGTTCTCTCATGCATGCTGTCCACCATGTAGCTTGAAGGCTCATCTAAGATACCTGTTGTGTTCTTTACCCAGCGAATGTGCTATGCACCACATACAGGGAAGCCCTAGCTACAGGTACACACTGCTGCTCTCGCCGGGTTCTGGCAGCTTCTGAAACATAGAAGACAGTGAAGGCCACAACTATTTAAAGGGATACTACCCAATTCCTATATGCTACAATACCTTGGACTGTAACTGCCAAAAGGCTAGCCCAGGATTCAGAAGAGCAATTCCATCCAGATCATAGCTCTTTTTTTGGTAACTGAATTCTCCTTCCTCACTGTGCTGACAGCAAAGGGGGTTTGTAGCATATGTGATCATATGCCATGCCAGGATCACACTTGTACTGAGGTGAATCTGCCTGGAAGTTTAGTAGATATTTGTGCCCACAGTCCGTTAGCATTGTAGTGCAAAATGGGCACAATACACCCAGGAATCAGGCCTTGTGCATTAGAAACTGAGACCACCTTTTAAGGCCTGATCCAACATTCACAATCAGATAGCTCTTCCACTGACATCATTGGGCTTTGGATCAGCCCTGTAGTGATGATTCAACCAATTTCAGAATATCACTAATCCAGTGTTAGTTAATTAAAATAAACTTGATGCTATGACTGAGTAGGAGTTTCTTCATGGTTGTATTAGAGAAAAGAGCAAGTTGTAATATTTAATTATAATCCTATCATGTCAATTATTTATGTGCTAGATCCTACAACCTTTGCTCCTGATGGTGCTGTTGACTACAATGACTGCATATCTTTTAAATTCTGCAACCTGTGTTTTATATTTTAACACCAGTGAGCATTGGTGGTCATTGCCACATCACATCTCTTGCTGATTACTAATTGTGTACTTTGACATATTGTAGGTGTGATTAATTCATAACTGAGACTTCATCTTCATTATATACTATAAATAGATTTCATGTGGTTCCTGATTAGTTGCCTTGTCAGAGAAGCCATGGCTTTGAAACAAGTAGACCTCCTGAGTTTGTTTCAGACTCTGAGATATATTTAAAAGAAATCCTTGTAACAATAAACAGGGCACATGAGTTACTTGTTTTTGTATATGACAGGTTTCAGGGTAGCAGCCGTGTTAGTCTGTATCCTCAAAAAGAACAGGAGTACTTGTGGCACCTTAGAGACTAACAAATTTATTAGAGCATAAGCTTTCGTGGGCTACAACCCACTTCTTTGGATGCATATAGATTGAAACATATATTGAGGAGATATATCTACACACATACAGAGAGCATGAACAGGTGGGAGTTGTCTTAATTGGCCTCTCAGAGTTGGTAAGAAAACGCCCACCTGTTCATGCTCTCTGTATGTGTGTGTGTGTATATATCTCCTCAATATATATTTTATATATCTCCTCAATATATATTTCACTCTATATGCATCCGAAGAAGTGGGTTGTAGCCCACGAAAGCTTATGCTCTAATAAATTTGTTAGTCTCTAAGGTGCCACAAGTACTCTTGTTTGGTTTTGTATATGGTGCTTTAGAATGATTGTGCTTGGAGGCTCACCCTTTGCCAGTTGGTTCCCTGGAAAACCTGCTATAACACACTTCATTTAAACAAATATGGTTTGATAAGATTCCATAACTTAAAATTTAGGCAAAAGTAGACTAGTCACTCATCCTGTTCATCATTCAATTTCAGTAGCAGGATCTACAAACTACTGAAATATTGGATTGCACAGGAGTGTACTCTGGCTGCAAAATGATCTTCCTGACCCCCTCTAAAGTCCAAAGTATGGTAGCACCGAGTGCAGCACAGTACAAAAGAGTGAACTGAGAGTATGACAAATTCAGTTTCCAAGGAATGGTTACAAGATCTGCTCTTATTTGCTTTGAAATGAGAAATGCTTCGAGGTGATCTTATATAAGTTTTTTCTTAATTCTCATTCCTGTGCCCTTTTGTGCACATTTTTTCCACTGAAGTCAATGGGAGTTCTGCCTTAGGTAGGGACTGCAGGATCAGGATCAGGGAATGGATAAAAGAGAGATTCCTAGAGGACTAAATTCATCTTTGGTGTTACTCCATTGCCTTTAATGCATACCGATAATTGGGGATCATAATCTAGAAAGTAGGAGGTATGAGACAAATAGGACAGAGCTACTTCCCAAAAGGTAATTAATACACAATACATTACTAGGAATGTTGATAGAAGCCAAGAATATAAATGAGTTCTCAAGAATTATCTATATTTGTTTCCCGAGAAGGGGAGAGGATTGAAGACTTATATGATAAAAAAGGCAGGTGGGCATAACATTGGGGGAAATATATAACTTAAATCAAGTTAATTCTGCTGGCCATTTCCTGTTCATAACATTTCTTAGGTTGTTTCTTACTACCGCTGTTGCAACTACTTTTAGTTCCAGTACAGAATAAATCAAGGCTCAAATGGCTGGACTCTCCCATGACAATTTCTGTTTCTCTAATGCAGAAATTTTAATTTACTGACTTATCTTAATTAGCAATTCATGGAGAGGAAGCATTGTGAGCCCCTTCCTACTCTCTGCTAGAAACTTCCTTAAAAGGAAAGCATTTTCAGGCTCACCTAAGGAAGTGGCTGATGGTGATGGATTCCAAAGGGAGTGAGTGCTTACTCTGTGCACAACATGCAAGCTAAGTTTGAAAGACTAATTAAAAATTAGTTTTGTACTTGAATTATTGTAGGAGGGGCTGTTATTTAAGTTGATTTTATTTAAGTTGCCTGACACTTCCCAATTATAAGAACCTGTTTTCAGTTATTTATAACTTTGCCAAACTTTAACCATTTTCCATGCCAGCTGTCTGCTTCAGGCTGAATTTTACTGGAAGTTTTTGACTATTTCCAAGATCAAGGCTAGAAGAAAAAATGTAGTTTTTGCCCATGTTAAAAAATTCTGGCAACGTTTTCTTTGAATAGCTCTAATGCCCCCATACTTGGGAGCAGGGACTTGAAATTTGATACAGGGTGACCTTTATGACAGGGATGTGCCTTTTGCCATTCCCTTTAAAATTGGCTAAAATTTGACCAAGTTATAAGCTTTGTAAAAAGAGCAGTTTGCATATGCGAAGCAGAGACTTCAGCAGCTAAATTCCCTTTAGATTCCATCCACACTAGGCACGCACCAACCAAAGGCAGAGCAGGACTTTCTCTACAATTGCTACTCTAGGTTGCTCCAGGCTGTGCCAGGTCTGGACACATGAGCCTCTCTTGTTCTCTCAGTGACCCCTCTCTTGGGCTCAGGCACAATAGAGGAGGATGCTGCCTGATTTGAAAGCAGAGGCAACAAGAGCCCAACCTGCCCAGGAGAGAAGTATATTGGGATGGGAAGACTGATGAGTGGGGGGGGGGAAGAGAAATAAGACTAAGAAATTGGGAAACTTGGACTGGCTAGGCAAGGAAACCAGTACTTGGAGCTGGGAAAGGAAATGGGGACTGGGGATGAGTAGGTGGTGGGGAGACTGGAACAAGCAGCTAGACAGTAAGGGGACAACACAGATTGAAAGAAGAGCCTAGGGAGGGAGATTGGGAATGGGAACCAGTGGAGATGGGGAATGAAGGTTGGGTGTGTGACCAGGGTGAATGAGGTAGTCGCATTAGATGAAGAGACGTGAGGGAGTGAGAGTAGTACTTGCTTAGTAAAGAAACTGGCATGGAGGAGAAGCCTGAAGAGTAGACACTGGGACTAGTTAGGTGAGGAGAATGGGGTTAGAACAATGAGTTCTGGGAAGTGAAGAGACTGGACTAAGACAAGGACAGGTTGTAGGGGCATGGCAGAAGGGGTTATGGTCGGGGTCAATGTTCAGAAGAGTCCCACTACAACACAGTCACCTGCAGAGTCTGGAATAGAACCCAGAATTCCCAAGACTCACCATTCTTCTGCTGTCAGTAAAATTCTGCACTGCAACCTCTCCTGTTCCTCTCTAGAGTTGATCCACATAAGAGGATAACAGCCTACTAATAAGTGGTAGAGGTCTGTATGGCTAATCTAAGGGTTCCAACCTTCCTGCCACATAACGTAATTTGTTTTTTTCAGTTTGCTTTTTTAAAAACCTAAGAATGTGTACTCACAAATCTATGTTAAAAGAACATTATTAAGCAAGCAAAGTCAAGCGCTCAAAGTCAGGGTATGCCAGGATTAAGGTTGCCTGTGCAACCTTAATTCAGTCACCTTCTGTGTATGCATTATATAATCTCAAAATACCTGATCCTATACTATTTTTTCCACATGATCCCTGCTTCATTCAGTGCACGGGGTGGACAGTGCTCACTGAATGAACAGCTATTCAATATTTTATTGTTACCTTATTGTTAAGTGTGTGGCCTTATTTACTGCACTATTCAAATCCTGATCTGCAGACAGAACTATGAATTTCCTCATAGATTTTTTTAATGGTGCTCATCACTAGAGTATCCAAGTGTTTCACAAATATTCATGAATTTATTTTCACAACACCCTCTCCCTCTCTTTCTCTTTGCGCCCCAATCCTAAACCTTCCTAATGAAAGTTTCATGGAAACTGAAACCTCTCCACAAAACGTTTCAGCTTCAACAAATACCATAATTGCTGAAATTTCATTTTGGCAAAAGTGTTCTGAGCAGCTCCTGGCATGACCAACAACACACTATACCACCATAGGATGAGGGTAAATTTGTCCAAGGAAACCAGGAAAAACCTTCAATGAAACCTGAGAGTAAGATTTACTTTCTTGGGTTGCACTGGTCCTGGTTGTAGGCCCTTGGTGCTACACTGAGAAGAGAACAGATAAGCATTGAGTGGAAGTATAGTAATGAAAGACACCTGTGATCAAAGATGCTCAGAGAGAGGTCAGTAACCATCCCAAAAGTTGGTCTTTCTGGCCCAGACTTGGCTAGCTGTGCTTTGACCATGTGGTTTCAGTTGACAGGATTCTTGGGGATCCCCAAACAAATTTTCAAGGTGCCTTCTCTTGGAGTTAATTCTGTCCACTGTCCAGTGCAGCTACCTCTGCACAGGTGCTAATTGGCTTCCCCTGTGCCCGCAGATGTAAATGTGGCCTCATTTATGTACTACTTGAAGAATAAATGATTGAATTGACTGTTGGGAGTTGAACTCATGTTTCCAGGAGGCAAGGCTTCACATCGGTAGGTTGGGCCAAAATCCATCCCCTCTAGCTAAATAAAGACAATAATAGAAAGTTCCTACTCCTTAGATAGTATAATTGCAGTTACAACACTTTAACATGAATATAGGTACTGTAAGGGTTTACGCATACATCTCTTCACTATTGGCATACCCTGCTGCTGTTGGTCCAACATTGGGAGGAGCAACATTCAGAGGAAATATGTTATTTATCATGAAAACAAGGAGTTATAACCTTTCAGTTTGGGGAGCCATCATTTTCTTCCTCTTAGTCTGCATTTTATGTGAACATGGTGCCAGTTCCTTGTCAAGGGGTGCTTCTGAAAGCTCTGGATCACATGACAAAGGCAAACACTACATGAAAAGGTGTGGGCATTAAAATGACAAACAAACAGCCAGTGAGACATTTGGAAAACAAAATAGCATTATGATATAAATCTAAAGGATTTACACAACAGGTGCTCTTCTCATGACATGGTATTCACACAGCATCTCTCCATGCTCATTGCAGGCTCAGGTTTTATATGAGAGCTCTTCCTGCTCATCTTTCCTCACAGGCTTTCCCATCCCACTCTGAAGTATTTGTTTTTTAACCGCAATCTCACGTGGCTTGGCTACGTGCCATTTAGGGCTACATTATTGTAATGGGCCCAGTCACGTTCTCACACAGCGAGATTACTCGGCAGCTTGGGCAGTGAGGAAAGAAACCTGATGTGCATCTGCTGTCAACCCCTTTTTAGAGTCCATACAGTACATATTCATAACAGTGTACTTGACAAAGAGAAATCCCTGATTGCCCTATGGGTGGGC
Source organism: Trachemys scripta elegans (assembly GCF_013100865.1). Classification (NCBI taxonomy): domain Eukaryota; kingdom Metazoa; phylum Chordata; order Testudines; family Emydidae; genus Trachemys; species Trachemys scripta. The sequence continues at coordinate 114,172,331 of NC_048298.1, forward strand.
TTTAGATGATTCTTTACATATAAGACAGACATAATTAAAGAGCAGGGACCTCCATTTGTGTGTCCTTCAAGAACTTGAATATAGCTTCACAACTGGATTTTATTTTATTTAAATTTAATTTATTTATTTTATGTACAAAGCTATAAAATGGTATAAAATAACACAACCTAGAAAAACACAAAGTCAAGCTAAAAAATATCCCAGAAACCTCCGAAAGACCAAATCCTAAGCTTCTTACTCAATTTTGGCTCAGTTGTTGTTAGGGCAAACTATTGAAGCCAATGAGGCCCTCAGGTTGTGGGCTTTATAGCCTGATTCGTCTCCTCTTCAAGACTCTCATTGAGTTGATTTGGACTCGTAGGACTATTGTTCCATCCTTACATGGAATAGTATCTTACGCTGTAAGTAGCCCTATTAATGTATTCAGTTTTGCCTGCCAAAAGACAGAAGGGTCCAGCCTTTTATATGCAACTCAGAATCCTGGTGTAAAAGTACCTCTTAGAACACTCCTCCGCCATTTTTTTAAAGGTTTGTTTTAATAGCACAGAGGTTTACACAAAATAATGGAAAGTATGAGTATCAGTCTCAATACGCAAAAGATATTTGTAGCTGGTGTTGGTTCTCAAGCAAAAGGCGACAAGTTAGGTATCACATTATCTGCCCTGTCTTTTTATTTTACCAAGAATAATTCACATAATCTTTACACACTAATATATCCAGAAGAAGGGACCGTGTGGCCCCAAAGCTTGTGTATTCTAAATTATTCTTGTTCCAATAAAAAGTATCACATTTTCTACCTTGTCTATTTAAACATATGTTCAAAGTGATGAATTAATCTTTATTTTTAGTTCATTTTTAAAGTGTTATTAACTCATGTCTCATTTAACTTATGCAAATATTTTCTGAGTTATAAACATGTATGCTTTATATGCCAAATTGAAGTCTGAGCCCTTTTCTTTGCTAGCTGGCCTGGACTACCCTGTGCTAAGCCTGGATGCCTGGGCTTAATGCAGGAGGGACAGGATTTAGCCAAAATGTGCATGCTTAATTTTCCTGGTGCTTACCCCAGTGACAGACAGAATTAAATGGGAGCACATATAGAATTCCCTTCTTTTTTTAACGGGTTGTTCTTCATTTAAGGGCAAGTTTTCAAAAGAGTTGCCATAAAAATTCCAGCGGTAAAATTTGCACCCATGTTTGAATTGTGGTAAAAATATGATGATGATTATTGATAATAGCATCCAAAAATGGCTAAGTGCAGTATAAGCATATTGGAAGCTTCTGCTCAAAAATGTTTGCAATCTAAAAAGAGTGCAAATGGCTGAAGAATGTGAGGAAATGCATATTGTAAGTAAAGTGACCAGGGTGATGATTGGCCCCCCTATCTTGTTACTTCTGTGTTGCGTGTATATAAAAATTACAAACTATTTCTGTTATATGACAGAAAAACTTAGTCTGGGTTTTTTTGGAGGATGGGAATGGGGGAGAAAAAAGGGCATTGGTGTAAGGGTGGGGCATTTGTAAAGAAAGGGGAATCTGTAGGAAAGGTAGAAATGGGAGACAAAGAGAAACATAATGTGCAGGGCAAGTTGGCAACTGAAGTGTTGCTGTGGTAGGAAAGAGGTGGCATGCATGAGAAGAACAACCAATGGCAGTACAGAAAATTCGGGGCGGGGAGGGGGGAGAATTCAAAGCTCTTGTTTCTGAGCTGAGTGGATATTTCTGTCAGGAGTTGTAAAGGTTCCTCACAATTGCTGCTGATATTCCATGTGATTTAGAGAAGGCTGTTGTGAACATGTTTCAGGTAGATCCCTCAGAGTCCAGTGGAGAGTGGAAAGGGCTAGAAGGTCCTAATTTACACTATCTAGCCTTAACTGCAGTTGGCACTGGCTGTTGAGAGAGCCTGGCAAATCAGGTCATTAGAAGTACATTTACTTAGTTTTGCTCTCACAGTTCATTTTCTGAATGCAAATTTTACTGCGGCAAATTGAACCTATAGAAACGGAGCCCGAGCTAAAAAATGTAGACAGCTGTGTGTTGAAATTAGAACTGAAGATCAATGTTCACCACTGGGGTTAAGACTGATGAACAGACGTAAGCAAAAAGGCTGATCTGATCTTGTTTGTATTATTCCTGCAAGCAAGCTCACCTTGGTCTATGATGCTGACTGTATAGGAACCGTTTTGTTGAGATATCTGCAGTAAAGGGCATGCATACATTTTTTTCAGATGGAGAAACTGAAGCGCAGAATGGTTAAAGAGATTTGCCTATGGTCACGCGGCGAGTCAGTGGCCAAGCCAAGAACAGCATCCAGAATTCCCGTGTCCATTCCTCTGCTCTAAGCACTAGATACATTGCCTCCTGAGACTCCATTTGAAAATTGCAGCATTAGGTACAATGTTTATTACTGTTTACTGTGTATGGGTTTGGTTTGGTTTTACATAGTTTATTAGAGTCAGAGCATTTTGTAACTAACGTATCAAAGAGGACGCTAATAAGAAAAAAAACTAACTAGCCATAGTGAACAACAGTGCAATTATTGCCTTACCATCAGGAAAGCTGTTCTACTCTAGACTAGGCCCTGTACTTATTGTGGACTAATTAAATACATGTCTCTAAATTACTAGTAGTCCATGAGGGCAAAAAGATACGGGCAGAGTTGAAGTTTGTGGTGTGACTTGGATTGAATATTTCCATAACTTCCTTTTCAAAGGAACTTTAACTTTGGATTCCTCATGTTTCCAAACTGTAGCTTCATTTTAAACTGTAATCGTTTAAAGAGACAAGGGGGTCTTTTATTAGACCAGCTTCTGTTAGTGAAAGAAACAAGCTTTTGAGCTACACAGAGGTCTTCTTCAGGTCTGGGAAAGTGAGTCACAGCTAAATACCAGGTGGAACAGATTGTTTCCTGTAGGTAGTTAACACATATTGTAAGAGACCATTCAAGGTGAAGTTGCCTGTGAACAAGTCTGCAGTCATAGAACAAGAAAGGGGGGTTAGTGGGTTGGTTCAAGAAAAAGATATTGCCTCACCCAACTTCTCTCTAATATCCTAGGACCAACAACACACAAACATTGCAAACGTTTTCTTTTAAAACATTTACTACAAAATTTATTTTTGTTTTTTTCACCTGGGAATTTCCTTACATTTTGAAAAATGTTTAAGAAATCCCCAGTGACCTTGCAAGCTGAGTAGGGATGGGCTACATTCCTTACAGTAATTTCGCTGTCCACCCCACATGGCTTCCTCCCTCCCATTCCCCATACCAGGGAAATGACATCTCCATGGTTTGCCCTCTTCCATTCCTTCCAGATTGGACACACTGGAACCCTATATCCCGTTCCCTTAATCAGGGCCATCCACATCTTGGCTATCCAGAATTTAGTGTGCATCCGGCCATGAACACATTACAAAATGCCCTTGGGGCTCCTCACACTTTGTGAAGTCTGCAATGAATGGATGCCAGTATTATTATGTGTGCGTCTAACTGATGTGTATTTGTAACGTATGCATCAGCCACAAAGACTTTATTATGTAAATGAAAAGCACGCTTAATACCTAGATAGTGCTACACCCAGCTTCCCCATCAAAATCAATCTAAAAACACCACTCTTCAGGAAAACAGAATAAACAAATTTGGCCAAGCCATTCTGGAGCTGGGATGAGCCAAGAATAGATGGAAAATCTTGAGAAAGTGAAAGAGCACTAACGTTTTTTAATTCCCTCTCTCCCAAATGTCATATCAGATTTGCCCCCAAACTTTTCAGAAAATTTCTAACCTTGGCTAAGATCTGACATGAAATGTCAAATGGAATTCATTGTTGTGGGCAAAGTTAGAGCACGAATGATGCTGGGAAGCTACTTTCACTGTTAACTAGTCTATCCATAATGCTCTCTTTTTAATGGTTACACCATACATGTTGATGGAGAAGGACTCCTTCATGTGAAATGCAGAGTTAGTGTTAAAATTCAGGCCCAATTTTGCCTTCACTTATGCCTAGGCCATCTTACTGAAGTCAGCAGAGTTACATCAGGTATGAATGTGACCCACTGAATTCAAATTCATAAGATTAAGTGAGGGCCAGTTTTGTCTCTAGGCCTGTTTCTTTTGGTGGTTGTCAAAAGGAAAATCTATTTTCATGTTTCTCATCTGCAGCTGGGTAAGCATTTCCAATCATTCCTATGTTCCACTGTGTACTCTGAGAAGGGTCTCCATGCTGAATACAGTGCAGCTAAGGCATTTGTGCTGCAGAAAGAAGATGCGTTGGAAGGAAAGAATATGTAAACAAGAAGACACATACTCACATACAAAATTCAAATACTTCCATTTAGAATCTACAACTGTAGCCACCAAATCTAAAGACTTAGCATATACTACCACATGGTGTTTCATGCCAGAGTTTAAAACGATTCCTCTTCAGATTACAAAAAGCTGCTATAAATGGGGGGAAAGCAGCCCTCTAAGATATTGTAACATAATGCAGAGACACAAACTACTGAATTCTGCCCAAACCACTTTTTGTTATGTAGAAATGAATTTAATTGCTTTAAATTTGCATAGCAGATTTATGAAGGAAACTAAACTTATTAAAGCATTTTTTAAAAAAACTAGAACAATGAGATCTTGGAAAAACCCAGCTGGAAGGATGTTTTCTCTTCATTTATATTTTGTGTAAAACTTTCCAATCTCTTTTGCTGCTGCTGTTCTTTGTGACTTTTAATGCTTGTAAAAGGTGCCAGATTGACAGCTGTGGAGGCTACGGTCTTCTTTTTATAACGGCACAACTATAGTTGGGAGAGTAGAAGCTTTCCCATGATGGTGTATCTCAACTTTGCCTGAGAAGGACGGTGTCTGGAAATAAACGGTAACTCTAGCTCCAAAATTGCCTGTGCTGCAAAAATGTCTGACATGTATTTACCTCACATGAGTGTTGTTAGATTTAATGAAGTAATCTTTATAAAATACTTTGAATTGAGGGAGCAGGGTCCAGAGTTAAGGCCATTATTTGAATTCATAAACACAGTCAAAGTAAAAACTATTCTAGTTTTGAATGCTGTCTAGTGCAAAAATGAGTGCTCAGAGATCCAAAAGGTCTATAGGGTATGAATTTTGAGAAGTACATTGGAAAAATATTCTGCATATTCTCTGTGTTGTAACTTTCTGTGTTATTTTTCCCGAGGAAAGAAAAGTAGGATTTAATGTCAAAAAGTAGGACATTTGGCTATCCTACCTTAGGGGAGGCAGACAGCAGAATGCTTTGCTAAAAAGTAGGGCAATCCTTCCAAAAGTAGGACAACTGACTACCTATGAGTATCTTGAGAAGATCTTTGGATTATGCATAGTATATTCTGCTGACTTTACACATACACTTAGTACCTATGATTTCAAAGTGGGACTTCTTGAAGGAGTAATTGAGCAGGATTTGCTCCATAAGGTAAGTGAATCATACCATATGAAGCCCATGCAGACTCTGAACACATTTTCATTATGAAAAGAACCCAGAAATCAGCTAGAAACTGTTTAGTTCAGTTATAGAAAAATATTGTGACCAGTCCTTTATAAATACCTATGTCACCGATTAGAAGCATGAAGTAGATTGATATTAGATATGATTACACAGACCTATTCTAGCAGCTACACTTAATCTCTTAATAATTACATAGTTTTTTAATATAACTATTAAGAATCAGATGGTGTCTGGCATTATGTGGGGGTGCAAAGGGGAAATAGAACAAGGGAATTTAATAATCCTGAAACCTTTGCATGGGGAGCAAGACAAAATCCCAATTTCTGGCCTGTACTGAAAGTCTAAGTGGGACTTGTTTGGTGCATAGACATTGTGCTGGCCCTCTACAGAGGGTTGAATTTTACCTAATGAGGACAAGGACTTTTCCAGTCTATTGCTGCCTTAGCTAGGCAATGCCCACCCCTTCCACTGATCTGCAGTATTTATCCTACACAAGGTGGGTAACCAGATTCTGTATGGGAAGGTTAAGTGATTAAATTGCTAGCCAGGTCCATGGGAGACCCACATTCAATTCCCTGTTCCACCACAGGTTTCCTGTATGATTCTGTCTCAGTTCCCCATCTATAAAATGGGCATAATATCACTTCCCTACCATGCAGAAGTGTTGTGAGGCAAGCTATAAAGATTGTGAGGTAATCAGATGCTACAGTGATGGGGGCCACAGATAAATGTAATACATTCCACTCTGACCTGTGCTGACCATGCCTTGGACACATGGCCTCCAGGAGCTCTAGCTCTTTGCACTCCCTCCTGGAGGGCATAATCCAACCCAAACTATATCGTACTGTATTTTAACAAGAAAGAAAAGGACACTATTACCCATATTGTCTTGAAACAAAATGTAACAAGCTTCTTCTAAAATAAAATAAGTAGGGCTATCAATTAATGGCAGTTAACTCATGCGATCAACTAAAAAAAAGTAATCGTGATTTTAAAAAGTATTCGCAATTAATTGCAGTTTTTATCACAGTTAAACAATAGAATACCAATTGAAATTTATTAAATATTTTGGATGTTTTTCTACATTTTCAAAAATATTGATTTAAATTACAACACAAAATACTAAGTGTACAGTGCTCACTTTATATTACTTTTATTACAAATATTTGCACTGTAAAAATTATAAAAGAAATAGTATTTTATATTTTTCAATTCACCTCATAGAAGTACCGTAGTGCAATTTCTTTATCATGAAAGTGCAATTTACTAATGTAGATTTTGTTGTTGTTACGTAACTGCACTCAAAACCAAAACTATGTAAAATGTTAGAGGCTACAAATCCACTCAGTCCTACTTCTTGTGCAGCCAATCGCTAAGAGAAACAAGTTTGTTTACATTTATGGGAGATAATGCTGCTCACTTATTTACAAAGTCATCTGAAAGTGAGAACAGACATTCGCATGGGACTTTTGTAGCCAGCATTGCAAGGTATTTGTGTGCCAGATATGCTAAACATTCGTATGCCCCTTTATGCTTTCGCCACTATTCCAGAGGACATGCTTCTGTGAGGATGACGCTCGTTACAAAAATAATGCGTTAATTAAATTTGTGACTGAACTCCTTGGGGGTGGGGAGGGGAATTGTATGTCTCCTGCTTGGTGTTTTACCCAAATTCTGCCATATATTTCATTTTATAGCAGTCTCGGACGATGATCCAGCATGTTGTTCGTTTTAAGAACGCTTTCACTGTAGATTTGACAAAACAAAAAAAAGGTACCGATGTGAGATTTCTAAAGATAGCTACAGCACTCGACCCAAGATTTAAGAACTGAAGTGCCTTCCAAAATTTGAGAGGGATGGGCTGCAGGGACGTCCTTAGGCATACGCAGCATACGTGGCTGCGTAGGGCACCAGAAAATTTGGGGCACCACCATGGGTCTTAGTGTCCACCATCCTGCCTCTTCCTATCCCTGTTCTGACCCTTCCTGCAGGCTCCCACCACAACTAGCTGCTGCAGCCTGGTGAGTCTTCCTCAGGAGAGGATCTAGTACTTAAAAGTGAACAAGCCTCCAGCCTGCCAGACCTATTAGCACAACACTGAAACTGTTAAAGAGCCATTCAAATGGTAATGAAGCTATTTAACAGACATTTGCCAACCCCCAGGTATATACTGTCAGTTTGTGAATTTACTGACAAACAGTTGTGCATTACTGTAATATTTACTCAAAACATGTTAGTCTACAGGATCGTCATTTAAAATTTGCTTTAAAAATATTTTATAAGTGTGTTGCTGAAGATGATAAAATCACATCTCTAAAAAATCCTTGCGTAGATTTTTAGATGCACAGTCTGAGTATTCATCTTTAGCCTTAAATGCTTGGATCTTCAGACATACAGTTTTTTAAATAACTCCTTCAAAAGACCACCCTTATCTAAAATACACATGCGAGCCTTGGCTGCCCTCGGGCATAGGGGCACCAGTTTAATACTGCATAGGGCCCCATAAATCCTAAGGACAGCCCTGATGGGTGCGGAGCATGCTTTCAGAAGTCTTAAAAGAGCAACACTCCAATGTGGAAACTACAGAACCCGAACCACCAAAAAAGAAAATCAACCTTCTGCTGGTGACATCTGATTCATATGATGAAAATGAACATGCGTTGGTCTGCGCTGCTTTGGATCATTATTGAGCAGAACCCATCATCAGCATGGACACGTTCTCTGGAATGGTGGTTGAAGCATGAAGGGACATGAATCTTTAGCACATCTGGCACATAAATATCTTGCGACACTGGCTACAACAGTGCCATGCAAACGCCTGTTCTCACTTTCAGGTGACATTGTAAACAAGAAGCGGGCAGCATTCTCTCCTGTAAACAAGCTTGTTTGTCTGAGTGATTGGGTGAACAAGAAGTAGGACAGAGTGGACTTGTAGGCTTAAAAGTTTTACATTGTTTTATTTTTGAATGCAGTTATTTTTGTACATACCTTTACATTTGTAAGTTCAACTTTCATAATAGAGATTGCACTACAGTACTTGTATTAAGTGAATTGAAAAATGCTATTTTTATTTTACAGTGCAAATATTTATAATAAATAATGAATATAAAGTGAGCACTGTACACTTTGTATTCTGTATTGTAATTAAAATCAATATATTTGAAAATGTGGAAAACATCCAAAAACATTTATATAAATGGTGTTCTATTATTGTTTAACAGTGCGATTAATCACGATTAATTGTTTTAATCACTTGACATCCTAAAATAGCCTTTGTATACAGTATACAACTTTAACTCAATCCTTTACCTTGTCAGTTGAGCTACGCTCATGCCAAGCTATCATATCAGCCCTTAATATTTATTTTTCTCTTCTCAGCGCACTAAGACTCAAAGCCAAGCTAGAAATTTAGCATGATATGGAAACTGTTTCCTGGCACAGCTTCTTGACCTTTTCAGCCCAATCCATTGAAAATTAATTTACGCAGACATTCTATGATTTTAGGAGCTGTGCTGAAATATGAACCGAATGCACAGAAGTATGTGGGAGAACGTAGGTGAGAATACATTAGCACGCAAAAATTTAATGCAACCCCAGTGAACCACTCCCTTCTCTCCAAAGCAAACGCACATATTGTCAAACAGATCTTTGCTTTGCCTACCTATCTGATCCAATGATTTTATTTTGTATGTCTGTTGTACTAAAACAATGTCCTGCTGGAAGAGTGGTGGAACCAGAGCTCCTTTACGAATCTATTCTTGTATATGAAGGAAGGGAAATTCCCCTTGCACTCTTTCCCATACTAACAATAATATTTCAGGAAGGGAAACTGTGTTTTCACTTCATTTGAATCTAAGTCAAAATTAATTCAACTACCAAATCAGTGCAAAGAGCTAGTGATTGGAGAAAGAGTTCCATATTTTTAGGATGAGGAAGTTGATAGATCTGAAAGATTACTTGTATTTGGGAAGATGTATCATTGGAAATTAATATCCAGGTGCAAAAAGAAGCCCAACATGGTGAGGGAAGAGGCTTGGCTTCTTTTTGGAAGAACCTTGACTGATCCAGAATAATCACAGCATCAGACCTAGCATGACCATAGGTTAAGGGTTTGATGGGGGAAAACAAGTCATGATCAGTTGAGGGAGGCAAATGTTGGCTACAGCAGATACAATACCTTTATTTTTTCTAGGGGGAAAAAAGGCTGAGTGGAAGTTCTCCATTTACAATGGAAACCTGAACAAGATGGCTCAAAAACTACAATGTGGTGTGATGCAGACATCTTCAAAGGTCGTTAAATGACAAACCTCACCACACTCCTGAAGGAGATAAGTAGAACCATCTACATTTCACAGGTAGGAAGGTGGAACACAGGGGTTCTGACTTGCCAAGACCACAGAGTGAATCAGAACCTGGATTAGGACTCAGGTAACTGGTCCTGTGCTCAAGCCATTACTTCATTTCCTTGTCTATAAGCAATATATTGGTGGTTAGGTTTAAATTTTCTTGTAATGTTACAGCTCTAATAGCTGCTAATAATTGAAAACACTTCATCTCACAACAACTGTCTCAAGTTTCAATGATAACCATGTGACTGTGTAATGAGAATATGAGTTAATTTTGTCAAAGGGAAGTTGGTACTTTTGAGGGAAAAGGAAATAAGAATTCAATTACTTTCCATTAATTGGGTTGGTTGCTATAATTGCTTGTTGGTCTAACAGGTTTACCCATTTTGATGTCTACTATTTTGTTAACCTAAACAGAAAATGAGTCTAAACCTAATATACGCCCAGGTGGGACTCAGTAAAATATTTTGAGCCATAAAACCATCAATGTCATACACTCATCAATAATATAGATTTTTTTTTAAAAAAGAATTGTTAATTTAACAGAAGTTTAACTATTCATAAACCAGTTTTTAACATAAAAATAGAACTTCTCAGTACCTTTTGAAAACTTTTAAATTTCTCTTCATTCTAACAGTGAGCTCATTTGCTGCGTCCTAATCTACATAGTTAGACTGCCAAGATGGTCAGTCCATGTATATATTATTCATTTATATTTAAGACACCATTTTTGTTTGTTTAGCACCAGGGCTTGCCCAGGTGTAACTGAAGACAGAATTTAGCCTGAAATGTTTAATCTACTTTGTAGTTAGATGCAATGATAAGAAAAACATGTATAAAACATCATAATTTTTTCTTTAATGAATTCCTCTCATGCTGATGCTATATCTGTCTAGTTATATTGGATTACTTAGGTGCCTGTCCTGCAAATGGATCCACACACATCCCTGTACCCACAGAGAAACCCATTGACTTCATCATGGGTGCAAGGTTCACTGCTGAAGTGTTGGAGGCTGATGTGTAAGGATCTGACAACTTGCAGTTGTTGTAACATCATAGTTGATATCTGGTGGCTTCAATTATAGCCCTTTTTATTTCTTTCTTTATTTTACATACTTTGAACTTTTCAGAACATTGATCATTTGGGCTGAAATTTTCCATGTCTTGTGTCTGCACAAAGGGGGGAGTGTTTTTGAAAAGTGCAAATAAGATCCTCCCAGACATGTTTGAATTTGGCAGGAATGAGGAGGGCAGGCGAGGGAAAGGAGAGTTTCCCATTTGTGGGGAAAAAAAAAAAAAAAAAAAAAAAATGGGGGCTGTCAATAATCGCAGCTAACTCACGCAATTAACTCCAAAAATTAACTGTGATTTAAAAAAATTGTGATTAATCGCACTGTTAAACTCACTTTATTATTTTTATTACAAATATTTGCACTGTAAAAATTATAAACAAAAGAAAGTATTTTTCAGTTCACCTCAGACAAGTACTGTAGTGAAATCTCTTTATCGTGAAAGTGTAACTAACAAATGTAGATTTTTTTTGGTTACATAACTGCACTCAAAAACAAAACAATGTAAAACCTTAGAGCCTACAAGTCCACTCAGTCCTACTTCTTCTTCAGCCAATTGCTAAGATAAATAAGTTTGTTTACTTTTACGGGAGATCCTGCTGACTGCTTCTTATTTACAATGTCACCTGAGAGTGAGAACAGGAATTCGCATGGCACTGTTGTAGCTGACATCGCAAGATATTTATGTGCCAGATGCGCTAAAGATTCATATGTCCCTTCATGCTTCAACCACTATTCTATTATATATGCATTTATGCTGATAACGGGTTCTGCTCGATAACGATCCAAAGCAGAGCTGACCAACGCATGTTCGTTTTCATCTTCTGAGTCAGATGCCACCAGCAGAAGGTTGATTCTCTTATTTGGTGGTTCGGGTACTGTAGTTTCCGCATCAGCGTGTTGCTCTTTTAAGACATCTGAAAGCATTCTCCACACCTCGTCCCTCTCAGATTTTGGAAGATACTTCAGATTCTTAAACGTTGGGTCAAGTGCTCTATCTATCCTTAGAAATCTTACATTGGTACCTTCTTTGTGTTTTGTCAAATCTGCTATGAAAGTGTTCTTAAAATGAACATGTGCTGGGTCATCATCCGAGACTGCTATAACATGAAATATGTGTCAGAATGTGGGTAAAACAGAACAGGAGACATACATTTCTCCCACAAGGAGTTCAGTCTAGGGTGACCAGATGAGGGAAACAAAATATCGGGACACATGGGTGGGGAAAAAAAAAAAAAAAGCAGAGTCAGTCCCGCTGGCAGAGCAAAAAAAAAAAAAATCCGCTGCCGGCGGATATTGGGACAAATTGCATCCAGACCAAAGATCAGTCGGGACACAGGACAAACCGCAAAATATTGGGACAGTCCTGATATTATCGGGATGTCTGGTCACCCTAGTTCAGTCACAAATTTAATTAATGCAGTATCTTTTTAATGAGCATCATCCGCATGGAAGCATGTCCTCTGGAATGGTGGCCGAAGCAAGAAGAGGCATATGAATGTTTAGCATATCTGGCACGTAAATACCTTGCAACACCGGCTTCAAAAGTGCCATGCGAACACCTGTTCTCACTCTCAGGTGACATTGTAAATAAAAAGCAGGCAGCAGTATCTCCTGTAAATGTAAACAAACTTTTTATCTTGGCAATTGGCTGAAGAAGAAGTAGGACTGAGTGGACTTGTAGGCTCTAAAGTTTTACATTGTTTTATTTTTGAAGGCAGTTATTTTTTGTGCATAATTCTACATTTGTAAGTTCAACTTTCATTATAAAGAGATTGCACTACAGTACTTGTATTGGGTGAACTGAAATATACTATTTCTTTTGTTTTTTACAGTGCAAATATTTGTAATCAAAAATAAATATAAAGTAAGCGCTGTACACTTTTTGTATTGTGTTATAACTGAAATCAATATATTTGAAAATGTAGAAAACATCCAAAAATATTTAAACAATAATAGAATACCATTTATCAGTGTGATTAATTGAGATTAATTTTTTAAATCACTTGCCAGCCCTAAAAAAAATTAATTTGATTGAAGACCACTAGTTTGTTTAGAAAGGACTGTAACAAAATGTGCAGAGCTTTTCAACTCAGCATGGCCATAATTGCATTTGCTTGGTTTGAGCAAAAACAAAACAAATCAACATCAACCACACCCAAGAACCCTGTTTCATTTAGTAAAGATAAAAGGTCTGAAACTTGTGTACAGAACATGTGTAAGAGAGAATTTCTGTAAGTCCACAGAGGCATACCTAACTAAGCCCTTATATGTATAGTTAAGTACGCAGGAAGTTGGTTTAAAGGAAATTGGCTTCAATTTAAGCCAGAAGGTCTTGTAAAGCATGCAGTGTGATGACTTCCAAATTTCCTAATGTGTTTAATCTAAACAAGGGTAAGATATTAACTTGAAAAGAAGAAAAAAAGATTGCTGATACAATGTTAATGTTGCAAGATCAAGCATTCAAAAGTCAAGAAATACCAAACATTGAAGTTGATCTAGCAACATTAATTCAGGCAGATTGCACATATGCAGTGTTGTTATGCTGAAAGGTGCTAATGGCCGCCAGCAGGGGAGTCTCATTAGATCCAGAGACAATCACAGACCTCATTAAAGCCAGTGGGTGGGCCCAGCACTTTTAGGGTATGTCTACATTGCAAGAAAAGACCCGCAGCAGGGAATCTCAGAGCCTGGCTCAGCTGACTCAGGCTCATGCTTTGGGGCTCAAAATAGCAGTGTAGATGTTCAGGCTCGGGCTGGAGCCCTCCTCACTGGGTTTCAGAGCCCAGGCTCCACCCTGAACCTCAATGTCTGTGCTGCTATTTTTAGCCCAGTATCTCCATCCCATGTCAGTTGATTTGGGCTCTTTTTTTGCAGTGTAGACATACCCTTGCAGGTTTAAGAGAAGGAGCAGCCAAGCCCCTTTTATGTATTGAAAGCAACTGGGTACTGTGGGGCTACCACTACCAAGGCACTGACTAGGTCACATGGCAGGTCAGAGCGAAACCTGAGGCATTTCCCTGATTGCAAACACAGGGTCTAGGATATCAGCAGCAGGCTAGGTTAGAGACAGAAAGCCAGGAGGAGGAGTAAGTGGGGCTCTGAGAGGAAGCAAAGAGACATGGCTTCTGGGGCAGAATTGGGGATTTCTGAGCAAGGTAACTGCCTTTTGTTTCTACTGTGTTGATGGAAACAGGACTTTGTGTACATATTTTGTCAATAAACAAGATTACACCAAGAATAAACTTGATTCAGGTGACTGTTTTCTCATCCCAACAGAAACAATCCTGCAAGGCCCTGAATTTTGGCTAAGCTCTCAGGCCAAAAGGGGCAACAGTATTTTCTATTTCTCTAATTACCATTTTTTCCATAGTATTTACAATTAGCTAAAAATACAGGCTCTCTGGCATGGCCCAGTTAACAATGCCAAAGCACCTTTTAGTTCTGGAATTTTTTTGACTATTGAGTTCTTGACCTTGCAACCTTAATATTGTATTTATGCTGCTATTTTTATTGCATTTAGTAATACAAATTTTTGAAGATAAATAAAAAGCAAAAGGCAACTAATTACAGTATTTTATCAGATGCTACTGTAAATATGGACACATTTTGTAATATAAAATAGAAATGAACCTTAAAAGCTCCTATTTCAAGAAATGGTCACAAAATATTGGAAGGTGGTGGGTAGAAGGACAGGGTGGAAGTGACATTTATGTCAACTGTCTTCCAGAAGGACAAAGACAAAGTGGGCAGCTGGAGCCTCTCCAGTTTAAAGGGAGCCATTTCCCAGCTATTGCAAGGAGAAATCTTTAAATATTTTTGGGAGTGTGATTAAGATCAGCTCTGTATTAGCCTTCCCACCACTCCCATAGGGATAGATGATGGGAACTGCTCAAGGGAAATGATATGATCAAATCCTTCCACAATGGAGAGGGATGAGAGGTCCAAAAGCGACAGAATCCTGGACAAAGTTTGTATAAATATAATAAAACATTTTTCCTGCTCTAATGCTCTGGCTTCTGAGATATTGGAGCAACTTGATTTGCTGAGGAGAACTCCATCCTGTCCATATAGCATATCATATTCTATAGCATTCCTGACTACACGGTTGTGCTGTCATCAGAAATCCCCTATTTTTAATAGATTTTGTGGGAGGGGTATGTAATAGGGGACTTTTCTTGTGCTTCTTTTATGTATGATTTCTTAAAAATAAAGTTTTGTTTCTGCAATCTTTCATTTTCTGGTATAGAGTGAAGGTAGGAGAGCACCTCATAGGTCATGTAGGCCATCTCCACAGCAAAGACAAGATTATTTACTGCATTATTTTCCAGTTCTATGACCAGGCTGCATTTCAATTGCCCAAGCTATGGCCTTCCAACCATTCTCCCACAGATGCTCTTTCACAGCTTAGGTGTAACTGTTAAGTAATTTATCCTGATATTCAGCCTAGATGTTCTGTTACTTAAATTCATCCCATTTCTCCTAGTTATACCTCTGTGTACAAAGGTAAGCAGTGGCCTTCACTCTTGATCCTTTCAACCATCTAATATGAGTGCATTTATCATATCCTGCTTAGCTCTCATTTGCTCCAGCTGTAGATATTTAGGAGGGTATACGTTGGAGATGTCAATTCTGCATCTCCATGACATTATACCTCTTTTACACCAGTGTAAAAGCATTGAAATTACCTGAAATTTCCAATCTGTGATTCAGATGGAAAGATGCAAAAGTAAAACTTTATTTTTATAATATCATAAATTAAAACAAATAGGGAGCATTCTTCCTCCCCCCCCAAAAAAAATCTCTATATATTTTATGCATATATTACCTAAATAATATACCCTTTATATATTAATTCCCATTTAGGATTGCTAATAGCATTACTAATTATTTCTCACCAGTGTGGTTGTAGCCTAAATATGTTGTACAATGGGTTTATGCTAGTGAGTAGCTGGTGTAATGCAGTAGAGTATCAGAATCTTGAGGTTTAGTAGTTTTTTGGGGGGAAAGAAATGGGGTCTATTAACTGCAGAACTCTGTGACTGGCTATCTGATGAATTTTTGAACTAGAAATTACTAAAGTGTTTGGAGGAGAGGGGTTAAATGATGTGAGTTGAAAAGAGCTGAAGATAGGTGCCAGAAAGGTACAAATACATTAATATTTAAGCCCAAAGGCTTCAGTCTTTAATCAGATAAAAATTTCCATTGAAGCCATTGTGAGTTTTGCTTGATTAAAAACCACAGAATTTGTGTTTTTTGTGTGTGTTTTTGTTTTTTTAAAATCTTTCTACATTAGTGGATCCCTCCAGATGCTTATTGATTGTTCTTCTCTGAACTTCTTCATTTATGTGCTCATTTCTGGTAATGAAAAGCTCAGAGTGACTGCAGTATTTTAGCTGCAGTCTTACCAGTACCAGCTGATCTGGCATATTCTCTGTTTTAACTAACTGAGCAACCTGTTCTGTTAGGAAGGAGACAAATATGTTGATGACTGTGAATGATAGCCAGTCTTCTACCCCTGTTGGGGAATTTACTGAAGCCTGGAAGATCTATGCAATAATTTCCCCTTTGAGCCATCCTTCAGAAGGTCCCTTCATCAATTAGGGCTGCACACAGAAGCTTCCCTTGCTGGCCCGCTCACACTACTCTTAACATCTGTTGAGAGAATACAGGAGATCATATAGTACCAGTCCAATATGCATCTTTCACTTACTTCCACCTCACTTGCCTTTGCAGTGCTTCCAAGTGGCAAACAGCAATGGTTTCCAAACTTTCATTGTGTGGCCCGTTTTGCAAGAGGGAAATAATCTCACAGATCCACTTCCTTTCCTAATCCCCTGCCCCCCAGTGTTTGTTTCTTGAAATGTTTCATTCTTGGAGTTCCAGTCCCTATGTGTATTACATGCACCTGACACTGAAGATTTGTAGCAAATATTTTCCGTTGATCAACACCTGCACATTTGATCTCTTCATGCTCTGATCTGAGGGTATTATGGACGGTGCAGAACTACATCTTTCCAGTTCCTTCTCACCACCACATTGACTGAGTCGGAATCCTCCGGGTCTAAAGATAGCTCCGTGTTTATTCTTCAGAACCTGTAAAAAAAAATTTTTAAATAGTTTATTATTCTTAGTGTTAGGTTTAGTGTATTTAGTCTAGTTCATGTAGTTTAGTTCTCTCTGCTTCAGGGAGTCTCTCCCTATGCACCAGGACAATGCCTAGAATCTCAGAATTTAAGAACTGCATCTCTTGCCCCCACTCCTTTTCTGTGAATGATGAGCACTCATGTTACCTTTAGGGTCTTGAGGAAGTTCACATCTCTGTTAAGTGCAGCATTTCTCACTCCTTCTCTCCCTGAACCTGCGAGGGACAAGAGTGCTGACTAAAGGCACTATGATGCTGGTAAACCAAGTACCAGCTCTGGCCAACGCCATAGGAGTTAGCTAAGAACAGACAAACTCATAGCTGGAAACCAAGCCAGCTTCCCTATATGTTAGTTTTATTCAAAAGTGTTACTCTTTTATAAGATTGTTTAGTGTTTAGTCTCTATGAAATACTTGTAAGTTGCGGCATGCATTAATCTCACTGGTCATATCTGTATTCCATGCTACATGGCAAAATATGTTTTATAATTGTAAAAATGCCTGCTCTGAACTTGTGAACTCAGATAGGAAGAATGGTCCCCCGCACCCACCAAGAAGGATTATCAAGACTTAATGAATCATCTAGGATAATAAGCTTTGTTGATTACCTCACCCACCCATGAAGAAGTTACGTGCAGGAGCCCTTGCCCCATCTATCTGAGCTCTGGGGGGAGGTCATATAAAAATGCTCACAAGAAGAAATGGTTCTCTCTTTTCTGTTTGAACTCTCACAGGGCGAGAGACACTAAACCTAAGCAGAGATCCACATGGGTTACCCCTGGGTCTGCCTAGAAACACATTTTGAATTGACAGATTACAACATCTCTGTCTTATTTATGAACCATGGATAGCAGCTCGTGTGTATATGCTTGCTTGTTTTAACCTGTAAATAACTCTCTCATTTCTTTTTCCGAATTAATAAACCATTAGATAGTTTATTACAGGATTGGCTACAGGCATTGTCTTTGGGGTAAGAGCTAGGGTACCAATTGACTTGGAGTAAGTGATTGGTCTCTTGGGACTGGAAGCAACCTGAATATTTTGTGATTTTTGGTGTAAGTGACCATTTATGACGAAGTCCAGCTTTTCTGGGTGGCAAGAGGACTGTCTGTGGTTAGACTAATACAGTGATCCAGGAGTTCATATTTGTTACTGAGTTGGTAAAATCTAATTATAGAACACACTACCAGTTTGAGGTATCTGCCCTGTGGCACACTCACAGTTGGGAACCACTCCAGACAGCGTGACAGATGCATATCATGAAGAAGGCTGTGAGATCTCAGTCGGGCCCAGCCTGAGGAGATCCCCTTGTACAGAGACCTCAGTCAGTGGGCAGTGCCCCTCCAAGCACTAGCTCAGGAGCCGAAGGTGGAGCTGTTAAGTCAAAGGATTTTTCCCAAGGGCTTCTCCCTAGAGGAAGGGGCACTCTCACAAGGACAGATCTTTTTTCAAATCTGCTCCAAGGCTATGTCTACACTACAGACCTTACAGCAGCACAGCTGTACCACTGCTACTGTGAGGTCTCCTGTGTAGCCATTCTATGCTGGCAGGAGAGAGCTCTCCCATTGGCATAATTAAACCACCCCCAACAAGTGGCAGTAGCTATGTTGTTGTAACAGCCTCTCCTGCTGACATAGCGCTTTCCACACTGGCGCTTTTGTCAGTGAAACATATGTCAGTCAGGGGTGTGTTTTTTCACACCCTTGACTGACAAAAGTTTTACTGACAAAAGTGCTAGTGTAGATATAGTCTTAGATGAAAAGATTCCTCTACAACTCCATCCAAGTTGGGTGTGTCCTCACACCCATATCCTAAGGATTTAGGTCCGCTCACACCTCCTGAACATGAAGATATGGTTCAAAGAAGTAAAGGTCCATTGGCACAAACTTCAGTACCAACATATAAGAGCTAGGATCGGCATGCACTGACACCATCTTGGAGTTCCAGGCTATACTCTGCTCTGGCACTCACTCCTGCAAAGAACCACCATTCCCCATAACCAGTGCCAGATCCATCAGTCCCAACCACCAGAACACCCCAGATGCTGGAGTGGACCAAAACCTCCCCAGAGGACATCTTTACCTTATCTTAACCACAATCACCTTTTCTTTTGGGTCTGACCCTACTCGGAGAAATACTGACACTGGAGGAAGAAACCACCTTGAGAAGACAGGAAAGCTTGCCTATCCCATCCAGCCAGAGCTCTGCCAGTTGAACTGGACCCTACCTTCTCTTTGGCTGAGTCAGAGGCTCACCTCAAAACATCATCTCCACATAGGGAGGCTACAGAGACTTTCAAAGAACTGGGATCCCTCCTCCTCCCAGATATGACTATCCAGGGAACTGGTGGTACCCCAGTGCCATGGAGTCCTCCACGACTGGTCAACCCTTCATACTGGCATTATTTGGAGTCTATGGCATACCTATGCTAGAAACCCTGGATCCATGCATGAATTCCACCTAGCCTCTCCTAGCCAACACCAGCCCACTCCATCGGGGTATGAGGAATCAGAAATGTAAGGCTGGAAGGGACCTGGAGAAGTCATCAAGTCTAGCACCCTGTGCTGTGGCAGAACCAGGAAGAAGAAATTAAGTCAGATCTGCTGGGACCGACTGTTCCAATGGGTGTATTCTGCTCCTTGTCAGAAGAGGCAGTTGCCCGATCTTTGCCCCCTTGCCTGATGACCACAGGCAGTATCAAGAGCTCCTGTACTCCAGATCCAACTTGAGGTGGTCCAGAATATTCAACGTAGGATCCTGGACATACTTCGGCCTTCTGGTCCTAGCCGTGTAGCCGTTCCAGTGAACAAGGCCATTATGTAACCAATCAAGGTAGTTTGACATATTCATGCTTCCTGCACCCCCACTCTTATAAAAAAAAAAAAAAAAAAAAAAAAAAAAAAGGGGGGGGGGGGGGTTTGAGAAGTTTTATTGAGTACCAGCAAAGAGAGCAGAGTTCCTGCTTACACACACAGCACCCAACTCCCTGGTAGTGAAGCAGCTACTGAGAGATTTAGACTACAGCATCCCCAGGCAACACCCATGGACAATAGTGCTTAAACATCTTAACCTCGTAGGGAAGAAGGTATTTTCTTTCACCAACATTCAGTTTCAATTGCTAGCTACCAGGCCTTGTTAGAGGGAATTTCTTCTTAAAGTTCAAAAATTTGGAGTAGTTGGTGAAATCATAATTTGCTGAGGACAGGGCCCAGTTCCAAGCCCTCATTGTTGTGGGCAGGCTAAAATATCTCTTTAGGCTGCAGTGGATGCTGCTGATACTGCTTCTAGAGGGATAGCTACAACAATGGTCATGAGATGCAAGTCTTGGCTCCTCCCCTGGGAGTTCCCTGTGGAGGTACAAAATATCATTGAGGACCTACTTTTTGACAAGGCTAACTTGTGCAATGAAAAAACTGACAAGTCCTTTCACTCACTCAAAGACTCCAGAATATCCCTCGATTCCCCGGGTATGTATACTCCAGCTCCAAAAAGAAATACCACAAAGAGGTCTAAAACTGCCCACTCAGTTGTTCTATCACCAGCACCCACTACACAAATGCCAGAGGGTACAAAGACCTACGTGCATACCATCCTTCCTCCAACTCTACTGCTGCTGCTCAAACCCACCCACCACTGATGGGTTTCTTTGATGAGATGTTAGAGAACTATGTTCCTCTATTGATCCCATCCTACCCTACCCTTCAAACTTTTGGTAGCCTTCTCACACATTTCACTAACAACTGGAGGGCAATAACAGTGGACAAGTGGGTGCCACATGATCAAGTTTGTCTGTCTGACCTCCCCATCACATTCTCTCTTCCTGGCCCCTTTTCAGGGACCACTCTCACAAGAAAATCCTCTTTCAGGATCTCAACTCTCTTCAGTGAAGGGCTATAGAGCAAGTGCTACTTCAACATCATGGGAAAGGATTTTACTCCTATTTCTTAGTTTCCAAAAAAACAGGGTGGAGTCCAATTCTCGATCTATGCAAACTGAACGTCTTGATTCAAAAGTCAAATTTCCACATGGTCGCATTGGCATCAATAGTCCCCTCTTGAGGAGGGCATGCAGTTCACAGCTCTTGGAATGGAAAACACTTACTTTCGTGTAGACATTCATCCACCCCGCAAAAGTTTCCTCAGATTTATGGTAGGACAGAAGTATGACCAGTTCAGAGTACTCCCATTTGAACTGGCTTCATTGCTGAGGGCCTTCCAAAAGGTCTTCTCAGCAGTAGTGGCCCACATAAGAGAAAACGTCTACACTGTCTTTCTGTATCTGGACAACTGACTCCTAATGGACATATCCAGCGAGGAGGTCTACTCGGTGACCCTATTCCTGCTCCATCCACAAGCTTCCTTGGGAATCTGTGTCAACAAAGAAAAGTCCACTCTGACTCCCACGAAGACCATAGGCTTTACAGGAGCAACCCTAGACTCAATTGCAGCAAGGGCCTACTTCCCTATGGAGAGATTCGAGACAATGAATGACTTGATAAGACAGGTCTTCTTCAGATGTTGGCCTCATGTACTTATGAAACACCTTTTGCCAGGCTCTACCTTCATAGTCTACCAGCCTGGTGCCAGTCCATTTACTCAGCAGACAGGGACAACATGAAGTCCAGTGTAACAGTTCCCACCAAGGTCACAGCAACTGTTGCCTAGTGAATGAACCCAGAACAAGGTCATCTGGGAGTACCTTTTATTACATCCACACCCAACACAACCATTATCATGGACACACCCCTCACAGGATGGGGAGCCCACATGGGCAGTCATACTGCACAATGCTCCTGAACCTCTCAAGAAGCCAGGATGCATATCAGTCTACTAGAGTTGAAAGCATACTGTCTATCTTGCAATGACTTTCTTCTTATTATTCAGGCTCACCATATCCAGATAATGTCAGACAATAGGATGACTGTAGTTTATCTAAACAGAGTAGAGCAAAATCTCTTTCTCTGTGTGTAGAGGCAGACAACTTACAGAACTGGTGCTCAGGAATGACATAGCACTTTCAGGGACATAAGTACCAGGTGCATAGAATTTTCTGGTGGACAATCTCAGCAGGCACTTCTCCAGACTATGAATGGGAGATACATAATTCTGTGCTGAAGGAGATTTTCACTCATTGTGGATGCCATCTTGGAACCTGTTTGCCTCCTAGACAAACAAAAAACTCACTATATTGCTCCCAAGCAGCTCTGGGCTGGGATTCCCAGGGTGATGCCCTTCTACTATCCTGGACAGACCACCTCAGATGTGCCTTTCCCCCCATTCCACTACTACCACAGGTCCTGCAAAAGCTTTGCCAGCACAAAGCTCAAGTCATTCTCATTGCACCCAACTGGCCCAGGTAATTCTGGCTCCCAGCCTGTCATAACTATAAAGGGAGGGGTAACAGCCCTCCTGTATACAATACTATAAAATCCCTCCTGGCCAGAGACTCCAAAATCCTTTTACCTGTAAAGGGTTAAGAAGCTCAGGTAACCTGGCTGCCACCTGACCCAAAGGACCAATAAGGGGACAAGATACTTTCAAATCTTGGTGGGGGGAAGGCTTTTTGTTTGTGCTGTTTGTTTTGGTGATTGTTCGCTCTTGGGACTAAGAGGGACCAGACATCAATCCAGGCTCTCCAAATCTTTCTGAACAAGTCTCTCATATTTCAAACTTGTAAGTAAACAGCCAGGCAAGGCGTGTTAGTTTTATCTTTGTTTTCTCAACTTGTAAATGTACCTTTTACTAGGGTGTTTACCACTGTTTGCTGTAACTTTGAACCTAAGGTTAGAGGGGATTCCTCTATGCTCTTTAAGTTTGATTACCCTGTAAAGTTATTTTCCATCCTGATTTTAAAGAGATGATTTTTACTTTTTCTTTAATTAAAAGCCTTCTTTTTAAGAACCTGATTGATTTTCCTTGTTTTTAGATCCAAGGGGGTTGGATCTTGATTCACCAGGAGTTGGTGGGAGAAAGGAGGGGGGATGGTTAATTTCTCCTTGTTTTTAGATCCAAGGGGTTTGGATCTTGATCCACCAGGAGTTGGTGGGAGAAAGGAGGGGGGATGGTTAATTTCTCCTTGTTTTAAGATCCAAGGGGTTTGGATCTGTATTCCCCAGGGAATTGGTGAAGAGTCTCTCAAGGCTACCCAGGGAATTAGCACATTGGGAGTGGTGGCAGCGGACCAGATCTAAGCTGGTAATTAAGCTTAGAAGTTTTCATGCAGGCCCCCACATCTATACCCTAAAGCTCAGAGTGGGGAAGGAGTCTTGACACAGCCCTTCAGCAAATCCTTCCCGGATCTATTAACTCAGGTGACTAGGAAGGCCAGAGCCCCAATACAGAGTCCTTCCACCTCACAGCCTGGTATTTGGATGGATATCAGACCTAGAGCATTCATGTTCAGACACCATTCAATACCTTCTCAGTCAAAGCAAAAAGGATTCCACCAGAGAACACTATCTGGTTAAATGGAGATGTTTCTCCACCTGGGCACAACAGAACCATTTGTCTTCAGTGTCTGTGGGTATTCCTTCTATTCTAAACTATATCTTTAACCTTAAGAAGTTGGGCCTTTCTATTAGCTCGCAGCAATCAGCACCTTCCATCCTCCAGTTGAAGTCTATACTATTTTTTCTCAGCCAGTAACAGTCAGATTGTTGAAAGACCTCATTAGAGCCTTCCAACTGATAATGAAATCAACACCACAGTGGACCTTAATCTTGTACTTTCCATGCTTACTAGACCTCCCTTTCAAATACTGGCAACCTGTTCCATGTCTTCTCTCTCCAAGAAGGTTGCCTTCCTAGCTGCCATAACATCAGCTAGAAAGGTGAATGAACTGGAAGCCCTTATGGCAGATCCATGCACCATATTTCATTGGGTTACCCTTCACTTCCATTCGAAATCCCTAAGGTTATTTCTGAATTTCATGTGAATCAACCTAACCCTTGTGTGAATAACCTAATGCGTTATTTCCTAACCCTCACGCATTAGAGGAAGAGAGGAGACTTCACTCTCTCAACGTCAGACGAGCTTTGGTGTTCTATGTGCAGAGTACAAAACCAATTAGTCTAGGAATTTTTCTATCTGTTATAGTAAAATGAACATGAGGACAAGCATTATCCTCCCAGAGACTCTCTAAGAGGATTTCTGGTTGTATCCTCCTTCGGTATCAGTTAGCACATGCATATCTGCCTGAAATGGGTGAGAGCCCATTTCACCAGAGTACAGGTGACTTCAGCAGCATCACTGAAATGTACCTATACTGGACATTTGTAAGGTGACTACTTGACAATCTATCCACCCCTTCATGAAGCCCGGTGTCCAGGCTTTTTCTACAAATGCAGCTGCTGGGACAGCAGTGTCCAGACTCTTTACCATCTGAATCCTTGCACCCCACTCCTATTTGAATACTCCAAATTTGAATACTCCAATCACCCACATGTGGAATACAAACAGGGATCAGCACTCGAAGAAGAAATGGAGGTTACTTACCTGTAATTGGCAGGTTTTTTGAGATTTGTGGTCCCTATCTGTATTCCACTATTTGCCCTCCTTCCTCTCTGCTGTGGATCATGACTGGATTTGTGGTATGAACAGGAACTGGAGAGGTGTCGATCTGCACCGCATCTTACACCCTCAGATCAGAACACAAGAAGATCAGATGTGGACCAACAGACTCAACTTGCTACAAATCTCACCTCAGGTGCATAGAGCACTGGCATATCCAGGTGTGGAATAGAGAGAGGGATCACGCATCTTGAAGAGTCTCCAGTTACAGATAAGCAACCTCCATTTCTGTAGATCACAAGGAAAAGCTTTGTAGGTGGCTGAATGAGAACTACTACCATAAAGATTGGTACCAGGGGGTCATGTTCTTCCCCATGGGCTGGGGCATCCAGTCTAGATGGAATGAAAGTGAGCCCAGCATTTAAAAGGGTGGTCATTGTACAGGAAAAGTTGAAACCCACTGTCATAGACTACAATTCAGAATCCATCAATCTCCCCTCAAATTTGCCTTGTTCCTTTTCCTTTTCTCTCCCAACCCCCTCACCTTCACATGACCCCTTTTAAAGATTTTACTTGCAAATAAATGCTTGGCACTTATATCCAGGGACGCAAGCAAATATCCAAAGGGGATTTTGCCTAAGTAAGTGAATACTCCTATTCAAAATTCTGTGGCTAGATGAATGGATATGTGACAACACTGATGAATAAATAGTGGCTGGGACTGCCAAAAACCTGACATTAGAAAGCATAAACAAAGCAATACTGAAAACAGATGGATTCATTTTAAGTCTTATCCTTTTTCAGTTAAGAGATGCTAATGAGGCAGCTTCACTTTGTACCATGACCCTGTCACATTGTGTGCTAACACCAGTGAGCAGCAGCAAGTGACAAGGGGTCTGAGTGCCAGTACACAGCTGCTTTTCCGCAGGAGTAAGTAATTATTACGGTAACTACAAACAGCATGAATTCTCCTGCTGCACGTTGATAGAATTAAGTAGCAATAGGGTATTTTGTAGCTGGCACCAGAGTCGTGCAAAACTAGCAATTTTTGGTTTGTGAGTAATTTAAGTTGAGGGTGAAACTTCCCCATTTCTGACATTAAATGCAGTTTGTTTTTTATAGTGAATTTACTTTGGGTGGGATTTTAGAAACAGGAATGCACCTCCTCTCAAACATCTGGCAACAGCCACTGTCAGATGCCAGACATGCTGTCCATCCAATCCAGCGTCCTGCCTCTGACAGTAGCCACTGCCAGATGTTTCAGAGGAAGGTGCAAGAAACAGTGCTATAGGCAGTTATGGAATAACCTGCCCCCAGGGAAAGTTTTTTTTTTTAACCCCCATTAGTTAGATGAGTTTGACTTATGCAGCTTTCAGATTAAAAACAGCTTTTCATCCTGAAATGCTGTGTTTCCAACAAAACAAGGCTTACATCACAACCATTTATTCTTAAGATGTTGTACCCATGGTTCCGTGGGGAGCTTTGTCCGTAGAGTTAGTCCAATCTGCAAAATTACCCATGTAGCAGGTCATTGCTTTGCATTTTGTCTCTTCACAAACTCAGTGATTCCTTCTTTCCCTTTTTGCCCAGATATGAGAATAATTTCCCCCCCATCTCTAGCTGGTACATGACAAACTGAGGAGCTTTTTTGTGTATGCTGCACCTGTAGGGCCAGATTTTATTCTCAGTTCATGTATGTAACCCCATTTACTTCAATGAGGATGTATGTTTAGAATGGAGCTAGAATTTGGCTCCCAGTATGTTGGAATCAAAACACTTGTGTTGTAATTCACTGTTAGTTTTAATGTGGTCATTATTGTAGCTTAGCTCTTTGCACTGTATCCTGTAAACAAGAGTCTGTCTCCACACAAAAGTGTGTAGCACTGTATCCTGTAAGTACAATATATACAGAAGGGATGTACTTAAGCAGTACAGTTGAACTTCCTTCAGATAAAACTGTTTAAAAAAAAAAAGTTTTCATCCAATCTTGCTTCACAACCACTGTAAAAATGACTTATGGCCTTAGCCCTATGCTGAAATGATCTCATGTAGCCTGGGTATAACTACAGTATATGGAACCAAGGCAGGCAATATGATTGTCTGCATGCATTTTTTTTAAAACCATTAATTGATAGAGCTGGACAAATATGGATTTTTCAGTTTGATGGCTGAACCAAAAAAAAATCTGATTTCCCAAGCCCCCTCCCATTTTGAAATGACAACTTATTGGTTGTTCTCATGAAAAGGGGGGGAGGAATTCCGGTCAAATGAAACATTTCAACTTCTTCAGAAGTTTTCTGCCCATTTTTTTTCCATCCAAAGCTACTTGCCAAATTCAACCAGAATATTCAGAAACAGTTTCAGCTGACCCAAAACTGCTTACGCGAATAAGCTATTCACTGGGGGGGGGGGGGGGCAATAGACATAACAATGGAAGGCCAGATTCTCTTTTTAAGAGGCTACCAAGCTTGTAAGTTCTCAGACAATGGGGAAATCAAAACTGTAAAACAAAAGTGTTTGAACACAAAGCATACACAGCTGACTTCCTTCTTCTCCCAAAGGGTGTGGTGTACTCTTGGAAGTGCCCTTGTGATTTTCACAAAGTGTATCTCCCCTTTAATATAACCACCTCCCTTACAAGGGCATCACACAATAAGACCACACACACACACACACACAGAGTTTTTCATGTTTCCTTATAATTAATGTTTTAAGTATCCATTATTTACTGCTAAATGGGATGAATACTGAATGGGATGCATCTAGGGACTAATGGTTTTCCAGACCCTTTTCCTGTTCTCAGCTCATATAATTCCACAATGATAAGAGCTTAATAACCTACGTTGCTGCTCTTTGTTTTCATTTCATGGAATGTCTTTTCCATAGTCTCAATGGACTCAAGGCCTGGATCTATGTCTAATGAATATGTTCCTCTAGAACCAAGGATGATGCTCTTGTCATATCAGTTTCCTTGTCCTCCTGAGGTGGGGGGAGGTAGGTAGGGGTGTGTGTGTGTGTGCGCATTTCAAATTCCCTTTGCTCAGAGTTTTCTATTCCCCCACCAATACTAGCATATTTCCTACTTAAGTAGAATATGATGTTGAATGTGTAATTTGTTAATCTAACTCATTCATATAAAAAGATTGAGAAAGACCCTTATACCACTCCCATCACCATGACAGCTGGGAAGCCCTCTTGGCTCCCACTGTGATTAGTAGAATTAAGGTGGCTTAATAGGTTTCTATCAGTAAAAGGACTGTAAAAATAGCATAAACCAAATAACTATTGAATTTGGTGGGGACAGTCCTACCATCCAAATTTAAAGGAGCGTCAGTGTTTCTTTCTAACCTTTCAAACCTTGACTAACAAATGCAATTACACATTCAATTCCTTGTTGTTCTTGTGCAAGGACTGTGCATAATCCTTGATTTACTGGCATCTGTACATCATTTGAATGGTAAATTACAGTTGGGATATGCTAACACTGGAGTGTGTGTGAGAATTATTAACTGATTAGAAGCTTGTTGGCACTTCGTTGTTGGTTCCAGTGGTTAGCTTAGCTTTTGTCCCTTTTTGATAGTTTATGTAATAGTTGTGCTATTTTCACAAAATTGGTAGAGCTGGTAGAAAAATGTCTGTCCTCCCCTGCACCCCCAAAATTTTTTGACAGAAAATTGGATTTTCAACTGAATGGAAGTATTTATGGGAAAATGTCCAGTTTTGTCAACACCCCCAAAATTCTATGAAAAAATATAAATACATAAGTAATTTCTTTTTTAAAAACTGTTTATTAAGGCAAAGTTACAATAAAATGTCAACATACCACATTATACTTTGCTTATTTCTTATTCAGGGTCAGGTTAATAGTCAAAGATTCTGGCTTGTTGGCAGGGGAGCACTCCTCCTCTTCGTACACAAAAGAAGGATGACCAAATTTATAAATACTTATCCTTTTTATGGCACTTATCTTGTAGACACACTTGGTGTGAAAGCTTTTCCACTACAAGGACAGTCCATATTTTACTGCTTATCACAATCCCCTTGGAGAGGAAGTTTTTTTTCCAAGAATGGGCAATAACAAAGTCTTTCTGCTAACAATAAAACAGAAAGTTTTCATTTTTGTTGAAGTTTTTCATGAGGGAAAAATAATTTCCTACCAGCTGTAAACATCAGTTCTGTTTTACCAGAATGATTTGTAACTACTGTTGTGATCAGCATGGAGATATTTAGATCTTTAACCAACAATAATTATAAGCATTAGCATATAAACTAATTTTAGGCATCTTGTGCCTAATTTCTAGAATAGTTTTTTCCCCTAAGTGCTATTGATAATGATTCCACTACCACTGACATTAGCAAAAGAGTCAAGCGCAACCATGTAGTTAGATCCTTTCATATAAAGAAAAGGCATTGGTGTAACCAAGAACAGAATTTGGCATCACCTCTCTGGATCACCGTTATACAAGGTGAGACTGTCTAAATCTGAGACCAGAACTATATTTTTCTAAAATAATATTAATAAAATGTTCTTCACCCTTTACAAAGATGTTTGACATCATGGGAGGTGGACATGGATTCTACTTCATACCATATCATAAATATCTTCATGTGCCCGCTGCTTGTACCTGTTGTCTGACTGATAAATGCCTGTTAAAATTAGAGTCCTATATTTAAGCAATTGGCTAAAGTTTTCAGTAGTACTTTATCAACTGCACTGAGAAGGGAAACTGGCCAGTGATTGCCATTTTTTGTGATGTTCTTTATTTTGAATACCAATGAAATGACAGTTTTGTTCACTATTGGAAAGAGTATTCCAGTCGTAGAAGTGTGTCACCATTTTTGGAGTTAGGGGACCATATTCAGGCCTAGTGTAAATTGATGAAATTTTCATTTACTTCAGTGGGAATTTCACATGCCTAATTTGAGCTACCATCTCCCTAAAATTCAATAGAACTTTCCTGGATTGCCATAGTTCCTTGAAGACTTCAAAGCTTCCCAAACTTTCTCAACAAATGTAATTTTGTAGGTGTTTTAGGACTAATATTTAGGGGATTGTGATAGGGTGTATAAACCCCACACCATGACAAAGGGTTTAAAGAGCTGCGCTCCTCCAGCCCTGTCAATCATGTCAGGGTAGAAATAAGGGTTTAAAAGTAGGAAGTGTTGGGCAGAGACAGAAGACAGTAGCTCTACAACTTCCAAGAAGAACTCCTGCCGAACTTCAGAGAAACTACCCTCAAGAAGTTCATGCACCAATTTCCCATGCTTACTAGGAGACAGCAAACCCTGGTATACTGGCTGGGCCGGAAAGATTCAACAGAGCCCCAAGGTGAGCTGTTAAAAGTTCTGTGCTGCAACACTTCACTCTTCCCAGGGGTAATGAATCAGGGACTATACTGAAAAGACTTGGAGAGTGGTAAGCCAGTAATCTCCATCTCCTTCACATACAGACAGACTCTTGGGCTTAATTTAGTATTGAGAAGACTCCCATTTATGTGGGCAGGGTTGCCCTGTGGATTTAGCAGCACTCAGACTGCAGTAGGTGCCCCTCAGTGACCCAAAGGAATGTGATAAGGTTGTTAAGGTGTTATAAGGCTGTCCTTACTGGAAGCTGCTGATGAAATCTCTTCATATATAAGTGATCTATCAAGCCCATGTATCATAAAAAATGTATCCATTTCTGAAGGCTACTTGACATATATTGATAAACTGCCAAGCTGGATATCAGCTGTTAAGCAGGCAATAGCCAGCTTTTATTCTTCCAGAGTCTCAATGTAGTTTTTTAACAAGTAGTTGTTTTTTCTTTCTTATGGCACTTACTCAGTTTAATTATCCATTCTTCATTGACTGAATGTCTTAGTTCAGCCCCTTTATTTTTTCCTCATATGATGTTCATTGATTTTTAGTAAAAATCAGTATTGCAAAAGACTGTTACAGGAAAACACAGATACAAATAATCTTTGTAGACTAATGGAAAAACCTGGGTGACACGCACACTAAACTGCAATGACAACTACAAAAAAAAAGTAAATTATAAAGTGTAGTTATATATATGTATGTTTTGTGACCAGTGTATTTTTCATGTCATTGAATTTTATTTTGCATATTTTCTTCCTACTTCGTAATGTTAATTTCAAAAGTCCTGATTCAGCAAAGCACTCTTGACCATGCATAACTTTAAGCACATGAGCAACCCCATCCCTATTCAGCAAAAGCATTAAGCACATACTTCAGACCTATATTAATAAAGGGCTTGGTTATTCAACATATACCTGTTTACCAGACATAAGCCTGAATCAAACCCCAGGTCCAAAGAGCTATGACGTTTTGGCACGATGTATCTGAATCTGAACATTGTTGCTTGAGCGTCTCTCTGCTGGCTATATTATACATGTACATCTGCTATTTTTAACATTGTTATAGCTCTGCTAGTTACTTTGCATCTTCTTGTTTTCACATCAGTTCTTGGCCACTCTCTGAGAAGGACTAGCCAAAAACATCCTGTGAAGTTACCAAGGGAACAGCTCTTTCCCAAGGTTGTTATGGTTAAACTAGCCCCTCCCTATAAACAAATTTAAAATCAACAGTTGGACTTTTGATCACTGTTGGGAAGCCTCCTCACCCCCATATCCAGGCCAAGTGTTGAGGGGAAGCATAATTAATTAGAATTTCCTCCTTTGGATACCCAAAAGATGAAGCTCAAAATTATCTTTGAGAAACTCCTGCAAATCAAGTTCTGTCTGTAAAAGCTTAGACTATCAAAGAAACAACTGAAGCAATTAAAGCTTTAAAATATAGAAAGGAGCAGAACTCAATAATGTCCCCACAGAATTTTATTTAATTTAGAAGAAAACTCTAGTGTCCAACTTGTTAGGCATTTTGAAGACATGATTGAAGTATAAATCTATTCATATCTTCAAAATGGGCTTCGGGAACCTTTAATTAAACACTTCATGCTGATCAAAAAGTCAAACATATAACAGCTAACTGTGGAAATGACAGGCCAACACTACTGATAAAGTATGATTGTAAGATATTATATAGTGTGACAACATTCCTCCTCTATCTTGGTGGGTCCTGCGCTTATTGGCAGATTTTCTTGCCGCAGAGATTCACCATGTGGGTTGGGGAACAGCCCAGAGACCTTTCCCTCTGGAAGAATCCACAGTCCAGGATTCTTGGGAGGTTGGGGGGGGGAACCCGGGCCTGCCCTCTACTCCGGGTTCCAGCCCAGGGCCCTGTGGACTGCAGCTGTCTATAGTGCCTCCTGTAACAGCTGCATGACAGCTACAACTCCCTGGGCTACTTCCCCATGGCCTCCTCCAAACACCTTTCTTATTCTCACCACAGGACCTTCCTCCTGGTGTCTGATAACACTTGTGCTCCTCAGTCCTCCAGCAGCACACCCACTCCCAGCTCCTCACACTCTCACCACAAACTGAAGTGAGCTCCTTTTTAAAGCCCAGGTGCCCTGATTAGCCTGCCTTAATTGATTCTAGCAGCTTCTTAATTGACTCCAGGGGTTCTAATTAGCCTGCCTGCCTTAACTGGTTCTAGCAGGTTCCTGATTCCTCTAGTGCAGCCCCTGCTCTAGTCACTCAGGGAACAGAAAATTACTCATCCAGTGACCAGTATATTTGCCCTCTACCAGACTCCTGTACTCCACTGGTCTGGGTCTGTCACAATAGGCAAAAACATTTGGCCAGATTGGAGTCAGTAATTCATTTTCTCATTCATTCTAGCCAGGTTTGATTTCTAAAGCAGAGCTAGTGTACTAATAATGTAAGTCTTCAATGCAATTCAGTCCCTTTGGTTAAAAATACAGCCTTGCCACTACTATTTCAGACAGGGCCGAATCCAACACTCTCTGAACTCAGAGGAAAGACTCTTATGGATTGGGCCGTTCGATCCCAATTCTTCAAACACCTCCCTCCATACATGCTTAACTTTACTCACATGTGTAGTCCTGTTCGGTTCAATGGGCCTATCCACATTGTGTAAAGTTACTGACATATGTGGGTATTGCCAGGATCAGGGGATTAATGTTGAAAATATTTGACAGGCTGGAATGAGTATAGATGATTTTTGTTTTGAACTGGTTTGTTTTTTGGTCAATAGCTGAACTGACATCCATTTTATATACAAAAAATAAGAGCAAAATGGACCATACATCTGAAAAGGTTTATTTGTATACAAATACCCAACAGAGATATCATGTTTCCCCATATCTCATTTTATTTTGGAAACCAGTATTCAAAATAATCAGAGTGGTTAATGTCAAAGGTATTATAATGGGCAGACACAATTTTACATTGTTATGTGCTGTGTGAGTACATACATACATTTTTCCTTTGATGTGGACTCCCATGTGTAAATTATTTTGGGACTTGGATTACTGGTCAAATATGGAAAAAAAAATCTTAAATAACACTCCTTCAAAAATTATTTGCATTCTTCATCATGTAGTAGAGTGATAACAAAATTTAAGGATAATCATATTACCAAGCAACTGGTGCTGTAGTTGGTATCGATTTGATAAAGCTCAGGATATTTGGATACAGCATTTTATAAGCTTATCTAATATACCATTCAGGTGTAAACTTATACCAAATATATTTGCCCTGAATCCACCAGCTGTTTCTCTGCATCAAGAGGTTTTAGAACCTTAACCTTTTTATTAACTTGTTTTTTGGGGGGGAACTTTTATATGTGGATTCAGTATTGTATAAAAATTCCATCCCATTATGAACACTATCAATAAGGTAAGTGTAGTGAGCAGTCTGAGTAAAAACTTTATGGAATCATCTGGTGGACTACATATGTTCCAGACAGTGCTTCATTTGTGCCAGGGCTTACCAGATGTGAGCCCCAGCACCTCTAGGCTTGGCAATATATAGCACCGGCACTTTGGGCTTTCTGCATCAGTTATGAATGTTAAAAAAAATTGCTTGAGCGCTGGCACCTAACTGCATGTGCCCTGGCACATCTTTCATTATAATTTAAGCATTGGTTCCAGATACTATACAAAAGATGTTCTGGAGAACAGGAGATAATGACCTTTAGCTTCAGCCACAATTGTATCACCTGAGAGTGGGATATTCTTGCAAAGGAGGCAAGCCATCCCTCTCTAATTGGATGTGCAGGGTGCAGCAGTACCCAGTCTTTCTTTTGTGATATCATTATGTTCTCTTAAGGAAACTTGAAAATCTTTTGTGCTGTTTTATGTGGAGGTGAATTCTCTCTCTCATAAGCTGATTTTTGTGCTTTGGGTGAGAGATTTAGATATACTGGAGGTCAGACAGCTCCGAATAATTAATGGAGATATATTGTTGATAGCTCAGGAAGTCTTGTCTGGTGATATACCCTCAACAGTGGCAAGTCTCAGTCACATTTAGCCACCCCGGTTCACACTGAGGACTACCTTATTTTACGAATGGGTTCATTGCCTTTCTCTGTATCTTCAGCTCACATCTCTAGATAGGTCATCTTGTTTTGAAGTAGTTTCACCATTGCCTCTGCCAATGTCTGAGTTGGCTCTCTGTTTGTAACTCCTTTGCATCTGATCTTGAAAGCCATCCACCCTGATATTCCATTGATGTGGAAAATTTTGCTTCCATGATGCTTGTTAAATTCAGAGTAAATTCTTGTATTATTCTAGTAGCCATGTCAGATTTCTCCTCCTCCCTCTCCCCCCCTCTGCTTTCTTGACTGTCTTCCAGGACTGATCCTGCTTTTCTGGAGCTGTGTGTTTTCATCTTAGATTTTGTAGATTTTTTTTTTTTTTTTAACTTGAAAGGTATTTCTGGGATATTTTCACAGCTTAGTCTGTAACTGATCTGCAGGAAAATCCACTGTTTCAGTGCCAAAATCAAGTGGTTTGATGTGTCAGCTGGAAGCCCACAAGGGTGCGCCCTCGCCCACATGCTCTGTCATTAGACCACCTATAAGAATGTTTGAGAGAGATTTGCTGTGACCTCACCTCTAGATGATGAAGTCCTGGTACATCAGGGTTGTGTTTTGAGGCACCAGGTCAGAGGAAAGAACAAAACCATTTAAATTGAAGCACTGTGCCCTTAAAAAAAGGGGGGGGACAGGGGAGGAGGAGGGAACAGACTAGAGAGAACCTTGAAAAGCTCCTGGCACAGTCTGCTGCTGCAGCTGGGGTCTATTCTGAGTCTCTGTTTGCAGGAAAGTGGAATAAGGGTGAAGAGGAAGATGGCAGAATCCTCTCCTGGTGCTACTGGGGCTAGCCATTGAGATATTTTTAGATTGCTAGAAAGGAATCTCTAGGATGAACCTTTTAGATCTTTTGCGGTCAGCAAGAATAGACTCTGTGTTTTCATTTTTTATCTCATACAAAATAAATTCTATTTTATTACCTCTATTCTCCCAACCTGCAGTCCATTAAAAATGTAATGAACTGTTAACTAATTTCCTGTGGAAGAAAAAACCCACCTAACTGGATAGAAAAAGCTTCTTTGAAAGGATTTGCAGGAATGGGTGAAATTTTCTGGTTTTCAAAAATACTGTTGGGCGCTCATTCTGAGACCAGGGATAAAATGTTCAAAATTTTCTCATTTAAAGTCAATGTGGCTCCTAAGTGTCTGAAGTACTTCTAAAATTTTGCCCAAAGTCCTTTTGGTTTAAGGCTTTTCTAAAGTACGTAATGGCAGATGGGCTAACCCCAGAGGCAAACCTTGCAGCCTCTTTTAATTTAAGCATATTTTGATGTGTAATTGTATTCATTCTGTGGAAAAAATGGCCTATTATAACTTTTACATGCTCTGCTCTATTGGCACGCCATCAGATGTCTATGAACAAAATAACACAGACCAAATCTGTTTCCATCTGGCATAACACTCATTTCAGGACAGATAAATATTCATTTAACTGAAGGACCGCAGGCCTTCATCAAAACGAAATAACTCCAATGGGTCACTGATAAGATTCAGTCTCACTATTTCCTAGTTTTTGTGATATGTGCAGTTTCAGAATGGCACAAGGCACAGCAAGCCACTCTTCGTTCGCGACCCGCTGTCTGATCCTATCTGTTTCCCAGTAGATATGTATAAAAGAACAAGCTGTGTCGGTATTTTATGAAGGCTCCAAATCTGGCTTTAACAATATTTGCTCAGGCACTGAGAAGGTCTGGGAATTTGATCTTGGCAAATATTTTGAACCAGAAAAAATAGAACAGTATATGGGCACATAAAAGATCTGGCAGAAATTCATCTGTTATCCCAACTGTCATTCCTGAGCATTCTCAGGGCTGTTTAGACTCCTGTTAGACTTAATCAGGCCAGTATATCTGAATCTACATGCCATGTATATCTGAATCTAATGGTGCTGGACCATGGCTCAACAAAGCATATTAAATAATTAGGAAAATGTTTTGATTTCTTTTGCAGACTGATTTAGCCGATTCTCATTCTTTTTATATAAACAAAAGAAAGCTATTGCTTTAAGAGCTGAAATAATGATAACCTTTAAAAATAATGTGGAGGTCACTTACTGATTTAGTCTCCAGTCCTGCAAAAATATTCCACACAAACTGGCCCTTCTAGCCAATGGATCCCTTTGCAGTTTTCCCCATACATAGAGTAGGAAATAAATGTGATGATAATGTGGTATCATTTGGTGCAAGCTGACCTTTAATGGGCGACTAGTGTAACATCTTATCTCACGTGGTTTTAAAGTTAATATCCACAGCTGTAGCAGCCCTGTCTGTACTGGCTAACTGTAGTCTTCCTTTTAAGTGCTCTTTCACTTTTTGAATCTTAACAGGTAAAAATTGAAATACCAATCTGTTCCTGAAAGGCTATTTGGATCTGTGCCAGTTGCTATTCTGAAATTTGACTGGTTTCAGATTTCATTACAAAAGTTGAAACAGAGTAAATTAAATTGAGAGCTTAGTTTAGAAATCTCTGTAGCAAACCTGAGTCAAACTATGGTTGTCCATTAAACCTATGCATGCCTCATGCTTGCAATGTGAAATCAGAAACACAACAGCCTGAAAGGCATTTAACTTTGGCTTTAGGCTTGCTTGATACCCACAGCTCAATGGAGAGGTGAGGATATGAACCTCATGCAAAGGTTTGTTCAAACTCCTGAAAACCAAAACAGTTGTTTTTTTTCCACTCGTCTCTTATGCTTCTATGGCACCTTTGAATGTGTATATTTGCTGTTGGTAGCAACATACCATTGAAAATGTTGCTTTTCCTGCTACTCAGTACCCTGTTTTAATAGAAAGCTGTTCTATAATTATTTGCGTTTGTACTGTGGTATCACCTAAAGACCCTTTCAAATATGGATCTCATTGCAGTAAGCACTGTAAAAAGACATAATGTAAGAAGACACTGTCACAATGCTGCCATGAAGTGATTACAATCTAAAGAGACAAAACATGGAAATGGTGAGGGAAAAAAGGAACAAAATGTAATGGCCAAGTTCTTTGAATGCTGGTTCTTATGTGTATTCTTATATGTATGCATGCACTCCATGTACCTGAGATTGGAGATTTCTAGCAAGTATTGTCTGTGATGCTGGCAGAGCAGGTTCCAGCTCATGCCAAAGCCCTGAGGCCTCCCTGAACACTCACAAATGCGTAGCTGGAAACCTGTGTTGTTAAAATAGGTACTAGATTTATAAAAATGTGTTTAGTGTTTAGACTTTATGAAATGGTTGTAAATTGCTTCATGCATTAATCTCACTTATAATATCTGTATCCCATGTTATAAGGTAATATTTAAGTGTTTGCTCTATAACAGGGGTCGGCAACCTTCGGCACGTGGCCCATCAGAATAATCCGCTTGCGGGTCGGGAAACATTTTGTTTACATTGACTGTCCGCAGGCACGACCCCCATGCAGCTCCCCTAATGGCTGCAGTTCACCGTTCCTGGCCAATAGGATCTGCGGGAAGCGGTGGCCAACACACTGTTGTAGTGCCTGAGGAGTTAACACTTGATACTTGGTTGGTGAAATCTAAGTATAGAACATACAACCAGTTTAGGGGTTTGTGCCCTGCTTCTTAACAGTCTGCTCTGAGGTTGGCACTCACGGTCGTGAGCCAATCCATACAGCTTGACAGCATCCATTGGTCTGCAAATGCACAGTTGTTCTCCTCGTGCTCCAAACTGAGGGCATAAAGGGCAGTGTGGACCGAGGCTGCTCCAGTTCCTTCTTACTGCCGCATGACCTGTGTCAGAATCCTGTATCCAAAACAATCTTCATCTATCTTCTAATCTGTAAATCTATGTACAGTATAATGCACATAGTTTTAGTATTTTAGTATTCTTAATGTTTTTAGACTTTTAGTGTTGATAGTTTAGTTCTCCTTGCCTCAGGGAGTTTCTTGCCATGGAAAAAGACTATGTCCAGAGTCCCAGGGTTTCATAGAATATCAGGGTTGGAAGGGACCTCAGGGAGTCATCTAGTCCAACCCCCTGCTCAAAGCAGGACCAATCCCCAGACAGATTTTTACCCCAATTCTCTAAATGGCCCCCTCAAGGCTTGAACTCACAAACCTGGGTTTAACAGGTCAATGCTCAAACCACTGAGCTATCCCTCCCCCCTGCTAAGAAATTGTATTTCTTACCCCTGCTCCTTCTCCATTAGTGCCAGATACCAGCACTCTCTTCATTGCCTTGGGGAGGCTCAGATTGCCACCAAGTGCAGTATTTGTCACTTCTTCCCTCCTCGAACCTGCAATGGATGAGAGCTCCACCTGCGGAAACATTTCATAGGGAGAGCTACAGGACCCCAGGTGGGCCCAGGCCAGGGGACCCCCCCCAACCCCGTACAGTGGCCTTAGAGGGTGAGCAGCACCCCTCTAATCACGAACTCTGGACCAGAGACCAAAACTATTAAGTCTAAGAAACCCTCTCAAGAGTAGGGACATGAACATAGGCATAATGACAGATCCCTGTCATTTCTGCCTCTCCAGAAAAAAATTGGTCCAAGTAAAGTGAGTCCTTGTGTGGACCCTAAAGAATTAGGTCCATGTAAATCTTCCAATCACAAAGCAAAGATGCGAAGGAGGACAGATCTGTTAGTACTGGCTCCTGCTCCAACTCAGGCAGAAATACTGGCACCCATCCGTTCCAACTTCAGTACCCAGAAAGATAATGGAGCAAATAATCAAACAACAATTTGTAAGCACCTACAAGATAATAAAGTGATAAGTAACAGACAACATGAATTTGTCAAGAACAAATCATGTCAAACTAACCTAATAGTGTTCTTTGACTGGGTAACAAGCCCTGTAGATAAGATAGATGTGGGATAATAGATGAGATGTATCTCGACTTTAGTTAGGCTTTTGTTACTGTCTCAGATGACCGTCTCATAAGCAAACCATGGAAATATAGCCTAGACAAACCTACTATAAAGTGGGTGAGCAACTAGTTGGCAAACTATACTCGTAGTGTAGTTATCAATGGTTCATAGTCAAGTGGGGTTTCACAAGGCTCTGTCCTGGATCTGGTTATGTTCAATATCTTCATAAATGGTTTGGATAATGGCATAAAGAATACGCTTATAAAGTTTGCAGTTGATACCAAGCTGGAAAGAGTTGCAAGTGCTTTGGAGGACAGGATTAGAGTTCAAAATGATCTTGACAAACTGGAGAAATGGTCTGAAATAACTGGGATAAAATTAATTAAGGACAAATGCAGAGTGCAATACTTAGTAAGGAATAATCAATTGCACAAATACAAAATGGGAAATGACTGCCTCGGAAGGAGTTCTGCAGAAAAGGATCTGGGGGTCATAGTGGAACACAAACTAAATATGAGTCAACAATGTAACACTGTTGCAAAAAAAAAGTGAACATCATTCTGGGATGTATTAGCAGGAGTGTTGTAAGCAAGACATAGAAGTAATTTTCCCACTTAACTCAGCAGTCATAAGGCCTCAGCTGGAGCATTGTATCTAATTCTGGGCACCACACTTTGGGAAACATATGGACAAATTGGAGAAAGTCCAGAGTAGAGCAACAAAAATGATTAAAGGTCTAGAAACCATGACCTATGAGGAAAGATTGAAAAAATTGGGTTTGTTTTGTCTGTAGAGGGGGAAACGATAACAGTCCAAGTATGTAAAATGTTGCTATAAAGAGGAAGGTGATAAATTGTTCTCCTTGATCACTGAGGACAGGACAAGAAGTAATGGGCTTAATTTGCAGCAAGGGAGATTTAGGTTAGACATTAGGAAAATCTTCCTAACTGTAAGGGTAGTTAAGCACTCGAACAAATTACCTGGGGAGGTTGTGGAGTCTCTGTCACTAGAGGTTCTTAAGAGCAGGTTAGACAAACACCTGTCAGGGATGGTCTTAATACTCTGTCCTGCCTCAGTGCAAGCAACTAGACTAGATGTTTAATTGCAGTCCCTTCCAGTCCTACATTTCTAGGATTTTTAATGACTGCAAGTGATCTGGATCTTGGTTTTAGGTTTCATCCAGCCTCTAACCCCATGCTGAGGCATTGGTTCAGTACCAACTCAGAGGGAAGAGGGTCACCTACTGAATCACCAGTACCAATCTATTTCCAGCTAATCCATATGCTTATTGAAAAGTAAAATCAACAGATATATTGGAACACTTTACCAAGAACCAACTATCTCCTTTATTAGTTAAGATGGCAATCAAATCTTTGATAGTAAAAGGATCCCTTAAGAACATAAGAATGGCCATACTGGGTCAGACCAAAGGTCCATCCAGCCCAGTATACTGTCTACCGACAGTGACCAATGCCAGGTGTCCCAAAGGGAATGAACCTAACAGGTAATGATCAAGTGATCTCTCTCCTGCCATCCATCTCCACCCTCTGACAAACAGAGGCTAGGGACACCATTCCTTACCCATCCTGGCTAATAGCCATTAATGGACTTTAACCTCCATTAATTTATCCCATCCTATCTCCTAGAACTGGAAGGGACCTTGAAAGGTCATCGAGTCCAGCCCCCTGCCTTCACTAGCAGGACCAAGTACTGATTTTGCCCCAGATCCCCAAGTGGCCCCCTCAAGGATTGAACTCACAACCCTGGGTTTAGCAGGCCAATGCTCAAACCACTGAGCTATCCCTCCCCCTAGTTCTCTTTTAAATCCTGTTATAGTCCTAGCCTTCACAACCTCCTCAGGCAAGGAGTTCCACAAGTTGATGGTGCGCTGTGTGAAGAAGAACTTCCTTTTATTTGTTTTAAACCTGCTGCCCATTAATTTCATTTGGTGGCCCCTAGTTCTTATATTATGGGAACAAGTAAATAACTTTTCCTTATTCACTTTCTCCACGCCACTCATGATTTTATATATCTCTATCATATCCCACCTTAGTCTCCTCTTTTCCAAGCTGAAAAGTCCTAGCCTCTTTAATCTCTCCTCATATGGAACCCGTTCCAAACCCCTAATCATTTTAGTTACCCTTCTCTGAACCTTTTCTAATGCCAGTATATCTTTTTTGAGATGCGGAGACCACATCTGTACGCAGTAGTCAAGATGTGGGTGTACCATCGATTTATATATGGGCAATAAGATATTCTCTGTCTTATTCTCTATCCCTTTTTGAATGATTCCTAACATCCTGTTTGCTTTTTTGACTGCCGCTGCACACTGCGTGGATGTCTTCAGAGAATTATCATAATGACTCCAAGATCTCTTTCCTGATTAATTGTAGCTAAATTAGCCCCCATCATATTGTTTATATAGTTGGGGTTATTTTTTCCAATGTGCATTACTTTACATTTATCCACATTACATTTCATTTGCCATTTTGTTGCCCAATCACTTAGTTTTGTGAGATCTTTTTGAAGTTCTTCACAGTCTGCTTTGGTCTTAACTTTCTTGAGCAGTTTAGTATCGTCTGCAAACTTTGCCACCTCACTGTTTACCCCTTTCTCCAGATCATTTATGAATAAGTTGAATAGGATTGGTCCTAGGACTGACCTTTGGGGAACACCACCAGTTACCCCTCTCCATTCTGAAAATTTGCCATTTATTCCTACCCTTTGTTCCCCGTCTTTTAACCAGTTCTCAATCCATGAAAGGATCTTCCCTCTTATCCCATGACAACTTAATTTACGTAAGAGCCTGTGGTGAGGGACCTTGTCAAAGGCTTTCTGGAAATCTAAGTACACTTGCCCATATGTTTGTTGACCCCTTCAAAGAACTCTAATAGATTAGTAAGACATGATTTCCCTTTACAGAAACCATGTTGACTTTTGCCCAACAATTTATGTTCTTCTATATGTCTAACAATTTTATTCTTTACTATTGTTTCAACTAATTTGCCCGGTACTGATGTTATACTTACTGGTCTGTAATTGCTGGGATCAGCCCTAGAGCCATTTTTAAATACTGCCGTTTCTTTAGCTATCTTCCAGTCATTGGGTACAGAAGCCGATTTAAAGGACAGGTTACAAACCATAGTTAATAGTTCTGCAATTTCACATTTGAGTTCTTTCAGAACTCTTGGGTGAATGCCATCTGGTCCTGATGACTTGTTACTGTTAAGTTTATCAATTAATTCAAAAACCTCCTCTAGTGACACTTCAATCTGTGACAATTCCTCAGATTTGTCACCTACAAAGGACGGCTCAGGTTTGGGAATCTCCCTAACATCCTCAGCCGTGAAGACTGAAGCAAAGAATTCATTTAGTTTCTCCGCAATGACTTTAACGTCTTTAAGTGCTCCTTTTGTATCTCGATCCACCCAGGGGCCCCACTGGTTGTTTAGCAGGCTTCCTGCTTCTGATATACTTAAAAAACATTTTATTACTTTTGGAGTTTTTGGCTAGCTGTTCTTCAAACTCCTTTTTGGCTTTTCTTATTACATTTTTACACTTAATTTGGCAGTTTTTATGCTCCTTTCTATTTACCTCACTGGGATCTGACTTCCACTTTTTTTTTTTTTTAAAGATGCCTTTTTATCTCTCACTGCTTCTTTTACATGGTTGTTAAGCCACAGTGGCTCTTTTTTAGTTCTTTTACTGTGTGTTTTAATTTGGGGTATACAATTAAGTTGGGCCTCTATTATGGTGTCTTTGAAAAGTGTCCATGCAGCTTGCAGGGATTTCATCTGGAAGGAGAGTCCCAACTATGGGAAGGTTTCCCTCTACTCCTGTTGACTGCGCTCCTTCCCTGAGCCTTTCATCCTCCTTAACAGCACAGGGGCTGTCCGACCGGAGTTGGGACAAATCTACAGTGTCCCAGAAAGCCTCATCAACATACCTCTCTGCCTTCCTTAACTCCTCCAGTTCCGCCACCCTGGCCTCCAAAGCCCGTATGTGATCTCTGAGGGCCAGGAGCTCCTTGCACCGAATGCACACATACGCCGCCCGCCCACCGGGCAGGTAATCATACATGCTACACTGAGCGCAATAAATAGGATAGCCCCCACTCTGCTGCTGGGCTTCTGCCTGTATTTTCTCCTACAGCTACCTAGGTTAATGATAGGGTTTTTGTTTAAATCAAGAAGTTTTGATTATAGTTTAGTTTAAAGGTTTTAAAGAATGGCAAGTGTACCTTGCCCCCTTCCCACTCCCCTTCCAGACTCCCTCTTGAAACTCCCTGTTAGTGGCCCCGGTTCGCAAAGCTCCCTGGTCGCTTGCTCACTGCTTTATAAACCCCTGGCCTTTCTGATAGCCCCGCCCCTTACTTGTATTCCATTTTGCACGGTATTTATGAAGTAGGAATTCTTCTTCACTTATTTTAAATTCTGCTTCTCCTGTTGCATTATTCCCTCATTATTCCCTCCTTTTTTGTGCCACCCCTTCCTAAGTTCTCTCTTCACTTCTCTCTTGTCACCTCCTGTGTTTTGAATTCCCTAACACATCTGCTTCTTTCCATCTTCTCTTGCTCTCCACTCCACTTCTGGCTACTTTCAGAAGCTATTTCATCTCCACCAAAAGCCCTTAGCCAGATGGGTACGTTTTTCCCAAAATGCCAGTTCAGGCATAAGGATGATGGATGGCCTGGCAACAGTCTCAATACCTATT
This sequence comes from Trachemys scripta elegans, assembly GCF_013100865.1. NCBI lineage: Eukaryota > Metazoa > Chordata > Testudines > Emydidae > Trachemys > Trachemys scripta. The sequence goes on from NC_048298.1 coordinate 114,215,855, forward strand.
TTAACACTGAGCCTCATAAAGTCAGAAATGGACTGAAATTCAGAGCTGCACTGTACAGTAGTGGCTAGAACTGCTGCTCACACTGTACCAAAACCAACTACAGTAAAGAAATTCAAAACCGTTAACAAGGGAAAAAAACATTATTCAGTCTTATTTTGAAGGTACATGTAAGTGGGGGAATGATCTGGCTATTGCGGGGTCTGGGAACTTTTCTGGCTTATACATTATCCCAGTGAAATGGGCTAACAAAAGGATCTGAGTTTTTGATCCCACTTCCTTTACCGAGAGGCCTGCCTGACCTCGAGTACTCCCCTTCCACTCCCCAGTGTGGCAGAGTCCTTGTAACCCCAACAAGGCTGGACCCATTGATTACTGGGGGGCTTGACCCCAACCTTGTTGTGGTCACTTAGGATAGGGGCTGGGGTGTCCTCGCTCCAGGGTGCACTCTCCGCACCACATAGGTGCTGACTCCATGGGTGCTTCAGGGCTGAAAGACCCATGGGGAAAAAATGGGGGGTGCTGAGCACCCACCAGCAGCCCTCCTATCAGCACTTCCCCCTCCCTCCAGCATCTCCTGCCCACTGGTGGGCCCTGCCAATCAGAGCTTCCCCCTCCCTCCCTGTGCCTCCCACCCACCACAATCAGCTGTTTCGTGGCATACAGGAGGGGGGAGGAGCGAGCAGAATGGGGTGGGAAGAGGCGGGGCAGCGATGGAGGGGAGGGTGGGAAGAGGTGGGGCAGGGTGTGGCCTTGGAGGAAGGGGTGGGGCCTGGGGCAGACCCAGGGGTCAAGCACTCCCAGCACAATGGAAAGTCAGTGCCTGTGCCGCACCGGACACTTCTCTGACCCGCTGATCATTACATACAATTCAAAGGAAATACAATTTATTAAACAGCAACCAATTTTTAAAAATAAGGAAGAAATGGGAAAAGTTAAAGGAAAGCATGTAACCCCACTCTGTGGCACAGGGACATCACAACCAGCTGTTGCAGGAATGTAAGGGAAGTTTACAGTCTGTTCCTCACATGTCCCAGGCCTCCTTCTCAGGCCCTGGCTGTGCTGCAGGTCAGACACTTGCTCTGACATTGGCCACACGCTCTCAGGCTCTAGGTGGCAGGACCCTTCTTCCCAGTGTCAGCCCCCCCATCGGGGTTATGATCCCACTTCAAGGCCCTTGCAGGCCTCTTTGCTGGGGGCATCTCCCTGTGCTGGACCCTCTGCCCTGGGCCCCCTTGCTCTCCCCAGCTGCTCAACACACCCAGTTCTGGACTGCTCCAGCTCCAGCTCCAGCTCCAACCCCAACTCCATCCCCAGCACTACTGCTGCTCTGCTTCTAGCCCCCTGGACTGCTTTTATTGGCCCCTCTGGCTTTGGTTGCTGCAGTTCTCCTAGCACAGGTCTGCACCCTGGGCTGCTTCTGTGGTTTTTGTTGCTGCAGCCCTGCTTCCAGCATAGATCCCCCCCCACCACCCGGGATGCTTCTCTGGAGGGTGTGGCCCTGCTCCCCAGCTCAGCTCAGGCCTCTGCTCTTTCCTTAGCTCGGCCCCACTCTGTTCCAGGCAATTCCAGCTCACACGAAGGCTCCGGCCTCCTGACTCCCTCATTAGTCTGCTCGCCCTGTCAATCAGGCTGACCTGGAGCATTGGCCTCTCCCCATTGCTCCTGGGAACTGTCAGTCTCAGGGTCCTGATTTCCCATCGACCCTTCTCTTTTCTTTTGGTACTGGGAGCTAGCCAACAACAACAACAAAAAAAACCTACTGAGTTTGAGTATGGGACCAACAGTCCCTTTACATGTAGTTGGGCTAATTAGTGGAATTTTAACAAGCTAGAACTAAATAACATGTTATGTGAAGTTAAAGTTGGCAAAACATTTGTGAATCTCAGCAAACCTAATTCAAGTGCTGAGTTTCTGACAAACTGGGTTTCAACCCACCTAGTTCTGGTTTTATTATACAAGGTTGGCACAGCTCTAGTCAGCATCATAGGCCCAATTCTGAATGTGCCGCTATTGCCACTGAAGTCATTGGGAGTTTTATGCATGGATAATTCGCAAGACAGAACCCCAATTTGTGTCTGTTTAACTCTCAGTTTAGTTACAGCTATTAATATGCTAATATCTGGGGTGTCTGCAAAAAAGTGTCTTGCGATCACCAGATACAACCATGATTTCGAACAGCTAAAAGAGGTATAGCAGAGCTTCTTCTGGCTCAATCATCAAAGAAGTTTCTGGTACCGCTCCTATTTGTGAACCACCAGAGTGTGTGTTAGTCTCAAAACCTGTGCATCAACACGGTATGAGGATTTAAGATGATTGACTAATCTGTTCAGAATGCCTGGCCACGAGTTAGCAGATGAAATATGTAGCCATCTTTTAATTACCTGATGTGTGCTCAAATCTGTTAAAAATCTTTTTGAGTCTGAAATCCCATAGCTTTGTGTTCTTGAGAGTGAGAGCTGCCAGTGATGGTAAAATTGACCACCTGAAAGAGAGAGAGAGAGAGAGACAAGGTAAATGAAGCTATACAGTGAAAACACTTTATGCCTTTTTAAAATCTTCCATAATGGCAATGAGAAGAAGAATAAATTAGAGAAATATGTGAAAGAGGATCTCAGAGTAATTTACACACCTTAACTAAGGTCAGATTTCCCCTTCCGTTTATTTAAAAAGGAATGGATTAAAAGAGTCCAAAAAAGTTTTGACCCAAACTACATCAGAGGGAGAGGGATTGAGCCTACCTGGCATCCTCCTTCTTCCCTTAACACCATGCACTTGGGATTTTGATGGGGGTGAAGAGTTAGGTGAGGATGGCCTCTTTCTTTAGTGTTATCAGTTCCTTCCAAACCCATGGCATTTCTTCCCACCGGCTGCTTCTCTGAACATAACCAGCCTTCCCAGAATGGGGGGGTTTGGACTCAGCTTTTGATGGGGTGGCATTAGTGACTGACCTGGTCAGAGGGCTGGAGCTGCAGAAAAGAGGTCTTAGAATTCCCCACCTCGGGCTGTGGGGGGATTCCTCTGTTGCAGGCTCTGTAGAAGTCAGCTGTAAGGCTGTCCTCTAAGGACTCCCTCACAAGCCTAGTGTAAGTGGTGTGCTAGGAGTGAAGAGGTGTGTTGGGGAGCAGGGCTGCAGCCTGTGGAGATTCCAGGCTGCATTGCAGCCCATAAAGCAGCCCCAGGAAACAGCTGTAATTTAGGCCCCATAACTGTGTAAGTTACGGTGGGGGCCTCTCTCCATCTCTGAAGCCATAATCTACAGTCTGCCGACATGTTGACAGTTTTGCATGAATTAATGAAAGAGGGATCAGAAGTAGCTGACATGGATTGTTTGTTTATTTTTATTATTATTAAACTGACTTGTGTATCCAAGTTACTGCTGTGAGAAAAAATTAAAGTAAGAGGAGAGCTGGCAAAAGTCTTTAAAATGTATCAATAAAAATATAGAAAATCCCTTGATTTTTTAAGAGTGAGGCTGCTGTCTTGACTTGAGGCAGCAAATTCTTAGTCTAAATCATAAATGCAGCTGTCTTACTGGCATTGCATTATACATAGAGAGGAAATGAAAAGTGATGTTTCCAACACTGAAGAAAATATGGCCAAGCTTTGATCACTTAATAAACAGAGCACTACCTTTATTTAGTTCTGTTTGCTTAAAAGGAAAAATGTTAATCCTATTTAAAAAAAATCTTCTGGACGGTGTCCTTACAATATTTTCGTACATGTAAATCAGTTTTAAATGTTTTTGTAAAAAATTATAATGCATAAGAAAAGTCTGACCAACCAAACCCTAGCAGCTCCACCCATTTCTCCCCCCCCCCCCAAGCAATGAGGCATCAAGGCAATATGTTATATAAAATCCAGTGTAGTTGTAGACATGTCAGTCCCAGGATATTAGAGAGACAAGATGAGTGAGGTAATATCTTTTATTTGACCTGCTTCTGTTGGTGAGAAAGATGCTTTTGAGCAACACAGAGCTCTTCTGTGGTTCTCTCTCTCACTAACAGAAGCTGGTCCAATAAAAGATATTACCTCACACACTTTGTCTCTCTAATATAAAATTCAGTCTTTATTGATTTGTACACATGCCTTTTTGATCAGCACATTTCCATTAATATGCTTTAGCTTTCCCCATGCATTCTGTATTTGGCCATGTACTTGGTTGGCCTGTGGTAGTAACCACAGACAAACTGCACAACTGCTGCAGGCTTCCAACAACAGGGGCCTGGCATGTACTGGACAAGGATTGCATGGCATATGCCAGCTCAAACAGGGACATTTCCTCTTTCTGTTTTCCTGCTCCCAGAAGCCAACCAATCAAAGATGAAATTTCTCCATTCTTGGCACATCTATTTTAGAAAATCAGTAATAATAATTATGCTTCCATTCCAACCTCATTGCAGGTACTGGAAAATGAGCTGTAGTCTCTCCAAGAACACAAGACTGTAGTGGATATGTTCACCTGGGTATCTTAAAAAATGCTTAACACATGTTTTATAATATATATCAATTTATACTGAGAAAGTACCTTATCTGTAAAATGGCAGTAACCATGAAATAATAGTAATAGTACTTGTGCACCTCAGAGGGGTGAGACTAAGGACAAAGATTACAAATCTGGGAAACTAAAATTATGCACCTAAATCCATACAGAGGCAGACCTCAATGAGAGCTTTGGCTATTCAGTACATCTGAAAATCAAGCCACCAATTTAGTTGCATACATACAAAATCAGTGTAGCCCATATTAAATGGGTTAAACACTGGCTAACTGATGGATCTCAACAAGTAGTTATAAATGGAGAATTGTCATCCAAGGGGGTTGTGTTTATTAGGGTTAAACTCAGAATTTCCATTATGCAGAAAACCCCAACATTAAAAAAAAAAAAAAGTTACCATTCAGAAAGAAAATATAAATTTCAAAATTTCCCACAAAGGGGAAATTCAGAAAAAAAATCATTACAAAAAATCTAAATGTTTCATTTTGAAAGTCATCCAAGAGCTTCCAGGTTGCCTGATTTGTGAAACAGCTGGGTCTCCAGTCTGCCCAATTCCTTAGGCCTTGTCAACTCCTGGGGTAGCTGACTCCTAGGGCTACCCTGGTTAACTGGCTCCCTGGACTCTGCAGTTCCCACAGCAACCAGTTTCCCCTTCCTAGAGCAACTGACTCCCTGGAGGGCCAGTTCTTGGGACAACTTACTTCCTGGACCCCCAACTCCCTGGAGCTGCCCAACTCTGCGTTTTGCACAGGAACATTTTAAATAGTTTCCCAGAGAATTTTTGTAACCATACTGTCAAGGCTGCTTCCCCACGCTGAACTTTAGGGTACAAATGTGGGGGCCTGCATGAAACTTCTAAGCTTAACTACCAGCTTAGATCTGGTCCGCTGCCACCACTCCCAAAGTGCTAATTCCCTTCCCTGGGTAGCCTTGAGAGACTCTTCACCAATTCCCTGGTGAATACAGATCCAAACCCCTTGGATCTTAAAACAAGGAGAAATTAACCATGCCCCCTCCTTTCTCCCACCAACTCCTGGTGGATCAAGATCCAACCCCCTTGGATCTAAAAACAAGGAAAAATCAATCAGGTTCTTAAAAAGAAGGCTTTTAATTAAAGAAAAAGGTAAAAATCATCTCTGTAAAATCAGGATGGGAAATAACTTTACAGGGTAATCAAACTTAAAGAGCCCAGAGGACCCCCCTCTAGCCTTAGGTTCAAAGTTACAGAAAACAGAGATAAACACCCTAGCAAAAAGTATATTTACAAGTTGAGAAAACAAAGATAAAACTAACATGCCTTGCCTGGCTGTTTACTTACAAGTTTGAAATATGAGAGACTTGTTCAGAAAGATTTGGAGAGCCTGGATTGATGTCTGGTCCCTCTTAGTCCCAAGAGCGAACAACCACCAAAACAAACAGCACAAACAAAAGCCTCCCCAAGATTTGAAAGTATCTTGTCCCCTTATTGGTCCTTTGGGTCAGGTGTCAGCCAGGTTACCTGAGCTTCTTAACCCTTTACAGGTAAAAGGATTTTGGAGTCTCTGGCCAGGAGGGATTTTATAGTATTGTACACAGGAGGGCTGTTGCCCTTCCCTTTATAGTTATGACACATACCATTAAAAACAGGAAATTAATCAACAGGTTGTATATTAATGGTAGTTGTACATTAATGGTAATAAATTATATGTTACACTTACATAAGTCTGCTATGTAAACAAACTTTACAATTTAAATTTTATCTAGGCTTTTGTACTGCACCATCACTAAGATTACAGCCTCTGCTCCATTCTTAGCTCTCTAGTTCATGCCTGACTAATGCAGTTCATAAATTACAAAATATCACATACTGCAATACATTAGCACACCAAAATGTGTTAAGAATGGATACATCTGTGTCATCTGATCTGTTTGTATAATCTAGCTAAAGTGCCCATAACCATAACTGAATTGTATTTTATTTCTGTGATCTTAAAACAAATTGTATTAATTTCCTATATGGAATAATCTTTAATTTTTAACTGATTGATCTGTTTATAAATTTATTTTGAATGACCCAAATGCTTCTGTCCATAATTCTGCTGAGCAAAGGTTGATTCTACCACCAAATATGTGAACAGACCATGAATGCCCATTCTTTTGATGGCCCAGATATCTACAATGGGAATCTAAACTGGAGCAATGCTTAACAGACTCCACTGAGAGCACTGACGATATCTCATGCCTCAGCCTGAGTAACACGATGGTTCCTAACAATACAGGTAATGAAGATACAGCAATATTCAGATGGGTTCCTAAATACAAAGTCAAAATCCTCCTTCCCCAACTTTGAAATGCTTCCTTTCTGCACCCTTACTGTTTTACCCTACCCCAAAATGTCAATCCTAATCCATTTTTTACCATTCCTCAACATAGCCCTAGTTTCTCAGCCACTCACTTTACCTTCTCCCCCTGGTCTTCCATCACCAGCCAGACACCTTTGTCCCCCTACCCCTAACATGACAACCCCAGAGAAGTCATCCTATGAACATTCCACACATTCCCTGGATAATCAGTGACCTCGATCAGCATAAGTGCCCCTTCTCTTCACAGGGCTGCTGAGATTAGTCACCCAGGCTTGTGAAGGCTGCTCCCATTCCCTGTCCTGTTCAAGGCTGCCCAAATGTGCAGACCCACAAGTGAGTATATATTGCAGGTTCCCCTTTTGCTGATTCACAGAGGATATGAGCTGCTACAGTCCTCAGCTACAGAGCCTTGGCTCTTTAGCTCAAGCAGTAGCAGGTCTTGCTGTCATACTGGAAATGTCACATTGGCATGTACAAATCTTCCTCAGCCACTTCCCACATGGATGCTGTATGAAACTAGAAAGTGAATTACAGCAGGGAGCGTGAATAGTAAACAGCATGAACAGGTAGGGAATTAAAGTTAAAAAATTCCCGTGTCCATGGAGCTACATGAATGGCTGCCTGAGCCAAATTCAAATGGCATGTATTGCAGCTGACTTTAATGGCATTTCACCCGCTTGCACCAGATCTGAATTTGGCTCCATATGGGCTTGATTCTGCAAGAAGCTGAGCACTCCTGTGAGTTGCTGGATGCCCATAACTCCCATTACAGCAGGGGTTCTCAAACTGGGGGTCGGGACCCCTCAGGGAGTCAGGAAGTTATTAGATGGGTGGTCGTGAGCTGTCAGCCTCTAACCCCGCTTTGCCTCCAGCATTTATAATGGTGTTAAATATATTAAAAAGTGTTTTTAATTGATAAGGGAGGTCACACTAAGAGGCTTGCTATGTGAAAGGGGTCGCAAGTAAAAACGTTTCAGAGACACTGCATTACAGTCATTAATAATTGTGGGAGTTCAACACCTCATAGACAGGAGTGAGCCCTACAATTTAGTTATGATCTCTGTGAATATTATAATAAAATGTGTTACTACTACAGGAATATTAATATATTATATAACATCTACTTTGGATCAAAGTTACATTTGAAAACGTATCTAGAGTAGAAGCTGCCAATGTAAAATGCTAGTTTTTGAAAAGGGATAACGCTATTCAAATCTATGACATATTTGATATTTAAATAAATGTGTCTATAATTGGTGTCAAGGAAAATTAGACCATCAGTTAGAATATGTATATATTCTCTGCATATAAGAGACTGATTAAAACCATCAGGAAGTGTAAGACTTACAAAACTTAGAGTAAAATTTTCTAAATCACCTAAGTCCCATTTACAAAGTGACTTTCAGTGAGATTTAGGCTAAGGGACGCATTTTCAAAGGTATTAGGTGCCCAAAGATGCAGTCATTGGTGAGTTTGTAATGTTGTTTTTGTGCATCATGGACTAAATGAGGAGTTATTGCAGTAGGATGAATTAGTCATTTGCAGATTCAGTGAGCAGTTTGTTCACTCTTAGCACAGCTTTATTTGGGGACATTTGGTCATTTATGTTGGCCTTCTCAGTGCTGGAACCATGCTACTTCAAGCTGTTACCTTCAGCCTGCATTCACACTCCTAGTTAACTACCATGTATTTTATTTGAATTACTAGAAACAGATACCTTGAAATATACATTTCATTCCCAAGGGTGTCCTGGCAGTGAGCTGCAAATGTTTATAAATAACCATACCCATCAAACTAATTATAAAACCCAATGTACATATGCAAATATTTAAAAATAATCATAGTTGTCTGATAACATTTATTTCAAAAGTGATCTTCATAACACATGATAAGATGAAACTGGCATAGAGTGCCATACCACATGTTAGTAAACATCACATGGTTTTCAGGGTCATTTTTCAGTGCTGTCACTCAACAGGTTTATGTTAAAGAAGCAGTTTGAGCCTTAGCTTTGAATTTCCTTGCATTGATGGGTTTGTGACCTTACAGTTGTTTACATGCAGTATTTTATTTTTAGTGTTATAAAACTGTTTGCAGAGGGACTGGATCAGTAACATAAGTATCTATCTGACAAAGGTAGGGTAGTTAAAATTGATTCTTTGAGTGGAGTTGAAGTCTGGCCCCATTCTGTAGATGTGTGTATAACTTTACTCATATGAGTAGAGCCTTGACTTAAAGTTATGCATGTACATGTTTACAGGATAGGGGCTTTAGTGATCTGTTAATTTAAGTGGTTTTGAACACTGGCTATATTAAATATTCATAAAAATACAACCTAGGGGCATAAGTGGTAATCCCTAGCCCAGCTATATGATAAAACAATTGTCAAATTTATTTTAAAATACCTCAGATTTTTTTATTTGAGTAAAAAAATATCAAAATAATTTAAAATTATGTATTTATTAGTAAAAAAAAAAAACCCACCTCTGGAGTGATTCGAACATTTTTCTCCAAAAATAATTGAATAATACACACTAACCACAACTTTAAGGATTCATACTTTTCAAAGATCTATAGTACAAGTGTCAATGCTTTAAGTTATTCTTTCTGAACTTGTTTGTGTAATGTGTATTTTTGGCATAATTAGCCAATGCTAATTTTGCATTAGTAAATAAGATTTTCTGGGTCAGTCTTTCAAATATTAATAGTTTAGGTTGGCAGGTAAAAACAGAATGCCCATGATTATTAACTACTGTATTTACCTGAGTATCTAGTGTTGTTTCTACACCGAAAATACAGAAAATCAAATACACTTCTACCCTGATATAACACGAATTTGGATATAACACGAATTCGGATATAATGCGGTAAAGGAGCGCTCTGGGGGGGTCGGGGCTGTGCGCTCCAGAGGATCAAAGCAAGTTCGATATAACGCGGTTTCACCTATAATGCGGTAAGATTTTTTGGCTCCCGAGGACAGCGTTATATCGGGGTAGAGGTGTATTAACAACAATAAATTTCTAAGGATTTAAAAATGCACCCTACTTTTAATAATGTTTGCTACAGAGACAGTCCCTATAGGCCAAATTCAGGTAATTGATTTCAATGGAATTGCATTTTATACCAGGGCTGTATTTGGCCCTATGTGGATAGATTCTTCTTGAAGTGTTTATAACATCTCCTGTTTTAGGCTTCTTAATTCTTCACAGCTCTCCTTGCACTATGACTAAGAATTCCTTTGCAAGTCAAGAGGAAAAGCAGAACAAGTCCCGTCTCTTAAATGCCATAAACAGGAGCTGATAATCATTTTCCATGGAACTGGTAACCCAGAATATGGTAGCCTGACATAAAATCTGACCTTCCAGTGAAAAGCAATCCAATTGTGACCTTTCTATTGCATTAGAACTAGCTGCCCTTTAATAGATAGTGTTAAATAATCACATTCTATTAGAGATTGCATTTTAATCATGTTTACAATTATTCATTAATTACAAAGGTTCTGTGGCTACTCCATAGTTAAAATTACATAAAGATTTGCATTTAACCTAGGGAATAATCCGATGTGTTTTACATGAATACTGTAACCCTGATCCTGCAAGCTGCTCCTTCTGGGTAGGCCTCCATTAACTTTGTTGGGGATCTGCCTGAGCACAGGGATACATAAACATTTTGATCATTGCAGGACCACACCCATATCATGGCTTCCCCAAATTTACCAAACTTAGTCTTGGGTTACAGAATATCTTTTCTAAGAATTTACAAGTAAATCTGTTACTTAATTTATTAATTATAAGCATTTTGAAATGGCGAGTGTATACTTTCTTAAAATTCCTCTAGCAAATATATTTTGGATTTTTGGAGATTGGAAAACTAACTCACTTGGAGATTTTAGCAAAATCTGAGGCACAGTCTATTTTAAGGTTTATTAACGTGTAGATTTTTTTATTAATATACTAATCATAATGTTTTCTATCTACTTCACAATGAAAATCAATGGATATTTTCATTACTGAATTAATCTGATGGAAGTATTTGTCATCAAACGGCTGCTCCACAATCCAGGATTTCACTTTTTTTTTTTTAATTATGTACCTAGCCCTCACGGTTGTGAAGAAAACCTTGAAAATGTGAACCAAATGAAACGTATACAGTGGGGATATCCTGAGTCTGGAGGCAGCCTGAAATACTGTTATATATTGGTAATGAATGAAATGAATAATGGTGCAATAATAATGTCAATACTGGTAATTATTTCACTGCTGAAAATGTTAGAAACACTGAATTAATGTGACAGCTGCATTTGATGCAGTGCTCATTGTGAAATATCAATAAAGTCAATGAGACTGCTCACGTGCTTAAGTGCTTTGCTAGCTCGTGACCTTAATGTCCAATGGCTTATATGACAAATGTATCATCTAAACTTTGACATTTAAATTGTATTTCATGTGTTATTCACAGTGAAATGTCACAAAAGTCAATGGGACACTTGTGCTTAAAGTTACACATGTGCTTAACGGCTTTGCTAGCTCGGTGCCTTGATGACCGGTGGGTTGTATGACAAAATTTATCATCTAAAGTTTGATGGCGCAGGGCAGATCTGCACTAGAAAATTAAATAGACCCAGCTATGTCGCTCAGAGGGTGTGAAAAAGCCAACCCCCTGAGTGACATAGGTAAGCTGACCTAAGTCCCCATATAGATAGTACTAGGTGAATGGAAAAATTTTCTGTTGACTAGGTATTGCCTCATGGAGATGGATTACTGATATCCTGGGGAGAATCCCTCCGCTGGTGTAGCTAGCGTCTACACTGAAGTGCTACAGGGGCATTGTGAGAGTTCATTCATATATGTTTGTAAAGCGCTTTGAGGGCCTCACATGGACAGTGCTATAGAAACCCAGAGCAGTATCATTCTTAATACTCTATAAATAGACTGATGTCAGAAGGTAAGCAAATGTTATCTTAATTAACAAATTCCTGCAAATCCAGTTATAAAATCATAGTCACATTGTGTTTCCCAGCTCACAACAAATATTTGACCAAAGTCATAAGAAGGTGAAAAAAATTTTAATTAAAAGAAGAAAGCAAATTACAAAAATACACAAGTAATCATCTCAGACATAGTTCCTAAGTGTCATGGGTATTCTTGCTATAATTGGAATAAAGAGTGGTAAAACAGAAGCATTCTCTGTTGTCCCTCTGTCCCATTCTAATCTCCAAAACCATTTGGTGTGGAATTTTTTTCAGCCTGCCCTGATGCAGGGCCGGCTCCAGGGTTTTGGCCGCCCCAAGCAGCCAAAAAAAAAAAAAGAAAATGCCACGATCGCGATCTGCGGCGGCAATTCGTCGGGAGATCCTTCGCTCCGAGTGGGAGTGAGGGACTGTCTGCCGAATTGCCGCTGAATACCTGGACGTGCCGCCCCTCTCCGGAGCAGCCACCCCAAGCACCTGCTTGTCAGGTTGGTGCCTGGAGCCGGCCCTGCCCTGATGTCTCTGCTGTAGAGTCTTCTCCCATCTCAGACTGATCGTAACAATCAGCAACAAGCAATTTCTCCACAATCTGAATCCTTACTTTTATTGTATTACTATGATGATGAAAACTTCCATCACCTATTATGTTAAAAGAGACAGGAGGAATTCCTTGGGGACATGTGGACATTTTATTTAATACTCACCTGGTTCCCCAGAGGTGGGAAATATAAACCACCAGTAGAGGAATGATCCTGGCCTAAGTAGCTGTGGGTTTTAACTTGGTGGCATGTTTAAGCTTTGAGCTGTGGAATCTTGACAACTATTCTGTTGAGAATTAGCTAGAGGACTCCACTATTCTGGTGGTTGGTCAAAAACTTCATTGTGTTGGTGGGTCTAGTTCTCACTGGGCTGTCATGGTCTGGAATTCACACAATGCTGCTCTTTCTACAAAATTCACTCTTTAATTGCATAAATCTTTGGCTGTGTCTACACCTAAACTGCTACAGCGGCATAACTCAGCGCTGCAGCTGCGCTACTGTAGTGCTTCAGTGCAGACATTCACTATAGTGATGGGAGGGGTTCTCCCATTGCTAAAGCTAATTCACCTCCCTGAGAGGTGACAGCTAGGTTGATGGAAAAATTTAAGCTGACCTAACTGCCAGTGTAGACAGTGCTAGGTTGACAGAAGATTTTTTCCATCAACCTAGCACTGTCTACACTGACAGTTAGGTCGGCTTAAATAGATTACTCAATGAAGTATGGATTTTTCACACCCCCAAGTGATGTAGCTGGGCTAACTGTTTAGTGTAGACCTGGCCTTAGTCGTCATCTTTACTGGGGGAAAAAGTGTATTATCTAATAGACAAACTTTCTCCTTATTTAACTAGTAAGGGGAAAGGAACTCTGATGTGGAGAATCATTGCAGACCTGAATCTAGTAGTGGAAGATAGTGTCATTCCACAGCTTCTTTATATATAGCTCTTTATCTGTCAGATCTAGAATTAATATTTTTTCATCTGAAAATCTTTTACACTTAGCTTTGCTTGACCATCATCTGTGCTGTGTTTCATATCCTCCTCTTATGTTACCCATGAGACTTCCTGTACCAGTTTCTTCATAAACTGAGAACTCTGAATTTCCTACATGGAAGATTACTCTCTAGTTCTTATTTGAAATGGGTTGATATGTTACTTTAACCACAGTATTTATCACCTTCTCCCATGTGTTAACTTATTAAATCAATGCCTGATATTGTTCCTGCACATTTGTAACTTGAAATACTAGTTCTCCATTTGGTTGACCAATTAATATCAGTTTATTTGCTAACTGGATCATTTATTGTCTTTTCAAGGTTCCTAAATTGTTTTACCTTTGTTTATATCTAGATATTATATTGCTAATAAAACCTTTTCAAGATTGCTTTATTTACCTTGGCAGATTCCTCTAGTCATGGTTCCCTAGTTGTTAATATCCAAGGGAGCAGCTTTTCCCTGAGACTGTTGCATAGCATCTTCTCCCATCTCAGGGGTTTTTAAACTATAACCCAGGACCATAGTCCTCCCTTCTGTTTTTGGTTTAATACATTATACAGGGCCGGCTCCAGGCACCAGCCCACCAAGCTTGTGCTTGGGGCGGCACCTGGAGGGGGGCGGCGTGGTGCTCCGGCTCTGGCCGCCGGGGAGAGTGGAGCCGCGGCGGGCTCGCCGCCCTCCCCCCGGCGCTCTGGCCGCCGGGGACAGCGGAGCTGCAGCGGGCTCGCCGCCCTCCCCCCGGCGCTCTGGCCGCCTGGGGGAGAGCGGAGCCCCGACCGGGGCTCGCCGCCCTCCCCCCGGCGCTCTGGACACCAGGGACAGTGGAGCCGCGGCGGGCTCGCCGCCCTCCCTCCGGCGTTCTGGCCGCCGGGGAGAGCGGAGCCCTGACGGGGACTCGCCGCCGGGGAGAGCGGAGCCCCGGCCAGGGCTCGCTGCCCTCCCTCCGGGGCTCCGGCCGCCCTCCCCTGCCGCGCTGGGGGGAGTGGGGGGAGGCGGCTGGAGGCTTTTTTGCCTGGGGCGGCAAAAAAGCCAGAGCCGGCCCTGACATTAAAGCAGCATTTCCCTGTTCATCCTATTTTAAAAGGAACAAATAATAGTTTTGATCTATCATTTGAATCACAAGAGGAAAAAGGAGAGTTCTTCAGAATTAAACTATCAAATACTCACTCGAGATTATTTTTTTGCTATGATAACCTGAGCTACATTAGATGATTTCCTCTTCCCTTGGTCACTATTAATGCATGTTGATGCTGAGGGGCTAGTTCTGGAAGGTGCTGAGCTTCCTCAATTCCCACTTACTTTAACGGGATCTGAGAATGCCCAGCACCATGCAGGATTGGGCTCTAGCTTCCTGTGAATTTCTCCACCCATTGTGAGGAATTCTGGTCTTTCGGCAGCTTGTTCCTGCACATGTCACAACTCTATCTACCAATGGAACCAGAAGAACATTTATTCCTGGCTAAAGACTGCTCTGGTTGACCTCTTGTGTCAGTCATAGATTCATAGATTCTAGGACTGGAAGGGACCTCGAGAGGTTGAGTCCAGTCCCCTGCCCTCATGGCAGGACCAAATACTGTCTAGACCATCCCGGATAGACATTTATCTAACCTACTCTTACATATCTCTAGAGATGGAGATTCCACAACCTCCCTAGGCAGTTTATTCCAGTGTTTAACCACCCTGACAGTTAGGAACTTTTTCCTAATGTCCAACCTAGACTTCCCTTGCTGCAGTTTAAGCCCATTGCTTCTTGTTCTATCCTTAGAGGCTAAAGTGAACAAGTTTTCTCCCTCCTCCTTATGACACCCTTTTAGATACCTGAAAACTGCTATCATGTCCCCTCTCAGTCTTCTCTTTTCCAAACTAAACAAACCCAATTCTTTCAGCCTTCCTTCATAGGTCATGTTCTCAAGACCTTTAATCATTCTTGTTGCTCTTCTCTGGACCCTCTCCAATTTCTCCACATCTTTCTTGAAATGCGGTGCCCAGAACTGGACACAATACTCCAGCTGAGGCCTAACCAGCGCAGAGTAGAGCGGAAGAATGACTTCTCGTGTCTTGCTCACAACACACCTGCTAATACATCCCAGAATCACGTTTGCCTTTTTTGCAACAGCATCACACTGTTGACTCATATTTAGCTTGTGGTCCACTATAACTCCTAGATCCCTTTCTGCCGTACTCCTTCCTAGACAGTCTCTTCCCATTCTGTATGTGTGAAACTGATTTTTTCTTCCTAAGTGGAGCACTTTGCATTTGTCTTTGTTAAACGTCATCCTGTTTAACTCAGATCATTTCTTCAATTTGTCCAGATCATTTTGAATTTTGAGTCAGTGAGATGAAGCGCACTAATAGAAATGCCGACATAAGTGGTCCAAAGTAATCATATGCATCTTATTCTTCTAAGATTTTAATATGATTTACATACAGCCTGACTCTTGATGTGCTGAGTATCCCTGCATCTCATTGATTTCACTGGGAGCTGCAGGTGCTTGGAGTCTCTGGAAATCAAACTAATACTGACTTTCACTCAAAAGCCCTTTACAAATCAAATAGAAAAACACACCTTAAATGTATCCATCTGTGGAGAAGTGAGTAGTAAACATCCAATTTACTATAGAACAATGGAAAGGAAATACTTTTGACCAAAGATAGCCTACTATTAAAACACGTGTCACACTGCAGACAAGCTACAATTCTCAATGTCTCATCTAAAAGACACCCCCTTCAAGAGTAAAATGCATGCAATTCAATTTATCTATGGTATCTTGGATGACTGATTGGTTGAGCTTACCACTCTGATTCTCAGCTGTGGTTCTAGGAAGTCTAGGTATTTTCACACCCAATGCTTGGACTATTATTAATAGCTCTTCTGTCATCAAGAAGACCCTGAAGTGGAAATTAACCTACCAAGACAAAGTAATCAAAGGCTACATTAGGTTTCTGCACACTCTTCATAACAGAAGCTGACAGGTGTTAATTTTGGATTGGTCTTATTTTGTTTCACATTATACTACAAAAAAGTCATCTTTGGTGAAATAGTTTCCTTCTTCAGTGATGCCCATTTAGCTGTTAGGGCTTCATGCAGGTTCAGGGTCCCACCCTTGCAGAGCTCAATGCATGGTCAAGGACTTAGTGTGTTTAAAACTGCCCTGAAACAAAATCAGCCAGAAACCATGCTACTAGAAACAAAACCATTGCAATAGGAGGTGTTATTAAAAAGCACCAAGGGTATTATCCATAGAGGTATTTAGGTGCCTAAGTCACTTTTTAGGCACCACTGCAATCTATAAAACTCCCACTCGGCTGCTGTCTAACTCTATAGGCATCTAAACCCACTATGCGCCTAATTTTTTTCCTCTGAGGGTGCACACACTGCAGCTTCATTCTAGGTGCATGGGTGGCTATCTCCTGCCTGAGCACCTGCACTACAGCATTGTGATAGGCATCCGGATGTCTATTTCTGGCTTAAGACCCAGAGCAATTCACAAAATGGGAAAGATAGGTGTTTGGCCGTCTAAATTGCATGGGGGGGGGTAATCTGGGGACTGTGCTCAGAGGTCACCTACCGGATTTTGGGCTCCTCAGGGAGGTTCACACAAAACAGCAGGGAGTGGGTGGGAAAGGGACCTCCCTTATAATCTTTAGGCTAGGGGACAGACTATTCATCCAGGATGTGGGAGAGACACACACCCCCAGCTCAAATCCTGCCTCCTCTGGAGGGGAAGGGAATTGAAGTGGGATCTCAGGAATGTAATCTAACCACTAAACTACATAATATTCTGATATGGTCTCCCTCAAGCTCTCTTGAAGTTGATCGACTTTAATTAAACAACAGAATACTTAAATATTAATTGGGCCACCCCAAGAAATAGAATGATGCTGTAGCCTATGGGTTAGGGCACTAACCTGAGAGAGAGCAGAGCCTGATTCAAATCCCTGTCTTCCCCCTCAGGAGAATGAGGGTCTCCCACAGCTTGGGTGAGCACACTAGGCTAAAGGGAGGGCTCCCTCGTTCCACCTGGGACTGTTTTGCTTCGGCCCTTGCATGCAATTTAGGAAGCCAAGCACCCATCTTCCCCCAGTTCATGGACAGCAAGGAGAGCCAGGCACCTCCCTGCAGCCTGGATTGAGGTACCTAACTTTCAGAGAGGGGCAGGGCTTACCATCTCCTATTGGTTGACTTTGGCTGCTCCTTGCCTAGCCTACTGGCATTGGTGGATCGCAATCTTAGGTGTCTATCTCTCCCCATTCATTGTATAGGGGTTCTTAAGGTACTTAATTTAGCTTGGTGGATCACAGTGTTATTCCTGTGATTTTCTAGGCATCTAAATGTTAGGCACCACAATGCTCAGCATTGCAACACCTAAGGCCCTTTGTGGATTCCACTGCAATTCCCTTAAACATTAAACCTGAGTTTGTCCAGAGAGTGCCATTACTTTTCAAATAACCTGAATTATCTCTGTATCAGGGGAAGGTAGTATTAAGGACATATGCTTTCCCCAATGTATGTGACAGATGTTTAAATAGGGAAAAAAAACAAAAATTAGTAGTAGGGAAGTTTGAAAATTATTAAAAAAAACCTGTAGCAAATAAATTATCTCTAAAGTAACAAAGCTGAGGTAAAGTGGGGTTTAAAATGAATGATGCTCAGTGTGGAGGATAAGATCAAAGGTGTAATGGGTCTGAGCTGTGTGTGCTGTTGTCTATCATTGAAATACTAGTTATGTGTGATTGAACTGTGTGAAAACTCTATGCATTTTGACTCACTGAATTTTTTTTAACTAACAAATCATTAAGAGGCCTATCTCTTTTAAATGAGTAGAGGTGAAAGGCATATAGGCCCTATTTGTTCTATAGACCCTGGTCCTGCAATCAAACCCTATGCGTGGACCTTCATGTCTGGTGGGGAGCCCAGTGATATTTTCAGTGGGGCTCTACATAGATGTAAGACTCCCTGCTCCCCCAACAGCCCTTGTCAACAATAAATTGCAAACCTTGTCAGCTATTCAGCATTCGGACTCCTAACCGTAAAATAAACAAACAAAAACAACAAAACCCCTATGAGATTCCTTGTAACCAATCCAACCCTCAAAACCAAACTTTACTGACAATATTCAGGTTTCTTTCTGACCAAACGTCAAACACAAAAACGACAAATACAGATTACATATTATCTAGCCTGGAAAACTATTATTTAAAACCAACCTCAGTTCATATGCCATGTTTCTGGTCATAGAAAACACATTACACTGGAGCTACCCTTTCAACCCATTAAACTCAGACATTATGGTGATAGGCATGGTATTAAAAACCCAGATATATCCTCAAATAAATACACCACTGTGAATCTGTTTTATGTCTTAAATCACTGATTTATTTGCTGGGGGAGGAGTAGGGAAATTCTTTTCTCTAATCTGTTCATTTCCTGGCTCTAAATGTTTCCCTGCTGAATGTTTCTCTGGGGTTTGTATTATTGTGTGCAGTGTGCTAAATATATTATTACTATATGCAATTTACCTGGTCCTGTGGCTTTGAGAGCTTAGGCCCTGATTTTGCAAAGATTTAAACCTGTGTGTAACTTTACTCATCAGGCCTATTAAATATGCTCCCAATTAAGTCTTTGCAGAATCTGGGCCTAATTGTTTCAGCCCCCTAAGAATTGTAGCAAATGCTCTCTCAGAGGGGCAGAGTCTATTGGCAGGGTTCCCCTGGTTTAATTGAAGGTGCAGTTAGTTTAGAAAAAGAGGATTTAGGCCATTGGACCCTCGGTGGAGCAAACTGCATTGCAGTAAGACAAAGATGGGACCAGTCTCTCAAAGCCTGACTGGATCTGATGTTTTGGGTCGGCCCAGATAAAGCGGGATGGGAGTGGCACAACCTGGCTTTTGGGGCTGAACTTCCCCAAGGCAGTGAGCTCTGGTGGGCCAGGCTGGGCTTGTCTCTACACACTGAAGTAAAAATTAATCTCGCTAAACGATGGTGACTTTTTTACTGCCGTGTAATTGCCCCCTCCCTGTCACTCAGATTTATGGCTTTATTGCTAACAGCCGGTGGCAGCCAATTCTCTGCTGGTTGGCACCTCCAGCGCCTCAGCTTCTGCAAAGCCGCCCGGCGGGTTGGTGCCATGCGCTCCCGCCCCGGCACAGCAGCGAGGAGGTAGCAGCCCGCGCGGCTCATCTGTCCCCGGGGCTGAGGAGCAAGGGGCTCGCTCCGCGCGGCAGCTGCTGCGTGCGTGCTCCGCTCGCTGCGTGGCCCTGGGCTGGGGAGCTGCCCGCAGCAGCGCCTCCTCCGGGAGGAGGGGGAGCAGAGGGAGCGGGGCAGCGTTTCCCGGGCAGTTGTTCAAGCTGAACTGCAAACACCGGCAGCCGCCTCCTGCTTGTTTATCTCCCCTCGTCCTTCCCATCCTCGCTTCTTTAAGGGGGGGGGACTCGCCTCATTTGAAGTTGGGTGGCAAAAATCGCAGAGCGCCCCAAGAGCCTTTAAACAGGGGCAAAGCTGTTCCGAGCAGCCTCCCTCCTGCGGATCTGCGTCTCTTCCCGGCAGGACTTAGCAACTTCTTCACCTCCCCCTCCCCCCCCCGCTTGCCTTTTATTTTTGTCTCCCCCCCCCCCACACACCCTTCCCTCCCCAAGATCTGCAATGAACAGGACTCTTCCTCCCCCCAGCCATGGGGAATGGCGAGCCACGGCTTCTGGCAGCGCCGGGAAGGATCGCCGGAGGAGAAGGGAAGAGTGAGCGCGCGAGAGAGCAGCAGGAAGAAGACGAAAGCGGGCAGAAAGTCCCTGCTGCAGCTGCCCGCACGCAGCTCCATCCCGCTCCCCCCCGCCCCCCGCACCTCCTTCCCGAGCAGCAGGAGTGCGGGGGAGCAATGATGGCCTAGAAATGAACCAGCGCTGCTGACTTTGTCCTGCGGCTTCTTTCTGTTCTTCCATCCCGTCCGACAACCCCGTGGATTTTTTTTTTAACCTGCAGCGATCTCGGAGGGAGAGCCTATAACCAGGGCGACAGGCTCTTTGAACAGGGGACAGGAGTGGGAGGCTGATTTCCCTACAAAATGAGAGGCTTTAACTTTGCAGACTCTTCCTAGCCTTGCCCCTCCTGCGCTTCTCCGTTTGCACCCAGTGATAGATACTAATTTTTGCAACCTCTGGAGGAACTTGAGAGGATTTCTCTCTCTCTTTGCTGGGGAGGGGAGGGGGTTGCCTCGTTGTGTGTGGGGGGGAAGAGGGAAACTATGGCTCTGACCAGCGACTCTGCCAGTGTCAGGGGCAAGTCTAACCGGAGCATTGGCGAGGAGAAAAGCCCAGCAGCAGGTATAGGATCCGATTGCAATGGGTATTGTTATTCGGATGGGAAACAGCAGCAGCCGGGCACTCAGCAGGGGCAAAAGGAAGACTCAACCTGCCAGCTCTGCTGGGGAGACCTGGTGCTGCAGAAAATCTGGAGCTCCCGGAAACTTTCCTCGGCTCTCTGTGCCGGATCCCTGTCCTTCTTGCTGGCTCTGGTGGTCAGGCTGGTCCGGGGGGAGATCGGCTGCAATCTGGAGGAGAAGGAGGTAGTGGCGGCGGAGGAGGAAGCAGCAGCTGCAACAACTGGAGGAGGAGAAGCGGGTGGTTTGCCGTTGCCCCCAGCAGGGCTCCCCAGTAGCAGCAGCAGCTTCCAGCTGACTCCTTGGCTGCATCCCATCGCTTTGCTCTTCAGCCTCATGTGTGTCTTCTTCTGGATGGGCTTGTACTTGCTGCGCTCCGGGGTCCGCCTGCACACAGCCGCCTTGCTCCTGGCCGCCTGCTGCGGGGGGGAAGCGATTGTCCAGATTGGGTTTGCGGTAGGGGAGGATCACTTGCTTTCTTTCACCGCCACGGGGGTGGTGCTGAGCTGCCTGGCCACTGTGACATGGCTGGTGCTGAAGCTGAGGCAGGGCGTCCTCATGATCGCCTTGACTAGTGCGGTCAGGACCACGTCCCTCGTCTCCTTAGAGAGGATCAAGGTAGCCTGGAGACCCTACCTGGCTTACTTGTTCGGGCTACTGGGCATCCTGCTGGCCAGGTACGCGGATCAGCTCTTGCCCCATTCCGGGGCGGCGCAGCATAGAGAGGTCTCTGGTGCCCAGCTGGCCAAGGAAGAGGTCCCGGTGTTTAAGAGGAGGAGGAGGTCCAGCTCCATGATCTCTCCCGAGATGTCCAGCTGCAGCAACAAGTCTCATCGGAGGACCTCCCTGCCCTGCATACCTAGGGAGCAGGTAAGGAGCGCGACAGATCTTCACAATCCCAGGGAAAATCCAGGAGTCCGGGGGCTGAGGAAGAAGGAAAACCAAGCAGTCAGGGTACAGCAAACTTGCGGGGGATTTTTATTTATTGGTTGGTTGAGCAGATACTAGAAAAAGGAGTCGTAAGACGGAGTGAAGCGTTGCGAGTTGCTACAAACTTTTTGCTCGCTCCTTTGGATGTATATCAGGGCGGCTGAATGTTCCCCACAAATTAGGGAAGTGGGAACTGTACGTGAATTTTGAAGAGTTCGGTAGCCCCTACCCAAATTCCAATTTTCTTCCCCCTTATTTTTGTGCTCGAAATATCACTTTAATCTGCCTTAGTAACACTTTATTTTAGTTTTCAGCACTCTGGTCGGCTTTATTTATCTCTGTTCAGTAGAAGGGGGATAGAATCAGAGGAGCCTTTAGAGCAAGGCAAGGCTTGTTTCAAAGTTTCACTATATTAATGTCAAATCTTGAGGTTTTTACGCTGAAGATTTTTTTTTTTTAACTTGGCCAACAGTATAGCTGGCTGTTGCTGGGCTGGCTCTAAATACTGCGGTGGTGTGTGTGTTATTTAAAGTCTAGGTTAGCCCAGGCTGGAGAAGCATCTAGCATCAATTATAAACAGGGATTTCTGAACTTTTTTTGGTTTGTTGAAAGAGGGCATTAATCGTATTAAACTTTCACTGGTCCTTTAAAAGAAGTTCATCTTTCTGAAATAAGCATATTTTTAGTTCTGTTCGGTATAGGGAAAAGCTTCTTGCCTAATGTATTGAGTGTGCTTTTTAAGAAGGGGCCTGCAGTAGTTAAGTTGTCATCTTAGCTTTTCCCATCTTTGCTACTACTACATTGAAGTGATCAAGAAGTTTTATACCCCATTTCTTCTGTCCTTTGATATTTTTTTTATTTAGTTTAACCTTTTTTTTGTAAAACTGGTGTTTGAATTGGAATTGATGTGTATTTTTGTCTAGAAAAGTTTTTCTCCATAAGCTCTGAAAAGAAAAAAAATATATCTAAGGAGATGAACAGAAACATATTTATAGCAGAAACAATAAGGGATTCCAGATAGACACCATTAAAACTTAATTTTGCACTTGAAATTGTTTTCTGAGTTTTTGAGACTTAACCTTACACAGCAGAAGACTTTTTCGATGGACTGAGTGTAATTGAACATATTTGGAGTCCGTATGACACTTGCCCAGTGGTGAAAAGGGAAACCTAGGTGGAAATAAGTGGCAAATGGTGTTATATCTTCTTTTCCATTAATATTAAAAATGACTTGGTGAACTGTGGCCAGCTAAAGCTTATACTGTTATACCAAAGGCTTTCTTTCAGGTCCCTTGCTGGATAAGCAGTTAAGTATTTTCTAAGTGATGGCATCTAACCATATGGTGTGGGTGTCTAGTTTGTTTCTGGAAATGGTTTGATTACATCTCTTTGTGGCTGTTTACAACATTTGCTAGAAAAATGCCTGACAGCCTATATCGTTGAGGCATATTTTACAACAAATGTACTTTATTTATTTTATCTAAACAAAAATGTTAAATAAATATTTACCACAGTCTCCAACAGTAAAAAATAGAAAACTAACTCAGTTTTGACTCTGTTTTATTATGAATTATGTGAGAGTAATTCGGGTGTAAGAACCATTTGTAAAATACAATAACTTTATTTTTCTCTCTTAGATGTTTACTTTATTTGACAATAAACATTTCCAGAGGTTTCTTGCACTAATCATGTGTAATGTCTAGAATATCCACTTGCTGTGGCACTTCAAATAAATGCAACTTTCTAGCAGACATGTTTAAATGTAATCACTTTGATATGGTCTACTAAGCCCTATTATAGTTACCTTCTTTTGCTTATGAATAGCTCACAAATCATCTTTATCATATACAGTATTATTAAATCCACTATAGCAAACAGATTACTTTCTCTATTTGTCTTAATGTTTTCACTTAGGAGCACAGGTTTAGTTATGTCTTGAGAAGTTCCAGTTTTCCCCACAATAGACTGTACAGTGGAGTCAACTGACAACTATGTAGTTTACTATTTTCAGGGATTTTGCCACTTTTCTACTTTAATATTAATCAATAGAGGGATCATGGATTGCTTATGCCATTGCTTAATCAAAAATGGATGATTATCTCCAAGTTTGTTTTTAGAAGCAAATTGTTACATTGAGTGTGTGTTTAATTTCTCTTCACACTCCCTTTTCCTACCGCCACCCTTTTAAAATAACAAAGACAGTAACAAGAAATACTGCGAGGCTCTCGGAGAAAATCCCTTTTGGCTGACAGCAAAACAAAGTTTGTCTTTATAAGGAAAATCGGCTCTTGGTAACTTTAAAGAAGCCGTAGGTAAATGTTTCTTTTTAGGACAGCTTTTAAATATAACATGTTTAAAATAAAATACTTTAAAAACAACTTCTCAAAAACCCCAGAACAGAGTAAAAAACAAAACAAAAACAACCCCAACCTTGAATAGAATGTTGCAAGTCAAAGAGAGCTTTTTTGTATGGTGTTTTAGAGATGTGAAAAGCTCACATCAGGAAATAGACCCACAGTATTGTTTTAATGGGCTGAAAATCCTGCTTGAATTGTGTAGCAGATAATGTAAGAAGCAAAGATCTTGTGAACTTCTTACAGAGCTATTGCCCATTATCTCTTATATGCTCAGCAATGTAAAATATCAATCTTATTAAGCTTTCATTTGACCAAAGTAATACTATTTCAGTATCTAATTTTGTGTAGTAATGTGAGATTCTTCTAAAGCAGGGGTTCTCAACCTGGGGGTCGGGACCCCTCAGGGGATCGCAAGGTTATTACATCGGAGGTCGCAAGCTGTCAACCTCCACCCCAAACCCCGCTTTGCCTCCAGCATTTATAATGGTGTTAAATATATAAAAAAGTGTTTTTAATTTATATGGGGGTCACACTCAGAGACTTGCTATGTGAAAGGGGTCACTAGTAAAAAAGTTTGAGAGCCACTGTTCTAAAGCTTATGAACAGCGGAGGGTGGAGGAGTGGAGATTTGCTTGTTATTGTTTTTGTTTTTTTACCCCAAAGAGCTATAGTGGTGGTCATGATGATGTGGTAAGTAATGAAGTCTTAACGGTGATAAACTGACTTTTTGCCACTGAAATATAAATTCAGGACATTTTCATCTATTTCATCTATCAAAGTAAAGTGTTTGGAATTGTTAGGTATATTTGAGTTAATTGGTGTTAGCCTAGTTATCATTAAGTGTTTTTACTTTAAACCCCTGGTGTCAGTAGCTGAACGCATCCTCTGTGTCCCTAAATTATCTCTGGTAGAAACATCTTATCTTTTTCTCAGCCCCAAAATGAACTTTAAAAATAATAAACAATGGAAATCCATTTAGCAACTCTCTGGGAAATTGTTCACATTTTACTTAGTGCTTTTTTTTTTTTTTTTTTTTTTTTGAGCTGAACAGATAGTTTGGATTTCCACTTGGCATGTGTGTAGTCGTCAGTGAGAAGGGAGTGACTTGATGGTGGCCTGATTCTGTGAGGTACCTGTGACAATCAGCAGCATAGCATTAAGGCACCCCAAGGTTATGGAACTCCTTACTGGTCTGAATGATCCCCAAAACATCACAGTACCGAATACCTTCAGCTTTAATGAGAAGCAGTTGAGGATGCTTGGTTCCTTGAGGGATCAGGAGTCCAGTTTTTTTTGGGGGGGGGAAACCTGGTGAGCGAGATTGCGAATGAGTGAAAAACATAATGAATGCATGTATATTTTCTTCACTGATGTAAATGTGCATGGTGTTTTGGGTAGCTGCACGTAGGTGACACTACTCTTGATGGCCAAATCTTCTTTACACCTTGTCAAGCCATCTTTACCCTTCTTGTTAAAGCTGGTGACAGAAGAGGCCCAGCAGATCTGGTAGCCTTTTTGCTGTGCTCTGGTGTTTCTGGTGTGAAACCCTACATGCTGGAGTACATTTCGGAGATAACTGTCTTGGAGCCTGTACAGGCCAGGATGGTCGTCTGTTTTGATTTGAATGTGTAATTGCATGTAGGCATCCAGAGGCAAGAAATGGCCCTAAGATGTTAAAGACAATATTACTATACTGCATATGCATAGGTGGCCCAAGTTGTATTCCATGCATAGATTTCCCCCCCCCCCCGCTTTTTTTGGTGTATGCATGTAATATGAATTTATTACAAGCATACAAGTAAGTTTTGCCAGTTGAAGAAGTAGCTCAAAGCAGTTCAGTTTGCTGTATTTATTATATTAATTTCAGGAATGCCCTGTAGCTATCAGTCGCTGAACCAAAGACAATATCACAGGGCTTGAAATATCTTCTAGTTTGAAAAACAGGCTTCTTAACCGCTGGCTAATGCACATACAGATAGGGGACTCACAAGGTTGAAGGGTGCCTGGTAAGAAATCTACATCAAGTTGCTAGGAAATGAGGTAATACTGGACTTTCTGTCAGAGTGCTGACCCTGCTCCAAGGTTCCATCTTTTATGTCAGCTTCTGCCTACTAGATGCCTGATGAGTTTGAAGTGTCTCTTCCACCACACTATCTTCTATGGTTGCTGTAAAGGAGAAGGATCTTTCATTTCTCTTTGCTCCTCTTCTGCCCAGTAGTCTCCTGATTGCTTTAGGGAGGAGAGAGGACTTTCATCTGGGTGCTGGAATGGTGGGAGATAGTGTCTTCACTATTGCAACTCTCAGCTGTTGAGAGAGGAATTGAGGATTTGTCTCCACTACCATACCCTTCCCCATGACTTTTTTTTCAAATCCTCTTTTTCCCATGAGTAGTTTCAGTGCCTGCCTCACCTAGCTTTCCCAGACAGCAGCAGAGTGAAATTGAGATGTATCTTGTGACTTTCACCAGTGCTCTTGGGGTTTTTGAATAGTTCTGTGGAAATGACCTGCGGGCTTGTCTACAGTACCCGCTGGATCGGCAGGCAGTGATCGATCCAGCGTGGGTCGAGTTATTGCGTCTAGTATGGATGCGCTCCTTGTTCTGAAGGAGTACCGGAGTTGACGGGAGAGCGCTCAGCGGTCGATTTATCGCAAGTGGAGTTGACAGGAGAGCATCAGCTGTCGAATTACTGCAGTGAAGACACTGTGGTAAGTAGATCTAAGTACGTCGACTTCAGCTACACTATTCACGTAGCTGAAGTTGCGTATCAAAGAGAACTACCTGCACGGTAGTTTAGACAAGCCAATTTGTTTTGCCAGTTTTACTCTGCTGCTTGGGAAAGATATGAGCAGTGTCAGGCATTAGGGCTGGCTGCAGACTCGAAAAGACAGCACTGCATCAGTTCACATTTGGAAAGTTATCTTTTCAGCTGTAAGATCTAGTGGGTGTTGTTGTTTTTTTTTTTTTTTTTTTTTTTTTAAATATCTTCGCTTCTACAGAAATTGGCTTGAGCTTTTCATGAGTTGGAGACAAGTGGATTTTTTTACGCTCTCTAGTATACTGCCTTTAAAACAGGAATAACATTAATTTTAATCTGCAGCTATCAGTGTGGTATAGAAGCTTAAATCTGTAATATTCATACCATCTCCCTAAGAATGGAAGAGATCCAAATTAAAGTACTAGATAGGATATAGATTTTAAATTAAAAAAATCCATATATATTTAGGCAAATAAGTTAATGCTTAGATAATGTCCTCTGGTGACTTGCTGAAATATGGTTGCTTAATATATATCAGACTCCTGAAAAATCATCGGTGGATTCCAGATGTAATTCTGTTAAGCATGACTTCATGTAAGTAAACTGCCTTTACTTAGGTTGCATTTTTAACTCTCAGAAATTGAAAAGCTGTTGGGAAAACTGTCACAATTGACAAAAATGAACCATAAAACAAACTGTTAAATACAGATTTTTTTTTTTCTGTTGGTGGGGGAGTAAAATACAGCAATGACTTTCTGCTTTTTCTGAACTGAGTGTGAAAATGCAAAGCTGTGGAGCTGAAAGAAATCCTGTGTATGCTGGGTTGTCATTTTAATTAAACAAACAACCAAAACAGTGACCCTGTGTATAAAATATGTTTTGAGAAGCCTGAAAAACAAACAGTGACACATGATGTTTTGGATGTTAATTGTGACATTTGTGAGACTCTGTCTTATTCTGATGTTACTGTGCTCATTCTCTGAATAGTTTTTTTTCAGGAAGCTGACACACAATCTGTATTTTGTAAAAATTAGGAATATATTGATCTTATTTAAAAAAACCCAACGCTTTGAAACTGTAGGAGAGGCAGAGCTGTAATGGCCACTAACAACAGGGCTTGAAATGGGCATAAGTTGACTGCATCCTAAGTGGTTTAAAAAAATAAAAGACCCACTGAAATTAAAATGAACAGGAGTACTTGTGGCACCTTAGAGACTAACAAATTTATTAGAGCATAAGCTTTCGTGGACTACAGCCCACTTCTTCGGATGCATATCAAATTAAAATATTCATCTGATTCCTAAAAATCTTACGTTTAGTATTTTCCCCCAAATGTATGTTAGAGCCTATTTTATTCAATTAGATGTTCTAAGTAATGTTAGTTGTTGAATGGGATTCAAATAGTAAATAAAGTAAAAACTTTTTTCCTCTCATCAGAGTGGACTTCAGAAAGTTATTGCCTAGAGAATAAGAGACTAGATTATTAAACCAACACCTGAACCGGTTATATTTTACTCAGTATATCATTCAGAAATAAGCATATTTGAAGTATGCTGGTATAGTACGCATTTTTGTTCTGGACAGTTCTGCTATTGATACAGTATATTAGATAACCTGTTGCCTCTGGAGTTGCTATGCTATGTGGACTTCTCTGCATCAGAGTAGTGATTTGTTTGAGTAATATTAAAAAAAAAGTCAGTGTTTTTTCAATTTTTAACCTTTGCTTCTGGAGAACATTAGCTGTTTTCTATGTTGAGTTTTATTTGAATATGTTTGGACTGGAGGAGTCTGGGGGAGAACTGTGATTTATTGTTCAAAAACTGGATGGTGAGCCTTACAGTTTAACAGTTCTCTCTTGCTTTCCTACATGTGTATTTGTAACTCCCACTCAGTGTTATTCCAAAAACGCTCTCTGTCTAGCCCTCTGTCTTGCAAACACCTATTAATGTGAGTAGTCCCATCTGAAATCAGTGACGCTCTTCATGTGAGGT
The DNA here is from genome assembly GCF_013100865.1 of Trachemys scripta elegans. Taxonomy (NCBI): domain Eukaryota; kingdom Metazoa; phylum Chordata; order Testudines; family Emydidae; genus Trachemys; species Trachemys scripta. Next base: position 114,244,600 of record NC_048298.1, read on the forward strand.
AAAGAAAAGATTGGGTCCTTAGAGGGCATCAGAGATCCTACTCTGATTTGCACTATGACTTGCATACAAGTATATCAGATGATAAATTAAAAAATGGGCAAAATAATCTGCAAAATCCACCCTTGCTACTTCACTGATGGAATTATATCAGAAATAAATGCATCTCCATCTTTATTATCTATATATAGGAAAATATATATGTATATATATCAGCCAGTTAATGTGTTTTATAATGGAGACATTTTTTGCTCTTTTTAAAAATTATTTTCAGTTGTCTGTGTCAAATCAAATTTTGTTGATATTTCACCTGATGATTAAATATAAGAATGGTTAAACATCTAGGTGAATGTGATAGGATAGGGACAAATCTAAAGGACTAGAAAACATGCCTTATGCTGATTCATTCAAGGAGCTCAATCTGTTTAGTTGAACACAGGGGTTAAGGAGTGAGCTTAATCACAGTTTATAAGTACCTAATAGGGAACAAATATTTGGTAATGAGCTCTTCAGCCTAGTAAAGAAAGGTGTAAGGTATGACAGTCCAACAGCTGGAAGTTGAAGCTAGACAAGGTCATAGTGGAAATAAAGTGTAAATTTTAAACAGTGAGGGTACTTAATTAACCATTGGAACAATCGTAGTGGATTCTCCCCTACTGACAGTTTTTCAATTAAGATTGGATGTTTTTCTAAAAGATCTGCTCTAGAAATTATTTTGGGGAGGTTCTATGGCCTGTGTTATACAGGAGATTAGCCTAGATAATCACAATGGTTCTTTCTGGCTGTGGGATCTATGAAAACCAGCACAATTATTGTATAGGAAAATCATGCCGCTCTAATCTGTTAAAATTCTTTGAGCATGTTAACAAGATAGTGGATAAAGGAAAATGTCTACTAAAGGTAGAATTTGTTTGGACCTTCTTAACAGAGCTTTGACACAGCCCTCCCAAGAAGCTACCAAGGTAACTAAGTAATCATTAGGTAAAAGGTAATGTTCTGTCAAGGATTAGAAACTGGATAAGAGTCGGAAAACAAAGACTAGGCCAATTTTTCAATATAGTAAAAGATTAATGATGATATTCCCTGTTGTTCTGTATTAGCATCAGTGATATTTCATATGTTAATTATTTGAAAAACTAGGTGGACAGTAAAGTGGCAAAATGTGCATTGAGACAAAATTATGGTAAGGTAATATAGGTAAGTCAACATTACAGAAGACTTCAGAAGGACCTAACAAAATTAACTGAATGGGTGTCATGATGGCAAATTCAACAATGAGGAAAAATGAAAGGAAACATAGTGAAAAGACTGATTGAAACTACTCATATGCATTGATATGTTTTAAAGCAACTGTGTAATGTGACCACCCAGGAAAAAGGGCTAGGTGTCAGTTAAAAACATGTTTGTTGTGCAATCTCATTTAAAGAGCCAATCAAAAGGATAGCTATAGAGATGATGGGATAGAAAATAATGCTGAAAATATTATAAAGCCATTATTTACACTAATAATAGGCTCTCTTGCCTGGGTGATATTTGGTCACCCTTTCTCTAAAATGGTGTATTAGTAATAAAGAGAGGTTTCAGAGTAACAGCCGTGTTAGTCTGTATCCGCAAAAAGAAGAACAGGAGTACTTGTGGCACCTTAGAGACTAACAAATTTATTAGACCCCCGAGCATGCTCTAATAAATTTGTTAGTCTCTAAGGTGCCACAAGTACTCCTGTTCTTCTTTTTTTAGTAATACAGAGAGTTCAGAGATGGATGACAATTTATTAGGGGTTGCAGAACTTTCATGTGACGAGAGACCGAAAAGCTTGTAAGTACATGTAGTTTAAATAAATTAATAAATAGAGAGATTATAGAAGAATACAAAATATGAATTGTGTTTAAGAATATAAGAATAAGGGGGAATTCAATTAAACTAATTTTAAACTAATGATATTCTTTTCAGACAACACATAATGAACCCGTGGAACTCTGCCATTATATCATTGAGGGCAAGAGCTTAGTAGGATTTTTTTTTAAAAAGGATTAGACATTTATTATGGATAATGAGACCATCCACATTTAAATTACATAGGTTAAATGAATACTTTTCTGTTTTTCAAACTCTCATGTTTAAGGGGATAAGGAATCCGCTAACTGATAATAGGAAGAAACTTCCCCTGTTGACAAGTTATTCTATTATTGCCTGCTACAGGGTTCTTACTCTTGTCTCTGAAGCATCTGCTACTGGTCACTCACACAGACACAACGCTGAGCTAAATGGACCACTGGTCTAATCTACTATGGCATTTTCGATATTCCCAACTCAATCAAGTACTCAAAATTGTTAGGAAAAACGATGCCAACAAGAATCAGTTACAGAAATGCAGCAAAGCCTAATGTTTTCTCTCATTGCCTGTGCAACGTCTGGGAAAATGTAAACCTCTATGTGTCAAAAATAACCTTTGCTATTGATGTGTTCTCTCCCTATCTAATGCACCCACCCTTCTACAACGAAGTGTTTGAGATTAAAATAATTTATTTGCCTGCACTCTATATTCTGTTGGCTGCCCATGTTTGGTCTTGTTTTATAGATAGAATTGAGGTTTAGGATTGAATTTTAAAATAAAGGAAAAAAGTTTCATGCATCAATAAAATCCTCACAGTATGTTGCCTCTTTAACTCTCCATAGGAAGTCTGTGTGCAAGAGAAACACAGGATATTTGCTGACAGTTGCTGAGTTTGAAGCATTAATGGCAAATGAAAAAGTAACAGTTCAATAGAATCCTGTTAGAATTAGAACTCACCTTAGCCCTACTAACGGATCTACAAAATAAAGCAATCCTAGATATACTGATTCTAGGAAAATGATCTTGAGCCATTGTAGAGTTACCATCAAAGTCTCAACAGCAGAATCTTAATCAGACTAAATTGATAATCGGTTTCATCCTTACTTAAAGACTGATGCCCATGGTTTTAATTTGATTATCAGAATTGTTACAGTATCTAGTTTACAGGATCGTGTTGTACTAAGGCCAGGAGTTAAACTCCTTTTGGATTTCCTGATTTATTTATTTATTTTAAACCATTGGAACTAATCTTGTTTGGAGGATCATCCTTTGAGTTTAAGGGATAATTGGGGTGGTGGTGGGGGGGAAATGATTGGACTAATATATTCTCTGAAAAGTTCACAATATTTGTTGAATAAGTCTGAGAAATATTCCCTCAGCTTTATAAACTGAAAATTGCTGAAATAATGTTTGAGTAGTATCCTGACATTCTTTTAATATGCTATTCTAGCATTTGAGTAGCTTGAGCCATAACCACACTTGAGGGTCTGACCAGCAATGAAAAAAGGTATTTTGAAAGAGCTATAAACAGGGCCGGCTCCAGCATTTCTGCCGCCCCAAGCAAAAAAAAAAAAAAGTCGCAATCGCGACCGGCGGCAGCAATTGGGGGGGGGGGGGGAAGCCTCGATCAGCAGAGACAGGTCCTTCGCTCCTAGAGGGAGTGAGGGACCTGCCATCCCCGAATTGCCGCTGGTGCCACCCTTCTCCCTTGGCCGCTCCAAGCATCTGCTTGTTAAGCTGGTATCTGGAGCTGGCCCTGGCTATAAAATCTGAACTGCTTGGGAATCTGCATCTGAGCAATATTTCCCTTCTAATTATGCGAATAAACAGCAGATCTTCTAGGTTTGTTCTCCCAAGCTTTCAGTTGCAGGTGCCTTAGAAATAAGTGCTTGTGTGACCTAAAGGTATATGTATTTCCTTAACATCTCAATTAAAATGATGCATTTAAGAATGTGTAGCCTTTATCGTGCAGCTATGTGGATTGGGAGTGGAGGGTTGCACAACCTTTTATTATGCACTATGCTGAAATTAAATATTGCAACCATAGAAAAGCACTGAATGAAATAATAGTCTTTTTGTGTGTGTGTGTGGGGGGGGAGGAGGGTACCCTGTTAGAGGTCATATGCTAACCAAATCTAATTTTGATTTTCATTGCACACCCAGCTTTGCCAGCTTGTTTTGGCTTTGATGTACAGACAATGCTTTTGGATGGCTGACACTCAAACCTATTCCATGATACAATACAGTTGGTTGCTGACTTTGCTAGCCAGGTCTTCAGTGGCTCAAGTGGCAGGCCTGGAGGACACACCTTCACCGCTCCTTTCTGGGGCAAGGTATAGTAGGACCTTAAGGCCTTCAGCAGAAGTCCATGAAGGGCCAGGTACACCCTACCATTAAGTAGTAGGGTAATCTTTCTTTTCTGCAACAGCAGCACTAGTGCAGAAAAGAAAATTTAATAAAGAAGTTTAATAAAGACAAATGCAAAGTGCTCCACTTAAGAAGGAACAATCAGTTTGACACATACAGCTTGGGAAGAGACTGTCTAGGAAGGAGTACGGCAGAAAGGAATGTAGGGGTTATAGTGGACCACAAGCTAAATATGAGTCAACAGTGTGATGCTGTTGCAAAAAAAGCAAACATGATTCTGGGACGCATTAAGAGGTGTGTTGTGAGCAAGACACGAGAAGTCATTCTTCCGCTCTACTCGGCACTGGTTAGGCCTCAGCTGGAGTATTGTGTCCAGTTCTGGGCACTGCATTTCAAGAAAGATGTGGAGAAATTGGAGAGGGTCCAGAGAAGAGTAACAAGAATGATTAAAGGTCTAGAGAACATGATCTATGAAGGAAGGCTGAAAGAATTGGGTCTGTTTAGTTTGGAAAAGAGAAGACTGAGAGGGGACATGATAGCAGTTTTCAGGTATCTAAAAGGGTGTCATAAGGAGGAGGGAGAAAACTTGTTCATCTTAGCCTCTAAGGATAGAACAAGAAGCACTGGGCTTAAACTGCAGCAAGGGAGGTTTAGGTTGGACATTAGGAAAAAGTTCCTAACTGTCAGGGTGGTTAAACACTGGTATAAATTGCCTAGGGAGGTTGTGGAATCTCCATCTCTGGAGATATTTAAGAGTAGGTTAGATAAATGTCTATCAGGGATGGTCTAGACAGTATTTGGTCCTGCCATGAGGGAAGGGGACTGGACTCGATGACCTCTCGAGGTCCCTTCCAGTCTTAGAATCTATGAAGAGAGGGCACTTTTCCACATATGAATCCGCAGCTAGCGATAGCGTCCAATTATGGGAAACTGACCACTATTAAGAAACAGATTTCAGAAGGGTTTGTTTGCTTGCAAGGTAAAACCCATCTTCTCTGTGTTTCAGTGTTGAAAAGAGTAGCTTTGTTTGATGATCACAGACAGGTGAAGGTGCCCATGCTTATGAATACATAGTGGAAGGTGAATAGGTGGTTTTATTCTCATTAAAGATGGTAATTCAAAGCTAGTATTGGCTGAATTGCTCACATAGTTACCTGAGTTCTTGTGCAATACCTTTTTTTAATCTCAAAAACTCAAATTGGTAACTTGGAGACCATGCTTCATTATCTCCCCACTCCACTCCAGCCCTCCAAAAGCCGCTATTGAAATTGTAGCTTGAAGTAATAGAATTCTTAGTTGAGTTCTTAGAACACAGTTTCTGAGTGCAGAAACATAGTGTGACGTACTTTCTGGACAGCTAAGGTTGTTTTCTAACATGTCTGCAGGCACTGGTACATATCTTGCACAGGCTTGTAATTTTGTGTCAGCCTCTGTAATCATTTCTTGACTTTTTGTCTTAATGTATTTTTCATCACTCCTTAATTTAAAATTTTTATTTGGGATCTAACTAATTTCACGATAAATTACACTTTTAAAATGTAGCCTGGACTTTAAATGACTCTTAAATTTTGCTAGAATTCTCCTACTTTTTTATTTATAATTTACCAGGAATTTGTGTGTGTGTAAGCACATTTGTGCATGAGTTTATTATGATATATAACATATAAATCAAATGTAGAGGCTATTCTTGCACTGGAACTAAAAGTTCTTGCTGGTCATGTTCAGTCACTTGGGTACCCAGAGTGATTGTCTTGCTACTAACCTCAGCTGTGACCTGGAGCGCAAAAGTGTTTAGACGTGAGAATCTGATAAGTTCCCAGTACAGCTCGGGCCAGCACTGTTCTCATGGATATAGAATGAAAACAATGCCAAAGTGAGCCAGGAGATGTGTGGAGGCTTTTGTAGCATGGAATTCTGCCTGGTAAGGAATGAGATAAGACTAGTTAAAATAAATGGTTGGCTGAGATAAATTTCCCAGATGTATGAATGATGTGCTTTATCCATTAAAACTTACTGCTTAGTTGTATAACAGGTTTACTTCTGCCCTGATATACCCATGTTTGAGGAAGTGGCAAACCAGTCAGTGTTTGTTGTTTATTAGCGTGCTTATGGAAATGAGTAGCAGAAACACTACTTCCAAAGGATTCGTTGATTGATGATTTTTCATAGTTCAGCTGGCATTTCTGTTTAATTCAAATCTTTGGGTTTGCCTTTAACTGTGAAATGCTGTGAGTATAATTCATATTCAAGTACTGATTTAAGACAATTTTTAGACCAATTTTAATCATCTGCAATTAAAATTCTTAAATGCATTCTTTATTATCAACTGATTACACTGAACTGCAAATGAATAAACATATCTCTATTAATGGGTTTGGTGTTATACTTACCCTGTGTTTTGTGATAGGCTAAATTGTGAGAAGGGACTAGACTAGGTTTTTGGAAGCTACTATCGTGGGTGGACTTTTAAAAAATGCTTTTGATCATCAGAAGCATTGAGCACTTGCAGTTCCCACTGACCTCTTAGGATGGCTTGTAATGAACTTGCTGGCTAGCTTAACTCCAGATGGCATTCGCAATTTACTCACCTGGCTAATGGGGTTGTAATGTATCATTTCTTGACAAACAATTAGACTTGTGGCCTCCTATTTGTTTCTTATTACAAAGCGAATTACACTTTGTGTTTTCAAAGATGAAACTGACTTTTATATTATAGGAACAATTACTTTTGTATCTTAAAAGCCTGCTCTGTTCTTGGAATGGGTTGTGTAATACAATAACATAGGATCATAGTATGTAAAATATATATTATTGGGTAATATGATTTGTAGGTATTCTCTGTGTATGTGAACAGCATAGGTATTTCTCCACACTACAACACAAGAAAACAATGTTCCTTGGAAGACTGAAAAAATTTCAGATATAATAGAAGATATTGGAAAACATATATTTATCTTTTACCTTTAAACTTATTAAATCTTTACTTCAGCTTCCTATTGTGTTGTGTGTTGTATGTTGTGTACAAACTTGCTTAGCTGATATTTAAGGCTCTCCATTCATCTGGTCCCCAAACTCTCAGTGACTTCTTGACTCCATATTTACTGATATGGGACTGTTCTCATGGATAACAATGACTACTAGATACGTGTTCAAAACCTTTCATTCTTTATATTTTAGCTGTGGCACATCTTGGACCTGTAACCCTCTTTTATCTGCATAGTTGAGATAATTTTTGGCTTCCTAAGTGCCTCAGACCAGGATGCCCTATACACAATACGAGTAGATTTTCACGGAAAAAGATTTTTATTTTCTTGTCTTCATATCTGGAAACTGTCTCTTGTTGTTTAGATCTTCAGATTTTGTTACTCTCTCAGGAACTTCTACAAAGCTGTGATCAGAAGTGATAAAGTGCTTGTCTATGAATTGGTCCAGCTTCTTAATGGACGAGAACTTGAGTTCAAAAATATGTACTTACATCATATTCTGGCTTTAGCTGTGTATTGTTTATTCCCAGCTGAATGTGGAGACAGTACAATAAAGAATAACATAGATTTGCAAGTTGTAGGACTGGATCCTCAGCTGGTATGAGAAACTCAGTTAAACTACAGTCATTTACACCAGCTGAAAACCTGACCCATGTTGCGTGCAGTGAATCAGACAAATTGATTTCTGACAACTTTTTTGTCTTTTGAGGTGGTAGAAATCTAGAAGCTCACTGTTCAGAAGGAGGGAACAGGGTATGCCATGATCTTTATTGTGCTAAGGTCTGCAGATCATTACAATGAGTGCTTGGGAGGCAGAACTAGGCTTGTCAGTCACTGGCAGCAAAGGAGTGCTCTGTTGCCTGAAATTCCCACTGGTTTATCTGCCCCCCAGTGGCAGGCAGCTCAGTCAGCCCTCCATACTGCAGAGCTCTTCTGAGGAAAATTCAAAAATCTATTTAAAAGTTGTGACTAAAAGTTTGGTATGATGATGTACCTGTGCAATTTCTAGCCGTGTCTGAAGGCTAATTATTATTATTTATTTATTTATTATTTTTTTTGAGGAGGCTATCCCCTGAGCTCTGCTTCCTTGTTTGAGGCCTTTGCAGTGGCTAGTATCCCTGCAGGCTTCAGGGATGGAATGGCTGAGGAACACCAGAGACAAAAGGAAGGGTCTGTCTCTCTTGCTTTACCCCTTACCAGATGTCTTGTTGGGGAGCTCAGATGGCTCTGTTGGTAAGATGCTGTTCCCCCACTTTCAGCCTACTTCAGGCAGAATCGCCTTGACCTCTCCCGGGCATGTGAGAAGCCAGGAAGAACAGAAAAACTGGTGCCAGGGTAAGCAGTTCTCTCTCCCTCCTCTCCATGAGGGCAGTGTGCCAGTTGGAACATCACACCTATAGCTCACACCAGCAGACATGCTGCAACTATGAAGCCCAGCTGTCTCCTCCCCGTCATCTTGGGCCATGGATGGAGGGTACTGGACACAGCATGGACAATGCCAACAGAGTGTGCAGTAAGTGGCCTTCAGGACAAGCTCCCTCCCCTGCTGCCACTGCTGTAACAGAGCTCCTAGGGTGCCCTTCTAATATCCTAGGCGTGGGCCTCCTGTGGAAATCAAGACCCTTCTGGCCTATGTGGAGCTTATGCAGCTGGAAGGGTAGACTCTTTGGGGAGTCCATTCTTGAACCTCAGTCCAGTACCTTCCTTGAGAGACCCAGAGGGGTCTGTGGGGGGTCGGGAATGGGAAGAGACAGTAGGCCTCTTTGAGGATAGGGAGACTGCTAGTCACTTGAAATATTTTTGGAGCAGTATCTGAGCCCAATTTCCTTCCCCTCTCTGAAACAAAGGATTGTAGGATCCTTCTTAAATTGTAGATACCAGAACTGGATGCGGTATTGCCATAGCAGTTGCCCAGTGCCAAATACGATATAATCTCGTTGCTTGAGATTCCCCTATTTATCTATCCAAGGACTGCATTAGCCCTTTCGGATGCAGCATCACACTGGGAGCTCATGGTTAGCTGATTATCCACTGTGACTCCTAGGTCTTTTTCAGAATCACTGCTTCCCAGACATTCTCTCCAATCCTGTCATTGTGGCTGTCAAGGCTGTATCCCCACTTTGAACTTTAGAGTACAAATGTGGGGGCCTGTATGAAGACTTCTAAGCTTAACTACCAGCTTAGTTCTGGTCCGCTGCCACCATTCCCAAAGCTAATTCCCTTCCCTGGGAAGCCTTGAGAAACCTTTCACCAATTCCCTGGTGAATACAGATCCAACCCCCTTGGATCTAGAAACAAGGAAAAATCAATCAGGTTCTTAAAAAGAAGGCTTTTAATTAAAGAAAAAGGTAAAAATCATCTCTGTAAAATCAGTATGGAAAATAACTTTACAGGGTAATCAACTTAAAGAGCTCAGAGGACCTCCCTCTAGCCTCAGGTTCAAAGTATAGCAAACAAAGATAAACACTCTAGTAAAAGGTACATTTACAAGTTGAGAAAACAAAGTAAAACTAAGACGCCTTGCCTGGCTTTTTACTTACAAGTTTGAAATATAAGAGACTTGTTTAGAAAGACGGGGAGAACCTGGATTGATGTCTGGTCCCTCTCAGTCCCAAGAGCGAACGAACTCCCAAACAAAGAGAACAAACAAAAGCCTTTCCCCCCCCCCCAAGATTTGAAAGTATCTTGTCCCCTTATTGGTCCTTTGGGTCAGGTGTCAGCCAGGTTACCTGAGCTTCTTAACCCTTTACAGGGAAAAGGATTTTGGAGTCTCTGGCTAGGAGGGATTTTATAGTACTGTACACAGGACAGCTGTTACACCCTTCCCTTTATAGTTATGACAGTGGCCTAAATTCTTTTGTTGTTGTTTGAGTGCTGGTCCCTATGTGTATTCCACTGTTGGTCAGTGTGGGCTCCACGCGCTGAGACTGGGAATTCTTGCAAGCAGTGTCTGTTGGTCCATACCTGCATACCTACTCTCCGTGTGTTCTGCATAGCTCCGTCCCACTCTGGAGACAAATGGATCATCTAGAATACAGACAGAAATTGCCATGCAAAGTTGGTTTATTTAATTGGAGTGAATTTTTTCCTTCCTCAGCAGAAGAAGAAATTGTTGTTCTTTCCCCTCAAAATATACTTAATCCAATCAGTAATTTAGAAAGATAGAATTGAATTGTCTTGACTGTTGAAGCTGTCTCAACTGATGGGAATGTCAGAGGGCAGGGCATTCCTGTGCTGCCAGTGACTGACCTGGTTCGGTCCACATGCTGCAAGCAAGCTGAAGTACCCATTGTAAAGGATCTGTGGACCCTATTACTCAAAGACAGGAAATTTTCAGATAAACACAGAAAAATGCTCCATTTCTCCTGTGAAATACACTTTTTTTTTTCCTAAAGAAAATCTACATTAGCTGAGAAGTTCTTGTTTTATTCCTTTTAAAAAAATGTATTTCAAGAATAGCTGATTATTGACCTTATTTTATCTTTCTTCTTGGAGGCTCTTATTTTTAATGGTTCAACTTTTTATCTTCAGCTTCCAAGATACTGTAGTGGCCCTTTACTCCCTTTAGGCTTTATGTCCCGAGTGATACTTGGAAATATGTGGATCTTGTGACATCATAAATGTTTTTGTTGGCAAGCCACACAAATGAAGTACAACTGTACAAACTAGGTTTAACAGTGGTGAGGATGACTAAGTTGAGAGGGGTTTATGTGAAAATCTTATTAATACCCATAAAAGAGAGAAAGTTGGCCCCAAATAACAACAAATGGAAGCGTTTGGCAAAGATCCACCTTACATTTAGTGGGAACTGACTCTTTGCTCTGGCCTAATTTTGAAGAAATTGTTATGAGCTGGGTGAAATCTTGTTACGGGATTGAGACTGATAAATTAAATGTCAGTTCACACCTAACTGAGGAGAATCCCCACCTCAAACAAAAGGAGTGTGTGAATCTGCCCAGGATCTCTTGCAGACTATTGTTGTGGGTAGGCGCTTGTGTGAGAAGGCAGAACTCAAAGAAACCGAGGAGAGACGAGAGCTTGGGGGTGGGAGAGAGAGAGAGAAAACTACCTAAAGAGCAGCTGAAAGCACACTGGGTGTAGAAAGAAACTTGGGGGAGGTTTTTGGGTGAGGTGCAGGTAGAAAAGAGAGTGTTCTTGCTGCTCTGAGCGAAAGAAGCCGTTTCCTGCTATGATTCCTTCAGCATTCAGAGACACTGGACTTTGTACGTTCTTTGTAAATAAACAAAACTGCTTCAAAGAAATACCAGACTGCCACCAACTTCTGCTCCCAGCTGGAATACCTAGATGGCCCCAAACTTTAACTAGTTGTACTGGTGAAAAGGTGCAACAATGCTGTTTAAAATTAGTGAGAACTTCTATTCTTCCCCTGCCTTCTCCCTGAAAGATATACAATAGATTTGAACTAATTTTCACTTTGGTAATCCACTAATCAGATTCATTATTGCAAAATGCAATGCGAAGCAGATGTCTTGCTCTGTTTCTCAGCAAAGACATAATAATATTTGCAGAGATTTTGGTTTACTACCAATATTTTTAAATCTTGTAGGGATGAAAAGCTCCATACATATCCGAGGGGAAACTATCTCTTTTTCCATTTATGCAGCTGAAGGACAAGGAGGTAGAGAGAAAAAAAAGGACCTGATATCAGAGATGGGTTGAACAAAACTGTGGACCTCCAAAGTGCTCAAACTTTGAAAAAGTTGAGATATGGTCTCAGGTCCATCTTTTCTTTGTTTTTAAGTGTCTAAGTTTTATGGTAAGAGATTATAATTGACCATCATTTATCTTTATGATTTAATGAAAATGTTCAGATTCGTGAAAATTGAAATCTGGTGACTCAGTGTCCGTTTTAACTTTATATATAGCTATATTAATATTTTAATATAGCCAGTCAGCTGGCTGTGACAATCTGATTGGATCCCTTAGTGTTAATGCTAAGATTCTCAGTAAACAGTACCCTATTTAGCATACACAATACCTAAATTTTCAATTTAATGTTGGCAGCAAGTATCTCTGCATGCCATTGGAAAAAGAAGCTCCTTCAGTCCTGGTTTAATTAGATCCAGGAGGTGTTAGTCATGAAGAAATTGAAGCAGCCATAAAGAGAGAAACATTTGATAGCTACCTCAACGTTTGGTTAACTCAAAAGTTGTCAGAAAACATTCACTTACAGTCAAAAGGAAGCTTCTACGTTTCTATTTTGAATACTGGCATTGGGCAGAGTGCTAGTTACACTGTGTATATGCTTGATTATCTTTGTATATTTTTGTGCCCCAAAAGCTTTTCTCTTAGAAATACATACTATCTTTTGTTGTACTGTACAGTATGAAACTCAAGTAAATATTTCTACAAAGCATGTCTTCAACTGGTCTCTACAAACCAGTAGACAGCATTTGTTATGGGAATGCTTTGCTGCATATAGAATTTTACTGTTTCTTCCTTTCTCCTCTAATGCAATAGAAACGATCAGAATAATTCTTGCTTTTCTTTGAATCAGTTACTACAGTGACCTAGGTAGCTTGTTAATCAGGAGATAATCCACAATTAGGTTGATGATCATAACTATATCACAGTTCTCTAGCAAGTATCTACATCAATGCTATCTAGTAGCTTCTTTTCTACATCTTTCAGCAAGAGAGAGGTCCAAATTCAGCCCTAATATGAGTGCATCTCCGCTGAAGTCAAAAGTGTTGGACTGTCTTATTCCAGGGATGAATTTGGGCTAGACACTATATAAGCAAGATTTTCTGATTTTTAAACATTTATTTTATTTTTGTTATTGAAACGTTCTTAATGGTACCATTAGCACTGGCATCAGGATGCCTCAAAAAACAGCCCCTCTCCCTCCCAAAAATCAAAAACCCAGAAAATACATGAATCACACATGAGTGGGTCAATAAAACCATTGTGGCCCTTTAACTTTAGTCATGCAAAAAATCTTCTCCACTAAATATATAACCTGTGAAACTGGAGAATGAGTTACTCATATTGACTGATCATGATTTATTGGAATCATCTTATATTAGAAGTCCTAAGGCTGCAAACCTGCAACCATAATATTTGCTGTGCTGTGCAAATGTTTAAGATAGTGTAGTAGTGCTTTTATTAACCCTTGGTAAGATTTCAGAACAATCTTATTTTCCCCTCTGTTTCTGTACCAATATATAATGCTGGAAAGCAATGACTCTGTGAAAGTAGCCATTTGGACATGGATTGTGAGTAAACTCCTCCGGACAGTGAATTTTATTAAATCATATTGCCAGATGCTTCCAAAGAGAGCTGCAAGTATAAAATCTGTTATTACTTTGACCATATATCCATGATGTTAACATACCAGATGGCGAATTGATGACCCCTGCAATAATAACACTTGGCATTCTATCACGCTTTTCATGTCTAAAGCACCCTACAGATATTTGGCCTGATATTATGAGGTTCTTAGTGTCTTCAACTCCCATTGAAGTCAGTGGGAAATAAGGGCAATTTGCATCTCACAAGAATGGGCACATTCGTTGATTCATTCCTTGTTAACACCAACTGTGGTGTTTTTTGTTTTTATTTTGTTGAAGAGCTCTAGAAATTGGAGTGTTGGTTCTTGCTTGCCCCAATGACCTGGGTTAGAGGTGTTTGTCAAAATCACTGGCTTTTTTTCCCCTAAGGCTCCAATCCTATGCGGTGCCAAGTGTCCTCGAGTCCCATTGAAGTCTGTGGAGGTTGAGGGAGTTCAATACCCCAACAGTAGGTGACCCAGAAAAACTGACTGAGGAAGTTAATTACTCAGATTTTCACTTACCTGTTTTCTTCTGTACAGTGGCCAAATCTTGGTTGCTTTACTTGCATAAGTAGGACTATTTACTTGAGTGAGGTGAGGAATCAGCTCCTTGTATTATCTAATCCAGGGATTGGCAACCTTTGGCACGCGGCTCGCCAGGGTAAGCACTGTGGTGGGCTGGGCCAGTTTGTTTACCTGCCATGTCCGTAGGTTCAGCCGATCAGGGCTCCCACTGACCGCGGTTCGCTGTCCCAGGCCAATGGGGGCTGCAGGAAGCGGCACGGGCCAAAGGATGTGCTGCCGATGGTGGGTTTTTTATTTTTTTTTTTTATTTTTTTTTTTTTAGAAAATTCAGAGTATTCCTCCTGTCTACTTCCTTCTTTCTCAAGCTCTCACAGTCCCCCCTCCATTCTCCTCCCCCCCACCCTGGCTATCCTGCCTGTAGTGCTCCCAGCCATAGTTGGATGAAGAGTTAGAAGTCAAAAGTTGCTTTCTGAAGTCAGTTTTCTCTCTTCACAGTGTTCTACTAGCCAAGAATTTCTATTTTTGCATCTGAACAGTATTATTTTATATTGATTTACCAAATATCAATTTACTTTGCACTGTTAGTACACATATTAAAAAACCCTTGATGGAGTTTGGTGGTGTGTTTTGGCCATATATGTTTTTGTACTTGCTGTTCCCTTAAGCAAAGTTCTTGTTGATTTATCGAGACAATCTTTTGGGCTGTCAAACATTGGTTGCATGTGAAAAGTGAGATGAAGCATTGGCGAGTTGTTGGCATTTGTGCATTGGATGGTTGTTCCTTAGCGGCCTGATTTGAAAGCACAGCAAAATTAGCATATAAAGGCCAGATCCTTCCGTCTTTACTCATGTGAGTTAATGCTGTCCAAGTCAATGGGGGACACTTACATGAATAAGAGCTGCAGGATGCGAGCATAAAAAGGCACTACATTCCACACTCTATTTAACTTCAGTTGTGTTTTTAAAAACATAAATCTTTTTGTCACTTGAGTGGTAGCTAACTGAATGGTTTTCAGATGGCTGTTAAAATTCGGGCCTGTCAAATATGAAATTGTCCAGTCAATAAATGAACTTCATGAAATAATCCCTCCCCTGGGGGCATTTTAAGGTTTTGAGTCTCTGTAGGGATGGGTTGGGTACCTTAAGGTTGTTTTGAGAATACCACAATTCTGTTGCTGTATTTATTTAGCAAACCATGGTGTAGTCTAGTTTCAACAATAGTGTGTCTCTGTCTTTCTAACGTTCAAGCCCCACTTTTTAAATTTAAATTGAGCCCAGTTTCCAAAAACCCAAACATTTTGGTTTGGTGGCAGCTGAGGGCCAACTTTTTTTTTTTTTTTTTAAATGGGGCTGTTCTAATCCTTATCTGCACGTATGCTTGTTTAATTAAGGTAATTTTGGTATGTGACCCAGGGTGGTCCACTATGATTTCCAGGCTATTCCATGAATTTCAGATGCCCTGCTCTTTCCACTCCCCAGTAGTCCCATAGTCCCAGGCTTTTTTGGAGCTGTCATAATTCTAGTTGAGTGCCTCCTCTTGGCTACTCACCAGACTGCTGTGAAGAGATCCTGCTGCTACATCCTCAGGTGTTTTAAGCCTGCAGAGTCTGAATGGAGTCCAGACCCCTGGAAACCTTTTACAAATCAAAGTGTGTTAAAATTAGTTTTGCGTCTCTATCAGTTTTCATTGACCACACAGAGGATTGTAATACCATTGCTCTTTATTTAATCACATGAGAAGTACACAGATATATGCAAAATAATAAACCCTATGTGCATTTCCCTGCCTCAGTAGCCTCACCACAGTAGGCCAGATTTTAGGTTGGCAGTCAGTCATCTGGGGCTGTCTAGAGTCCTTCTGCTGGAGTTCATGGCTTGTGGTTTGAAACATGGAAACTTTCCACTTCCCTGACCTTGGCTGGTCTGTCACTCTTGCTCCATGCTTCCCTTGTGTCTCCCTTCTGTGTGAAGGGAGATAATAGAGCTTCTCTGGAGGCAGTGCAATGGTGAGATTTTAAGAGTCAAGTTACTTATGACTGTATATATGCATGGTTGTTAGTAGGAGAGTGCTAGCATATCTTCCCTGATGAGTGCGGGCAGCATTTTTAATTTTGGGTTGAGAATCACATTGCAGATGTGTTCTAAAATCATGCTGCAGACTTCCAAAGGAGTTTGCCAGTAGCAGTCTGGCTAGCATGGTTCTGGGAAGCAAATCTAAGACTCCAATGCTCAGGATAACCTTGGTGTAGAACCTACATGGTTTAGACTTCAGTGCGGTCTGGGTGCTTGTTCCTTTGAGGAAGAATTGTACCTACCCATACCCAGATTTCAGTTAAACAAGACTGCATACCCCTAAGACTGTTGCATGGCGTTTGGTTAACATTAGGGTCTCATATAGATGGTAAAATAATTAAAGGAGTGTTCTGATGGAGGAGAGAACCTACAGAAAAATACATTTTTATGCTTTTTTTTCCCCCCTCTAATTTAAGTGAAATGGTTGTTTTTGTTGTTGTTGTTGTTGTGTTATGCTTTACTTCCTGTATGGGAAATGCTTCTGCCCAAATCAAGGGAGTGGAAGGCATTGAAAACAGCGGTACCATTGCAATTCGGCTGCAGAAAGGTATAGGGCTGGCTGGTGATGCTTATTTATGACTTTGAACTGCCGGCTAAAATCACCTGCATGGACAACTGTAGCCTTGAAATTGCAATTGTGGCTCTAAATTACAGCAGAGTCTCTCCCCTCGCCCCCCAAAAGTCTTATTATTTAATATTTGTATTACCATAGCGTGGAAGTTGGTAATCTTTAATTATGAAACTGCATCATTTGCATAATTATTGGCTGACCTCTCTTGCACTGAATCTTGAAAATGTGTATATGCGTGCTGCTGTAGACTTTATACACTTATATGAATATGTCCCAGTAGTGCTCTGTACGGGTTCAACAGGCTGTGTGCAAATTACACAGAGGATCAGGGCCATAGCACATAATACTGTATAAAGTGTGTGTGTTTAGAAACTATAGATATATTTGGTATGGGGGTATCAACATGCCTATTTATAGATAAAGATATGGGGGGAGGAGAGGAAATCCAGCACCACTGCAGTGACTTATCAAGATTGACATGAAAACCAATATTATTCTAGTTAGCAGAGGAAATTCTTTGTAAAGCATGTACAAGAAAGGTATTTAACCCACCTCAATGATTTCCTGGCCAACTATATCCAAATAAAATCAGACCGATTCTTTTTCTGAATAGGGTCATTTTGAAAGAACTCTTGGAGCAGAGAAGAATCAACATTTTCTCCCCTCCCCCATTTCAGTTCATGGTTTTTCTTGTCAAAAGCTTCAAAAATTGCTTTAATCTTGTATTTAAAATTAAATCTGTGAAAGTCCGATTGCGGGGCAGGGGTGAAAAAAGGATTTGGTTCAACATTTAATGCACTGAGGAAAGAGACCTCCTTGCTTTGGGTTTCTGTGTGTCTGGATGGCAGGGTGTGTAATTGCAGTTTTCAGTCTGTCCTGCCAGCCCTTTGCTGATATTGCCTGTGCTTAAGGCCATAAAACTGAGAAACTCTGTGTGTGTGTGTGTGTGTGTGTGTGTGTGTGTTTCATGTATGCTCTATTTAGCAACAGGGGGAAACTGCATATATTTTAGATCTTAATTTTTGTTCAGAGTTTGAACATGTCATAACTGGTTGGCACAGAGTACTATAGCTCTTGTACAATTGATTTAATGGAAGAGGGGAGGATTAAAACTCCTGTGTGCATCTTAACTACTTGAAAATATTAAACCAGTAGTTACATAGCTCTGGGTTGGAAAATTTACCAGACACCATACATAGCCAGAGGCATAGACAATAAGTGACTTGACCCAAGTTTCACAGGAAGAAACTCAAGATCGTCCTTTTTTCTACTCTCCCTATCCTCTGCCTGTTTTTTGACTGCTCTCTCCCTGAGAGTACTGCAAGAAACTGTTTCTGCTGCTGCTTTCTTGGAAGCAGCAGGTTGAAATTGGCATGGTTCTTGTTAATCTCCACTGTTCCCCACAGTTTTTTAAATAACTGTGAAATGGACCAGTGTCATCTCAAGTTCTTTTTGCAATTGCTTTTGGCGAAGTTATGAACTGCACAGAAGGCACTGTAGCCATTTGTAGATTAATGAAGGAAAATCAAAACACTACAGAAATGGATGTTGTATGTCTCCTCACTCACCAGTGGAAGCTTCGCACTTGCCATTGGCAAGTAGATTTTTTCATATTCTTGCCTAGTTTATAAGAAAAGTATCCTTCTCCCTTACAGTACACTGAGAGATCACAAACATAACAGCCAACTACAGGAATAATTATTTTTAAAAAACTTAGATAAAATAGTTTAACTGAGTATCATGCATGGTGTGAGGGCTAAACACTTAATGCAAATACATTTCCCTTCAATGTTTTTTATTTTGTTGTGCAATTATTTCAAATGCCATTTCTAAATGAAACTGTAGATCATGTAGTGGTTGAGAGCGATATTTGTCAATAAGTGCTAATATTTAAAAAGGATGATCCAAGTAATTATAGGCCTGTCAGTCTGACATTGATTCTGGGCAAGATAATGAAGCGGCTGATAAGGGATTCAATTAATAAAGAATTAAAGGAGGCATTAATTTTTTAATCAATTCATGCCAATCAACATGGGCTTATGAAAAATAGATCAAGTTAGTTTGACAGGATGTCTTTTTTTTTTTTAATTTATTTATTTATTTTTGAGAATACTAGTGTTTGATGTCATATGTTTTTAGGGCTTGTCTACACAAAATCTTAGTTTGTGGCAAGCTGATGAGTGAATGTACTGACAGGAGCCTGCCGGGCACTAACTGTTCATGTGGACCCTGCTGACGTGAATTAATGGACTAGATCAAAATGCATTAACAAAGTGTTAATGCACATCGGTAGAGTCCACATGTATAGTTAGTCTGTGGCAGGCTAATGTGGGGTAGATTCACATCCCAGCTTGTCGCAAACTAATTGTTCAGGTAGACAAGCCCTTAGACTTCAGTAAGGTGTTTGACTTGGTACCGCACAACATTTTGATTAAAAACAAAAACCAAGGATGATATAAACTTAACATGACACACACTAAATGGATTAAAAGTTGGCTACTTGGTAGGTCTCAAAATGTAATTGTAAATGGAGAATCATCATTGAGCTGGTGTGTTTTCTAGTGGGATCGCTTCTTGGCCGTATGCTATTTAATAATTTTATCAATGACCTGGAAGAAAACATAAAATCGTCTCTGATTAAGTTTGCCCATGATGCACAAACTGGGGGAATGGTAAGTAATGAAGAGTACAAGTCACTGATCCATAGTAATCTGGATCACTTGGTAAACGGTGCACAAGTAATGCATTTTAATATGGCTAAATGTAAAGGTATAAAACTAGAAACAGACTGTGTAAACTATACTTAACTGGGTGGGAGACTCTATCCTTGGAAGTAGTGACTCTGAAAAAGATTTGGGGGTCATTGTGGATAATCAGCTGAACGTGAGATCCCATTGTGATGCTGTGGTGAAAAAGGCTAATGCAATGCTTGGCTGGATAAACAGATGAATCTCGAGTAGGGATAGCGAGGTTATTTTACCTCCATATTTGGCACTGGTGTGACTACTGCTGGAATAGTGTGTCCAGTTCTGGTGTCCACAATTAAAAAAGGATGTTTATAAATTGGAGAGAGTTCATAGAAGAGTCATGAGAATGATCAAAAGAATAGAAAACATGTCCTGTAGTGATAAACCCAAGGAAATCAATTATTTATCTTAATAGAGAGAAGATTAAGGTTAAGATCACAATCTATTAAACCATAATAAAACTAAAGTACCAGAATTGGGAACTAATGCTTGATAATGGGCCTTTCAGTCTAGCAGAAAAGGTGTAATTGGAAGTTGAAGCTAGACAAATTCAGACTTAAAATAAGGCATGCATTTTTAACAATGAGGATAATTAACCATTGGAACAAATTACCAGGGGTCATGGTGGATTCTCCATCACTACAATTTTTCAAAGACTGGATGTCTTTCTAAAAGATCTGTTCTAGGAATTATTTTGGGGAATCTCTGTGGCCTGTGTTATACAGGTCAGCCTAGAGGATCACAAAGATCCCTTCTGGCCTTGAAATCTGAGTCTATGGGGAAAAGAAGCTTGGAAAAAATATAACCTAAACTCATTTTTGTCATTATAAACAAAATGTACATTTTGAAAAAAAGAGTAGCCTTACACTAATCAAGGGACTGCACTCAAAATTGTTTTTCCTTGTTCTTCTTGAAGTTTTTAATTATGGAAACTTTAAATTAAAATGTTTTATCTTGCAAATACTCTAAGAAAAGTGAGCTAGTTTTTCTGGGGCAGACTAAAACTGGTCCACTGTTTTCTCTCCTCACCATCCCCCTCTATTCTGTATTCATCACTTCTCTTCACTATTAGATGGAGAAGGTGATTAAGTTTAAATATTAAGGGGACGACTAAACCTAGTAAGGAAATTCAGAGTTAAAGGGAAAACTCTTACTCATCAACATATGTTTGAGTTCATGTGCTTGTTACCTTGTGTAAACATATATCCTGTGATGCCTCTGTAATACATATAAAATCTACTGTTGGTTACTCTAGTATACAAGTAATAATTTTAACTGATGATCTCAAAATAATTTGAGTCATTATTTAAACCTCTCAATGCCCTTGTCAGGTAGGTTAGTTGTTTTGTCCCTCACTTTCAAACAGGTAAACTGATGCATCAACTGGGATGCCATTAAATCTGAAAGTTCTTGATTTGAGTGGTTTTAAGCTTCACTTGTTATAACAACATTAATGTTGTGGTTGAGATTTTCCTTTTATTAGGATAGTTATCTTTTTTTAAACATGTGTAATTTATGATATTTGAGATGATTAGATTTGTGCTGGATCAGTCTGCAGTCATTATGGCATTTTCATACGAGCCTGACCAGATGTTGGTATTTGAATTTGTATGTGGCCAAGGAGAAAAGGGCTCGAAGGCAGGGCCAGCGCTTCCATTTAGGCGACCTAGGCGGTCGCCTAGGACACCAGGATTTGGGGGGGGTGGCATTTTGCCACCCTCGGTGGCAATTCAGCGGCGGGGGGTCCTTTGTGCTCCGGGTCTTCGGCGGCAATTCTGCAGCAGGTCCTTCACTCGATCCGGGACCCGCCGCCGAAGTGCCTCGAAGACCGGGAGTGTGGAAGGACCCCCCCGCCACAGAATTGCCGACGATGACCGGGAGCGTGGAAGGACCCCTGCCTAGGGCGCCAAAAACCCTGGCGCCGCTCCCGCTCGAAGGACATATTGGAGGAGGAGTAAAAATGCATGACAGCCCCCTCCTTCTCCCAGGGATCATGATACTAGTCCTGTGTGTCCTTTTTTGCATAGTGGGCCACCTGTGGCAGATGCATCCTGAGTCCTTTGCTATGGCACATAATTGACAACTGTTGCTTTTAAGGGAAGGAAGGGAAGAGCAATTACCTAGTGTTTATTTAATTCAATCCTTGTGCTCTAATTCCAACAAACGGATAATCCACAGCATGCTAGATCTATGGTTTTAAAAACTTCTAGACTTGCAGACTGCTTCATTCATCTGACGAAGTGGATATTCACCCATGAAAGCTTATGCTCCAATACGTCTGTTAGTCTATAAGGTGCCACAGGACTCTTTGTCACTTCTTAAGATAGTATTTCTTATGGACGGCCTTCCTATTCTGATCCAGCACTTACCCTTTGGAG
This sequence comes from Trachemys scripta elegans, assembly GCF_013100865.1. Taxonomy (NCBI): domain Eukaryota; kingdom Metazoa; phylum Chordata; order Testudines; family Emydidae; genus Trachemys; species Trachemys scripta. Next base: position 114,266,368 of record NC_048298.1, read on the forward strand.
CTGGAGTGTTTGATTATATGAAGATGAAATATTAAGACGATGTTTAGGATACAGGATAAAAATGAACTTGGCTGTATCCCACCATTTTATGTCTCTTGTGTATCCTCTTCCTGGATGTAGGCATTTATTTTTATTACTGCAAGGTCTCTTTTTATGGCCTTAAACCCACACTGCTCTAATCTGTTCAGTTCCCTTTGCCATTGGGGTTTGCTACCCTGACAGTATGATCAGAAATGAATGTGCACCAAAGTGAACATGGCTGTGGTACCCAAGATACAGAGAGGTGATTGTGATTTAAATGGCCAAACAAACTTCTGGAAACCCTAGGAAGCATGGTCTAAGCTAGGACTAGGAGGAAGCTTGAAAACAGCGGGATGCCTTGTTGTGACTGAAGCAGTTCTGCAGATTATAGTGTAAGAGCCATCCTCCCTGTCCAGAGAGCACCATGGAGAGATTGATTATACACCAGCTATACTCGTAGTACTTTCAAAGATGGACTACTCTTAGGCTTAAACCTTCTCTGAGTGTTCAGATGGGCATTGCTTAGTTGACACAGGCAGTAAGCTAAGATGTATACCTACTTCCTGGACTGCCTGGATTCACACCCATGCATATGGGTCTTATTTTAGATGGACAGGCGCTACATTTTGGTATAGCAAAGTAGTTGCCTGAAGACAGTCACCAAAATGATGATTGTGTGCTAGCGGCAGTACTCAGGAGGCCTTTATAAGTCTCCATATATGGGTGGTTATGTGGGTAGAGCCAAATTAATAATGCTAGTTTTGATCATAGTTTTCAGAGCATGCCAGTTACTGGGGAACTGTGGGAGAGAGATGAACGGGGAAAAGAGTACTCTGCAACCCACTCAGTCACTTGTCTGTGTAGGAGTGAGATTGAGCACGAAGAAGAGGAAATTATTCCTGACATAAGAATGGGCTTGGAAATTGCAGTCACAAGTTGAATGCCTTCTGAGACTTAAAGCTATGTCAGTATGGTATTAACTTCAGTATGTAGAGGCAAGATGGTCACGTGGTTAAGCATTGGTTTAGGATTCAGCAGATGAATGCCTGCCTTTTCCTTTGTGGCCTTGGGCAAGTCACTTTAATCTCTTTGTGCTCTCCTCAATAAAATGGGGATAATAGTTCCTTTCTCCAATCCTTTGTCCTGGCTATTAAGATGGTAAGCTCTTCAAGGCCGAGACCCTCTCTTATTCTGTGTTTGTACAGTGCCTAGCACAATGGGGCCTCACTCTCGTTTAGAGCCTCCAGGTGCTACTGTAACACAAATTATACAGCTCCTTGGAGTGATGACAGGCCATCTGGATATCATACTCCGTGCCAGTCTCAAATGAGACCACTTAATCTCTATCCGATTGTATATTGGAATCAAGAAACAAAAAAGAAAGTATTAACCAATCCAGCAGACATTTCTTCCAACAAGAGATTATTCATGATGATCTTGGAACCTCATGTTAATAACCCTGTCTGTAAGAGCCCCCGTCAAGGTGCTAATCATGTAAAATTTATTAGAAATTTTTTATTAGAACCCACATGCCCCAAGAACCCAGGTAGCTTTAAGTATTTAGGCAGAATTCTTTGAGAGAATATGTACCTTAGTGGGCTGCCTTAATTATACTAGGGCAAGCATAATTCCCTGTCACTTCAGAATGTATAGAATTAAAAGGACAACTGACCAAGGAGAGACAAGATGGGTGAGGTAATGTGTTTTTTGGACATTCTGTTGATGGGAATGGTCCACTTCACCTTGAATGGTCCCTTGAAATGTGGGTTAACTACTTAGGCTAAACAATCTGTTCCATCTTGTATTTAGCTGTGACACTCTCTGAATAAGTTTCCCAGACCTGAAGAAGAGGAGCTCTAGGTAAGCTGGAAAGCTTGTCTCTCTTACCTACAGAAGTTGGTCCAATAAAACATATTCCCTGACCCACTTTGTCTCGCTAATATCCAGGGACTGACACGACTACACAACCACTGGGATTGCTTAGTCTGCAGAAGAGAAGAATGAGGGAGGATTTGATAGCTGCTTTCAACTACCTGAAAGGGGGTTCCAAAGAGGATGGATCTAGACTGTTCTCAGTGGTACCTGATGACAGAACAAGGAGTAATGTTGCAGTTGGGGAGGTTTAAGTTGGATATTAGGAAAAACTTTTTCACTAGGAGGGTGGTGAAGCACGGGAATGGGTTACCTAGGCAGGTGGTGGAATCTCCTTCCTTAGAGGTTTTTAAGGTCAGGCTTGACAGAGTCCTGGCTGGGATGATTTAGTTGGGAATTGGTCCTGCTTTGAGCAGGGGATTGGACTAGATGACCTCCTGAGGTCTCTTCCAACCCTGGTATTCTATGATTCACTGCATACAACACTTGATCAAGAGACAGATTAGGAGTGTGTGCACCAAGGAAGTAAGGGACAAGGCAACCTACCTTTTCCAACATCAGACACTTGTACAAGGGATAGCCCTAATCCTCCCTCAGTACAGGAGTATTACAGGGGCTTGCAGAAGTACCAGCTGTGCTAAATGCCACCAAAGGGGTGAGACCTGACCACTTCCACACAAGATAGTACTTAAGGCTGGCGTTAGGATGCAAACACTCTGCACATCTGTGAAGAAAAGATAGGAGCTTTTTCCCTGTGACATCAGTGTATTCCACCATCCAGTGTTCTCTTGTAGGCTTCCATGGTGCAGTGTGTCTCAATCCTGCCTTGACCCTCTGACATCTATGACTGAAACTTACAAAGCCATGGTAGAACCTTTTTAACATATGATGTTCAGGTAGGCTACCATATTCAGTGTAGTTAGGATAGGGCAAGGAGCCTAGGCTATGACCGTGCAAGTGTTGGCCTCTTAAATCTATGTTCCCCCTCTCCCCACACCTTTTGTTTCTATTTTTCTCTCTACTGACTTTTAGCTTTTTATTTACATTGTCTGAACATGTCCCATTTCTCTCTCTCTCTCGAACACTTTTCAGCTATATGCTTCAGTGGAGATCTGGAGCAATTTTGAAGGTCATGTACCAGCTGTGTGATTCTGGAAGCTTTTTTGAGGCTGCAGGCATAGTCTGTTTGAAATTTGTTAGCAATTGTTGTTGACTGGCAGGCATTGTTTTGGTAGTCTTAATGAACTATGTACCTGCTTCACCATGTTTTGTTTTCTACTTGTATTCAGAACCGTATAAGAACAGCTCTGTTACTCCTCACCCCTCGTCAGACTAGGGATAAAATGGAAATGTAGGTACCGTAGCATGTTGCCATTTATAGTGCTGACAACATCTTTGCATTGTCTTGCAAAAAATAAATGCTTGGTTCATTTTTTGATACTTTAGGCAGGAGCACAAATAGGTGATGGAGCCATTACCGTATAATAAAACTTTATTATCTAGTTCTTGGTACAAACTGTATTTCAAGAATACTTTACAGAATTAAATAACATTGTTGCAAAGCTGAAATAAAATACAAAAGTGGAGAAGAGAAATTTAAGTAGTATTGGTAAGAGATATTTTTGTATCACATTTGCATAATGCATGTCACATCCCTCTGTAGCGGCTGGTCTACGTAGAGGACAACAGCCTATTACAGGTACCTTCTAATAGTTGCTCCTCCTTAGATCAAGTGCTAGAGGTCTGTACCATGGATCTGACAGTCTTGGCTTCAGACTCCGCTGGTGGTGCTGGGAATCCTTACAGTTTCATAAAAGATTTGAAAAAGAGAAAGTGGATAAAATAGAGGTACCTCTATTTTGCCTCCCAATTGCCACAGTCAAGATGGGGGTTGTGATGTGTGACAAAGCCAAATGTGGGGGGGAAATGGGAAAAAATATTCATGCAGGAGGATTCAATCCTTTACTGTAAATAACTATTTTTTTTTAAGATCAGTTGCATGATTCTGCATTTGACATAAATAATATGCAACAGTAAAAGTGAAGGGGAAACAACATTTGTGTTGATCATAGGTAGTGAAGTAAAATGAGTGATGTCCCTCATTTTGAGGGACAGTTGAGAAGTTTGTTGAGGAAAGCTTTTCTGGATGGCAGGAGATGCAGAATTGAAGGTTCTTCCAGCATTCATGTAAGTAACAGAAAACAGACTATAGTTGGTAAGTATAGAGGGGAAAGAGATGTGGCTCATTAGACAGGTGGGAGCAAAGCTATAAGGCTTTTAAAAGTGACTCCACTGGTGATTGCGATGGTGGATTTGCCAGTGTGGACAAAGCCCATCACCAACATATCTGAAGGACCCTGAAATCAATGAGGAGCATGTCAAAATTATTAGTGGATGGAGGCAATGAGGTGGTACATTTTTGTGTACATATGAGAAGGTGGCAAGTAGCATTCTGGAGTCTGGAAAGATGGTGTTTGGGAGGCCATGGGGAAGAGAATTGCAGGAGTCCAGGTGAAGCTAACTGTGTGCCTTTGCTAAGGCTAATGCACATATTGTTTTCAGCTGAGACTTTTCCAGTGGTAGATCTATATAATTCCTGCTAATACTGAGTGTGTTTCCTGGCAGGTGTGACTAGTTGTTGGTTTTTTTTTTTGTTTTTGTTTTTTTTTTCTTCCTTACAAAGGACACAGCAATTTGTTTTACAACTAGTTTTACACTTCTTTTTTTCTCACATTAAATGCAATCTGTATTTTTTTTTTTAAAGTTTCAGCTCCACATATCTGTTGCGTAAAGTTTTAGAGGAAGTCATTTTTCATTAGAGTTGAACTCCCAAGGGAGAGGTGAAGCCTTCTTAGTTGTGAATTATATGCAACCCACTGCTTAACTCTGTTCAGAGTTAGAAAAGTGAAATGCAAAAGACTTAAGAAATGACAGTAATTACTTGTGCACTGTGAAAGCAGGCACACCTACACTGTTTTTTTTTTTTTGGATGTATGCAGCCTTTTACTCTTTGAAACTTACTTTTTACAGCCTTTAAGTGTATGTTGGTACCATAATTCCTGTATAAAAGTGTTTACAATCTGTAATTTAAAGTAAACACATTTTGAAATGTTTAAGAACATTTTTAATTCAGAACCCCCCCCCCCCATTTGTTGCAGGTTTAGTAGCAGCTCTGTAAGTTGTAGATTTCTAGGCTTCCCTAGCAATTCTTTGGTATTATCTAGGACCTAATGTGATGTACAGTGAGTGGGAAAAGATTCTCGGGTGTATGGGTCTGATAAACTTTCTTTGGGAAATACAAAAAATGAGTGGGATGGGGTAAAGGGAAGTGCTGGGTTCTCCCGTCACTCCCATGAGATTTCTGCTGCTCACTCGCTGCTTCCCTACCTTTGCCAAGAGGCTCATCATCCTCAACCCTTCCATCTTCTTTCTATTTAAAAAAGAAAAACTTAATTTACTTGAGGAAAGGGGATGCCCTGTGCAATTTCACTGTCCATGCTCTTATAAGACCATCTCTTATTTTGGAAGTGCAGAACGTTTTGAATGTGTCAAACTCTATTATAACAAACCAGCCCACTACTACAGTTAGAAAAGTGAAATGGAAAAAGACTTAAGAAATGAATGTAATTATTTGTCCGTTTGTACACCATGTTAATGTCTGACTGTGGTTTCAAAATAATTTTTTTAACACCTTTGTTAAAAAGACTTTGTTAAAAAGACTTCTTAGGGTTGCAAAATACCCTAAAATTTCATAGATTTGAAGGCCAGAAGAGGGACCACTGTCATCATCTAGTTTGATCCCTATAATATAGGGAACAGGACTTCCCCAAAATAATTCCTGTTTGAACAACATCGTATCTTTTAGAAAATCATCCAATCTTTATTGAAAAATTGCCAGTAATGGAGAATCCACCAGGTCCCTTGGTAAATTGCTCCAATAGTTACAAATTTATGCCTTATTTCCAGTCTGAATTTGTCTAGTTTCAACTTCCAGCAGCTAGATCGTGTTACACTTTTTGTCTGCTAGATTGAAGAGCCCATTATCAAATATTTGTTCTCAGCGTATAGGTATTTATAGACAGTGTGATGAAGTCATGCCTTACCCTTCTCTTTGTTAAGCTAAATAGATTAAACTCCTTGAGTTTATCACTGGAAGGCATATTTTCCAATCTGGTAATCATTCTCACAGTTCTTCTCTGAACGGTCTTCAATTTATCAACGTCCTTCTTGTGTTGTTGATATCAGAACTGAACTCAGTATTTCAGCAGTGGTCTCTCAGCATTGCCAAATACAGAGGTCATATAACTTGTCTTCTCTTACTTGAATTTCTCCTGTTTATACGTCCAAGAATCGCATTAGCCCTTTTGTTGAACTAGGAGCTCATGTTCAGCTGATTTATTCATCAGAACAGTCCATTCCCCCCTCCCCCCTCAAGTCTCTGCTTCCCAAGATAAAGTAATTTATAATATGGCAAAGGGCAAAAGTACACTTTTAAAAAATGTGTGCTCACATTGCTACTGCTAGTGTGTGACTCAATAGCAACACGTAGGGTAAGGAAGGAGAGAGGTCCTGGAGGCCAAATTTAGTCTGCTAGCTAGGTAAGAGATTAAAGTCCAGGACCTCCATGGTAGTACTCTCTGAAATGCTTCTAGGTCCATGTGCAGAGCCAGTTATACAGGCAGAACTGCAGGATCTCAATGCACGGATGAGATGATGGTGTTCGGAGGAGGGATTTAGGTTTATTAGGAACTGAGGAACATTTTTGGGAAAAAAGGAGCCTATACAGAGAGGATGTGCTCCACTAAAATCAAAACGGTAAAAGATTGCTGGCATGTAAAATTAAAAAGGCTGTAGAGGAATTTTTAAATTAAGGGGTGGGAGAAAGCTGACAAGTGTGCAGGAGCACACAGTTCAAATAGATGCATTCCTTAGGGGGAGCATTTATTAAAGCGGATACTCAATGTCAGAATAAAGAGAGAATAGAAGTTGATCAAGTGCATTGTGGAGATGCTAAATGAATTCTTTCCATTGGTCTTCATTGTAGAAGATGTGAGAGAGATTCCCACGCCTGAGCCATTCTTTTTAGGGGACATCTGAGGAACTCTCCCAGATGGAGGTGTCAGTAGAGAGGAGGTTTTGAAACAATTGATAAATTAAACAGTCATAAGTCACCAGGACCAGATGGTATTCACCCAAGAGTTCTGAAGGAACTCAAATGTGAAATTGCAGAATTACTAACTGCGATGTATAATCTTTTGCTTAAATCAGCCTCGTACCAGATGTGCTGATGGATAGCTAATATAATGCTGATTTTTAAAAAAGGGTCTAGAGGTGATCCTGGCAATTACAGGCCAATAGGCCTAACTTCAGTACCAGCAAATTGGTAGACCCTGTAGTAAAAAACAGATTTATCAAACGCACAGATGAACACGATATGTTGGAAGAGTCAACACGGCTTTTGTAAAGGGAAATCATGCCTCACCAACCTATTACAATTCTTTGAGGGTGTCAACAAGCACATGGACAAGGGTGATCCAGTAATTCTTCTTTGAGTTCTTGTTCATGTCCATTCCAGTCAGGTGTGTGCGTGTGTATGTGCACGGCAGCTGGAAGATTTTTCCCCTACCAGCATCCGTTGGGTCGGCCTGGATGCCCCCTGGAGTCATGCCTTCATGGAGTTCAATATAGAGCCCTGGCAACCCGCCACCCCCTCATTTCCTTCTTACCACCAATGACTGTTAGCTGGAACCGTCCCTTAGCTCTTGAGTTGGTAAGCGCCATTCAGAGTGTCCATTGTATATAGTTCTTTGTACCGTTAATTAGTGTTCGTTATTAGTACTTGCAGTGTAGTTATATTTAGTGTTAGGTTTCCTTTGCGGGTTCTCTCCCGCCCCAGCGCTCCCAGCACTGTGGTATGCTGTGGTCCCTGGGCTTTAAAACTTGCGAGGCCTGTGGCAAGCACATTCCTGAGTGTGACTTGCACACTTCGTGCTTAAGGCGCCTAGGGGACAGTCACCAGAAAGACCAGTGCAGGATTTGTCATCTTAAAGTCCTTCTTATGGAGGCTGCGCTCCGGCCCCAGTGAGTCCTCGGATTGGGGGATCCTGTGCCTAGCACCTCCTCTTTGGTGCAGAGTGCTCCGGCACCATCCACAGGGGAACCGGTGCCAAGAAAGGACTCCTCTTGAGATTCTCGGCACAGTCACGGCTCCTCCCGAGTACAGGCTGCGGGCAGGCACCGGTTGCAATTGCTGGTGCCACGAAAGAAAAGGAGGCTGGAGAGGGGCCATTCTCCCCTGGCCAAGACCAAGGAGCCAGCCGCTGTGAGACCCCAGTCGGGCCAAACCACTGTGGCCCCTTCGGCGGCCCAGGACTTGTTGTGTCTTATGGCGCCATTTTCCCCTCCCAGGAGGGATAAATTGCTGGCACAGTCCTGTCCCACGGCACCGTCAAGGGGAAAGCCAGCTATGATGTCACAGTGCTCACCATCCCCAGAGCTCCCCCGGCACCAGCAGCCCAGGTGCGGGAGCCACGCCGGTCCCCTACCCCACGCCGTGAGCTGTCAGTGCCTCGCAGTACCGCTCCTCCATGGTCTTCCTTCTTGGAGACCTCAGAGTCGGAGTCTGACTCCGTTCGCTCTGATAGGAGTAGGAGCAGGAGATGGAGGTCTTGGTGGGATCATCATGCTTTTACCTGGCACCGTGGCCTGCACAATGGCAACACCCGATGCAGTGGCCCTTCTGGACTCCCTGGGCCTTCCACCAAAGCCAAGGAGTCCCATTCAAGAGTGACATCGGTAGCTTCAGCTACCTTTATACCGCCTCTGGCTCAGTCGGCTCCAGGAGTACCAGGATGGGCTCCGTTGCTTTCCGATGCTGGGTTACCCCCACCCCACCGATGTCGGCTCCCACGATACCACTGCCGATCACATTGATGCCGTCAGCATCTGCACTGTCACCAGCACCACTGACACCAACAGCTCCAGCACTAGCGCTCCTGACATCAGCACCGACTCTTCTAGCACTGGCTTCTATAGTGCTGGCACCGAAGGTCATGGTACCGTCGAGGTTGACATCAGTGTCCTGGGACCCCCAGGAGCTGCAGGACCCCCTGGGTTTAGAGGGAAGGGAGCAGCCACCACTTCTGGGGCTTTCTTCCTCACCAGATGAGGCGCTGGCGAGCACTTCTACACCCATCTGATTGGAATTGACATGAACAAGCACTCGAAGAAGAAAAAACGGTTACTCGCCTTCTCGTAACTGTTCTTCGAGATGTGGTGTTTAAGTTCATTCCAATATCCACCGTCCTACCCCTCTGTCGGAGTAGCCGGCAAGAAGGAACTGAGGGGATGGCGGGTTAGCAGGGCTCTATATTGAGCGCCATGAAGGTGCGCCTCCAGGGGATGCCCAGGCCGACCTGACGGATGCTGCTAGGAGAAAAATCTTCCAGCTGCCATGCACGCATATGTGCACGCACATGATTGGAATGGACATGAACAACATATCTCAAAGAACAGCAATTACAAGAAGGTGAGTAACCATTTTATATAGTGTACTTGGACTTTCAGAAAGCCTTTGACAACGTCCTTACCAAACGCTATTAAGCAAGTAAGCAGTTATAGGATAAGACCAGAAGGTCCTCTCATGGTTCAGTAACTGGCTGTAACATAGGAAACAAAAGATAGGAATAAATGGTTAGTTTTCACAGTGGAGAGAGGTAGAGAGTGGAGTTCAACGTACCTGGAAAAGGGTGGGAAAAGTGAGGTGGCACAGTTTGCACACAATACAAAATTACCCAAGACCGTTAAGTCCAAAGCTGACTGTAAAGGGTTACAAAGGGACCTCCCTAAACAGGGTGACTAGGCAACAAAATTGCAGATGAAATTCAATGTTGATAAATGCAAAGTAATGCACATTGGAAAACATAATCCTGACTATACATACAAAATGATGGGGGTCTAAATTAGCTGTTACCACTCAAGATAGAGACCTTGGAATCATCGTGGATAGTTCTCTGAAAATATCTGCTCTGTGTAGCAGCAGTCACAAAAGTGAACAGAATGTTAGGCACCATTAGGAAAGGGATAGATAATAAGACAGAAATTAATCATCATGCCACTATCTAAATTCATGGTACGCTCACACCTTGAATACTGCATGCTGTTCTGGTTGCCCCATCTCAAGAAAAATATATTAAATTGGAAAAAGTATAGAGAAGGGCAACAAAAATTATGAGAGGTCTGGAACAGCTTCATTATGAGGAGAGATTAAAAATACTGTGGCTGTTCATCTCAGAAAAGAGACGACTAAGAGAGGATATGATAAAGGTCTATAAAATCATGAATAGTGTGAGAAAGTGAGTAAGTGGTGTTTACCACTTCACATAACACAAGAACCTGGGGTCAGCCAATGAAATTAAATAGGCAGCAGGTTTAAAACAAACATAAGGAAGTACTTCTTTACACAGTGAATTGTCAACCAGTGGAACTCATTGCTGGAAATGTTGTGAAGGCAAAAACTGTAACTGGTTTCCAAAAAGAACGAGATAAGTTCATGGAGGATAGGTCCATCAACGCTTATTAACTAATATTGTCAGGAATGCAATCTGATGCTCTGCATGTCCCTAAACCTCTGACTGTTAAATGTGGGGACTGGACAACGGAATGGATCACTCAATAAATTCCCCTGTTCTGTTTGTTCCCTCTAAAGCATCTGGCACTGGCTACTGTTGGAAGACAGAATACTGGGCTAGATGGACCATTGGCCTGACCCAGTATGGCCGTTCTTATGTTCTCCAAATGGAAAATTTGTTCCAATAACTTAAATGTGCTGAATGTTTTTACCCTGAAACATTGAACAATTTCACTAACATTTACTTCAAGCAAAAGAACTACTTTGATTAGTGTCTATAGTCATTCAGTTTTTCTTTTCACTTCAAACATTATGTATCATACAAAACACTCATGCCATGGGACTGTTTCTGGGAAACACAAGAACCAATAGCATTGTGTTCTGAATAAACGTTATATTTAATAAAAAAAAAAACATTTGATTGATTAAAAGGAAAATTAGCACATTTCAGTTGTCTCAAAAGAAGTTTCTGGAACATAATTTGGAAAACTGGGACCTTCCTGATTAAAACTGGTCTAAATGATCACTACCCACAATATTGAAAAACTAATTTTTGCAACGTTTCAAGCTCCTATTGGCTATTTATATAATTTCAATTTTTTTAGTAATAAAAATTATGAACCTTACTTGACAGCAGCCTTTTTAACGATGTGTGAAGAAAAGGAGATGGGAACATTACAATGGAGGAGTAGAAGGGAAAGTGTGACACAAAGAAAAGGAAACACTATCTTAAGGAAACACTATCTATTATTAAGTACTGGATCTCTATAAGAATTCTTTTAACATTCTCGTTCTGGTTTTTTTTGTTTTTGTTTTTTTCTTCACATAATTTGAAAAAAGACTTTGGGGTCAGATCCCTGATTGTTGTAAACTGGCATACAACACTATTGACTTATATAGAGCTATAATTATTGCAGCTGGGGATCTGGCCCTGTCAAAGCTGCTTCCCCACTTTGAACTTTAGGGTACAAATGTGGGGGCCTGCATGAAACTTCTAAGCTAAACTACCAGCTTAGATCTGGTCCGCTGCCACCACTCCCAAAGTGCTAATTCCCTTCCCTGGGTAGCCTTGAGAGACTCTTCACCAATTCCCTGGTGGATCAAGATCCAACCCCCTTGGATCTAAAAACAAGGAAAAATCAATCAGGTTCTTAAAAAGAAGGCTTTTAATTAAAGAAAAAGGTAAAAATCATCTGTGTAAAATCAGGATGGAAAATAACTTTACAGGGTAATCAAACTTAAAGAGCTCAGAGGACCCCCCCTCTAGCCTTAGGTTCAAAGTACAGCAAAGATAAACTTACACGCCTTGCCTGGCTGTTTATTTACAAGTTTGAAATATGAGAGACTTGTTCAGAAAGATTTGGAGAACCTGGATTGATGTCTGGTCCCTCTTAGTCCCAAGAGCGAACAACAACCAAAACAAAGAGCACAAACAAAAGCCTTCCCCCCCACCCAAGATTTGAAAGTATCTGGTCAGGTGTCAGCCAGGTTACCTGAGCTTCTTAACCCTTTACAGGTAAAAGGATTTTGGAGTCTCTGGCCAGGAGGGATTTTATAGTACTGTACACAGGAGAGCTGTTACCCTTCCCTTTATAGTTATGACAGGCCCTTTGTAATGTTCTCTAAGAAGAGCCTGGAGGAGAGAGGTACATTAGTTCTTTTCATGCCCAGAGTGTTATTTCTTTAAGGTTTTTATTTTATTAATAAGACTTCTTGTTTTAAATTGGTTTTTTTGCTGCTTTGTTCTGTGAATCTCCAGATTTCCCTTCCCCTCCCCATTTGCTCTATAAAATTAACATCTTAAGGAATACTACTTGTTTGGACTACTGTTGATCAGAACGTCTTAATGGGACAATAGTGAGCAATGAGGGCTGGAAAGAGAAACAAATCAGATTCCCTTTTAGGAACTTTTGCTGCTGTTAAATCATGTTTATCGTTGCATGGATTTCTGATAATTCGTCCATCCTGCAGGTTTGAAGCATTTTTTTTTTCAATATATTTTTCCACTGAAATCTTAATTCCCAAGTCTGCAGAGCAGCTTGTAACTGTGCTATGAATAGCAATGTTGTTTAACTCTCATGAGGAAGGAACTGTCCACATCTTAAAACAACAACGAAGTCATCTATGAAGGCAACTTAAAAAAGAGCCTTGATGTGGTGTTTTTGCATACTGGTATGTACATGCTACATGGTATGTAGTGCTCCATTTAAAGCTCCCAAAGAGAAAAAGGATAGAAAACCAACTTACAATGTTTGACTTATTATTATCATACTAAAGCCAACATGCCCAGACATCTCCAGGGTCACTGATCTTGCAGCCTTTTATTTTTCTGTACTTCATTTTTCCACAGCTTAGACAGACAACTACACATGTATTTCCTTGGTTATTGCATTGTGATAACAGAAGCTATAAGCAGTGCATGGAGGTAGGTCTCTGAAGAACCTAGAATAAAGATTGGTTTGTCTTTGAGCCTCATCCTGCTGCCATTGAAGTAAGTAGAAGTTTTACCACTGGCTTTCTCAGGAGCAAAGTTGAGCCATTTGTCTTAGATTATTTTTGTTTGCAGTTGGCTTTGGGATGGGGTAGCCTTCTGTTAATATTTGCAGTGTTTCAGCTCTTACATTGACAACATTTTGACACTTTCTATTTATTATTTCAAATGTATATTGTTGTAGCACCTCAAGCAGGTCAGGACCCCATTGTTCTGAGCACTGTGCAAACTGTTAGTCCCAGTTTAGGACAACAATGAAATGCTTGCTGTCTTAGGCTGGAAGTGAAGCTGTTGTCACAATTGGCTTATCCCTGTGTTAAGTATAGTCCCTTCATACAGGACATTCATCGACTTTGATATATAGACAAAGCAAAGTGTGTCCTCCATCAGCTGCAGACAATTTGAGTGTCATCAATGTCAGTCTCTTAATTCACCTATGTATAGTTACTTTCCATCAGTCAGAATGTGATGCTCATTATGTATTTAGACATCCATGTTGCTCCATCCATTCACATCCAGTATCTGTGACAGATACATTAATTAGGTTGCTACTGTTTACTGACTGTGTCCCAAGTCTGCTACTACTGCAAGTTTCTCATGTAAATAGTGTGAGTTAATAATAATTTCCCACTGACATATTTGCAGAACATAAAACAGTGAGACCTATTAGATATACAGATGATAGCACGACAGGCCATGTAAGAATCTGGATAATAGAACTGGTTGAAATTTTCCAAATGAAAACATTTTTTTTTGTTTTTTATTAAAAGAAGCCTTTTTTTCCAAATAGAAAATATTGATGGGAAAACGTGTATTTGAAATTTTCTTTCTTTTTTTTTTTTTTTAATGATGTTGGAAAACAATTTTTGTCCTTCCCCCTGCCCTTTTGCTTCTCACCTCCCCCTCCAGGCTTTTTCAATGTTTTTTTTAAAAACTTAAATGGGGGAGGAAGACAACTGAAAACTGAATAAGCAAACACTTTCTAAATCAACATTTTTTGATGATCTTGAATAAAGGAAAAAACTGTTCATCGCCCCTTTAGCCCTCCCCCCCACCAAAAAAAGACTTTTTTTGTGAATGTTTTCCCCATGTTTTGACTAGCTCTGCTTAGATAATAAAAAGTGATCTGCAGATGTCTGAAGAATGGTATTTCACTGTAACGTTACGAAAGGGATACCTACAGTAGGAGGGTAGGTACACTGCAATAACACTGCTCTACAGCCAAAATGCTTCTGAAATAAATGTAGTCAAACTTTACTAATTCTGGGTCACTGAGAACGAAAATGATGCTTAAAATTGTTGATTGGCTCTAGTTTTCAAGATATGCTATTGGGTCAGTATATACGACCCTTGACTTGGGAATGGCGGAGGATAAGTGAGTTATAAAGGGAAGGGATCTCAATTTAAACCAGAAATGACTAAAATACATCTTTGACTGGATCTATGAATAAATCTATGACTGGGTTTGGACAGTACTTGCTTTTTAGGCAAAACAATGAATGATGCAATCTGAAGCTGGTATTGCGTCATACATGATATGAATTGCATCATGTTATTCCTAGAAGTCATGGATGATGCAATCATAACGAAGCTTACATCACTCTGCTGAACAAATTGCCCTCTGTCAGCTCTAGAAATCATACAGTGTCGTGCTTTCTTATTTGTCAGTGTTTGATTTTGCAAAGGGACACATTTCTGTTTAGCCAAAGTGAGCAGAGATGCCTCGTACTTGTGTGAACAGTGCAGATAACTTCTGCTATGTTTGTGGTGAAGTGACTTTTGCATCACAAAAGCGCAGTATAACCACTATGGTTAAGAAAGCTTATCACCTTTATTTTGGCTGCAAAATTGGAGATCAGGACAAGAGGTGGGCCCCACACATATGCTGCAACACTTGTGCAACAAATCTTCGCCAGTGGTTGAACAGGAAAAGGAAATCTATGCCTTTTGCAGTGCCAATGATTTGGAGAGAGCCAACAGATCATACCAGCAATTGTTACTTCTGCATGGTGCCTCCAGTTGGGAAAGGTGTGTCAAAGAAGAAAAAGTGGACTGTGCATTATCCAAACATTCCATCAGCTATACGCCCAGTACCCCACGGAGAAGGACTGCCGGTTCCTGATGCACCAGAATCATTCTCACTTGAGTCAGACGAGGAAGAGGATGAAATTTCTGGTCCTGAACCATCAATGTCACAGGACCCACATTTTCTCCCATCCTCCTCCTCCTCTGAAGCACACCTCATAACACAAGGTGAACTGAATGACCTTGTCAGGGATTTGGAACTACCCAAGAGTAAGACAGAGCTGTTGGGCTCCAGACTACAGCAGTGGAATCTCCTGGCAGGTGATGTTAGGGTTTCCATGTTCCGTGACCGTCAAAAGGATCTTGTCCCATTCTTCATGGAAGGTGATCTTGTAGCCTGCAACAACATCGATGGTGTGATGGCAGCCCTCAACATTGTTCACGATCCAGATGAGTGGAGACTGTTCATTGATTCATCGAACACGAGTCTGAAAGCTGTTTTACTGCATAATGGCAATGTTTTACCATCAATTCCAGTTGGTCATGCAGTCCGTATGAAGGAAACCTATGACAACATGAAACAACTTTTGAGGTGCATAAACTATGACCAACATCAGTGGCAGCTTTGTGGCGATTTGAAGGTTGTTGCTCTCTTGCTTGGTCTGCAGACTGGATACACAAAGTACTGCTGTTTTCTCTGCGAATGGGATAGTCGTGCAAGAGATTCCCACTACATCAAGAAAGATTGGCCACTCCGACAGTCATTGGAGCCTGGGAGGAAAAGTGTTCAGCATCCACCACTTGTTGAATCAAGGAAGATTTTGTTACCACCCTTACACATCAAGCTGGGTCTGATGAAGAACTTTGTCAAGGCCATTGACAAAACACAAGCAGCTTTCAAGTACCTCCGTGGAAAATTTCCAAGGTTAAGTGAAGCTAAGGGTACATCTACACTACAGGGGGGAGTCGATTTAAGATATGCAAATTCAGCTACGTGAATAGCGTAGCTGAATTCGACGTATCGCAGCCGACTTACCTCGTTGTGAGGACAGCGGCAAAATCGACTTCTGCGGCTTTCTGTCGGCGGCGCTTACTACCACCTCCGCTGGTGGAGTAAGAGCGCCGATTCGGGGATCGATTGTCGAAACCCCGACAGGTCGATTTCTACCCGCCGATTCAGGCGGGTAGTATAGACCTAGCCTAAGATAAAGACAAAGGTGTCTTTGTTGGTCCTCAGATTCGTGAACTTCTTCGAGATGATGCATTTGACCATGCACTGCGTGGCAAGGAAAAGACGGCATGGAAAGCCTTCCCGTTAGTGGCAATAAATTTTCTGGGAAACAAGGCAGACAACTACAGGTTGTTGGTGGAAAACCTTCTCAAGGCATACAAAAGCCTTGGTTGCAACATGTCATTAAAGATACATTTTTTGCACTCTCATCTAGATTTTTTTTCCCCCGAACTGCGGAGCAATGAGCGACGAGCACGGCGAGTGATTTCATCAGGACATTGCAACAATGGAGAAATGCTATCAGGGCAAATGGAGCTCATCAATGCTTGCAGACTATTGCTGGACAGTGACAAGAGATGCTCCATTTAATGAATACAAGAGACAAGCCAAGAAGCACCGAGTAGACACTGACTAGGACTAAACTATGTACAGAATAGTTTTTTGCCTTTTGTTTCATAATAAATTTTATTTATATAACCCTTTTGCTGATTTTTAAAGTGTTACATAAACAGGACAGGTGAAATATTATCATGTAAAGAAACCATAAACACATGATAAAATCTAGGTTTACAATTTATGATTAAAACTCTACTATCTACACAATATACATAGACATAAAATGTAAAAACTTAAATATCTTAGAAACAGTACCCAATCAGTTGTTTTAATTGTCATATTTGAATTCAGCACATCAAAATACATAATAAATAGCACATTTTATCTCTGAAGCAGACGACTTCTCAAAAATTGTAGACCAGTGTAATTAGCTCTTTTTCAGGTACTGTTGTATATTTAATTTTTTTGAGGTATTTATATTGTATTATATTCATTTTTCTTTAACATGGTCTGGAAATAAACTACTCAGTCACTCTAAGGAATTTTCAGGTTAAAAGATTAAAGTCAAATCTGGCTTTCGGAGTTGAGGCTTCTGGGGGTTGCTTAACAGCTGGGATAAGTTACTTGTTTCATTAAAACAGGCAACATTAACAGGTTTAAAGAAACTTTTGATCCTTTTATCTTAAGAAACCTCATCTATAATAAAAAACTTAAATGGTGACTGTCTATTAGTGTAGATTAAGACATCTTGTGTTGTATTGTTTTGCTTGATGTTGAACATGCTGGAGTTAGAGCTATTCCTGCTCTCCCCCCTAACAATCCCCCTCACAAAAACAGGATGTGCATCTCCCAGTACAGAGAACTTTAAATTAAATGCATACATGAAGGTTTCTCAAATCCTCTGTTAAGTTTTATTTACTGATTGTATATTTTAGGATTGACTACAAAAGCATATTGCTTGAAGAGGATGTTTGGGGTGAGGGAAGAGAACAGCTCTAAATTATTGAGAAGCGGAGGGGGGAGGGGGCGAATAGGCCTGCACGATGTACTGCTTGCTGGGAGCAAAGTGTGCATTAGCGTGAAAGTAATGCAAGAGCCTGAAGGTTCACTTTATGCTTATGGGGGTTTCATTGTGTGCAAATCTCCTGTTTGACATTCTGAACATTTACCCCAAGGTGTCATCGGATTGTGAGCTAATTTTGGTCCTTGCAATAGCAGTGATCAGAATATTACTTGCCAAGGAGGTGTATGTGATTTCTAGATGAACTGCTATGCTGCTGGAATTTATTAGCTGGATACTTAAAATGTTACCCAAATATTTTAGAAAAATTTACTGGCACTTTTTTGTTTGCCCATTTTTTTTAATTAACTTTGCGTGTTAGGCAATGTGGAGTGTAAAATGTAGGGATCATTTATAAATTGTTATAGACAAAGTACACTGTGAGTACATGTAGATATTTATATTTTGTGTGTGTGTACATGTGCGCACACATGCATGGGTCTTCCTGATTGTCAGACACCTCCTTTGTCTCTTTCTTCGGTTAACTGAGGTGGAAAGCAACACCATTAGCTCTTAGCTTGAAGATATTTGGTAAAGGAACTTAAGAATGCTGAAAAGGGGTGGGGGAAATCTTGGTAAACCGAAGACGTAAGCAGGGTGCTCTGTGCAAACTGCACTAGAAAACTCCTTCATTCTGCAGAAAATAAACAAGAGTTTGGCAGGACAAGCTAGAACTGTCAAACAAGTTGTTTTGGGAATCTTCATCCAAATATGTGAAACCTTTAAATAAAGAGGGTGTTTGAAGCCAGTAACTGGAGTGACTGGGGTTCACTGGTTTAGTTTTTGTTTCCTCCTGGATGACAGTGTTGTACTTAAAGTACTGCACAGGATCTTTTTAGGGGGAATAAGACAAAACGCCACATTTATTAGTAATACATGTATTCATTAACACTGTATTATATGCATATAATATATTACACTTACACTCTCACACACACACACACACAAACCCATTCCGTCTTGTTGTTACCAATTAGTTGCTCCCCTTAACTTCACTGGCCAGGTGAGTTAGATGGGGGAGGGGGTGGAGCCGGGCTTCTGCCGATCCGGATCGATGCTCCCATGTTGACAAGACGAGACCCGGGGTCCTCTGCAAGACACCTCACTTTTATAGCAGCTTTTCTCTTATGCAAATCTAGATCAGATTCAAACTCTGTGTCTGTGTCCATTGGTCCTTTGTGCTGCTTTCTTTTGAGTGTTGTTCCAATGCTGCAAAGAGGGTGTTTCCAAAAGAAGGTGCTTGCTTCTAACCCCCGAGGCCGTCCGTATGTCTGCTTGTCTTTAATGAGCCCACTTGACACGTTTTATTGTTCTTGGGTCTGGCTCCCAGCCCCTCTCCAACAGTTGAGGCTGTCTGGAGGTGCTGCCTTCCATGCCTTCCTCATTCACACCTCATTCATTCAACAGGGCAATTGATTAAGAGTGGGGGGGGGGGAGAGAGCTCTTGTTCTACTGCTAGCAAAAAGAAATTTTTCTTCTATCTTATTCTATCCTTAGGGGCTATAATATTATACCAAGGGCAATGCAAAGTTTCTAAATGAGTCTTTGATACAAAGTCCCATGAAAACAGAGGTCACATGTGGGTAGACCCACCACAAGGTTATACGAAGAAGCACAATGTAAAGTTATATGAAAATTATCAGAGATTGATCTACAACAGTCCCAGTATCCTGATTTAGGGACCTACAGTGTCATTGATTTTTGAAGCAGAACTGTAGTTTGAAATGAGTAGGAAATTCCACCTCAACACTGATAATGTGCCATAGCCCTTAATTGCTTGTTTTGTTGTTGTTTCTTAAACTCCATGAACATGTCGTAGCTGTAGAAGACAGTGCTCATCACATTTGTTTTTAAAGTATGTGCTATGTTCCTATATGAATAAACTCAATCTAGATCTAAAGTCAGGCAAATCTCTTGTTGTATTACAATAGTGCCCAGAAACCCCAACCAAGATCAAGGCTGCAGTGTGTGCCCAGCGCTGTACAAATACATAATAGACAGTTCTTGCCCCCAAAGTGTGTATAGCCCGACCAGACAAAGGTAGGAGGGGAAATGGAGGCACAGAGAGGGGAAATGACTTGCCTAAGGTAAAGTGTAGAGACAAGATCTGGCTCCCAATCTGGTGCTCTATAGAACCATAGAAAATTAGGGTTGGAAGAGACCTGAGGAGATCATCTAGTCCAACCCATTGCTCGAAGCAGGATCAACACCAACTAAATCATCCCAGCCAGGGCTTTGTCAAGCCGGGTGTTAAAAACCTCTTAAGGATGGAGATTCCACCACCTCCAAAGGTAACCCATTCCAGTGCTTCACCACCCTCTTAGTGAAATATTGTTTTCTAATATCCAACCTAGACCTCCCTCACAGCAACTTGAGACCATTGCTCCTTGTTCTGTCATCTGCCACCACTGAGAACAGCCTAGCTCCATCCTCTTTGGAACCCCCCTTCAGGTAGTTGAAGGCTGCTATCAAATCCCCCCTGACTCTTCTCTTCTGCAGACAAAACAAGCCCAGTTCCCTCAGCCTCTCCTCATAAGTCATGTGCCTCAGCCCCCTGATCATGCTTGTTGCCCTCTGCTGGACTCTCTCCAATTTGTTCACATCTTTTCTGTAGTGGGGGGCCCAGAACTGGACGCAATACTCCAGATGTGGCTTCACCATGCCAAATAGAGGGGAATAATCACTTCCCTCGATCTGCTGGCAATGCTCCTATTAATGCTGCCCAATATGCCATTAGCCTTCTTGGCAACAAGGGCACACTGCTGACTCATATCCAGCTTCTCATCCACTGTAATCCCCAGGTCCTTTTCTGCAGAACTGCTGCTTAGCCAGTCAGTCCCCAGCCTGTAGGGGTGCAATCTATCCCATCGTCCAAATCATTAATAAAGATGTTGAACAAAGATGAAATATTGCATGACATAGTGGTCAAGTCAGATGACCAACAGGACTACCAGAGAGCAAAGGAGGAGTGGGAGGTGCAGAGGGAGACAACTGAGCAGGAGGAGAGAATGGTCATGCAGTTCCTTGAATAGGACTGGAGGTTGAGGACTGAGCACAGAGTGTAGCAGAAGGACCTGTTTGAGAGGCCACTCACTCTTGTGAGCTCCAGCCCTCATTACCACCCCTGACACCATCACAGGTTGCCACAGAGTCTCTTTCATTATACCATTTTCTGCAGCCAATGCAGCCACTAGACAGTTCTGGCATTGACTGGGCTATGTAACATTCAATGAATTTGATCCACTAGACTATACTGCCTCTCATCTCTAATACATTCTCTAGTTGCTAAGATTTATATGTATTTAAGTGTATATAATTTAAATATGAAATATATGTGCAATGTGGAAGGAAGATGTGTATCTTGGATAACTGGGTATTTGATTTATATTAGGTTCTTCCCTTTTCCTGACTGCCAATGCTTGAGTTTCTCCCTCAGTGCTGTCATATATCTGTTGATGGCCGTATCCAGCAACCTCACTGTTGGGTTGTCCGCATCAGTGGCTGCTGTCTTTCTGAGTCATGGGAATGCTAGCCTTTCTAATATTCTTCCGGTCCCGGCCCCCCACTGGGACAGGCAAACCAGGTCTCCATTTGACAGTAATTGTAAGAAGTTGTTCCTTTGGTTGTGAAACTGATTGATTGAGCCTTAATGTGATGTGATGTGCTCAATTTTCTCCTAATCTGGAGAGTGTAAGTATGTTTAGAAGTCCCTTCTATCATTGTATCACCTACCTATATAATCTCTGTTGATATGTCTGTATCTGTTCCAGCAATATTTGTTCTATAGCATGTCAGAAAGACAGCAGCCACTGATATAGACAACCCAACAGTGAGGTTGCTGACTACAGCCATCAACAGATGTATGACAGCACTGAGGGAGAAACTCAAGCAGTGATCTGGAGTGGACTTTGGGATATACTTGATACTGGGCCTTATTTTTAGCTAGTGTAATTTGAATAGCTCCGTTGAAGCTATGCCAGTTTATGCCAGCTGATGATCTGGCCCAGTGTGTTTTTAACCTGCCCTGGAGGATGGTGTATTCATTTATCAGTACAATGGTTAACCTGTTGTCAGTATTTCCTGTTTGTTAGAGTATTAGTTTTACCTGGTTGGATTTCCATATCTCACTGTGGAATTCAAATTTTATTTTTATGAATGGGTTGACTTTTTATTACATGCATGGCTTAAGCAATTGGTTTGCTTTTGAAGTAGAAAAAAATAACACTCCTATTTGGAAATGATGCACATATTTGGGTGTGCTAGCCTCCTGGGCCTAAATTTTCAAGTGACCAGTGTGATTTTTAAATGCCTCCATTTTTGGCTGTCCAACTTGTGATGTGGTGTGCATCCATACTAACCTAGAAAGGTTTAATAATAGACCAAGAGGTGTTTAGTAACCTAATGGGTCACATTTGAGGGAGAGTTAGGCTTGATGAGAAAACACTGATAGAGAATGGAGCCCAGCAGAGCAGGAGCAGACAGGGCTAAAACAAAGCCAGGAAATATGGGGGGAGGGATAGCTCAGTGGTTTGAGCATTGGCCTGCTAAACCCAGGGTTGTGAGTTCAATCCTTGAGGGGGCCTGGGGGAAAATCAGTACTTGGTCCTGCTAGTGAAGGCAGGGGCCTGGACTCAATGACCTTTTGGGGTCCCTTCCAATTCTATGAGATGGGTATATCTCCATATATATATGATGTATGTAGCACACACATGGCTGCAGTGTGGAAGCCTGCAGTCACTCTAGGCTAAAGAGGGAAAGAAAGAGACCCAGGGGCAAAGTAAAAGCCCTGGGATCCTGGCCCTGAAGTAAGGACTTACCCAGAAACCTGATGGGGGTAGAGTAGGGAAATGGCATCAAGGTTTGGGACAGTGCAGACTTTGGTTGTTGAGTCATGGGTCCCTGAGTTGGAACCCAGAGTAGTGGTTGGGTCCGGGTTCCCCCACCAGCCACTGCAGAAGGTGCCATTGCCGTGGATTGGAGGACGGCTGGGAACGATACCCGGTCAGCCAGTCTAGTGAGACGTTGATACCCTGGAAGGGGGAAAATGCCCAGTGACCTGGCTGGAGGGCCAAGCCACAAAGAGCAAGCATCCTGACTCACAAAGAGAAAGAACTGCAACTCTTGGAGTGTGAGAGGGACCTCCATGCAAATGAGAGACAGAAGGAGGTGTCTGAACTGGGGAGAGCAACTCCCCAGGTGCAGTCATCAGGAGGCACCCCAGTAGTCAGTAGAGCATGCTGGGGCAGACGCCTTTTTAAAGATGCCTGATATTCAGAAGATTGGTGTTCAACGCTTTCTGACAATCTGGTCCTTTTAAGGTGAGGCAAGTTGGGCAACCAAAATCATTAGTCACTTTTGAAAATGTATGCCCAGTGTCTTTCTCTTGTCTCGTTCCCCTGCTAGTCTTGTGTTCTCTCTCTCTCTCTCTGTATATGACATAATTTTAAAGAAGCACTAATCTTTAAGTCTCGTCCCAGTTCTCTATCACATACCCTGTTTCTCTACTGTTCTTCAGCGCCCTCAGGGCTTTTGAGTACAAAATTCAGTCTCTTCAACCCTGTGTGTGCAGTAGGATACAGTTGCTAGACTCTAACATGTTGACTCAGTACACTAGTTTCTCAAGAGATGGAGATATTGTAAATGTGTTGTACGTATGCCTGTCTTGTATATGTTTACAGTAGGTCTTCTGTCAATTGTGGGACTTGTGCCCATCGATTCTTTTCTGGTCACTATTTAATATACCGTTTGGTGGAGAAGGATTGGATTTCCTGATGCTAAGTGCTGTTGTTGGTGTAGCAATATTTCCTTTTAAAATACTTTATGTATGTATGCATTACTTATATTACTGTAGCACCTAGGGGTCCCAGCTGTAGGCCCAAGGCCCCATTGTGCTAGGTGCGGTACAAACACAGAACAAAAAGAGGGCTCCTGCCCAAAGGGCTTACAACCTAAATTCATTTTGTTTGTTCTGGGCAAGGCAAGAGAGTAGACTTGTGGGTCAGAGCAGGGCTTTATTAAGGCCATTGGCTTTTTAGGGCTATGTTTATGGCTTTGTCTCCTGAAGTCAAGTGGCTGTCAGAATCTGGACTACTTTTTTTTTTTTAAAGGAAATTTCTAGCTCTCGTGATTGTGCAGAAAAGCTTGAAAATGTGAACTAAGTGTAATGGATGCAGTGATGTCTTCAGACAGTTGAGAGGGGTACCAGATGACTCAGTCTCTTCGCGGCACAGGGATGCACACCTGCATGGGTGTGTTTAATCAGGGTATGTCTACACTGCAGTTGGAAGTGAACCTCCCAGCCTAGGTATATAGACTTGTGTTGGCTCTGCTCAAGCTACTGTGCTAAAAATAGCAGCGTGAATGCTGTGGCACCAGTGCCACTTTGGCCACCTGAGCTCAGACCCACCCTCTGAGGATCTGTCGGTCTGGAACCTGGGTCTGCTGGTTCCTGGGCAAGGCCCCATCCACACTACACCTGACAGCTCTGGTGCAATGGGGAACAGCAGCCTATAAACATCCTGAGCGGTCCTGACTGGTGGACCCTACCGCTTCGTTGATAGTCCCAGGCATTCTATTTAAGGCCGAAGAGAAACATCTGGAGGCTGTCTGTATGACTAGGCAGATGCCTGGCTTGCTGCTGCAAACGTACCTTGCTATGCACTTCTCAGATGTTGCCTTGTTCCTGGCCCCATCCCTGGTCCTGGTTCCCCACTTTGCTCCTGACTTCCCACCCTCCTTCTATTCCACTAACCATATATCAGCTGACTCACTTGACTCTAACATGGTGCGTCTTATTGATCTCTTACCTGATCTTACGGTATGACACGGCTATGGACTGCTGCTTCTGGCCTTGACCCTCTAGATTGAATTCAGACCATATTCTCGAGTCCCCTCGAAATAGGATTACCACCTTTTGAAATGCAAAAAACTGGCATCTTCCCCACACAAGGCAATCACAACCCCAAATCACAAGGCAACTCCGCAACCCCACCACCCTTCAATAGCCATTTGTAGTATCTAGCCAAGAGAACATTCATAGAGACCATTACAAGAAGTAATGGTCTCAAATTGCAGTGGGGGAGGTTTAGGTTGGATATTGGGAAAAACTTTCTCACTAGGAGGGTGGTGAAGCACTGAAATGGGTTACCCAGGGAGGTGGTGGAATCTCCTACCTTAGAGCTTTTTAAGGTCAGGCTTGACAGAGCCCTGGCTGGGATGATTTAGTTGGGGATTGGTCCCTGCTTTGAGCAGGGGGTTGGACTAGATGACTTCCTGAGGTCCCTTCCAACCCTGATATTCTATGATAAGATTGATAATGGTTTCTTTCTTAAACTGCAGAAGTGGGAACACTGCAGCATCTTCAGCTGGACACGAACTTTTAACATTAGCTATTCCAGTGTATTGTTATAATAATGCAAATCTTTAGACCCATGTAAAAAAACAAACAAAAAAACCCACCAAAACCCGGCAGATTAAATTATTTTTCTGGCAACTGGCAAATCCATTTAAAAATAAAGTAAAAAAACAACAACAAAAACCAGCCAGGCTTGTTAAATACCAGCCAGGTGGTAACCCTACCTGTAAACCAGTCCTTGGCCTTGATGTGCTTCCCTGTTGCCGGGGTCCTAATATACCCGACCCCCGGGGTCCAATCTTGGGTAGCTAACCTCAGCTGTTACCAGTGCTACAAAGTCTGCATTGCCATTTTCTAGCATGCTAGCTCAAGGTGAGCTAGCGTGAGTCTGTCTACCTAGGCTGGGATGCACACTCATGGCTACAGTGTAGACACACCATTGAAGATCCAGTGTTCTGGGGAGTTCTGCCAATGCTCCCAACGAAGAACTGTGTATGGCAGGAGGAGAAGAGATTGATGGGACTCTGCCCCTCTCATCCAAGCAGTACTTTATTTCATAAGTGAGTACTGAGAGGGCCCCTTATTGCCACCCTTGCATCCCTGTGCCGCGAAGAGACTGAGTCATCTGGTAGCAACATGGATACTTCAGGAACAGGAAATGGTTTGCATAGGGGAAAAAAATTACAATCATACCTTTAGTATTGCTTTGGAGGGTTTCTAGTGTCATGTTGAGAACACTGCGACACGCTAGGCCTTACTATGAAGGGAAATGCTAGGCCAAACTCATCCTTGATGTACTAGGCAATAAGGCCCATATTTTTAAAGCTATTTAAAGTGTTGCTACACTCAGTCTCACAAAGCCTAAGTCTCATTTTGTAAACTGATTCAGGTACTCTGGATTTAGACTCCTATTGACTGTCAATAGAGTTTAGACTTAAGTGCCTGAATCCCCTTTGAAAATGAGAGAGAGGTATTGCAATGCTAAGTGCAGCAGCATCGAAAGGGCTTTAAAAATCTCAGCCTCACCCCATTGATCTCCATGGCTTATGCTCCCACTTAAACCAGCACTGAATTTTCGGTATTGGTTAGCATGCTTTCAGCACATAAAGTCCTTTGGTTTATGTTTGCATGCTATGCTGTCACTCAGAAGTGTCTTTTTCTTCTCGATGGTGGTCCAGGAATTACTATCTATGGTATAAGCTTGTCTGTTCTTGCCCTGTTAGACAATCGGGAGCTGTATGCTGCTCAGAGAGGGGTCTCTTCATTTGAGCCACTTTTATTTTGAGAGAAGGTATACTGTGAATGTCTAGACAGAAGAGACAATGTGGTATTGATTGTCTAAATTGCTTACTAAAATTCCTTCCAGTACTATTGGGAAAATCACTCTCCACCACAATGGCTTTAAGTTAACCCCTCCTATAGGGGTTACACAATTCAATTCAGCAAATTTATTGGCGGCACATTTTTACTGCTTTTGCCACATGACTGTTTTTAGAATAGTTTCACACGTACACCCCTTAGCTGACCAAATTTACTGTATTGATGCTAACCTCGCATGTATCTGGGGCGGGGGGGAACTACAGGGGTGCAAAACAGATAGTCAGCAAGAAAACAAAGAGTGTTCCATCTTAACATTCTTGCTAGCCAGGTCAGCTTAATGTCCGTGGGCATTTCTGTTCTTTCGAACCAATTTAAGTGATGGAGATTGATGTGCAGTGGAGAATTTCTGAAAAATATCAATAGTAATAGTGCGTGTTTCTTTACAAAAATACAGTTCTCCCTTCTTATTGGTAAAATGATCAGTGTTAGATATTGGTTTTGAATGTGGCTAGGTGTGTGTGCGTCCCCAAAGGCTAACGTTTATGTTAGGAACAAACCAACCTCTCTTCACCAGAACATGCTCACTCCAGACTACATGTTTCATGACCTCTATTTTTAAAGGAAACTGAATTCTAGCATGTTGTTTGCTGGGCTGTGGAGATTCCTCTTTCACTTAACACACGTGGTGCATTCCAGGGTATTAAAGAAGCCGGACAGACTTATTTGAGGAAAGGAAATGTGTATTAAATCATGGCTCATGTAAATACTTTATTGCATGTCTCTAAGAATGGGTGTATAGTAGGGCAGGATCATGGTTTCTTCAGTGGAGTAGCATAATGTGTGATCTGCATATTTACAGCCAATCAAATGGCACTTTTCCTTGGCTCCGAATCTTAGCATTGCTTATTCCATTTTTAATTGTGTGTTTCTGCTTGTCTGCATTAAATATAGTTAAAGATATTAAACATAGTTGTGGTGGTATTATTCTCTTACTATCTGGTATAAAGAATGTCACTGACAAAAAGCTTGCTTGAATTACAAAATTGTTTTTGGGCATATACATAGCACACTAGCATGTCACTCGCAAATTAAGCAGACATGATATTTTTGGGCTTAGTTTAGTATCTCTCAAAAATTGGAGTAAAAGGCACAACAAATAACACTCAAAAACCTTCTGTGGCAGCTTCTGTTCTGATTAGTGAAAAAATTAAGTACACCTCTACCCCGATATAATGTGACCTGATATAACACCAATTTAGATGTAACGCGGTAAAGCAGTGCTCCGGGGGGCGGGGATGCGCACTCCGGCGGATCAAAGCAAGTTCGATATAACACGGTTTCACCTATAACGCGGTAAGAGTTTTTGGCTCCCAAGGACAGCGTTATATTGAGGTAGAGGTGTAATTAAAATCCACACCTAAAAATCAAAATGAATCTCCTAAATGTATGTCACTGGCCTCAGGATTGGCTCTAATCACATTAACGCCCAACTGATCAAAACTGCTTAGTAGGCATGTTTTTCCCCAGAAAAACAAACTGACTCATTAGAACACTGTAGTGGTTACAGTTTTGAACCTTCCTGAATAATTGAAATATTCATGACCAATATGATGTATTTGATCTAGGTAGGTTTGTTATGTTAAACATAGAGGAGAAAAATGTAATATAATGGCAAAAACTGCATATATAAATCTTTAACTGTTATTGAATATCAGAAAATATTAGATACCATTCTAAGAAGAACCAGTAACTATATTTATTTTCTTTTTGATAACACAGTTTCAATAGCTGCCCACATAATAATGTGAAAACAATGTATTCTATCAGTTCTATGAGCTGCACACTGAATAAATATAGATAACTGTCATTTTCAAACTGACCCATTTATGTTAAGATATGTGATGAACTGTTTTCATAAACATGAAATGAAGATATGATTGAAGATGCTACGCTGTAGATGAATGTGCAATATTCCTAAAATCAGTCATCCACAATAATGCATGTGTGGGATATATTTATATGTGAATGTGCAATATCATATTTGATGGAAAGTAATGGGATGTATTAAATTTATGCCATAGTGCTTAGATGATCACCCTAAATATAAATCTTAATTTTAAGTCTATTCTAAGTCTGGTTCTGATAAGAGATACACAGGCTCTTGGCTTTGAGCAAATCACTTAAACTTTGGCCCAGATCCCCAGGGGCTGCAAATCAGTGGAGTCCTATTGTCTTAGTGATGTTATTGTATTATACCCTTTGAGCATTTGACCCTCTGTCTGTTTTCTTCACCTGTAAAAGGGAAGAATAACAGTACACCTCTATCTCGATATAACACTGTCTTCGGGAGCCAAAAAATCTTACCGCATTATAGGTGAAACCGCGTTATATCAAACTTGCTTTGATCCACTGGAGTGCGCAGCCCCGCCCCCCCGGAGCGCTGCTTTACCGCATTATATCCGAATTCGGATATAATCGGGGTAGAGGTGTACCAAGAGATTTTTGCTGTGAGGATTAATCAGTTAATATTTGCAAAGTACTTTTGAAGTGCTGAGTATTAATATTAAAATACGGAGGATTTTTAAAAAGGTGCATTTTTGTTGAGCGTAGGACTCTGCTAACATGAAGTGCTTGTGAATCTTTTGGAGATGTAGAGTGTGGTAGTGTGAAGTCTCCATTCCATTAGTATCTTTCATCTGAGGCAATTTATTTCCTGTAGAGAGTGGTTCTCGCTGGAAGGAGCCAGTCCAAGAGCTTGCAGTCCAAGGAGTGACGTTTAAACTAGTTTAACTGTGGGAAGTGAGGATGAATGTTCTCTCAAGAAACTAAATAAATCATAGTTATTGCACAACCAGTTATCTGTGCAAAGCTGTTCTTAAACTGACTCCTACATAAAAATCTTGCTGATTCTTTTGCTTTGTCCCAGTTTATGACTTTAGGATATTGAGAAAAAGCTGTGAGACTTTTTTTGAAAAGAAAATACAAAATTTCCCACCTACTTTCTTTTCTTTTTCTTTTTGTATTTGATTTCTTTGCCCGTGGCAGTCGGATGAGACTTGGATACTGCTACACTCTGTTCTGTTTCAGTTGTGCTACTTCTGGCTATACTCCAGCTCAGTCAAGAAAATGTTATTATTTTATTCCTTCCTGAGGGTAAAAGTCCTTTCCTGGTCCATTTTAATTACTGCAGGTTGTTGAGATCAAAATTAGCACTACAGTAATTGTTGCCAGAAAGTGCAGTACAGTTTTTTAGGCCTGGTCTACATTTAAAAGTGTTGGCCACATAGCTATGTCAGTTGGGTGTGAATCCCAGCTTCTCTCCCCCAACCGCCATCTGATATAGCTGCGTGGCAAAAGCCTTAGGGCTTGTCTTCGTGGGGAATTCATAGGGAAGTTTGTATGAAATAGTTAGGGTATGAATTGAAAGTGTAATAGTTATTGTGCACTAACTCCCCATGTGGACACTCTTAATCCACACTAAAGTTATGTCTACATAGGAATTGGGAGCATACACTCCAGCGCAAGTTGACAGACGCATGCTAGTTCTGCTGGAGCTAGCATGCTAAAAATAGCAATGTAGCTGGGAGTAGCACAGGCATCAACTTGGGTGGGTTTGTGCTCAGGTGACTAGCCTGAGCCACTACCAGTGCTATCTCCAGCTTGTATTGCTATTTTTAGCATGCTAGCTTTAGCCTGCTTTGGGAAGCAGGCTCCCAGCTGCAGTGTTGACGTGCTCTTTTTTTGAGTGCCTTTGTGCAATTTAGGATAACCTACTTCCAAAGTGGATTAACCGAACGCACAGAAAGGCACTCTTTTTAGTGTGGAATCAGTCTGCTTCTGGGGAGCTAGTGCTATTCTGCATTAGCTGTTCCAGGATTTTTCCCCAAGTAAAGAAGCCCCTAGTATAGATGCAGTTATACTGGTCAAAGAATGCTTTTGCTGGTACAGCTTTGTTTAAAGAACTGGGTTATGCTTTAGCAGACAAAGAATTCTTTTGCCAGGCCAAGGGCTCGTCCACATTACCGAATGGGGTCGATCTAAGATACGCAACTTCAGCTACGTGAATAGCACAGCTGAAGTCGATGTACTTCAAAAAAAAAAAAAAAAAAATTAATGGAGATATCCCATCTCCTAGAACTGGAAGGGACTTTGAAAGGTCATTAAGTTCAGCCCCCTGCCTCCACTAGCAGGACCAAGTACTGATTTTGCCCCAGATCCCCAAGTGGCCCCTTCAAGGATTGAACTCACAACCCTGGGTTTAGCAGGCCAATACTCAAACCACTGAGCTATCTCTCCGCCCCAGTACTTGGATCTACTTACTGTGGTAAGTCGACAGCTGGCGCTCTCCTGTCGACTCCCCTTGTGCTTCTTGTTCCAGTGGAGTACCGGAGTCGCCGGGAGAGTGCTCAGCGGTTGATTTATCTAGATGCCATAAATCGACCCTCGCTAGATCGATTGCCACTCGCTGATCCAGAAGGTAGTGTAGACAAGCCCTAAGCTGCGTCTCCACTAGGGGGATTTGCTGGTATAGCTATACCAGTATATCTGTAGAGGCAAACACTGTCAGATGTAGATGAGATCTTAAAGCAGCTGTCCAGTGCTTTAGTTCTGTTTGCTTTATAATCCACTCATCCAAGGTCTGTTGTGAAATTCTGATCATTTTTCAGTTGAAAACATAACAAAACGAAGGGTAAAATATTCACCCTGCTCTGGCCCCTTCACACCAGGTAAAAGAGCCAGAGTGGCATCAAGGGGCTGTAAAAGTCCTGTAACTGGTCAGGGAAAGATTCCCCCAGCACAGACCATATGGAGGCAGTCTTACAGCTGTTTCCAGAGGATTCCCCTGTAAGCACTAGCGTAAGGGTTGAGGCTGGAAGTGGGAGGGGTGTGCCAAGGATGAGGCCATAGCGCACAGCACTATAGAGATTCCTGGGAGCATGATGGTGGCCCATCGAGAAGCCGGTGGAGGTTACCATAACTTAGACAGGTCCCCGGAGTTGTCTAAAAGTCACAGTGGGGGCCTCTCCAGTTTACAGGAGTGGGGGAGGCAAAGCCTCGTCAAAGAAAACCTACCCAGGGTATTGTACCACATTTATAATCAATACCACATTTCCAGTGGGAATAAGGTCCGCATGCTGGAAGGACTGGAAGTGAGTTAAGTGCCCAAGGTTTCTCATCACATTATTTGTTCAGAAAATAATTTTTTTTTCTTATGAAAATAACTTGTAAATTTATTGCCTGGCCTAATGCTGTTGTTGAGAGTCTGAAAAAGAAATCTGAAATCCAAGTATACACAAACCATCCTCTGTCATCAGAATCTCTGAAAATGTAAACTATTTTTGAAACTAGGAAACCATTTTAAATCTCCACCTGTGAATAGTTTCCTTCCCCCCCAATATATTAACAAATTGTAACAGACCTGAACTGTACTTTATCTTCACTGTAGTAAAGTTTTGTTTTGTTTAGTCTAAAGAGAACCTCATTACTGTATGCACTGAAAAGAAATGTTGTATTGAAAAAGGAGAGAACATTGCACAAGTGGTTTCCTGTGAACTTCTTAAATCGATAAAATATTAATTAGCAGAAAGCATTAGTAGTTACTATATCATTTTTAAATCTGGGCTCAAAATTTATAAGTATCTGATCCTGGTAAAATACTCAAATGAAAGAAAAATGACTTTAAGATTTAGCATTTTTAGTCTTTGTAGCCCTTCTTTCAACAGATCAGTAAGGTTTGAAATACGAGGAAGAGGATGGTTCAGGCACTGTACATTGTTGGTAGCAATAAATGACCACACAGGACATAGCAGGGGGTGTTTGGCTTTTGTTGACTTTTCCAGACCCTTTGATTGTACCATGGTTTTCAGCAAAAAGAAAACTAGCAACACTAGTACTCTTTTTGATGATCTGATTTATTCGTGCTTTAATGAGAGATTTTATAGTATCTTTAGTGGGTTACGGTGAGGAATAAATATAAGTATTTGAGGAATCCTAGAGGTCTGAGATGGAAAAGGCCTGCCAGGGCATCCAGTCTATATCTCTGCCAACAGAAGATGGATACTTACATTCTCAAGTGTTTTTGTCTAGTCTAGTTCTAAAAGTTTCCATTGGGAGGGAGGGGGGATTTTCCAATAGGAGCTAAGGATGCTAAGAGGGAGTTGGATGTTGAACTCCCTAAAAATTCCATTATGAAAATTCCACCGGGGATTTTTCTACTAGTTTCCCCGGGATAATATTGCACAACCTGTAAACTCACTCTCAAGAAGTTTTTCTGAATCATCATCATAAATTTTTCCCATTCTTAATTTCATTCCATTACAACTATTACCTTTTTGTGCTACTCTTAACAAGATGCCTCAGACCCGGCCCCACCCCTTGGTTCCCATGTTCAACACATGCATTCCTGGAGCAAAGCCCGGAGGGGGTGGGAAACACACCTCTCCTTTAGCCTGCTTGTGCTCTGATACATTCTTTGCCACCAGCACCAAACTCCGGGAGCCATGGAGATATTGCAATACTTACGCATAGGACTCTACCAAATTCACAGCCATGAAAAACGCATCATGGAGCATGAAACCTGATCTCCCATCATGAAATCTGATCTTTTGTGTGCTTTTATCCTATACTATACAGACTTCACAGGGGATACCAGCATTTCTCAAATTGGGGGTCCTGACCCAAAAGGGAGTTGCGGCGGGGGGAGGGGTGTCACAACGTTATTTAAGGGGGGTTATGGTATTGTTACCTTTACTTCTGTGCTGCCTTCAGAACTGGGCAGCCAGAGAGTGGCAGCTGTTGGCCGGGTGCCCAGCTCTGAAGGCAGCACCTCGCCAGCAGCAGCGCAGAAGTAAGGGTAGCTACACCATACCATGCCACCCTTACTTCTGCGCTGCTGCCTTCAGAGCTGGGCGGCTAGACAGTGGTGGCTGCTGACTGAGGGCTCAGTTCTGCAGGCAGCAGCACAAAAGTAAGGATAGCAATACCATACCATGCCATCCTTACTTCTGCGCTGCTGCTGCTGCTGGCGTGGTGCTGCATTCAGAGCTGGGCTCCTGGCCAGCAACCGCTGCTCTCCGGCTGCCCAGCTCTGAAGGCAATGCCGCTGTGCGCGGCAGCGCAAAAGTAAGGGTAGCAGGACCACAACCCCCACAATAACCTTGCAACATCCCCCCACCTCCTTTTTGGGTCAGGACCCTTACAATTACAACACCGAGACATTTCAGATTTAAATAGCTAAAATAATGAAATTTATGATTTTAAAAATCCTATGACCGTGACATTGACTAAAATGGACTGAATTTGGTAGGGCCCTACTTATGCATGTTTGTGCATGATCTCTTTTTTGTGTTGTGTGTTCCAGACTTTTTTCAGTCTTCCTGGAAAGAAATTATAAAATGATTTTCCAAGTAAAAATGTGTAAATTTTTATCCCCCCCCTTCCCCCTTCTCATGCCATGTTTAAAATGGTAATAGCCACTTACCAGTGTGTGATGGTTATATTTATAGCATCTGACTTGAACATTTATTTCATAGTTTGGGTTGTAACAATCTGATTCTTAGATTGCTATGGACGTCAGTTTAATGGGAAAATTCAGATCGAAACTGTATTAGATTTCCACTATTAAGTTAATACAAACTTTTTACAGATGCCTTACGTAGACAGTGCTATGAACAAAAAAAAAAATTGCATTAATGAAAATCAGTCCTGCAGACATGCAGAAACAGGCCTTTTAAAAAAAAAAAAAAATGGTTGTCCCATGTGTTGGTTAGCAAGGTAAAAGCGAGGTCCTGACCACTTGTAGTTATTTTAAAATCTCCTGGCTTTTCAGGGAGGGCCATGGTTCCCCTTCAAATTTTAGTTGGGGTGACTATTCCTGCCTACTTCAAATTTCTCTCGCAGTTTCAGTTGTATGCAGTATTCCAGAGATCCTCTCCTAAAGTGTTTAATGGCATGGCTGTGCACTGTTAAATAGATTAGACGGAACTCTTATTCTGGCAATGCTTAGAAGCACCAGTCAAGATCAAGGCTACATTGTGTTAGGCACTGTACAAACATATAGTAATAGTCCCTATCGTCAAGAGCATACAATGCAAGTATACAAGATGGACAAATAGTGATAGAAAGAAGGTGTTATGCTCACTTTACAGGTAGGTAGCTAAGGCACATAACTATTAAGCAACTTGCCCAAGGTCAAAGCACAGGAAGTCTGTGGCAGGCTCAGGTGCTGAATACTGATATTTGAGTGCCTAACCACAAGATGGTTCTTTTGCTCACTAGACAGCTGTTGTATTCTAATTTTTTACACTGTGCTTGCTGTTCTATACCTCAGTATTTGGCTGCACTTCGAGGCTTGGCAAGTGATATATGTGTAGGGCATGAGCCTTCAGTCTTTAATAGAACAAAAACTCCATGAGTGTCACTAAGTTTTTGTCTCAGTGGCCGGGTTAAAAGTTTGCATAATCAATTATTAAACGTAAAGCCCTTTGGAAGCCAACTGCAGAACAGAGCTGTATAAATGTAAGACTTTTATAATCTTTTTGGTTTGTTATTGGTACAGTAACATTTGCTTGTGTGGCTTTTTGGACTCCTTTATCTTTTGCTGCTGGTGAAATGTGGGCAAGAAGTAATTCTGGGGTGCAGTGTAAATATTGTGCCAGCTGCGATGTTGTGCATTGGGGAAAAACTAGTCTTCTCATTACTTATGCGGTCTCTGCCAGAGAGATAAATCTTGCTCAGAGTTAGATCCTCATAAAAGGCCTGGAGGGTTTGGCTAAGGCTTAAAGAATTGAAACCACTCCAAAAAATATTCAAGTCATGGTTTATTAGCTGCACAGCATACCATCACTGCTTTAACAAAATTAGCTATACCATCTCATTAAGTAATAAATCTTTGGTAGAGAGGGTCTAGTTAAAATTAAATGACTTCATATTGGCAGGTTCATGCCACTGCAGGAATGACAGGATTCTGCCTTCTTCCTAGTTAAATGCCCCAGGGAAGGTGGTACTCAATCTGGGTACATATTTTTGAAAAGTACCTAGCTAGTGCTTCATGTAATTCAGCCATTCTGTTTGACACTTGAGGATGAAGAGGCCTTGATAGGACACACACAACAGGAAGAGGATACAGTTTTCTTTCTTTATGTTTAAAGAAAAGTTTATATTTCATGAGATTTTTCCATTAGGAATGTTTGTTCAGCCCCCATATACAACCCTTGTGTCACTCACTGAGGGTATATAGAGTTGCGCAGGTGAACCACCCTCGGTTCCTTCTCTACCACTTGGACCTGAGACGGAGCTCTAGCATGTCCACTTTGTGCATGTCTCAGCATCTTGCAGATGTTTTTTTTTTTAAGTTGTCTTAGTGTTTCTTGTTGGTATTGAAATTAGATAGTAGTGAGGTTTGGTTTGTTATTCCTCCCCTCTTCCTCCACCCACCGGGGGGGGGGGCGGGTGAATCTTATTTGACCTGGATGAGCATCACCAGGTTTTGCCAGTGTCTGAGGTATGCAGAGCAGCTCTGTGGGCCTTAGTGCATACCTTTTCTAAACAGCGTGCCTTGGTCCACACTGTCAGATCTGATGGGGTGCTTGGTTCTGCTGTACTGTTTTCAGTCTTGGACTCAGTTCAGAACTTCCTTCCTCCCGGGTTGGGGATACTGCTGGGGAGTCACCTGAAGTGGAACGCTCAAAGGGACGTTACTCGAAGAAGAGGAGGTTACTTACTTAGATCTCAAAGAACCACAGTTAGTGCACTATGTCCCTAGCGGTGCTCCATTACAGGTGGAGCCCTTTTTTCCTTCTGCTTTGGACCGTTCTTTGTTGGATGTTCGGGTGAAGAAGGAATTGAGAGTGATTTGCCCATATAGCTCTACATATCTTCAGCGTGTGGCACAAGGTTGCATAGAGTACATGCATGGGCCAAACACATGCTGCTAATGGAAAATCTCTGATCAAGAGCTCGAGAGGTGCACGCGCACCTGAAGTGGAGCGCCAGGAGAGGTACATATCTTGAAGAACCACAGTTCCTGCACAAGGTGACTTTTGCCTGTTGACTTCTTTTGCCTGTTTACAGCATGTGGTAGTGGGACTGCAGCATTGTGAAACGTATAAGGTAAGATGCATTTCTTTCACTGAATTTCTGGGAAGCGACTCTCAGCTCTGTCAGTTCATGAGGAGGAGTAAGATGATAGCAGAATGTTTTTTGTGATGACGTGTGAATCAAACTGCCCTCTAGAGCTGCACTCTCCAGGGTGTTGAGCATTCTGATCTTGAGTCAAGAAAGTATTTGAGAGCACGCTTAATTTCAGGCATGTGAGCAGTCCCATTGGAGTCCCTGGGCCCACAGTGCTCACCTTCCAAGATCAAATCCCCAACTAGGGCCAAACGGGAGGTATCTTAAAATTCTAAGTGGGGGTGGCAAGCAATCCTCCCCACTTCAAATGTTAAGACCGCTATTACATTGGTTCCCAAAACTCTCATTCTCCACATGTTAATGTTTGTTTAAAAGAAAACTAAAATCTATTTTTATGTAACTGTTTTCTAATCATGTTACTTTTTAAACCTTTCTACCTTCTCCCAATAGCCTTAACTTTGGTCGTAACTTACATATCAATTATTCTGATTTTTTTGTTTGTTTTTTAAAGCCCTTCGTAGATGAAACAATGTGCCAGGTGAAACAAACACACAATTTTTTTTTAAGGCATAGCCACTGCACTAGTGTAGGTCTGAGGACTAAAATAATTCTGCTGCCTTGAAAGGCAGGCATAGTTGGTATTAGCCCGATCAGTATATAAAATGCCTTGTTGTCAGATATGTCGTTGTCTTTGAGAATGGTGTTGGTCTGAGCATGTTTGTACAATGTGCCATGAAAGAGAGGATGAGGGAGAATGAAGAGTGCTTTTTGCCTTTTCAAAAGCCAGTATTTTATGAGGTGTGTTTTGGATGAGTGAAGACTTGGAGAAACACAGCTATTTTCCTTGTCTGCCCGTTAAGATGACAAGTGTTCAGTGGAAATGTTTGACAGCTTCAAGTAACTGACAATTATTCCACATGTACACTGTTTATCTCAGCAGTATGCTATGCGACTGCTTAGAAGTGACACTGGTATTCAGTGTGAATCGGTCTGTACCTCCGATTAGCTATCATGGTAGCCTGCAGCATTTAAAAACTGTCATGTTTTTAAAATCCTAACAGAGGCTCTCTATTCTGAGTCACATTAGGTAGCTTTGTGCATTTCATTGCCCTTTTTGATTTTCCCAGGAGAATTGTGTGTAAAAATACACCAGAGAAGCTGGACAAGGTTTTTTTGTATTAAAAATTCAAGCCAGTTCTCTTGGCTATAGCTGCTTCCATTTATTTTATATTTTTGGGTAGTTTAATTTTTTTTTTTTTTTTTTTTTTTTTTTTTTTTTGTGGGATGGTGGTGGGACTTCTCTAGTGATTGCAAAATGTAAAAGGACTAACAGCACTGTTTAAATCTGTGGACCGATACCATGTACAATTCTCTACGTACCGCCGCCAGTGCACCAGAGTCCTGACTGGACGACCCTCCTCCTGATTCCAAATATGGGCTCCCACACAACTTGGTTGACTTGTACGTCAATGCTGACCTGAAATTGTTTTGAGCCTTTACTAAGAACATGCTTACTAACTGTGCTGAATCTTGTGACTAGTTCTTTATGCTCATATGGCTAAATAGCCTTATTTTAATGTGTGATCTGTTAGTCTTCATCTCAAGAGGTTAATCCATGTGTCACGTAAGCACTTCACTACAAGTAGAAGCTGGCTACAAGCTTAGTGAGAAGCCAGTGGCTGCTCATCGTTAAAATACTGTAAAGGATCATGAAGTTAGTTTGTGGTAGGTGGGAGGGAATGCTTACCATTGCAACAATTTAAGATTATTTTAAACTGAAATGTTTAAAAATCAAAATGACCGTTCCCCTTTAAAGCTGTTTGTACTGTTTTCACTTCACCTAGTCAAACTAGACTGATGTGTCTTCTGGTCAGTTTCACTTCCTATTTCTCATGCCTTAGCACAGTGCTTGGATTGTAAATCCTATCATGCAACACTTTAATATGCAAAAGCTGTCTGTTTTCTCATAAAAAAAATTCTCTTAAGTTTTTTAACTTATCCACTTTTTTTACACAAACCTACAATACATTTGACAGTGTTTCCTTAATCTATAATGCAGGTTATAATACTAAGGAATGCAACAATGTTTGCCATTGTAGCACCTTAATCTTTCTCTCTTTTAATTGCACAGAAAAAGGAAAAAATAATGTTGCTGGAATCCCATACTAGTTTACAAGAGTTTTATTAAATGTAGCCCTTGCTTTCTAGATGGTGGAGTTCTTTCGCTAGCAAATGATTTTTGTTTCGTGTTCTTCCCAGAAACAAGCTTATAAAAAGAGATTTGCAAGAAATCTATGACTCTTGGAATATTGGGACTCATATTTTGGTAGATATAGACTTGTAGGTAGGACACAAAGCCACTAAGTCATTTATTAATAAGCCAGATGCCTAAGTTGACTCTGTGGATTCAGCTTTTACACTTAGCATAATAAGACCTTTTTTTTTTTTTTTTTTTTTTTGGTCTGAATTGGTTCAACCTCAGCCAAGAAGCTTTGAGAGATGTTACAGCTACTTAGGAGAGAAATGAATTCTCAGCTTATCTAGCAGCTGAGATTTATTTTTCTGTTTTAACTGGCTGGATCTTTTGTTCATGAGAATCCGCATACTGGGATACTATGGTCAATGTCCAGTAGTGAATGCAAACCTATACTCTAGTGTCATGCCACAGGCTGCAGTATGGATGAATATAGGATAGGGCAGCTAGTAGACAATGGCAAATTTAGGCAGCCCATAGGGGCTCAGGGATATGTGATCTGGTGTTCCTTTTCCCATTGCAAAAATAAAACTTGGGCCACAGCCAAATATGAGCTGGACTGTGTCATGGTCCACTGGTGCTCTGGGGCACTCCAAACTGGTCATGATGCTCTCCTGGAGTGAATGCTTTAACCCCCATTGTGTGCGACAATGGACAAAAACAGATGGCTCCAGGTTTAATTTATAAGATAGATTAGGCATGATTTAAAAACCGTGGATGTTTAACCTCTACGGTTAATTTTTACTGTAGTATTCCCCATTCTATGTACAGGGAATGCTCTGGGGAAGAAAGAAAATATATATTTAATGGTGCATAGTCACTGTAGTGTGATGTGAATAGGGGTTGGAATTTGTGTTATAGTGAATCTAACTGATTTATTAAAAAGCTGTGTTCTTTCATTGCAGTAATCTGAATTGAGGAAAATATAATTGTAAAGAGTATAGAAAAGTGTTGGTATCCTGAGAGAGAACTATCTTGTGTTTTAGAAGGAAGGATTGAGATTTTGGGCTGCAAGGTTCTGTTCCCAGCCCTGACGCTGATTTGTTATGGTACGTTGAGTAGTTTGTTACTCCTGGAGGAATTCTGTGCCAAAAAATTAAAATTCTGCATAGTTTTATTTGTCAAAATAACACAATATAATCACCAGTTTCAATTATTTTGGTAATTTATTTCAAAATGCCTGTCAGCAAGTATGTCTGTAACAATACAGACAACAAAATAGCTTCAGGAAATGTTTTCTGACAAATAGATTCCTTACTAGACATAATAATACAGAACTTAATAATAAGTTGTGTAATGAGTAATAATTCATTTAAACTACAATATAGAAACGTATTTCCTGCACCCCTCAGAAGCAGTGCAAAGGCTTAGAAGAGTCAGGGGTAACAGAGGAGCTGAGGGAGAGGGAAGTAAATGCTGAGGAGTATGGGAGTGAAGTTGGAGGGATGTGGGTGGAGGAAGTATGGGACGGTTGCTTTTTTGTGGGGGAGGGATTTTTAGGGAGTTGGGGAGCCTTCCCCCATGCAGACCCTGGCTGACCCCTAGCCTCTCCCATTCTCTTAGCCACCCTCTTCCCCTGCCTTATGTGGCCCTGCATCCTCACTCCTATTTAACCCCTGGTTCAATGCTGTCCCTCCACTAGCTCCTCTGCCCCCACCCAGGCTGTCCCCCTACTAGCCCTTCTTAACTCCAGTCTATGTGATCCCCCTGCAGCCTCATGTGCTCTGCTCTGTCTCCCCCCATATCTTCAGATAGGGCGCTGTGAGAAAAGCAGCGCCGCCTCCTCCCAATCTGCAGCTGGCTGCTCCAGCCTATGAGCCGGCTGCCTTCTGTTCTGGTGCCACATCAGACCCTGGTGGGCAAAAGGTGTAACTGCAGTGCCTCTCCAGCAGAATCTGTTTTCTGCAGAGGAAAAAATATCTGCGAGGACAAGAATTTTGCATGTGTGCAGTGGCTCAGAATTCCTCCAGGAATAACTCATGTACGGGCCCGGCTTTGCACCTCTGAAAATCAGGCCCTCAACTTATCTTGCCTCAGTTTCTCCATCTGTATAATAGGTATAATATCACCTACCTCAGTGATCTTCATGCTATTTAATGTTTGTAAAGCACTGAGATATTGAGATGAATTGGGCAGAATTTATTATGACAGTTAATCTCTGTGCATGTGGTAGCATTTTAAATTTTAAGAGCCAGCAAAACTGAAGTTACAATTGCTGACTCATAATTTTAGAAAAAGTTTATTCTTAATTTTCAGTGGGCTATTTTTTTCCATGCAGAAGTTTTTGGGAAGAAAGCGGTGGCTACAAGGATTAACAGTGGCTATCCCTGTACTAGAACTCCTTGTGGTTGTTGAAAATACTGCATACTTTATTAACTGCAATATACATAAAGCCTAAGTTTCATGGCTCACCCATCCGGCTTTCTCCATGTAAGTACAATTCAGCAAAATCTCATTTACTTTGTTTAGTATCCAAGAGTGCTGAAAATAGAATAGACTGCATCCTCAAGAGAAGAATTTTAGCAATGCTGCCTTGGTGGCTACCTAACATCCTGATATCACTGGTTTTTTCCAAAGGTTTTGTAGTGAGCCACAGAAAGCAAAATCATCTCTTCTTTACTGTACTCCAGCTTTTTTTCCCTTGAGAGTGGGAGGGAAAGGCATCTCTTTGGCAAAGAAACAGGTACAGTTTGCCTGGTAAGTGGAACTGATTTAATTAAATCCCCTTCGCAACCTCATAATGGCTTCATTCAAGAGGGAAATGGGGCAGGAATATGACTCGACTCCCTGTCCCTCCCCTCACCAATGAGGGTAGAATGCCTTTGTAAACTGAATGTGTTTTGCTTGACAGTATACAACAGGAGTACATTATTTTATTTTATATGCCTTGGGTCTAATTCTGATCCTAGTTACTACCTCACTCCCTATGTACATTTAAAATAATTGAATCCACTGCAGTTATTCTGGTTTTACATTAGTGTAACTGCAATGAGAGTTTAGGTATTTGGTGTTAAAGATGGACTGAACTTTGTGTAAGTTTGCATTCAATCCCATACTTTATGGCTTGTGGTCCCATCTCTGTTAGGTTATGTTTTAGTTCAGTAATTTAAAATCTTTTTTCATTTTTGGACCCCTAAACATTTTGAGTGGAGTTATGGACCCCTGAGATATAGTCTGCATGCTCCCAGGGGTCTGCAGACCACAGGCTGAAAAAACACTGTTTTAATCTTTTCAGCTTTCTGCTTAATTGAGATCACTGTAGTTGCGCTGTTGAACCAATAGGAGACTGATATTGGTATAAGCCAGTGGTTCCCAAACTGGGGTTCGCGAAATGTTACAGGGGGTTCTCGAGGAAAAAATCCCTAATGGTGGACAGAGCTGTCCCTAGGGATCCCGGGCAGCACGGGGCCAGCAGCCCGGAGCCACTGGACTTCCACGAGCTAAGCAGATCAAAGCAAGCATATCTATCACATTGAAGAGATTTAAACTTCAAGACTCCTTATAAGAAATGGAAAGGGAGGTGGGTATTTTTTGCTGTTTTTAAAATTAAATAGGCCGCTAGTATTGTTTTTTCTTTAAATTATTATGAAGAACAAGTTTAAGCTTTGTTGTAATATGCATTGTTTGCCTGGACTGCTCAAGACCTGAATGCTTGTGTAGAGGAACTCTTTGAGTTGGCTTCTTAAATACCTTCATGATGTTTCACATCTGATACTCCTTGATGAAACATAGGAGCCTTGTCTTATAACAGGCTTATTCAAAGTGATACAAGCTACGAAAGTGAGATATTGGAAGAGTGTCGCCATTTTCATAATGTAATAAAAATACTGTAATGATAATAATAATAGTGTGTAATATGAATGTCATAAAAACAAATTTTATATTTCCCAGATCACTGCTTTATTAATTTATACTCAAATAAAGTAGAAAATCCCTGGAAATATTCATTTTTAGGAGGGGGTTTGCGAGACTTAACATTTTAGTGAAAGGGGTTCACAGATTGTTGAAGTTTGGGAACCACTGGTATAAGCTCTTGTCTTTTATGAATGTTCCCATCAAAGCTGTTGAATGTTCTCACTTGGTCTGAAACTATTGCCAGCATTATATATTTAATTTTGTGTTACCAAAGCATTGTGGTTTCATGAAGTTGACATGTAAAGATGATATGACAGCTGGTTAGAACATTATTGATTAAATTAAATTTTGTTGAAGCTGAAATGATTTGCAGAGACCCGTTGGTTTGGCAAATTTTTTGTTGGGAAGTTTGGAGAGAGATCAACTCTCATGCTCTATAGTCTACTAGTTAGGATAGCGACCTGTCATGTGGGAGATCTAGGTTCAAGTCCTCACTTTGCCTGATACAGAATGATTTGGGATGAAAAATTCTGCTCTAAATCAGGCAGAAAAGGGCATTGAACCTGGATCTTCCACTGCCTGGACTAGTGCCTCAGCCACTACCACTGTCCCTTGCCCAGCGCACACTCCTTCCCTAATCGAAAAGCTCCTATTTCAGTGTGAAAACTCTGAAAAAACTTCATTTTTCTCATGCCAATGCAGAATGAAAACACACGTTGAAAGTTTGACTGTTGCCGCAAAATGGAATTGTCATCCTCAGGTCAGCTCTAGAGGACACACAGGATCTGATTTTGCAGTACTTCATTAGTAGTCCTTATTTATACGAATAGCCCTATTTGAAGGAACTAAACACAGAAGTAATGATTACTCATGTGAGTTAGTATTACAGGATCGTGTCCTTAGCAGGGTGTGTGTATTCAAGTTGGAAAACAGATAATGTCTCACACAGTATATCAGCTGATTTATAAACATGAATTAACTGTCACCTTCCAAATTTTGTTTGTAAGGTGTGGGGTGTATGCGGTAGTGGGGCTGGCGATCATTGTCAAGTCGTTTGTCACCTATGATAGAACAAAAGCCATAATGGAAGATTTTAGAATATTTTTCCATTATTGAACTGGTTGCATATGCCATTTAATCAGATGAGAGGCCGGGAATAGAGTTTAAATGTATTGCTGTGGGCCAAGGTGGGACAAATCCATCTCTTTGCCAGCATGCCAAAAAGATAACTTGCCACTTAGTTTGCTGCTCCTTTGCCGTGAGAACATAGAGTGCTGTACTGCATATAGATTGTTCAGAGTTCAATGGAAAATTACACCATGTGACTTACTGTGGTCTAAACTGAACAACCCCATGGCCATGCTATTGCTGTACTCATTTGTACGCTGCAGTTCATCCATTTACTTTATGTTCGCTCCATTGCATGTCTCTTTTTTTTTTTTAATGCCTACGTAATTGTTATTTAACTTCTTGTCTTAATATCTTTGTGCAGGAATGGATAGGTCAACAGATTTACACATCATGAAGTCATTGTATGTACAGAAAACTGATGAGGCATCCTGAGCAAAGTAGAATGGCCTATTCTCTCTTAGTTTCAGAATTGGGTAGGGTAGCAATTTACCTGCCCACCTGTGGTTTAAAATAGTTATCTTCTAATCCACTTCGTTGGTTCAGAGAGGCAGAATCTGTTTCATGTTGAATGGGCATTTGATATAGCAGGTTTGAGTACAGGAATAAAAAAGATCCTCCCAATATAAACACCTTCCTGCACTTTGTCA
Organism: Trachemys scripta elegans; assembly: GCF_013100865.1. NCBI lineage: Eukaryota > Metazoa > Chordata > Testudines > Emydidae > Trachemys > Trachemys scripta. The sequence goes on from NC_048298.1 coordinate 114,310,725, forward strand.
GCTCATTTTCTTAGAATTAAGTTGTTTCATGGTTCTCTGAACACAAAATACATTTATATCTCCTATTTTCCTTTTGTGCAATTTTATACACATTTTGCCGTGGAGAATGGCCTTGACTAAACAAATGAGAGCGCTCCCCCCCACCCTCCTTATACTTAGTGAAATAATCGTGCAGGGAAAGCCTAAACTTGGCTTTACTTTAGGCCTAACTTTCACATTACTAATTCAGGATTCTTGCTAACAAGCAACAGAATTGCTTGATTTAGTCATAAGAAATGGTGGTAGCACATTAATTTTCTTGCAGATCCTTTAATCGACAGTTGAAAATTCTGCTACCTGAGCCAATGCTAAATTCAGGGGATTGTTAACTTTTAGTATTTGGACTGCTCTACATGGAAGAGTAAAATATGTCCTTAAATTTATGGCTCTAGTTTTCAGTTAAGGAAGATTTCAGCAGTGATGGTAGTTTATTTAAATTCTAGCATTCTCGGAAGTGACCTATTAAGTTTTGAGAAAAGAGGATTTTTTGGGCTATAGCAGGCTACTGGTCCATCAAGTCCTGTATCCCATCTCCAACTGTGGCCAGTATGTGACGGAAAAGTCTCCCACCAACTCACTGAAAAATGGTTAGATTTATTTTTCTTTGTAGTAGTTCTGTGAGCTGGCCAGATCAAGCTTAGCCTGTAGGTGGGCTTGGAACAATTAGATTTTTATCATTAAATGTTGGTCATGTTGGTTTTACCATACACATACAAACAGATGAAAAAATATTTCCACCAATGATGATGTACATTTACAGATAGACAAAATAAGAAAAATGCTGCTTGAGAACTTCTTAGAGTCAAAAATTCAGTGAATTAGATTTCTGAATTCAGCTTGTTACAAACGAACTAGCTAATAAATAGTAAAAAAAAATAAAAAAAATAAAAAGGTATGATTTGATTTCAGGATATTTGTGTTGTATATTTTGACATGTGATGTTGGCAGTTTGCTTTTAACACTTTTTATAAAGCTTTAACTTCTTGAATCTCAATTTCAATTGTCATTAAATAATTCTGTCCCCTAGTAACTTCCTGCAACTGAGAAAATTTACATAGATAAAAATAGAAAAAATGCTGAAAAAAATCAATATTCTCCATTGAAATTATAAACAAAAATCAAATTCTGCCAAGCCTACTTGTAAGACCTAATGGTGGTTCACAGCACAAGGTGGGATAGCTGCAGACAAATCTGTTCTCACTTTGTCTTCTAACGTTTAAACTGTTTTTTTTAACTAGCACTGTTCTGTGTATTAATTTCCTTGTTCCATTGTATGTATGCACTCTGCTTTGCACAGGTAGGTATTTTTAATTAACTGTATGCAATCTAAATTTCCAGTAATTGGATTTTAAGTGAAAAATTAATTTTACCACAAGCTGTTTACGCATGGCTCAGTATAATAACACGCATGCACATATGCTCCTAGTACCAACCACCCTTCGTCATTTATTGGGCTTAGACTCAGTAACTTTACACATCTAAAGCTGGTGCATGTTAAAAATGTTGCTTTGGTTCCTTTGTGAAAATATAAATATTTCAAAGCTGAACTAAGTAAATGTCTACTACTTTCGTTAGAGTCCAGAAGAAAATGAGCTCTGACAAGGAGGTCCGCTATGTTGGTGAAGGGGGATACAATTAGCTATGTTGCTAATGCCCTGCAGGGCTGTTGCAGTAATCCAGTCCCATAGACTGAAATGCACTGCATCATCAATTTGCTACTGTACTTCTGAAGTGCGTTTTGAAAGTCAGATAAAGCATGTGATCTAGCTAGCCAGAATAGAACTGACAGCAGAAGAATCACTTGAAATCCTCATAAAATTAACCAACTCTTCAAGTGAATTTCAAAAGAATTTGCCATATTTTATTTTTAAGTTAAGTTTCTTTCAGGTGCCCCAGGTCTCAAACAAAGGCCCATGCAGTTGCTGAGCAGAAGCCTTACTCTTTGCACCCCCGTGCTGCAAGGGCAGACAGGGAAACTGCAGCTGATACCCCACAAACAGAGGCTACAGCCACAGACTCAGCAGGATCAGCTGATTAGCAGCCAGCTATGCATTGGTCACCACCTATCATAAAGCTTCCTGTTCCTGCCTCACCAATTGTCTGAGCACTGCTGCAGACCAGACTTTTTTAAAACCAAGTTCTTGCTTCCTTGCCTCATCTCCTTGCCTTGTTCCTTGTCTGGACCCCAGTTACTGACTCCTGGCTCCGCCTCTGGTGTGGCTTCTAACTGACTCCGGCTTGACTCTTGGCATTACTCCTGAGTATGACCCTGATGCTACTCTGGGTTTTGACCACTAGGTCAGACTGTCCCCATGCAGGCCCTGACAGTTGCAAGCAATGAATTTACACAGCCGTGTCCACAAAGAGCAAAGTAGTTAAATTCTGTCCCCACTGACATGCATGCATTACTGTGGCCTTGATTGGGAGTTAGACACACATCTGAGGGAAGAATTTGTCCCCATGAGTTTAGTTCTGGGGCTTCACAGACATTTATTTTGTTCATCTTTACTTTTTTCTGACAAGACTTGAGATAGCATCTTCGGCACTCTCTTCTCCCTCGCCTACTGACTCAAGGTCTAAACCAATCTGTGGAATATTATATGTCTCTTTATAGTATAGATACAAGAAAACGGTCAGATATTTTATCTGTGCTTTTAAAGACAGCCTGATGTTTGAAAGGGACAATGTCTGTCTGAGCCCGACACTTAGCTGCTTTTCTTGTGTGCGTCTGTGTGTGAAAGTTTTGCAAAATGTTGTTCATGAATTTTTTTTTAAAAGGGACCTCTTTATTGAAATTTTTCAGAGGTGTGAATGTACAAACACTGGGAAATCCTGGCCCTCCTGAAATCAGTGTGAGTTTGGCTATTGACTTCAATGGGCTCACGTGTCACCCCTGAACTAGAATGCTGAAAAGGAAGAAAGATGAGGCCTGATTTTTCAGAGGTGCTGAGGATCCGCAGCTCCTACAGAGGCTCAACCTCTGAAAATCAGGCCACGGGTTTAAAACTTAAGCAACTTCATATATCAGTGATCTCCTAATGTACAGTTTTTCATAGAACTATCTGTTTGAAATGTTATTGCTATATCAAAAGATGAGCTGATTCAGGTCAAGGCCTAGTCCTGCATTGGTATCTTGTCTCATACTTCCTGCATCTGTACAGAGTTCCATGAATTTCAATGGGATTCCATTTTAGTGTTGGGGGATCCCGATGTGGATCAGGGTCAAAGTAGATACAGTTTTCAGAGAGAACTATGCCATAATGCACTCTACTGTCTCTACACTAATGGCTTGATCCTGTGAACACTTCCTATTAGACATAGTGCAGCATTACCAAGCTCAAGCATTTGGAAATCATGAGTCAGGTCCCAAAAAATAATGAAATTAGCTTAAAAGTCGAGATTGTTGAAAAAATAGCAATTTGGGGGTGTTTTTGTCTTCAGCTTTTAGGGTTTCACTCAGGTCACATTTTCAAGCTTTCCTCTACAACCATGAGGGCTAGAAACTTGATTATTTTTAAAAACAAAGCCTGAGTTTGTTGTGCAGTCTCCTGATTGCAGTAGCTGGAGCTTTAAGAAAAACACCAAATATCATGAAACTTGCAATAAAATCATGAGAGTGACACTAATGATGCTTATTACTATGGGTAATCCCATAGAAGCACACACCTAGTAGAGTGTGTAGGGGCCATGCCTGGAGTCATTATTAGGTGCGTACACACACACACACACACACACACACACACACACACACACACACACACACACAAGGGGGGGGGGGTGAAGATGTAGAAATCTGGTAAGTGGAGCTTGCAAAAGATCTTCCTCTGAATTTCTCATATCTTTTTTTTCTTCTCTTTCTCCTCAGTGTTTGCTTTTTGCTTTTGCACCAGTAAAAACTGTTTTGTGCCTTTAGAGTAAAAAAACAACAACAAAAAACATGTGGTGACTTTCAGGGCTCACTGCAGGGCACGTCCCGCCAGGAGAGCCACTGAAGAAGCCATATTGTTGGGGGGGGGGGGTTGATTTACCTCTGAGAAGCACCCTAGAGCATTCAGATACTCACCTCCTTGTTTAATAAATCTCAAGAATAAATAAAGAAATCTGAATAATTGGATTTTCAAGAAACAGTCTTCGGGCCTGCATTATCTTAGACAAAGATTTGTAAAGAGGTAGACAACCATTGTGGTCCTGTCTCAAACACTGGCACTTAATTTGCCTCTAAGTAATAACTTTTATGCAGGAAAATAGCTTAGGTTGTGCAATCCTCAATACATGACAAGCAGAGTGATAGTCTAATTTTTGCCTCTACTTACCAGACACCAATTAGCTAAAAAGTGTTGGCCTAAGTGGCTGAATAGATCTGAGGTGACTTGTGGCAGCAGATTTGAGTTTTTGGAGTTGTGAGGTACAGTTTGATTCATCAACACCTCTCTCTCCCTACAGTCCCCATCATGCAGTGTGTGTAGCCAGACAGTGGTGCATTAAATTATTCCTTTCCATTACACCTAGGCATTTTGTAGAGGATGTATTTTCTGCACAGGACAGAAGTGACCTTTTTTTCTGAGGCGCTGAGGATCCCATCTTATCGAAGTCAGTAGGAGCTAGGATCAGCATGTCTGAAAATCAGGCCATCCCAGAAAATGCTTTATCTCTCCTGAATTGGAGCCACTGTTCTCGACAGAAGTAATAATTCATGAGTACTTCTGTCCATTCCCTGCTGAATGGTGGCAGAGCTCCCTCCCCGTGAACCTGAAAATGTATTCTTGCTGGCATGATTGATGAACATGTCCTCTCCACTCTGTCTCTGCTTACATAGAAAGGGAGCATCTGTTTCTTCCTTTGCTCTGTGGGAGATAGATAGCCTTAGGCAAGGGATTATTTTCCCTTCTGGGACATGATTTTTCCCTTTTATCTTTACCAGGAATTTGATATTTTGAGATGGAGAGTCTCGCTCCCTTAACACCTGACTTCTTACCCCCTTCTCACCAATGCAGTAGGACTCAGGGCTCCCCAGAGTTCTGTGACATTGGATGGAATAATATCAGCCCTTTTGTAGGAAAACTGCAGCCCTGCTGCCTGCTCATAAATACATGTTTGTTTCCCCCCACAAGGTCTTATAGATCAAACTTAAAAACAAAGATCCTCTGTCACCTTTGTAGTGACATGGATGATCTCTTGGCACTTTCTGGATGCAGAAGGGTTTCTTTAGCCAAAATTCTTCCTTTTCGCACCCTGTAACAGCCAAACCCTCTAACGTTAAATAAAATAAATGGAAACTGCTGAATCATCTATGGTTTGATTATTTCTGCCAATTCAAGATGTCTATATATTATAATTAAATGCAAGAAAAATAACTATATTTTGTCGCCAGGAAACGTTACATGATTGAAGTTGATGACAATTTCCTAGGAATCGCACTGTGCATCAGAGTTACAGGTTAATCAAATGCTGATTAGCAAATCTTGTTAACCCTCTTTTCTGCTCTGGACTCAGGAAATAAAACATTTTATGCCAGTAAAAGGCACATTGTGATGCTTGAAAGTTTTAATAATCTAATTATCCATCTTGTTTGCCCAATACCAGATGGTTGAAATCAAAATTGTGGCCAATATATATAGTGGAGGACTGCCTGGTTCAAGTCATATATTAACACCCTGACTCTTGCAGAACGTGTTGTGGGCTTCTTAACACGCTGAAAATAATTGAAACCCCGTTACATACGTATCCAAAGTGTGGGGGTAGAGAGAGAGAGAGAGAGAGAGAAAGGAGGGCTAGGACTTTTAAGAAAACACTACCATATTTAAACATGGATTGACGTGGTGAAAGACAACAGCCAGCCTGTGATTAATGATGTCTGGCAAGGCAGCTTCATGGCCCCTTTCCTTACCTCCCTTTAGGACAGGTCCTGTTGCTCTGTGTCTTTTGCTGGCTCTTTTTCTTCCCCTGTGTCAAAGCCCTGCAAGGAAGTAAGTGTGTGGTGTGTGTGTGAAGTGTGTGTGTGTGTGTGTGTGTGTGTGTGAAGTGTGTGTGTGTATATATACATATATATATATATATTTCAGCCTATTTGGTCTTGGAGGGATGTACTAATGGTGTGACCAACTGTGGGTTTTTTTTTTTTTTTTACACAGGAATGTTTTCAGTATTAAGGCCATACAAATTTATTTTATCTGAAAATTACAAGATTAGTTTATTTTCCTCAATTCATCGCCTTTTTAATAGCTTTCCCATTGATCTTTTGCAGCTGTTCTTCCTTCCATTATCTTCTCAGAAACCCCCCCACCAGCAACGCACACACACATCTAGCTCTTAGTTCTCTGCTCATTGATATTCTTTCTTCTGACTTTTTTCAAGTAAAGTTCTTAATCTATGATACTAGTCTGATACCACACACATTGGTCAGGTGGCTTTGCATCTCCCTCAGTCATGTGACCAGGCACATTAATATTGTAAAAGACCCTGTGTAGTACAATAGACTGCTAATCTCTTTGGTGCTGTATAGATCTATATGTGCATGTTTGTTGATTTGTTTGTATGCTTAATTCTAGCAAGAGCTTGCAACAAACTGTTTTGTTTGAGACCCAGTCCTGAAAATTGTTGAGTACCTCCTGTGAAATGCTCAGCTCCTTGCAGGATCAAATTCTTGATCTTTTTCTGCTTCATAGCTGGACGCTCAGAGCTGAGGCAGTGTCTGACTCCTCCAATGGCATTTCATTTCTTTGGAAAGAGTTTAGTTTAGGAAAATTCCCTATGAACTGTCAAAGAACTTCTATGTTACCTTAATGTCAAAGGATTTATGATGGTCTCGGTAGTATCCAATTCCAGTGCGAACTGATTAACTTTAGTGGCTGAAGCTTATGGTTGTGCTACACTACTTCAAGTTGCTTGCATGCTCTCGGTTTCGGTGGGAGAGAGTAGACAAGGTTCCTCCATTTTTAAGGAGCAAAGAAACGTTATGTTCTTTCCCACCTAAGATGGGGTCATCAATGTGAATTCATTTCTTTTCTATTAGAGAGGGATTTCCATTGATGGGACAACTTTCAGTAAACTTGATTTCCATACAAATCTTATACTTCATAATTTTCTGACCATGTTAATTAATGCAAACTGGACTGTATGTGATCAAAGGTCTCCTTCCTTGCATCCATCTCCTCCTGCTTAATTAATACTACAGTGAAGTCTGAATGTGACTTTCACAATTTCACATCACAATTTCCATCAGAGATAGACCTGAGCTGCAATGTTTGGATATAGATCCGAGCTTGCTCAAAGTTTATGTAAGGGATGGGAGGTTTGGATCTTGGGCTCTAGTTCAGGCCCCTCGGTCACTTCCACTGCAACAAACTGTGAGCTGTAAACACAGTATTTTGATATCACACTACCAGAAACAAGCTGGGTTAGGGTAGAGCACTAGTTAGAATATTGCAAAGCTGGAACCTAGGAATACAATGACTGATACACAGAGCAAAGAGAACTTTTGAGAAAGACTTAAATGAACTGGAAAAAAGGGGTAAACAGTGAAGAGGCAAAATTTGCAGATGATACAAAATTACTCAAGATAGTTAAGTCCCATGCAGACTGCGAAGAGCTACAAAAGGATCCCTCAAAACCGCGTGACTGGGCAACAAAATGGCAGATGAAATTCAATGTTGATAAATGCAAAGTAATGCACATTGGAAAACATAATCCCAACTATACATATAAAATGATGGGGTCTAATTTAGCTGTTACCATTCAAGAAAGAGATCTTGGAGTCATTGTGGATAGTTCTCTGAAAACATCCACTCAGTGTGTAGCAGCAGTCAAAAAAGCAAACAATGTTGGGAATCATTAAGAAAGGGATAGATAATAAGACAAAATATCATATTGCTGCTATATAAATCCATGGTACGTCTACATCTTGAATGCTACATGCAGATATGGTCTCCCTACCTCAAAAAAGATATATTGGAATTGGAAAGGTTCAGAAAAGGGCAACAAAAATTATTAGGGGTATGGAAAGCTTCTGAATGAGGAGAGATTAATAAGACTGGAACTTTTCAGCTTGGAAAAGATTCGACTAAGCGGAGATATAATTGAGGTGTATAAAATCATGACTGGTGGGGAGAAAGTAAATAAAGAAGTGTTATTTACTCCTTCTCATAACACAAGAACTGGGGGTCACCAAATGACATTAATAGGCAGCAGGCTTAAAACAAAAAGAAGTATTTCTTCACACAATGCAAAGTCCACTTGTGGAACTTCTTGCTAGAGGATGTTGTGAAGGTCAAGACTATAAGAGTGTTCAAAGAAGAACTAGATAAATTCATGGAGGATAGGTCCATCAGTGGCTGTTAGCCAGGATGGGCATGGATGGTGTTTCTAGCCTCTGTTTGCCAGAAGCTGGGAATGGGCGACAGGGAATGGATCACTTGATGATTACCTGTTCTGTTCATTCCCTCTGGGGCACCTGGCATTGGCCACTGTCAGAAGACAGGATACTGGGCTAGATGGACCTTTGGTCTGACCCAGTATGGCCGTTCTTATGTTCTTAAGTCTTTGTCTTTTGAAGGGAAACTGAGTTGCCTACTTGCATAAAACCATCAAGATACTAACCTGAGGCAGTGCTTGATATCTAAGATCAGAACTGACTTCCGCATATGTACACCGTGGACAAATCCACATTGTGTGTCAATGAATTCCTGGCATCTGTTGTGCCAGTGATGTTCTTTGAAATCATTATTAGCACAAATGTCCAGCCAAAAACTGTAAATTAGAGCAAGCTTTCAGAGTAGTCACAAGTGGGATGAACAAATCTTTTTCTGCTAGATGTCCTCTTCATTGGTGCTATCCTGGTTTTACTCCAAATGTTGGCAACACTGTCAGTAGGTCATAGGGAGCCTTTTTTAGTCTCCATTCCAGATCTTGGTAAAGACCGGGCTATGCATACTATGTTAAATTCTTACTAGGGAACTGGAAGGTCTTTTGTAGCCGCTGACTAGTTATTGAGGTAGAGACTGCCTGCTGGGTACCCATACAGATTTCATATTGCGTGTTGGGAGGACCACAATTCCTGTTTTGTTCTGTGCTCTTTAAACTTTACCATCAATACAGTAGGCAGATGGTGAAATAACAAGTGTCAGTAACTGAAAGCATTATGTTCATTAGGAGAGAACTGAGGGACAGAGAATGGATGATCTAAAAGACATGTCCACTGAAGAGTGGAGATGTCCTGTTGTCATGAAATTGTACAGGAAGGAGAGAAACAGATTGTTCGTTTTTAATTCTCTTGAGAGTGAGCGACAGAGATGGTAAAACGCAGTTCAAAAAGCACACATTTTTGTCTGATTATATTAGAAAATGCTGTCACCAAAATACATCCCATTGAAGAGATAGAAATGAGTTTTCTGCTTGTGCACATACAAAACCTTGCATATTGTTCTGGCGGTGATGTATTCTGATGAGACTTCAAGTGGTACTCTTGCAGGGGAAGATTGGAGAACAAGGCCACCGAAATAAGCAAATAAAACGCTGTCTCTGATGGTGCTCTTTCAGAAATCTTGCATAAAAGTTTTAGTACAGCACATTGTGACCTTGTGTGAATTAGGTAATTATGCAAATGTCTCAAATTCAGTCAGTATTTACTGTGTAAAACAGGAAGGAAGCTAATGCCCACTCTATACTGAGAAGAGAGCCATGTTTGAAAAAGTAACTTCAAAAACAGCTTCTGTTTAAATATATTTGGTGTGGCGCGGTTTAGTTGCGTGTTGTGGATGGGTTGAATCATATTAGTCTCCATGAGACGACAGTTTAAAAGCAAAAATACATAACTGGTAAAAGGGAGGACAGGCTTGTGTGGTAGGAAGAACGTTCAAATTGTTTCCACGCATTCCTGTGTAAATAAACTCTGGAACAGGGGTGGTTGCCTACACGGTGTTTGTGATCACCTTTTTCCACGGATTTCAGCCATGTTACCAATGCTTGGTTCCAAGGGAGCAACTCTGCTCAAGAATTGACTCTAGATCAGGGGTGGGCAAACTTTTTGGCCTGAGGGCCACATTGGGGTATCGAAATTTTATGGCAGGCCATGAATGCTTACAAAATTGGGGGTAGGAGTACAGGAGGAGATGAGGGCTCTGGCTGGGGGTGAGGGCTCAGGGGTGGGGCTGGGGATGAGGGGTTTGGGGTGCAGGAGGATGCTCCAAGCTGGGACCAATGGGTTCAGAGGGCAGGAGGGGGATCAGGGATGGGGCAGGCTGTTGGGGCACAAGGGGATGGGGTGAGGGCTTTGGCTGGGGTTGCGGGCTCTGGGGTGGGACCAGGTATGAGGGGTTTAGGGTACAAGAGGGGGTTTCGAGGGATTTGGAGGGCACGAGGGGGATCAGGTCTGTGGCAGGGGATGGGGGGGCAGGGGTGCAGGCCATCCAGGTTGCACTTACCGCAAGCAGCTCCCAGAAGCATGTCCCTCCTACGCGGAGGTGCCCCATCTGCAGGCGCCACCCCTGCCGCTCCCATTGGAGCTACGCATACTACATAGGAGCTGGAGGGGGGGGATCATGTCCGCTGTTTCTTGGGAGCTGCACGGAGTGGGGCAAGCCCTCGACCCCGCTCCCCAGGTGGAACGGAGCAAACCCCCTGACCCCACTCCCTGGTGGGAGCTCAGGGATGGATTAAAAGGTCTAACCGGCCAGATGTGGCCCACAGGCCATAGCTTCCCATCCCCAGCTCTAGATAGAGATTAAGGCTGAGACCAAACTTTTTGCTTGCCACAGCTCCCTCAAAGATTCTTCATCACAAGATTAACAACTATGTGTTACTTACAAGACTATCAACTTGCCTGCTTGTAACCTTTATGTAATAGCACCATCTGGTGACCCCCCTACCTGGGCATGTTGTTACCCATCTACACTGCAGAGTGGAAGTAATCCTGACTAAGGCAATGTTTTACATTGAGACTAAAGCGTTTGGTGGCCAGGTTAGAGAGAGCTGTGCTGGTGTAAAGCCACAATTTGCTTGAACACAGGATAAGCTGTACTGATACAAATTGCAGTGTATAGCAGCTTTGCCTATATGGTTATTACGTGGCTAGACACCAGTGGCTGAAGTCACAGTAAGTCCTCAGAGTCAACGGGGCCCAAATCAACAACTTCCTTATTTTATGATACACTCTTTTCTCCCTTTAATATGTGGATGGTGAGTTCAAAGGCTGAAGGATGCTTTGTTCAGTGTTGGTCTTCTCCAAAAGAGATGACATTGCGTAGTTTAAAAAAGAAAAATGAGGTCAAGGTAGCACAATTGTTTCATCTCCTACATTGTGTGTGCCCTTCTGTGTAGAACATCATGCTGTATTGCGGTAATTTATACTGTGGCAGAAAGTGTTCAGAAGCCTTATTTTGGGTAAATGTTTAACTTTTGATAAATGCCATATTGTTCTATCCAGACTGCAGTACAAACATGTCAGCATTAGGAAACACTTCAACTTGCACTCCTTGTTCCTCTGTGATGCTTGTGGTAGATTTGAATGAAATGAAGGTACATTCGGTACTCTTTTGAAAGGAAAGACAGAAGCAGAATTCAGTTCTACCAGGACAAATTAATCCCAGGTATAAGTGCTTTGTTACCAGTGGATTTGTCCTAGTAAATTCCTTTCTTGTTAATGGAGTTAAGCCAGGGATGAATTTGGCCCATTTTAATCACTTACATGAAAGCTGGGCATTCAGGCTAGGACAGAAATTATTGCCCAAGCATCTGGGATGACTCGAAGTGCTATCTGAGCAAACTATCATGTTTCACGTCCATTGAATAAAGGCAACAAGGTAGGGTGGGGGCAGGCTGATTGACCCTAAGCACAGCATTGCTGAACTGACGGGAGTGGGGGGAAGTTGGCTTAAGGAGCTGAGTGGAATAAAGAGAGCTGAGCTGCCTCAGGAGTAAGGGAGAAGAGGTTTGGTTGAGCAGAACAACGAAATTGAGCTGCCAGTTGGAGGAAAGGGATGGAATGAAGAGAGGCTTAAGCTTTGGCTACACTAGAGACCTTACAGCGGCTCAGCACCACTGTAAGCTTTCTAGCGTAGCCGCTCTAAGGTGATGGGAGAGAGCTCTTCCATCGATTTATCTACTGTCGCTCGTTGGGGGTGGATTAATTATGTTGGTGAGAGAAGCTCTCTTGCCAACATAGCGCTGTCCACACCGGTGCTTGGGCCAGTGTAACTTGTGTTGCACTGGGTGGCTTATTCACACCCCTGAGCAACATAGGTTATACCAACATGAATGGTAGTGTAGGCATAGCCTTCCAGAGCCATAAAACCAATCGGCTAATTGGAAGGAAAAGAGTCAGTGGTTGCTTTAAAATTATGTTTAAATCCAAAATAAATGATGGTGCACATGCACGTTTATGTAAGTGCCAGGCCTCTTACTTTTCTGGATATTTTGCTCTAGATAGAAATATTGTTATCCTCAAAGTAGTAAAATATGGATCTTCCACAATGAACTTAATCAAATCAGGCTACAAATATGAACTCCAAAGTACCCTCCAGTTCTGGTTGCAGATATGAGTGAATAGCTCAACTATAGATGCTTTCCTGCCCCATCAGGCTATGTATTCTCTATTGTCTGGATGGGGAATTAGGAACAATATCTGTCCATAGATACACTGTCACAGTGAGCACTTAGGAGCAGGCAACAATAACAAAGGGCTAGGCTAGTGCTATTCTGTATGATCAGATCTTGATTGCAAGCTAGATAGACACTATCCATATTATTATTTAGGTATTAGAATTTTTACTTGATTATGAAATAGGCCATTACATAGTTTCTATTCTGACTCACCGTCTGAGACTGGTGGTGGAAGTGGCTTTTTGGCATATACTGTAGCAAGGACAGAGTTAAACAGAAGTAAGTGGGAATCAGATGCCTTGAAAACAAGAAAATAAACACAAGAATCCCTAGCACAGTCAGCCAAAACAGAATAAATAGAAGGTAGGAAAATGAGCATTAGACAATCACAGCAACAAGAATTTCGTTTAATTTACTCAAGAGGGTGAGACCAAAGCCAGAAAATTGGGAAGATCGTGTGTTCTTCAAGTAATCAGAATTTTTCTTTCCTTAGCCTGGCACTTATTACACACAGCCATGATAGACTGTTAACATTATTTTATCTTGAAGTCCTGCAAAATTGACTCACAAGGCCCTGATACCTTAAGGCAATTGGTATAGTAGAAAAAGACTGTGTGTGTTTCTGTATTTGAAAATATAAATTAACCTCTGGCATAAACAGGCATACTTTGTTTAAAGTCACTAGAATAGCATCTGCTTTCATGAGGGTACAATTTGGTCCATAATGTTGTACTTGCAACTGCATATTCTGTATAACCTCATACAGTTCAGTTTGCATCCATCTTAGACAATTATATAAATACCCTTAGAAAATGCTGCAGAATTTTGTTTTTGTAAATGGAATCCTGTTATTCTGGTACAAAATTCTAAAGCAATAGCTCTTTTATATAAATTGAGTTACTCTGAACAAAGCATTTTTTTAACTAGCTATATAATCAGCCAGTTTGCCAAGCCAATGACCTGTTCAGAGTAAACTTATGCACTTGCACATATTTTGGCATATTTTATTTGTGGGTAAGTGTAATTTACCCTCTGGAGAGGGTAGAGTCCTCCTTTGGGTTGCTTATGTCTATTCAACTGTCTGTCTAGACCTCTGAGAGAACATAAATATTGTTTTTTATAGGAAAATGAGGAACTTTAAATGTGTTTTCAGTGTTTTAGTTTTTAAGCAAATACAATGATGGTCTGGTCCCCAAGGGTAAAATAAGGGAATTGAAGTAATACATTGTGTTATGCACAATTTGCATTTTAAAACTAAAACAAGTACTCAGTGCTGATATATGAAAAGGGAATCAAGTGGTGTTTTTGTTAAATGCAAAGTTGAGCATCATCAAAACAGGTTAAAACAAGACTGCAAAATTTGCTGGAAGAGATTTACCTATTACTGAAGATGTCAAGGATGGGCAGAGCAATTTATCTCTCATAATTTACTCTGGGTCTTGTGATCTTTCAGGGTGTGTCAAGTGAATAATCTGTGTTATTAATCGAAACACAACACCTGTGGACCACTATAAATATAACTCAAAAAAAGGCATTAGCTTTTGAAACAAAAGACTTTTTTTCCCTTTGACAGATCATGAAAACAAGGTTGCAGTCTGCTGTTTTTATTATTAAACAGTAATAATAAATGTGAGTAAATGGCTTCAGGTTACTGATAGTACAGTGAAAAATGAAGGTTGCCTTTTCAAATGGCTAAGAACATGGTCATTTCTAAAATAGTTGAGATCCACATAAGGGATGGATAAAAGGATTCAGCTAAATTTTGCATGATAGTCCTTCACCAAACTGTGTCTAATATACAATGTTGGCTTAACTCTTGTGCCACGTACCCAGTCTGAATCCATTTCGCTGTTGTATCTGAAATTGTCTAGTGACCGTTGAAGGCTTGATTAACTGTAAACTTTCTTTCTAGTGCACTAAGCCAGCAAGTCGCTTATGGCTCTAACAGATGGTTCTCTCTTTCTTATAGTATTTTTGGAAGCTTCTCACACCACCTCTTCCCTTATATAGGCAATATCTGGAAATATTGCACATTAAAACCCACTGTGGAGATGCTTGCTTGGTGGACCCTGTGTTTATTCCTAAGAACCCCCACCACACACCCTCCCCACCACAAATATTGATACGTATCCATTTCTCTGTGGGGTTGTTGTATTGGTGGTTGTTTTTTTGGAGGGGAGGGAGTTATTTTGGCTAAGACGTTCCTTAGCTGCAAAGGATTTCAGTTAAACCATTACTAAGGGTGTGATGCCTCTGGAACAATTTATATATAAAACAAAATTATAATGGACACTTTCTTTTGCTTAGTAACCTATACAGCATTACATAGGCTGGCATTTTCAACCGGGCCTATTGGGCAGTTAGGTACCCAATTCCCATTAAAAGTTAGTAGGGATTAATGCCGAACTCCCATTTATACCTTTGAAAATCCCAACTGTATTGCACAGCTGGGTTTAGCTCAAAATACATCCCTGTCCTACACGATGTGTCGTCTTTAAATTATTTAACTCAGAATAGTAGAAAATGTCTCCTTAGAGCCTTCTTGGCAAATAGAAAAATAATCCAAACAGCATGGAAAACTCCCAAAAATATATTTGTGTGTATTGTTTACTCTAAACCTAGATGGGTCAGATCCTTCGCTGGTGTAAATTGTTGTACAGCCATGTTTTTTCAGCTTCTCAACTTTTTGAATTTATTGAGAAGCAAAAGATTTGTGTGTGTGTGTGTGTGTGTGTGTGTGTGTATATATATATACACACATATATATGTATATGTGTGTGTATATATAAAAATTTATTATTGGTCATATGTTCCTCCTATTTTTTCTACTAAGCTTCTTTATATAGTAATATAACCAGACATTTTAATGTTCACACTTAGCTTTTATTTCATTATTAGATCCCAAAGTGCTTTACAATGAAGGTAAGTATCATTATCCTCATTTCATAGAAGTGGGAAACTAAGGCATAGAGAGGTGAAGTGACTTGTCCAAGTTGTGTCAGCCATCCAGTGCCAGCGCTGGAAATAGAACTCAGGTCTTCTGAGTTTCAATCCATTCCCCCACCCACTGGACCTTTAAAGGTGAGTTATGGAATGTTCTCATCAAAATTAGACAGACTCAGTCAATGATCCCTTTCACTAATAGGGAACAGGGCAACTTTGTCCATCATGTGGAGACTTTGATCACCTTGTTGTGCTGAATACACGTAGAATAGCAACTTTTGTTGTTGTAAAAGTCTTTATAGTATTGCTTTGTTTCTCTAAGTTTGGCGTGTGGGTCTCTGGTGGTGCATAGAGAGCTGGCTGCTTGTGTGCTGTAGGCTTTCTTCCTCTTTTCAGCTTCAAATTTCATTAAAAGCTTTCAAAAAGTCCCTTGGTATTTTCTGAATATATTCTTTCCATGTCAGAAATTGTTGTAATTGTCACAAGGTTGTTATAAGATCATGAATTGATGGGGAGGTTATCAGCACAACTGCAATAGAAGGTTGTTAGCCTTTATTGATGGCTACTGCAATTAGAGAGTGGCCTGCCCTATGATAAGATTTATGAGCACTGGCTTTATTGTGTGACTGCAACCTTAAAAATGTGAACCAATCCATTCCTCTCTTCCTGCAACTGCTCACAGAGTGTCTGGGACAAAAGAGATGCGAATTTCCTAAGGATGCAGAGAGCTCTTAGCACATGAAGCTGTCTCTCTGTTCATCTCACTGGGGTGGCTAAACCCTGTCTGCCTGCTTGCCTCCCCTGACTTCTTTCTCTCGTTTTAGTTTTCTCTTGACTATATGAGAGAGTCCATTTAATGGAAATTTAAGCAAGATACAACATTTCTGCACCATCCTAAGTTGCCAGCTCAGAGAGTGGAGTAATGTAATACTCTACCCCAAGCATAGGTTTGTAATACCAAATTGCTTTAAAGAAATTTGTACTGGCTGAACATCCCATTTCACTTCCTGTCTGCCAGCAGAGTGAGGCTTCTGTGTGGCTGAGCTAGGGTGTTTTTTTTTTTTTTTTTTAAATGCTCTATCTCTATAAACTGTTTTTACTGTCACAATCTGTTTACCTAAAGGTTCTCAGTGGTAGAGTTGGCCAGCCTGTGGAATCAGAGAGGCAATTTTGAGCTATTTAAAACATTTTTTTTTCTTTTACAGTATATTGTCTTTGAAAGTGTTTCAGAGTTTGAACTTACGGTATGGTAAACTTGTTCTTAGACAAGTAAAACAGAGCCTTTAATCACTTGCCTAGATAGAGAGGCAATAAGGAAACAAAACTGCATATAGCTTCATGTATGTGATACCCTTGGTCTCCACAGTGCAGCTGCTCTACTTTTTGTCTCAGTGACGCAAATCAAAGAGCATCAATTATATTGCCTGAGGGGAAAGGCAGAGAGCTACTTGCATGCTCACTATGTTTGTAACTAAGCAGAGAGGTAACAAGAAACTGGACCAAAGGAATGGCCAGACAAAGTTCAAATGCAGAGCAGCGTATTTTAAATAAGAAAATCTGAGAGTACCTTTTATGCAACAAAAAGAAAATAAAACCTACTGATTGTCAAAAGAAATAA
Source organism: Trachemys scripta elegans (assembly GCF_013100865.1). Classification (NCBI taxonomy): domain Eukaryota; kingdom Metazoa; phylum Chordata; order Testudines; family Emydidae; genus Trachemys; species Trachemys scripta. The sequence continues at coordinate 114,327,919 of NC_048298.1, forward strand.
ACAGTCACTGAAGGAAATATATAGGATCTCTGTCGGATCTCAAATATATACAGCACTCTCTTTATATATACAATTATAGATGCATTACACAAACTATGTTAAAAACATCATTAAGAGTTCCCTACAAATTTCACAGCCGCGAAAAATGCAACACGGACCGGACCGTCAAATAAGCCCTTCCTTCTGAAATCCGATGACCCCTTGTTCCTAGGAGTGCCCCAGCAAAGGGGGCTCCTAGCTCTGGCTATGCTGGGGAGGGACAGGACTTGTCCATCCCCTGCACAGCTGCTCGAGGGGGAGGGAAGAGAGACCAGACCCACCTCCAGGTGCCTCCCCCTGCAGCAGGGCACTCTGGGACTGGGCAGCAGCCCCAGCGGTTCCTGCAGCTGAAGGAGGCTTGTGGCGTTGGGTCCGATCCACCCTGTGCTGCTGGGAGTGCCCCAGCAGGGGGCTCTTAGCTGCTAGTCCAGACAGGGCTGGGGCAGGACAGGACTTGCTCTTTCCCTGCAGGGCTGCTCTTGGGTATCTCTTCTGGCTGCAGATAGCTCCGCAACCTCTCGTCCCCACTGTCCAGCTCTGAAGGCAGCACAGAAGTGAGGGTGGAAACCCCATGACCGCCCTACAACAGGTTTGTAACCTCCACCCACAATCCCCTTTTGGGTCGGGACTCCCACGGTTACACCACCATGAAATTTCAGATTTAAACATCTGAAAACATTAAATTTACCAATTTCCAATCCTATGGCCACGAAATCGACCATAATGGACCATGAATTTGGTAGGGCCCTAATCATTAAGTTAGCAAAGACAATTTCCTTTGCCACCTTGATTCTGCCCTGTTGTGTGTTTGCATTATGATAGTCTTTAATTATATTATAATATTCAGCAGTCTTGTACATAGTCCTTTTTATTTGTAGATCTCAAAGTGCATTATAAAAGATCACAATTATCCCCATTTTACAGAGGGGAAAACTGAGGCACAGGGCAGCAAAGTGACTTGCCCAAGGTCACCCTGGGCAAGTGGGAGAGCCAGGAATGGAACCCAGGTCTCCTGAATCTGTCCAGTGCTCTAGCCATTAATTTTGGCACTTCCTATCTTAGAGTGCTTGACTTTGCAACCTTAATGTTTTTTTAATGGAGCTTTTATGCATGAAATGTTCTTCTTCTTTTTTTTTTTAAAGAAGCAAACTGAAAAAACAAATAAAACCCCAAATCCAAAACTAATCAGAAATTCCATCATGGGGCATCATATTGACACCTATATGGTTCATCAGCAAAGTTCAAACCTTTGCATCCACCATTAAGACCTCAGCCATGTGAGCTAAGGGCATAACTAATAGCAGTAGTAGGTTGTCAAACCCTACATGGACTAGCACTAGAGAGGATGGGATGCTTTAGCAGTGGATTTCACAGGTATTTGCTGACAGCAGAGAAATGGTGAAACCCAGGAATCTTGCATTCTATTCCAGGCTCTGGAGGGAAGTGGGATCTAGTATGCACAGACTCTTTTGACCCACTCCTTCTAAGCTGTCTCAGTCCCATCTCTGTCCCACCTGTGGCTCCTCATCCCAGTCCCGTCCTCTTCATTCACCCAGTCTTTTGCCCGGCAAAGCTTAGTCTCACCCCTCCAGATTCCCAGCACCACTTTCCTTACCCAGCCATTTCCCAGTCCTGTCTTCCTCTTGGTTCCTCTTCTGGTCTGTCTCTTCGCACATCTTATCCTCCAGCCACTCTCCCCATACATGTTCTCTATCTCCACTGTTTCCCAGTCTCCCTCCAAGGCATCGTGAGTGTTCTTAGTGCCCACTGCTCCAGCTCCTTCTCCCAATCTCCTTGTCCAGACAGTCCCATTTCTCTCCCTACCCCTTAGCTCTTCTTCAGAGATGTCTTCCCTCCCTGCTCACCTCCTCCCCCCACCCGCCTCCCAGTGAGTTTCTATCTCCAACCCTCCAGTCCCAGTCCACTCCCATCCTGCTTCTTGTCCTGACCTATTCCCCTTGCAAGTCTGGCTCTTGTCCTCCTCCATACTGCTTAGGCTGAGCAGGGCGGTCATTCAGAGCATCGGAGAGACAAAACTGCCTGTTCTCTGTAGTCTGTTCAGATGCTCGGACCCAGGCCTGGACCTGATGTGGCCTGTAGCTGCCCCGAGTTGCAGTTACAGAGAGAATACTGTTCATCCCTACACGGGAGCATGTCTAGTGCAGATGGACTTTCTGGGGAATATAGCTGCTAAAATCTAAAATCTTTACTGAGCATATACGAATTGCAATTTTTTTTTAAGGATTATAATAACTTGGACCAATTTGGGTGAAATATCATGGGGTCAGAAAAGGCACATCCCAGACATAAAGGCCACTGCTCTGCCAAATTTCAAATTGCTACTCCAAAGCATGGGGGTGCTAGAGTTGTTCAAAGAAAAAGGAGGCCAGAACTTTTTAACATGAACAAAATGTATTTTTCCTTAGCCTCGGATTCAGAAATAGGTGAACTGTTTTGACTAAAATAAAATTTCAACCTGAGGCGGACATCTGGCATGTAAGATTTCAGCCAAAAAATGTTAATTTGACACAGTGATATAAGCAATTCAAAATGAGTTCTTATAATGGGAAGTGTCCGACATTCTTAATAATAGTGTTACCAAACCCACCTATAATAAAATTGTCTATGGACTTCAAGATTTGGCACTAATAGCTACTTTTGTCATGACGGAAGAAAATGCTTTCTATCAGTGGTTTTCAACTTTTTTTCATTTGCAGACCCCTAATTTTTTTGAAATCTTAGGCATAGTCTGTAGACCCCGAGGGGTCTGCGGACCACAGGTTGAAAACCACTGCACTATATAATAGAAAACAAATGTTCCCCACCCTCTAGGCTAGGATTTAAGAGTGTGCTCTTTAGATCCAGGTTTATTGCTTCAATTACAGCTAAAAATAACTTGTAAGATTGAACAGTTAGCATCAATCTTACCAAGTTTACAGCATTTGGCTAAAATAAGTCAAAATGTTTTCATTTGTGTGCTACTAACATTTCTATTTGTAATAAAAAGTCTTGTTGGCTCTTCTGCTAGGAACTGAATTTGCTCCCAACTATGGTTAGAAGGTGGGGCTGGGAAAGTAGCCTGACTCGGAAGCCTTGTAATTGCACTTCCTACTCTGTTCACTTCCTGTCCTAAACTGCTCTGAACACTATTACCCTCTCCCATTGAAACCACAGTGAGAAATAAAAAGAGGAATCATGTACAAATATTTCAGCTTTTTTTCCTTCTTGAATAAGCTTTTTAGAAATGTACAATACATTACATTTTTCCTTTTCAACATTTGTTTCCCTTCAGTTTCCTTGTCCTTGAACCACTACAGTACTGAATACCTGTTAACCTTCCACAGCAAATCAATAACAAAACCTCTAAAGTAATGGAGAAGCTCTATTGTGAAAGTGCAGTAATCTCCGCATGAATAGCAATAATAAAATCTTATAAGACACCTGTCACAGTTGCCTGATACTCCAAAAAGCTTTACTGAAGCAATATCTGGATGGGATGCACACAACACCAGTCTGATTGATTATTAAAGTTTCAGATTTCTGCTGCTGTTTGTAGTTGGAAACTAATTGGGCATTGCAGGCTTTCCAGTGAATCCGAGGGTATATCTACATTACAAGCGGTACAGCTACAGTACTGCAGCTATGCAACTGTAGCGCTGTAGTGTAGACACTTGCAATAGTGACTGAAGAGGATTTTTTCTGTCGCAGTAGTAAATGCACCCCCTCAAGAAGTGTGGCAGCTAGGTGGATGGAATAATTCTTCCATCGACCTAGCGGTGTCTGCACTGGGGCATAGGTTGACTTAAGTAGGTCTTTCAGGGGTGTGAATTTTTCACACCTCTGAGTGACCTAGCTAGGTTGACCTGTGTGTGTGTGTGTGTGTCAGTGTCAGTCCTGATGCTTACTCTCTTCCTTCACTACTTCTTGTTTTCAATCCCTCTTGGACAGGTTGGGAGCACATCTGAGACACACATCAGGTATTTCGCCTCAGAAAACCTTGCTGTTGTTCGTAGGAATCTGGGAGGTCTAATGCTGTTAGATTGGGAAGGAAGCTCTTTTTCCCCCCTCCACCCCCCCCCAGTTGCTCTTTGAGCAGTTAGCATAGCACTCTTATAAGATGCAGTCGAGTGTAGTGTCTTGAGAGGACACACGCCGGAAGGCCCCCCTACCTCCCCTTTCCGCCCCCCCCCCCATGAGTACTCCGGATTGAATATTGTCTGTAATGAATTTTATATGGTCAATCAGAAATTAACTTTCTTGGTTGATGGCACCTTCCACATGCAGCTGCTTCATTCCAAATATATATATTCTAGACGTTGAGAGATGTTTGTTGAAAGAAATCAAAGAATGAACTTGAGGACATTGTGGTGTGTTAACTGGTGAATTTCACCTCCTCCTTCACATGGACAACCTAAGTCTCTGTTTATTAATATTCAGGTCTTAAATGCTCTTCACATCGCCCCTTCCCCCCCAAAAAAGCAAACATAAACCCCTTTTGAGTGGGAAACCGCTTTCTATAACCCTTGTATGGACCTCTGTATAATCACCACTTAAGTTCCTAACAAGCGTATTTTGAAAGGTATTTAGGCACCTACCTACTGTTCATTTTAGTGGGAGATAGGAGCCCAAGTCCCGTTTTCAAAGAGTATCTAAGTCACTTACAGCTAGATTTTAAAAATTATTTCATTTCCTAAGTGACTTATTTTATTTTAAAAATTCTACACCTAATCATTTCTCCCATTTCAAGACGAAACCCTTGAATGGCTCAGGAGATTGATCTTGATACAGAAACATGCTTGCTCTCCCTCCAGACTGTGTTATTGCGATCAGGGTCCCTGAATCAGTTATAATTGTAGTGGAGTCTTGAGATTGGGAGAGGAAATGTTGTTATACTTGCATCTCTTAGCTACTTTTCAGGCTTCTTCTCAACAAATACAAACAGGCTTTTTAATTTTATTTTGACACACTAAAATAAGCTCAGATGTGTGATGAAATCTGTTGATTATTGATATTTTAAAATAGACTTCAGTGGATTAACAGTGATCTTTATCTACTCAGTTTCCTCAACATCCTACTGTATTCACATTATCCACAAATTGTAAATATATTAAAGCTCTTTCCTGTAACTTTCAAAGTAGCGGATGATTTCCTTGTTGGCTCATTTCATTTGTTTATTTTAACACACACCAGCTTAATTTATACATATTAGACAGTCAAATGTAAAGACAAATATTGGTAATGCTGTCTTTCAGTAATACACAGCAAATGCATGGTTAGGTAAACAACTTAGTGATGTGACAGTCATGTTAACATAATGATCTAACTAATGTAAAATGTGAGCTACTGTGAGATGCTCTCTTCAATTGGAGATGACGGCTGTAGAGAAGAAAAAAATGCTAGGGAAAATGTTATTAGAACCTACTGGTTATGCCAAGGGACGGACTAGAAGTCAGGACTTTTGTTGGGTTCTTTTCCCAGCTTTGCCACTAACATCCCACATGACCTCGGACAACTTACCAAACTTCGCTGTCCATAGTATAAATAATTGTGCTTTGTAATAGAGTGGGATGAGAAATCACATTCAGGGATCTATAGTGTTGGTAAACAATAAAAAAAAAATGGGGCAGGGGAAGAAATCTGCATCTGTCAGAAGGGAGTCCTGGTGTATAGATTTGAAAAATGACTTAGGCCCAATTATTAAGGAAAGCAGTTGAGATCAGTGGGTCCTTCCTTAGTCAAAGAAGTTTCTAATTTCATTAATTTTAGATGTGCATTCTGGGCAATTAAATAGAGTGGAGTAAATAGTGAAATTCTGGTAAATAAATCAGCATTTTGCTCTGTGTGAAAAGCATTTGTATATTCATTCTTTTTTTATTTTTCTTGGGTTTGTATGATGATTAAGCACAGCACATGTTCCACATACCACTAAATAGTGCAGATTGTTTCACATTGGCATTTCCCATCAGCATGGCCTTGATGCTGCAAGGTGTTGAATATGACTTCAACTTCCACTACTTTTGATGGGGAATGGAAGACTTTCCGCACCTTGCATGAGTGCTCAGTTCTTCTCAACACTGTCTTTTCTGCTCCCAGTTTAGGAAGATATTTATGTATGTGCCTAACTTTAAGGATGTAAGTGGCTTCATTGACTCTAACAACCTTTTGATGTGTCTACTCACATCAACTTAAACTGCTCAAATTTACATTCTGTAAATATGTTTGTGAACTGGGGCCTTTAACACCCAATATCTTTTGGCTGGCTTCAGTCTGATAACCAACAGGAGAAATCGTAGTCTGAAATGCTGTTTCCAAATTTTGTGTGTGTATGTTTTCAAAATAATTTCTCATTATTTTTCTCTGTTTTTATGTGAACTGCAGTTAAACCCTGTTTTTCCATTACTTCTAGTGTATGGTATTTAACTATTTGCTGGTATTCCTTCCTAGAATAAACTCATTGGCAATAACTTACAGTTCCCCCCCCCTCTCTCTCCCCGTTGTGAAATGCTCTTCTATCAGGGTGGTTATAATAAATGCAAAACATTTCCCACTCATCACTTAACTTTGGAATTGTTATATACCCTACTTCCTCCCACCCCCTTCTGTAGTGGGCACTCTATAGATTTGTTATGGCAGGACTGTTACATGTTCACTGAACATGAAGAACTCATGGAAATAATATACAGAGGGATTTCCAGTGCTGTTCTTTAAAGGCCCAGCTGAATGTTCTCCTAGGTCTGAAAGATAGTGAGCTTGGCTCTCCCCTGCCTTGCACTTTGTGTAGTCAGTTACACCTGTGTAAAGTGTATCTAAAGTCCTACCACGTCAGAAGAGTAGCATCCTGCACCCTCTCCTTGCTCACTTTGCACAGGTGCAAGTGACTGCAGGAGATATATGGCAATGGAGAATCAAGGCTAATAGCTGCAGATTCAGGGATACCTTTTGTCAGTATAGGTACCGGTCACCTGTACGCGGGGAAGAGGGGGCAGTTCTGCCCTCAGATATGCTCACACAATTCCTGTTGATTTCAGAGGGAGTTGCATGGATGTGCCTGAGGCCTGAAATAGGCCGAGGACCTTCCCAGAGGGCTCAAAGATATTATCTCACTTCTACACCCTCATATCGGATATTTTGTTCATGTTGTAATAAACCTGGCATTCCATTAATTCCCAGTCTCTGATCCTCTCTTCCACCCCACCTCCTCCATTATTTGATTTCTTGTCCCCAGTGCTGATAGCTTTCCTTGTCAGTTGTGACCATCCTATATAAGGGTGTCATCAGTTGCTTGTTTAAGGACTTCTAAGGTTGGCCATGTGCCACTTTACAGCATGAACTGTACTGATTCTGCAGTCAGTAATTTACTGTACTGCTTCTATTTATGTGCAGTACAAAAGAAATCAACAAGAATGGAAATGATCCTTAAAAGATGTAGAATAAGATAAACATTAAATACAAATACTGCCTACTGAGTGACCATACCATACCAAGCACACTGGATTATTACCACAAGTTTTTCTTGTTGCATATTTTTTGTATGTAGTAACCAAAATGTTTGTGTCATACGCCTGTCCTCAGTGTGTTTAAAGATGGGGGGAGAGAGTGCTATTCAGTTCAGATTTTTTTTTTTTTTTTTTTTTTTTTTGCAAAAAGTATTCATTTGAATTCATTCATAAAGATGGATATGATTTATTCACAGTTCCTCATAATTATGTCAGATGATCTCTGCATGTGAACAGACAATAGTAATCAGACAATCAATTATTCAATAGCCCTCCTGCTTGCATTTACATTTATTTCCATTTAGAACAGTAGGAGAGCTCTCTGAGAGGGCTTTATTTTAAAGACACAAGGATTTAATTCAGCGGTTGAAATTGCCTTGATGGAGTCTTTTTTTTAGTTTTGATATCAAATGTAGGGTAAGAGAACAACATGGTCTGCAGTTTTCTATATTAATAATTTGCATAAAACCAGAGAGCACAGAGTACAGTAAAACACCCAGGATGAAAAAAAGCTTTGGGGCACATTGACAGTTACACTAACTAGCCCTTACACTTTCAAAATAGTGGCTTGCTGGCCTCTCCTGAAATGGTCGTTAACTGAGGTGACTGAATACACATGGCTTTTTATAATACAATGATGAATTGGTGGACAGGGAGACCAGGATGGCTTCAGGAGTTATGTGCTCACCACCAGTACCCGGAGGCCATTTATGTTCTGTGTCAGTGGTGCATCTGAATACCATATGTCATAAAACTAATGTTCCCAGTAGTTCCTTCTAATGGGCAAGGCAGACAGCACGTTCTTGGAAATTTCCGTGCCTGTCTCTGAGATAAACAGTAACAGGGCCAGTTAATTGTGAGTGTGGTTAGCTGCAGAGCAGCTCAGTTGTGAGGATCTTTCTTTCAAATAACGAAACTTATTATTTAAAAAAATTCATACTTGAAAGAGGCTCAAAGCTAATAAGAAGAAGGGTTATCGTTAGGCTGATTGCTCCGCTGATGCTGCTTGTCGGGGGAGTAGAGTTGGAGAAAAATTGTATGCATTCCATAATCTTGTCAGTACCAGCTGAGGTTACTTTGGGCACTTGATTAGAGAGGCCAGTTCAAGAACAGGCTTGAGGGTGAAAGGAGTGAAATCCCAAAGTGTTCAAAATGTGTAATCAAATACAACTGTTGGTGTAAATCTTTACTTGGCAAGAGGCCAAATCACGAGTTTTAGGCTGAACACAAAGGATCCTGAGGTAGAACACTAAGTATAATGTTATGTAATGAGATGGCTGCATGTAGACAACTTTTTTTATATCTATAATATTTTTTATTTATGCTTGTGTGCTTTTATAGTATAAGCAACAACTTTTTGGCCTCCTTTCTGTTTTAGACCTGGGACAGAAGCAATACCCCTTTCCTTGTTTTTCCTTCTCCTATAATCTTACTCCCTCCCATTCCACAGAATAGAGTCAGGTTACAAAGGAACCTGCTTTGCTGTAATTAATACTTACTTTTTAGCCAATTCTGATATTAATGAATTTAAAAAACTATAGAAAAAGAGCTAGCATGTAAATTAATGGCACTTAAAGTGACTGTTTCCACTTCTAATCATGATTTAAGGTAACCGGGAATGTGTAATAATCTCTGAGAATTTGAGAACTCTTGGGAAATAGATTGCCATTAATTTCATATAAGTATGCACTAATCCACCTTCTGTTTTTCTTGACAACAGGGCAAGAGAGAGAAACAGAAAAGGAGATGGGAGAAGAGATTGAGGGGAATTATGGATTGGTGGAAGAGAGGGCACTAGTGGTAAAGAGGTCCCCCCACAAATATTGCTTGAATCCCCAGAAATAAACAGCTAGGTCTGGGCACTAGAACTGCCATCTTGCTTTTTCTGTCAGCAGTTTGGTCCAATAAACAATGTGCCAAGAAACTGCAAATGTCACGGCAGTACAAAGAATAAAAATATCATTTTTAAAAAACAATCTTGGCTTTAACTCTGAAATTATTTTAATAGATTTTCCCTGTTTGTAACATTGCTTTCCTACCTGTAAGTTTGGTTCACAAAGGGCTAATAATATGGTAACAACTACAACCATGACTTTCTTCTCTGACTGCTTATAGCTGCCAGAATGGCAGGCGGGGATAGAGAACATACACTCAATTACATTCACCACTCCCCTCAAATATGGGGGGAAGGATGGTTATAAGATGGAGGAAGATAACAGTTTGCTCTTTAAACAGAGAAGCAAAAAAATGGGGAGGTCAGGATATTATCCTAGGGAATGGAAAGAACAGAAACAAAGTGAAAGTGGCATCTTTATTTTAAAACCAGGTAAAATGTACAAAAGTTCATATTACATATTCATATGTATTTTCGTCTCTGTGCTAAACCATTCAATATTTTCATGACATATTTGGCTTGTGGTGCAGAGGTTCCCATGGTGTTTACTGAATACTTGAGCAAATAGTCACAGGGAATGAGCCGAAATGGTGAGCATGTATATATTAGAACAGCTAAAATTCACACACCAGTGCATATGAAATATTTTGAAGCACCATGTTATAAATAAATATATTTATAATTATACTTGGCACTTCTGTAGCAATTTTTTCTCCCTTGGAATTAAAGTGCTACACAGACACTAATGAATTCAACTTTACAACATCCCAGTAATGTAGGTATAATCTGTTGGAAATTCAGTCAGTTACTTCTAGTGCCTGGTGAGTTACTAGTTCTAACGTTCACCTTCCCTTATTCTGAAAGGTAAAATGTTTTATTATATACTGAGTGATGAGCTACCATGCTTTTATGCTTTGCACTTTAAACTATTAGTGGCTTACAAGTACTTCAGAGCATATTACCATATTAATTATACCTTTTCAGGCCTCAGAAGGGGGAGATATTCTCCCCATTTTACAACTGAGTAAAGTGAGGCACAGAGAGGTTAAATGACTTGCTCCGGCCATGCATTGAATCAGTGTTAGAGCTGCGCCTAGAATAAAGAATACTTCCTGGCCATCTCTTCCAACCACTAGATAATAATATTTCCCTTCAAGAATGTTGTAATGTTAAAGCAAGTATTACACAAAGGTCAGCTAAGTATTTCTAAAAGCCAGCATTGCTAGTATTGCTAATTATTATTTTAGCACCTGGGGTCCTGTTCCACGGCTAGGACTCCTATTATGCTAACAGTAATCCATTAGACCTTCACTTGGGAAATTGGGGAACGGAGAGGTTATGTAACTTGCTCAAAGTCACTCAGTCAGCCAGGGGCATAGAATCATAGAACTGGAAGGGATCGTGAGAGGTCATCTAGTACAGTCCCCTGCACTCAAGGCAGGACTAAGTATTATTACTGGAGATAAAAGCCTCTAGTCTTTACTGCTAGTCCCCTCTAATTGTTGGGAAAGAAAAAGTTTGCAGAGTGTGTTGGACATGGGACAGAAGCCATGCAGTGGGGTGCTGATACTGCATCCACTGTGGAAAGCACATTCCTGTCTCTTCTGAGTAGACTATCAATTTATATCAAATTTTACCCAGTTTGAGCAATGAAGATTTCTAAAATGTAATCACTGAACTGATCTCAACATTTCATGCCTCATGATGCTTCAGGTTGAAATTATTATTGTCTGAAATATTATAGTGCCTACTTGTAACGAAATTTTTTTAGAGCAAGTTAATTTTGTTTCCTTGATTCATTCTAATCCTGCTTCCTGTGATAAATGGCTTTTCATGTAATGGGTGCACTGATTACTTCATGGTACACATCTGCTAAAGGATGCCTTTGAAAGTCAGGCTAATTTGTTGAATAAGTGGCAGATTTCTGATTGCAATCTCCTTTCAGTACAGTAAAATCTAACTTGAGCTGTTTTATCCTGCTTGTGTTTCTCATGCTTTTGTTTCCTCCATCTCTCCCCCGCACCCCATTTCCTAATCTTTCCTGTACCCCAGCCACACTATGGTTTATAACTGTTTTTAAACAATCATCAAACGTGATTACTGCCTAGCATGCTCGTCACACAGTTTGCATGCACATCTAACACAATTATAAACTTAAAGAAGCTGTACTATATGTACACTTGCATCTGAAGAAGTGAGGTTCTTACCCACGAAAGCTTATGCTCCCAATACTTCTGTTAGTCTCAAAGGTGCCACAGGACCCTCTGTTGCTTTTTATATGTACCAAGAGGTTTCTGTGGTATGGTTTGAGCTAGTCATGTCTTTAAACAAACAAAAATCCTTGAACATGGAAAATGGTGGTCAAAGAAATTTCTAGCTGATCTTTAAATTATTACTAGCACAGTTCATGCACATGGGTGTATGTGTCTGTCAGACATATGGACCTGGGGAAAACATTCTCTCTCTCTCTCTGATACTACTAGTGTACTCTAATGAATGTGGTTCTGGGATTACTTAATGTATTGGAGTGACCAAGGCATCTTTTATAAGAATAATTAACTCTGTATTGTAGCCATAATTATATATACAATACAACTGCTTTTTTGTGGTACAGCTCATTTCTGTTTGGGAACCAGTATAAGTTACACTGGTCTAAGCTACATCTACTTATGAGGGTTTGCCAGCTATCGGCAAACCTGTTCTGGTGTTGACCTGGCCTTATATAGCATTTTTCATGCACAGACCTCAAAGGGCTTTATAAAGAAGGGTAAGTCGCATGATTTCCATTGTATAGATGGGGAAACTGAGACCCAGAGAGAGAAAGTGATTTACTCCAGGTCACATAACAGATCAATTTGAAAGCTGGGAATGGTACCTAGGTCTCCTGATTCCCAACCCAGTGCACTAGTCACTAGACCACACAGCCTACCTTTCCTTATAGGTTATAGGTTATAGTTGTTCATATAAGGAGTTGCTTGACCACGCGAACCTGTTGCAGCTTGTAGTTAGAGAGGAATTATAGGATTTATAATAAAATGAGAAGAATGGAAAAAACAAGATATGAACAACCTTGTTTTTGCCATTCTACAGTGTTGTGTCAACACTTGCAACCTCTGTGGTCTGATTCTGTAAGTGCTCTGCTTGTGGAAAACCAGTTGATTTCCAAAGGAACTGTATGCATAGATTTGAGTGGTCATGCTCTCTATTTCTAGGGCTATATAATGTAGTTAAAATTATTTTTGGGGGCTGACATGTGGCATCCTGGGGGAAAAACAATTCTGTCTCTGAAATAGGAACAAAGCATGGTTAGCTGTTCTTATTTCTCTTAATAGAGCAACTACAGTTGGGGAAAATATTGATCAGTTCAGCGGTTTCTACTTTGTCATCTAACAATACCAAAAACTGGCTGATTATTTAGACAAAGTTTGTCCACTACATGAATTGGTGCCTTTCTAGAAATAATTGTAATGCTTTTCTTCCTTTGCTTTGAAGTGTAAGTGTGTGTGTGTGTGTGTGTGTGTGTGTGTGGAGAATGAGGTAGCGGAGTTAATGACTGTCTCATCTGACTTTCTAAAATAGTGCAATGCACTGAGTCACTTCATGCCACTAATAAGTTGCGTCATTTTGCCAGGATCAGAATGTTCCCGTCTCAAAGCAAATACTTTTTAACAGTGAAAACCAGTTGTTACCATGTAAACATCCTCTAAGGTGTCTCCCTGCCCTACGTCAGTGCTCCTTGTTACTGCTTGGGGGGGAAGTAACTTGGTGGTCAGAGCACAGGGTGGTCAACTGCTCCTACTACCCCCCACGATCTGCAGTTTATTTTTTTGTACCGAAGGAAACATAAAGTGGACATGTTAAAACTGTGGTTCCTTTAGTGCAGAGGTTCTCAAACTGTGGTCCACGAGCTCCATTTAGGTGGTCCACAGATAGTTCCCTCTAAGGTGCACGCCTGGGCAGCTGCACACAAGAGAATGAAGGGTCATCCACCTAATTAGTGGAACCGCGCAGGTGTGGCTCCACTAATTAGGTGCCTGGACCCTAGAGAAAACGCACATGTAAGGTGAGGTGGTGGCCTTGTGGGGAATAGGGGGTAGGTGGGAGGGGGCAGTGGTGTGAGAAGAGAGGGTGGGGCAAATTTGGGACATGCAGGGCTGTGGTGGCCAGAGAAAGAGATGACTTTTTCCAGCTCCAGGACTGCAGCTTCCAGGGAGAGACCCCCCTCCTCCCCAGCCCCAGCTCGGGGGATGCTGTGGCACGGGAGAGAGGGCACATCCGTCGCATTAGAAAGGTAAGTTAAAATATGTGTGCTTTTATTCGTAGAACAAAAAAATGAATTATTATTATGGGGTTTTTTTATATAGCACTTTTATCCAAAGCACTTTACAATAGTTAGCTAACGGTACGAACAACATTTGGAAAGATCAGTAGGTGGTCTGTCGAGACCCTCAGCAATTTTCAAGTGGTCTGTGGGGGAAAAAAAGTTTGAGAACCACTGCTTTTGTGATACTCAATTTGTAAGTGTGAATGGAGGAAAATGCTGAGAACTTTGATATTTTTTTTTTTTTTAAGAGGAAAAACCTAGAGCACAGGTTGTGGCACTTGCTTAATTTTTTTTCTTTCGAGTTATTGGGTGGATCGTCCTCTTTTGTATCCATAAAGCTGGTGGATGAAATCGTCTGTCAACATTTTGTAATGGGATCCACAAACTTTGAGCCGAATCCTACAAACAGCACCCTATGTGTGGCCTCTTTACTTAACATTGTGATTATGTACAGAAATGTTTGCAGTTTGGAGTCTTTGATATGTTGTTTTTACGACTTCCGTCAAAGGGAAAGAAACAAGGAGGAAGGGAAATGTTTTTGAAAATTGAGGTAGTTTTATATCGCATGTATCTTTCACAGATTTCCTTTGGTCTCCCAGCAGACCTGGTCAAGTTTGATATCAGGATTTTTCTCCAGGCTACAGGTGCATTGGACATTTTCCCTCTTTTTGTGTATGAACTTAATGTTTGATGGCCCTGTAGACTAAAATTTCCTCTCTACGGAAAAGGCAGAATATGGAAAGTAGCAATACTAGCTTCTCCTGGGCCTCAGACCAATACTTGAGGAATCCCCTCTAGAGTTTAAGGGCTCTGTAACTGATTACACTGAGGCACTGATTACCCAGAAATACTTGTCTCCAAAGCTTTTGCAGTGCTGACATCAGCCTTATTATATATTTAATTGGCTTATTATAGAGCAGAATTGATACAGGGAAATGGGCCTGTGTGCTTAATGGGAAGGGTAGTGAGTGGGGTACTGGATGGCTCAGGTGATTGGTGGGAAATTCACAGTTGCCAGTTCAAATCTATTTTATCAGCTGTTGGGGTAATGTGTATTTTGACATGGGATTTGGTTATTATTGGATTAACAGAAAGGACTCAAATTGTTGTTATTATATCAATGCCTCTGGTTTGAGAGGTGACTGAGGTAAAACTAATGGGACAGAGGTTATGGGGCACAGAGATGGTGAGTTCTGAGGGCAGTTATTAGTCCAGAGTGCACAGATTTACATGCATTATGGTTACTGAAAGCCACATAATGCTGAGACAATTCCATTTCTAGCACTGACAAACTCAGCAGCTGTCACTGTACGTTTACTACTTACAGATGTTCATTTAGAGAATTGGCAGCTGACCTGTACAGGAGGATCATGGTATTGTGGTTGAAAGCTGGTTTCCTGTAGAAGCCCTATATAAATGCTGGGTCTCAAAGCTGCCTAGTATGGCTGAATATAGTGGTAACTAGCACAGAGATTTACATTGAAAAGAGAAAGAAAGACTCCATTTTTTCCTTGGTAATGCCATAAAATGAAAATAGAGATTTGCTAGTTAAATATCCCTCTGTTTAGAGGACAAGTTTAATTTGTAATGTAATTCCATAGCCACATGAATAGGTATGTGGACCAAAGTATGAATCAAGTGATAATGTGTATTGATCAACACAAATTGATGTTGTCACACTCCCCCCTGCCCATTTACAGTTAGATTGGCACTTGAACTATGTGCCTGTGCAGAGACAAATGAACCCTCAGCCCATGCTGGGCTGTATAATCTGGGTGTAGTGTCCAGGCAAGCAGGAGTAACCGGGGTGTACTTTCTTCCACTGTGCCGCCCAGTGTGGCTGAGCTGGCAGGGAGAGGGTGGTAATTTGCTTCTGACATAGGTCAGCAGAAAAATGCTGCATCTCTGGAGCAAGGTTGGGAGCGGAGAAAAACTTTGTGTCTCTGAGGCACAAGGCCTCCTGAGTAGAGGTGGGTGGAAATTTTTGGTTAAATCTTTTGGGGGGGAGTAAAAAATGCAATTTCACCAACACTGAAAAGAAAAATTCTGAAAGTCTAAACATTTCATTTTGATATTTTAGAAACAAAATGTTTTGAGGTTTTTTGGTTGGAAATGACTTTGTTTAAATCTGAAGGAAATTTCTGTACTTTTAAAAAAGTAAACATCTTGAAATCTAAATGGAATATTTCCCGTTGTGTCAAACACAATGTTTTGTTTGGGGGGGGGGGGGGAGAAACGGGTCTTTTTGGGTTGACTTGCCAGCAAGCCAAACATTCCATTAGTCACACAGTTGTACTCCTGGTTTGTTGGAGCTTATGCATATGACCTTGTTGCTTAGGGCTTTGCCTAAAGGCACTATATGTCCTTTAAGTAGTAAGAAAAGATCTTGAGGAAAATAAAATAAAGTTCTCAGTTATTGGTAGTATGAAAAACTTTCAAAGATTTGGTGCACAGTTTCAATTCAGATACGCATGCAAACCTTTTATGGTTATCTGAGGCATAGCCCAACCTCTTGAGTCTGCAAAACAGGGCTACAGATCTCAAAATAATAGGCTTTTTAATTTTCCCCAGTAAATGTATTTTCCAGTTCTAGTCTGAAATATCATGACTTACATGTGGTGTTCACTGAATCAGCATTGCCATCCCCCACATGTTCAAAACTCATGAGTCATACCCCCCAAAATCATGAGATGAGATTTTTTTTGTTATTATTTTATTT
Organism: Trachemys scripta elegans; assembly: GCF_013100865.1. Taxonomy (NCBI): domain Eukaryota; kingdom Metazoa; phylum Chordata; order Testudines; family Emydidae; genus Trachemys; species Trachemys scripta. The sequence goes on from NC_048298.1 coordinate 114,344,391, forward strand.
TAAGGCTGGGTTCTTTTTGTTCCTACTGTTTTTTGAGCCATTAGAGTTCATTTTTTAAGCTTTTCACTCTACACCATAAGGACTTTAAACTTTTTCTTTTAAAATGAATGTTCTCACACAGTGCACACAAGTCTGCACTGCAGCTGGGCGGTATAATTCCTCGCTTGGGTAGACTTGCATGCGCTAGTTCTGCTTGATGCTAGCACCCTAAAAATGTAGTCACGGCAGCAGGGTGGCAGCTCGGGCTAGTCTCCTTAGTGCTCACGTAGGATCTTGGACAGGGTTCTACTCAAGTGGCTAGCCCATCCATCCATGGCCACGCAATTATTTTTAGCATGCTAGCTTGAGCAAATGTAGCGTGTGTATGTCTACTCGAGCTGGGAATTACACCTCTCCGCTGCTGTGTAGATGTAGTCTTAATTACCTCACTCCAGGAGCTGGGGCTTTAAGAAAAACAGAAAATATTGTGAAATGTACAAGGGATAGTTGGCAATGTTACCAGTGGTTCCAGCCAAAAATGAGAAGCAAAAAAGGTGCTTCTCTGAACACTTTGGGAGTCTCAGAAAAGACCTAAAAATAGGAATTCGAGGATGACCTGTTTTGTGAGCCTTATTTGTCTTGAATATTTTAGCCATCCTTACATATGGTAAGGTACTGTACTGGTACTGTAACCTTTCCAGGGCAGGCATCTTTGTGTCCATTTGCAGTGCTATATGAATTTATTAACTAATGTGACAAAGTTCCTCCTCTGCCTTGGTGGGTCCTGCGCTTTTTGGCGGAATTGCTCACCTCAGAGGTTCATGGCAGCCCTCAGTTTGGCCGCTTCTGATAGAGGCTCATACCTGCCGTTCATTCAGCTAACCTCATCACTGGCTACCATGGGAGAAATGGAGAACAATCCCCGCAGTCTCTGTGTCCCACCTAGTGGGTTGGGGATGGGCCAGATCCCTTTCCAAATTAGACCTTCCCTTCTGGTGTTTCCTCACAGACCAGGTCAACTCCTCCTGTGTCCAATCAGGAGTTGGGGGAGATAGGGTGAACCCGGGCCCACCCTCTACACCGGGTTCCAGCCCAGGGCCCTGTGGATTGCAGCTGTCTATGATGTCCCCCGTATCAGCTGCGTGACGGCTACGACTCCCGGGGCTACTTCCCCATGGCCTTCCCCCAGCACCTTCTTTATCCTCACTGCAGGATCTTCCTCCTGAAGCCTGATCACGCTTGTACTCTTCAGTCCTCCAGCAGCTTCTCACTCCCTGCACCCTTGTGCACCCCACCCCCACTAACTCCTTTTTAAACCAGGTGTCCTGATTAGCCTGCCTGCCATAATTGATTCTAGTAAGTTCTTAATTCACTCCAGGTGTCTTAGTTAGCTTGCCTGTCTTGCTCTAAGTTTGATTCTCTAGGGCAGCCCCTGCTCTGGTCACTCAGGGAACAGAAAACTATTCATCCAGTGGTCAGTATATTTGCCTTCTACCAGACTCCTGTACCCCACTGGTCTGGGTCTGTCACACTAACAATATTAAACAGTCACATCTGTTTGGTGTTCCATGCTTTCTTATGTCCTGCATGTGAAAACTGGTCGCCATCTGCCTATTTGGTGCAGCATTTTAATTTTATAGTGATGGAGGGAGCTGCTGCTTCTGTATTTATGAAGAAAATGGTTGAAATTGCGTGTGCTGAAACTGTATAATTTAGTAATAATGGAGGTAGAAAATTGGGGCCTGATCTTGAAACAGATCCACCCACACAGACTCTGGAGTTCCATTGAAATCCACTGTGGTGGTTATTGAACTAACAGGAAGCTCTCATGTTGTGGTCATTTATCATGAACAGAAGTGAATTTTTTCTATCCTTTAAAAAACTTCTATATATACCAAAAATATCTCTTGTTTTCAGCATGTATCCTTGCAACGTGTTTGTCACAAAATACAGGAAGTTAGTTATTGTACATCTGTTTTAATGTAAAAGGTTTAAAGGATAATGGGACAAGCTTTCCCTTCACTTTCTTTGCTTCCCACCTTCCATCCAAGAGGCATTTTCCATGACTGAGTTACAGTTTGAACATCAGGATGTTGTGTAAGCCTAACTGGAAGAAATGTGAACAAGCAGCAAATGGCCCACACCTGCCCAGAAAGGCTATCTATTGCAGCAGCACATAGTGTTACTGATGAGAAACACTAGAAAAAAATAGTCTGTGAAGTGTGTTTAATTAGATGGCATATGGGTCTGGAGTGAGATCTGGGTTCTAATCCTGATTTTGTGAGTGGCTATCAGTGTGACCTTGGACAAACGATAACCGCGCCATTTCTCCATCTGTAAAATAGGGCTAATGCTTACTCACCTCAATAAAGCACTGGATCTATGCACCTATGGATAAGAAAGTGCTATAGATACGCAATGTAGTAATATTTATTCCTGCTTTGTATGTGAATGAATGTAATGTTTTATATTATTAAATGGTCATTAGGAGAATCAAAATGTTTTAAAGGCTAACCTATTGGGTAGCTCTGCAAATTACAAAGTTGACATGTTTCGTGTGTGAGTTATGGTCACTATCTCATATCAAGCATCACCCTAGACACTAGGGGAAAAAACAGTCTTGCAAGCTTACGTAACTACTGCTGAGGTCCTGAGCTTGCATTCCTGCACACAAAATTCCCATTGAAGAAAGCTGGAGTTTTGAGTTCTTAATAAATGCAGGAACTTGATCCCCTATCCTGCAATCACTTAAGTCCCTGCTTAACTTAAAGTCCAGTGAGATTACTCATTTGAATCAAGTTAACCATGTGCATGTTTGTAGCGTTGAGGCTTAGGTTTGTGAAGTATTTTTATGAATTATTGTTCTGGTTGTACATAGCATTTGTTTCTCCCTCTGTTGAAATGCAGCCACCTGAGTAGGTTCGTATACACCAGTGGTCACCAACCAGTCCATTGCGATCAGCTGGTTGATCCTAGAGAATGTCCCAGTCGATTGCGATCTCTGGCGGCACAATGTGGATGCCGCTAAGAGAGACTCTCTGCCTACACCGGCCCCATGCTCCTCCCAGAAGCTCTGTGGCCCTGGGAGTGGAGGTGTAGAGGTCTCCCTCTGCGCGCTGCTCCTGCCTGCAAGCACTGTCCTCGAAACTCCCATTGTTCAGGAGAGCTGCAGAAGCGGTGCTTGCAGAGAGGGGCAGCGCATGGAGCCACGTGCTCCCAGCTCCCCCCCCCCCCTCCACAGGGGCGCGTTGGCCCCTTCCGGGAGTGGTGCTGGGCCGAGGTAGGCAGGGAGCCTGCCTTGGTCTCGCTGTGCCCACCGCCAACTGGGAGCCGCCGGAGGTAAGTGCTGCCCGGCAGGAGGCCGCATCCCAACCCCCATTTCTGAGTCCCCTCCCAGAGCCAGCACCCCATACCCCCTCCTGCACCCCAATCCTCTGCCCCAGCCCTGACCCCCCTCCCAGAGCTGGCACCCTGTACCCCCACCTGCATCCCAACACTCTCCCCCAGCCTGGTGCCCCCTCCTGCACCTAATCTCCCTCCTAGAGCTTGCACCTCTCACCCCCTCCTGCAACCCAACTCCCTGCCCCAGGCTCAGCCCAGAGCCTCCTCCCACACTGTGAACCCCTCGGCCCCAGCCCAGAGCCCGCGCTCCCTCCTGAACCCCAGCCTCCTGCCCCAGCCCGGTGAAAGTGAGTGAGGGTGTGGGGAGAGTGAGCGATGTGGGGGGGTGGGGGTGGAGTGACTGTCCAGGGCTTTGGGGAAGAGGCGGAGCCTCAGGGAAGGGGTGGGGTAGATCCTGGGTTGCCTTTAAATTCAAAAAGCGATCTTGTGTGTAAAAAGGTTGGAGACCACTGGTCTACGCAATGTGGCAGTGTGCACTAGAGGGGGTGTAAACTGTAGAGAACTCTCAAATGTTGCACTCTAGCTGCCCTGTGTAGGCCCTGCTTATGCGCTCAAAAAGGTACTTAGTTCATGTTGATGTAGTCTTGTTTGAAACAGAACTATGATAATGCACTCTAGGAACCGTTTAGAGCACATCAACAGGGTCTACGTGGGGTAGCTAAGGCATAACAATTTACACCCCTCAGGTACTCATCGTGGTGCTGTCGACCAGCTGTTTAATACCACACAGCAGTACTACAGCCATTTAGGATAGGACTGAAGAACGCTGTCTTACATTGAAGCTGTAGGGGGATTTCAGGAAGGTGGAATGCATTTACCTGAGTTGGAGTTTGCCCAGGTCCCTGCGGTTGTCACCCCTACTCTTACGAAAAAGGACATTGAATCTTTAATGACCACACATGGTCAGTTTTACCTCCCCTCCACCCCCATAATAGTGGATAGCAGCTTAAAGCAAAGAATCAACCCAGGGTGTATGTGTTTTCCTATTAACCCATCATAAATATGGGTTCGCACTGTGTTCTAGTGGTGGTGCATTGTTCTAACAAGAGTGTAGTAGGGAAAGGGCATTGAAGTTTAAGTAGTAGAATGTGATCCTTGACCAGCAGGAACTGTCATCACTGTGGTAAACAGGAGAGAACAGCTTTGCTTTCATTGGTACTCACTGTCTTCCTCATTCTTGCCTGTTTGGATAGCAGAGGAGGAATCTATTTGCCCGCTGCATCCTTTATAACCTTAAAAAAACAACAACCCACAGAGGTGATTAAGCTCTGCTTGAGAGGCTCATTCGCTTTCAAGTGTAAATGAAGGACAGCTGTTGCCAATAAGCTCTTGCGCTTACACAACACTTAAAAGGCATGATTTTACATCGTGGTGCAAGTCAGTGCAGACAGTGAAATATCAACAGACACTTCATTTATTTTTTGTCTAAGGTCAGGAGGGACTACAGTGTTTTGACCATCAGTGTCTGTTTGGAGTCTTATTTTATCTTGGCCCACAGAAGAATGCCAATTGACAAATTGTGGGAGATTACGTCTTCCTTTTTGAAAGGCAGGCAGATGAAACAGGACTTTGACTAAATATCCCTCCTTGAGAGGGAGAGAGCCGTGATCTGGTTATGCATAGTTTATGAGCAGCAGCAATACCGAGACAGTTTGAGTTGCTGAACAAATCTGTCCCTGAACTCTGCTATTGATAAGTCTTATCTGAAAAATCACCTTCCTGCTTTATAGCCCAGTTAAAATCAGCTAGGACTCTCTTGCTTCAATCCTCGTCCCAAGGGTTGAACTTCATGGAATTTGCTCAGTGGGTTACCCTCTTGCCTTTGATACTTGCTGGCTGCTCCCTCTAGTGGTACGTGAGAATCTGGGGTTGATGGACTTGAGGGCACAGTTTAAAATTCTTATTTGGTTAGGCTTTTGCTTAATACCCAGCATCACAAGGGCAGTCTGGCAGTGGTAACTTCCTTAACTTTGACTGTGTTTAGTAATACCACTTTTGTGGGTCGGTCTATGCTCAGATTTTCAAAAGTGACAAGTCTTTAAGTGCCTCCATTTTCGGGTACTCAACTTGAGACATCTAGTCTTGAGACATCTGATATTTCAGAGTGCCCAATCTTTTATAATTAGGCATCCTTAAGTAATTTTTGTAACTAGTGACTCATGTTAATGCAGTATGTGCTTTAAAGTAAGTTAAATAACAATAAAATATTTACTAATGTATATTTCTTCAAATTTCTAAAATGCAGCTATAGGTTTCCATTTATTGATCTGGGTGCCTTTCCAATACATTAAAAATTATAATACAAGCTAAAGACCATTGCTATGCAGAGAGAGATGCTTTCTGTATTTTTTTTGTCCAGACTTTGAAAAACAGAAATTCTGAGGTAAACTGAATTATTTTAATTTGTCATGCATGAAATTCACTATTTCCAACTCAATTTTTTTCAAAAATCAAGTCAGGCCTCCAAAAATCATGAGATTGTCTTTAAAATCATATGATGATAATTATATTTGCTTTCAATTAAAAAAAAAATCTTTAGTGTCCCTGTTTTTCAAGCTTTTCTCCTCAATAGTGAAGGCTAGAAACTTACTTTTCCCCCAGATGAAAGCAGAGATTCTCACATAATTATGTGACTCAAGATGTTGGGTATTTTTAAGAAAAACACCAAATATTTTGAAACTTGTGATGGAATCACAAGAGTTGGCCATACTGAAAATCCAAGAAAAAGGGGGCGTCTTTCACTCTACCTGCAAATGTCCCTAAGGCTGACAAGATCAGTGCAAGTGAGCTGCACCAAGCTGTCCTTGGATCCTTTTGGGACTTGACTGCATCCTTTAATTAGATATAAGTAGGGCCCTACCAAATTCACAGCCATGAAAAATGCATCACGGCCTGTGAAATCTGGTCTCTCCCGTGAAATCTGCTCTTTTGTATACTTTTACCCTATACTAAACAGCATTTTGTAATCTGGGGTCCTGACCCAAAAGGGGATTGCAAGGCTATTGTAGGTGAGTTGCTGTATTGCCACCTTTACTTCTGCAGTGCCTTCAGAGCTGGGTGGCTGGAGAGCAAAAGGCAGCACCACCACCACCAGCAGCGCAGAAGTAAGGGTAGCATGGTATTGGGAGGGGTCATCATGGGCTTTTCATGTTTATATTTTACCATTTTTAAATACATATTCATACTCTTATAACTCCGTGACATTTTAAGATTTAAATATCTGAAACCGCTACATTCAAGATTTTTAAAATACAATGGCCGTGAAATTTACGAAAATGAACTGTGAATTTGGTCGGGCCATAGATTTAAGCTGTAGGCTACTTGTCTTCAATTGATACGAAGATAGAAAACTTTGTATTCAAACTGGAAAATTTAGATAAACATGCAAAATGTATGCTGTGGGGTAACAATTCAGAGACAAAAGGTTTGCTGAAAACATTTAAGTATAAGCTTTTAAAAATAAAAGCTTAAAGTTAGACTCCAAAATCTCTCTATGTAGGCACCAAACAGATTTTCAAAAGTGCAGACCGCCCAATCCCTCCTGTTGTGATCAATGGAAGTTGGTGGGTGCCTGCAGTTCTGAAAAATATGTAGTGATTAGCTATCAGAGCACTCATTTTTCCTATTGCCCTATCTGTTCCAATTTAATTGAGTAGTTACTGGAAATAATATGGTTGAGTCTATACATTTTAGGTCTTGATTTGTAGAGGAAACATCCAAGATTATGTCCATCTTGCAAATTTAACGGCCTTATGATCCCTTGTTTCCCCAGTCTTTACGTTCCGTACTGATTTTTGTTAGAGGTAAACGATAACTCTGCTTATTGTAAATTGGATCTGATGTTGAGATTCAAATGCTTTGCATCCGGCCACAAATAAAAAGTTTTGGACTTAAATGTTGCCAACTCTCATGATTTTATTGAAAGTCTCACAATATTTGGTGGTATTCTTAAAGCCTCAGATCCTGAAGGCATGTGATTAGATGAGAATCATAGCTTTAGTTTGTGTGTGTGTTTGGGGTTAATAACGTAAGTTTCTAGCCCTCCGAGTAGTAGAGAAAAGCGTCAAAACATGATGCAAGTGCACCCTAAAAAGTGATGAAAGAGAAGGCAAATAAAAAAATACGTCAAATTTATTCTAAAAAACCCCCCCAAAAATGTTTTAAGCCACTTTTTTTTTTCTTTTGGGAGCTTAACTCTTGATTTCTGAATGTCTGGGATTGTTAAATACCATTACAAAAAGTATGCCTAATGGCAGTCTGATCACTTTGTGTTGCTCCCCCTTTGTTGATTTCAATTATAAAGATCTTCAGGACAGACCATGTCTTCATTTGTGTCTTTGAAGCACCCAGCAGACACCCAGTACACTTTTGGGTATTATAAGATGGTATTTTATAGATTGGAGAAAAGACTAACTGGGTGTGAAGCTTTTGTGCATGCACATAGGTGGGTTAGGATTGGAGGGAGGAAAATGTCACAGGCGAACACTTTAAAATTTCAGTGAGGATCCTTTTTATGGGCACAGTGAAGTAAGGCACTGAACACTCTGGCCCTGATCTGGAAAAGCACTCAAGTAGGTGCTTTAACTATGTGAGTAATTCCATTGATTTTTCAAATGAAATCCGTTACAAATTATTACAGTGGGTCTACTCATATGCTTAAAGTTAAATACCTGCTTAAGTGCCTATTGGGATCAGAGTTAGAATGCTCAGCACCTTACATTTTCCTCCCTCTAATCCTCCCCCAGCCTATTAGGGTTGCCAGGCACCTGGTTTTTGACTGGAACGCCTGGTCGAAAAGGGACCCTGGCAGTTCTGGTCACCACTGCTGACCAAGTCGTTAAGTCCGGTTGACGGCGCAGCAAGGTAAGACAGGCTCCCTGCCTGCCCTGGCTCCCTGCTGCTTCCGGAAGCAGCGGTATGTCCCCTCTCCAGCTCCTAGGTCCTGGGGCAGCCAAGTGGCTCTGCGCACTGCCCCTGCCCCGAGCACCGCCTCTGAAATTCCCATTGGCTGGGAACCGTGGCACAGTCCGATGAAAATGAGCAAGTGAGTGAGGGTGGGGGAGAGTGAGCAACAGAGGGAGAGGGGATGGAGTGAGTGGGGGGAGTAGTCTCAGAGAGGGGCGGGGCCGTGGGGGAGAGGGCAGGACAAGGGTGTTCAGTTTTCTGCAATCTGACAGTTGGCAACCCTACCGCCTGTGTGTGCGCGCTCATAAAATCCACACACATTTAGACTAATTACAGATTTGAGAAAGAACACCTAAAAGCATGCTGTGTGTGTGCCATGAGCTTCACAGACCTAAAAAAAGACATGGTCTGTCCCTCAAAGAGCTTACAATCTAAGTAGACAAAGGGGAGTAATAGAAAGTGATCCGATTACCAATAGGCATACTTTTTATTACACTCATTGTCAACCCCAACTGTTCAAAAACCGTAAGTCAGGCTCCAAAAAATCGTTAATTGGGTTTGAAAAATTAGTGCGTTTTTAGGATTTATTTATTTATTTATTTAAATAATAAATTGGGGTCCTCTGATACTTTTTTGGAGCCAGGAAAGGTAAATTGTGAAGTCTTGCTAGAGTTCAGGCACAGCTTCTGTATTACCATCTGCCTTCGTGGTACTGGGCCTTTCTCTGGTCCTTCTCTCCCAAATGGCCTTTGTGCTTTGTCCTAGTTTTGCTAGTTCAAACAAAGCAGCTGGAAGCAGCAGATTTCATAGACAGGATTCATCCTCGGTATAACTAGGCTATCTTCAGTGGAGTCACACAAAGGAATGAATTTGGCCCCTGTTGTTTTGAAACCCACACTTCTCACAGTGCAGGGGTTGTTCCTGTGTGTTCAGTCTGTACCAAGGTTATGCATTCCCTACTGATTCCCTAATAGCAGCTCTGGTTGTGGTGATTTCACGAACTACTAATATATTTAATTTCTGGAATTATAGACAGTATTGCTAGTGGACTTTACCTTTCATCACTGAGCCTTAAAGAATAAGTTATTCTGCTATAGCACATGCTAGTTGGACCATTAAATGCTCACATTTTAATAGTATATTATAGGAAAATGTCACTTCTATCATGTTGAAAAGAAATAGCTGAGATTTCTTATTCTAAGAATGGGTGGATTTGGAAATCTCTAGGATTTGAAATGTAATGGAAAAGTCAAAGAAACAAAGAATACAGCATGTTAGGTTGGAAAATGGCATTCAAGTGAAGGATGGGGCTACTTTAATATTTTTAAATAAACTGAAGTTCAGTTTGGGTGGATCTGGCTACTTCTATGGAAACAAGATATTGTTAGATTGTAACAGTTTTGGCTATTATAAATTATTATATGGCACTTTATTGGTTTTCCTGAGAATCTCCCATTTTCCCTATCGAGACTTTCTGTAATGTAACTGACAAGTTTGCACAATTTCTGATCTGTTAATTTCATAATATGTTTTCATTGTAATCTTACTTTTTCTTGTTAGCAGGTTGATTTATTCCTTTTAAGAGCTGATGTATGGAGAAAGCAGTTCAGGAAATGAGCCTTGTTAGTTTTGTTGGTGGATTAAAGCAGACCTTTCATAAACCGAGTACGTTGTGGCTCCTGAGAATTCTTTGTTACCTCTCTTTGACTTGGATACTTGAGCTTGAAGGAATGAACTGTGGACTTGTAAAGTGATTTAGTTTTGCTCACATTTACTGGATTGGTTGAGTTATGGGTAGCATGGGGAAAATACAAAATGTCCCAATTCTAAAACATCGTTTTCCATGAGAACACAAGGGTATTAAAAAAAAAAAAATGCAGAGAGAATGAGAATTTTGAGAGAAGGGTGAACTATTTAGTGAAGAACCGGTGACTTATCTAAGATTTCTGCTTAATATCCATTTGAAATCTTCTATAAACTTGAGTTGCCGCTCTTCTGACTATATCAAATGTTTTTCAACATACTCGGACCAACGTGTGTTGACGTGATTCAGTGCATCAGGCAAGGCATTCCCTAGTTGGGATTCTGTTTTAGACTGGTCTGGCATGGAATGCAAACAACTATTTTCATTGAAAAGTGTGACTTCTGAATTCAGTTTTGAGGTAAGAATACGACGTGAAGAACTTTTTCACTGATGTTGGAAGCATTGGAAATTGGGCGTTATCTAAGCAACCTGCTCTCTCTCGCTGTCAGTTTTGTGTTAATTTATGCAGTTGTCTGAAATGATTATTGATATTTCATATCATTATCTCAACTGTTGTCAAATATGTTAATTATGTAGCTGGATTTTTGAAACAGCACTATCATCTACTATAGAATCCTTGCTCTTTTTAAAATGCCTGCACATAAACTGATCCCCCTTTCTATCTGAAGATAGAAAAGCATTTTACAGATATTAATTAAGCCTCAACAACCTTGTGAAATAAGTAAGTGTTGTTATTTCTTTGTATCGGCAAGCTGAGGTGCACAGAAGTTACATGACTTGCTGCAGGTCGCATAATGACTGCCAGTGATTAGAACCAGAAATAGGACTCTAGAACTCAGGGACCTGACTCCCAATTCTTTTATCTAATCACTAAACTTATTGCTCTGTGCCCATATTGCACCTGGATTATGTCAGGTCTGTTTTCTCTAGTGCATATACTTAATACTTATCAATATTAATGGCAGTCGCAGTAGTGCATTGAGAGAATCCATTCCTGTCATATAGAAGCAAAAGTAGGAGAGGGCAGTGGCATATTGCTAGGTAAAGTCACACTAATGTGTGACATCCATGGAAGCTTACATATTTATGACACTGCAAGAAAATCCTTTTAGAAGAAAATATTTTGAAGACTAGCCTGCAGTTTTGCTACTGCTGCCAGTCAGTAGCAAATACAAAAGGAAGAAATGCAGAATACAAAAAGATAAGAAAGCTGTAGCTAAACAAAGCAGGCAAAAGGTTTCTGATGATATAGAAAACAAGCTTTTGGGTTTTTCCATGACTGAATACTGTCTCTTAGGGCTGTGGTGAAAATAGACACAATATGAGAGAATTTGCAAACTGCATCTGTTAGATTCAGGGGCTCCGAAAGGCAATGCTCGTAACTGGTTTTGCATGTGCTTTATTTTTATTGGACAGCAGGGCTGAAATAGCTTCCTTAGCTCCTTGTATGTAGGTTAAATGTGTTTGAGTGGGTCCCTTGGCTCTTTTGTACTTGCCAGTGCTCTTGCAGAACATTATGAAAGCAGAGAGGCAACTGTATGAAATAAAGCTTAAATGAATAACTGTGATAAGAGAAAAATCTTGTTTTCGTGGCAGTTACTTCTTAAGAACTGACTAGCGTTGTCAAGCATTACACTGTGGGTTTTTCTCATTGAGTATTTTTTATGTCAGGGGAAGATTGAGTTTCCTTTTCATTATAAGGGCCAAATTCAGCAGTGATGTGAACTGCCTGTCGGTGAGTTGATGTAAGTACTTGTAAGTTGATGTCATTTACGTGCTGAGTAGGCAGGAGCTGTAGCAGGAAAAACAAGCCTCGGGGTGTAAGAAGGTGTAAAATGAAACAAAGGAAGAGCTCTAATTTATACTCTCTCTCGTTGGTGACTTTTCTTCCTACATCCCCATCCTTTCTTCCACTCAACATTTACTTACTTAAGACCAGTTGTGTATAACCTACCTCACAGTTGACACCCCCCCTGAATTTGGCTCTAAATTGGTACTATTGAGGCATGTAAAAAATAAAATAGCTGCTTTGCATGCATAAGCCTACAGTCATGTTGGCTAGCTGTTAATGTATGATATATTTAACCTATGTGATATGACTGGGACATTTGATTAGTTCTCAGTACATAAGTGCCCATATCATGAAAAGAGCTTTCAAAATTTTAAATTGACACTGAACTGCCATTAGTGTTGGCAGACTAAGCAGAGATTGGATTAAATGTACTTGGAAAGTAATTTGGAGGCTGTAGTTCAACCGTAAGTATCTAGGCTTGATTTTGTTCACTTGTGTAGTAGGAAAGACTAGTTCCTTCTACTGCAGGAATTATTGGGTGAAATCTATGGCTTGTGTGATGCAGAAGGTTAGACTAGATGATCATAGTGGTCTCTTTTGGCCTTAAATAAAATAATAATAATAAAAAAAATCTCTGAACCGGCTAGAGCTTTCAACCCAACACAAGTTACTAGCACGTATTCTCACACTTACACACCATGGGAAAAGAATTAATGTGCTCGTAATAGAAAAGATAAACAATTAATTATTTTAAAATGTCCAGTTATTAGAAATGATGGTGTTAAACAAAACTTTGAAATGTACTTTTGGAGAACTAAGGGGGCAAGTGTAATTTATTATAAATATCATATGCCCTTCAGGTTATCTGTTTGATACTAACCTACCTGACTACAAGGTGTTAAATCAAAGGAGGGTGTAAAGGAAGAAAAAACATAAACAAAACAATGGCAGTGATGAGGCTTCTGGAGGAAGATATGAGTTAGGGAATATCCCCAGACTGGCTCCATCCAGACTGGAGAGGTTTACTTTTTCCTAAGGCTGAGCTTAGGATCAAAGGGGATTCTAAACCTCAAAGATTCTAGAAAAAGAAGGAGGGGTGGAGTGAGTGGCCAGAGGCTACCTAGGATGCGTCAGAGAAACCTGACAAACTGAGACACAGAGCCTGCTACAGCAGGGCAGGCTGCTTCTCCCTGCCAAAGATGGAGTTAGCTGGGCTGAGGGGAATTTACAATAGCTGGCAAGGAAAGTCAAAGGTGTAAGTAGGACCAATACATGTAGGCCTTTTGTTGTTAGTACCCTTTGCACTTTGTACCTTTGGATGAATAAATAAGTAAAACTTTGTTTTGAAGACACTGTTTCTGTGGCCTTGGCTACACTGGCGCTGTACAGCGCTGCAACTTGCTGCGCTCAGGGGTGTGAAAACGCCCCCCCCCCCCCGCGAGTGCAGCGCTGTAAAGCGCCAGTGTAATCAGCGCCTGCAGTGCTGCACGCTCGCTCGCAGCGCTGCAAGCTGTTCCCCTCAGAGAGGTGGAGTACTTGCAGCGCTGTGAGAGAGCTCTTGCAGCACTGCGACTACACTCGCGCTTCACAGCGCTGCCGCGGCAGCGCTATTAATCCCCAAGTGTAGCCAAGGCCTGTGTGTCACTGCAAACTTATAATGTCACAGGCTCCCAAAGGGCAACTATTACAGATGCCAAAACCAAATGGGCTGGTGTCATTAACATGGTTGGGAACCAGGAGGGTTGCAGCCTGGAGATCCAGTGTAAGAGCGGTTGAACCATGTGGTCCCACCCAGACTGAAAGAAAGCCTGGTTTGTCTCCTAAGGGGTACACTCGATATATATAAGTGGCTTTACGTGTACAACACTTTGAGAGCTGATGTAGCCTTTCTGTAGACAGACTGATGATGCACGTGTGGAGTAAGTGCATGCTACATGTTGCTTATTATTTGAGTGCCAGGCATTATTCACGATTATAGAAACATATAACAATCTATGCTCCAAGAAGCTTATATTGACATTAAAATTCCTAGGTCAGATCTTCCACTGGTGTAAATAGGATTTCCCTTGAACAAGTGGATTAATATCCGTGGAGAAACTGGGAGATTGAGGTAGTGGCGGGACTTTGCAGGAATCATAACACTGTTATTCTCAGAATATGCATGCCATCATTTAAAATGTTTTACGATGTAAGTTAGGGCATAAACCACCAACATTTTCTTTTATGCTACACCTCTCTTTTTGTGAGGTAACTGAGTAGGAAATGACTCATGCTTTTATAAGTATAAAAAAGTACCACTACATACCATCCTCTGTTTTCTCTCAAAAGCCACTTTCATTTACTTGCGGTCCTTTTTTTTTTTTCTTTTGTTTTTTTTTTTTAAAGTAGCTGGATTTTTCCCCCCCCATGCAAGCTGCAGGAGAAAGTAATTAAATTTAATTGTGGCTTCTAAACAGCTTTTTTTTTTTTTTTTTTTTTGAGTGGTCAGAAGTAACAGATCAAAAGGCAGAAGATAACATCCTGCCTGTCCCCTCCCGCCCCAAAAAATGGTTAGCTGGATACTTCACCGGACCTTTTTTTCATGTGAACCATTTTCAACGTTCAGTTAAAAAAATAAAAAAGAGCTTTGGTGTCTTAATGTTACCGTTAACATTGGGCCAGATAAGAGGGAAGCTGTTCTGAAAGTAGGGTCTCAGCATACAAAAGTGGTGGTGATGTAGAAAGCACCCCGTCTGCATATTCTCCATCTTCCTCTTCCCCCCGATTCTGGATGCTAAAACGGCTAGCTACAGTGGTCACCATTAAAATGACAGTATTTGCCGCACAGGGCTCTCATCCTGCAAAGACCTCTGCATGGCTCATGCACCATAAAGAGCTCTGTTTACTGAAGTTCTGCCTATGGGAACCTCATAGCGGGATCATAGTGGGATCAGAGCTCAAGGACTTATTTTATGTTCATTGAAGTGAATAGCTCAGCTCCCATTTATTTAATAGTGCAGGATCATAATCTAAGAGCATAATTTTAACCTTTCTCCTCATACTTAAAAAAAAAAAAGGAAATCCATGTGGTAATCTGTTGGCAAATACTAACTTCATGGCAGTCAATGAAGGATTTGCATGATTTGTGCCAACCTGAAGAATCCCACAAGCCAGCCTGTCCTATGCCGCTGTCATGATTCTGATACCAATTGCTAATGACTCACGTCTGTTTCTGCTCTTGTTGCTTCTCCCCAGCCATCTCTTGCATGCAAGCTGGGAGCAATTATTGGTCCACTGTTTCTGCAGCTATCTCTTGGTCTCTCAGAACTTTATCCAGTTTCAGCCATCTGCACTTCTGGGTCCAAAGATGAAATCTGATCCCTCTCTGCTTCTACTCTATGAATGTAGGTTTCAGAGTAGCAGCTGTGTTAATCTGTATCCGCAGAAGTGGGCTGTAGTCCACGAAAGCTTATGCTCTAATAAATTTGTTAGTCTCTAAGGTGCCACAAGTACTCCTGTTCTTTCTATGAATGTAGTGGCTGAATTGCCATACTGGGGGTAACTCAGGAAATTATCAAACAGTACAGATCACGTTTTTGTTTTGGTGCAAACCTGCTGGCTTACATTTTTATTTAAGTACTAAATGTTTGATCAGCATTTTTGAGGGCATGCACAACAGTGATAAAATGCTATTAGATCGGGGTGGGCAAATTTTTTGGCCTGAGGGCCACATCGGGGTTCTGAAATTATATGGAGGGCCAAGTAGGGAAGGCTGTGCCTCCCCAAACAGCCTGGCCCCCTCTCCCACTTCCTGCCCCCTCCCACTTTCCAACCCCTAACTGCCCCCCTCAGAACCCTTGACCCATCCAACCGCCCTGTCCCTGTCCCCTGACTGCCCTGACCCCTATCCACACCCCCGCCCCCTGACAGGCCCCCCGGGACACTCACCTATCCAACAGCCCCCTGCTCCCTGTCACCTGACTGCCCCCCCCCCCCGGGACCCTCTGCCCCTTATCCAACCACCCCCCACAACTCCACACCCCATTACCATGCCGCTCAGTGCACCAGGACTGGCAGCCGCGCCGCCCGGACGGAGCCAGCCATGCTGCCTGGCAGCCCAAAGCACTGGCAGCACGGAGAGCTGAGGCTGTGGGGTAGCAGGGACAGCAGGGAAGGGGCTGGGGACTAGCCTCCCTGGCTGGGAGCTCAAGGGCCAGGAAGGACGGTCCCGCAGCCCGGATGCGGCTCGCGGGCCATAGTTTTCCTACCTCTGTGTTAGACCCACTTCTTTCTTGTCCAAATGAGCATTTATTGCATAGAGACAGATAATGGATATTACCGTCTATAGTGGGATGTTTTCCAAACATTTTTACTGGACTGAGATGATCAACAACTTGAGAAGTGTGTTTATGAAATAAGCATTTGATGCTTCATTGTGTTATTTGGATGCCGTTCTTGGGAGCTTGTATATACAGATGACTCAAGCCACGGTATGATGGTGGCCACACATTTTCGTAAAGTTTATTTTGAATCACAAGAATTGTAACACCGACTAGCTTCAGCTGATTCTACAATATTAATTTGTTGCAGTAAGTACAATAACTAGATGCAAGTAGATTTAGCAGAGTTGGACTTTTAAAAATGGTTTGTGACACGATCATATGTTTTTTCTCTGAAGCACTAGTCAGAATATAATAGGTTAGGTTTTTTATTACTTTTATTTTAACTTTCTGCTGTCAGTAGCAACTTTTTCACATGCTGATTTTTCTACAGAGAAATCCTTTTTATAGAGATTAAGAAAATCTGCTAGGCTATCCGTATGTGGCAAGCTTGGGAGGTGTGGTGCTGTGGGATTTTTTGCTTTGTTTCGTGTGGGGTTGTTTTTTGGGGGGCGTCCTGAAGTAGTCGGAGGAAGGATTATTTGTTAAATGTTTTGTTCATCCATGTTGAGTTATTATGTAGGGAAAAAAAATCCTATTCTCTGCCTCATTTGAAAATCCTTTGGCTGCCCATTTATTTCTCTCTCCCAACAGAGATCTTTGTATTTAGCAAACTGGATTTCACAATCCTAGCTCCATTTTCCAGATGTTCATGTGTATGCAGTAAAGACAATCCACTTTATTTGACTCTTTTATACCCACTTTTGTGATGTATTGGAAAAAAAGAAACTAGATAATCCAAGGCACCCAATATTAAATAGCATCTGTTTTTGTATGAATAAACTAGAGCACTGTGATGGCACTAGAAATGGATAGACCGAAATACATGTTTTTGTTTTAATTAAACATAACCACATTCTTCTGTCTCCTCCCCGAAACGATGAAGCTGTTAATGTTTTGGGAATCTTCTGTATCAGCAGTATACACACGTATGCAGTTTGGAGAACATAGTTGTAATTTTTACATGAGCTGAGGTGAATCTTATTTAACTGTATTATCATCAGTTGCACTATTTGTCACAACTGATAACATTTTTGTTACATGGTTTCAGTTCTGGATTTTTTTTTCTTGTTCAATTGACTAAAGAAAGTTTGCATGGTTTGGTGAAAGAAGGAAATACTATAAAATTCTTCTAGGATTCTTAGGATTCTTAAGTATAATATTAATGTCATGTTGCAGGGGAGAAGGAAATCTTTTTTGCATCACATTTTGCATTTAATCTGAAAAAAGGGCACGTTGTTTCCTACAACTAGATAGAGAGAGGATTCTGCTCTCCCCCCCCCCCCCCCCAAAAAAAAAATACTGGGACTATGAACTTGTTCTCCATTGTCCCAATAGTTTTCTTAGCTCTAAAAAGAGGAAACAGCTTTGCACAGTTTAAGCACATTAGTCTTCCTATACAAAAGGCTGATCAGTAGAGTATTCAGACATGAAGGCAAACAAGATGAAGACAGTGTTGTGAGCAATATGGGAGCATATGATTTGACTTATTGGATCAGCTCATTTATGCATCGTCTGATATCCTTCCTTTTGCTGTTTTCTGTGCATTTCTGAAACCTGATGTTTTACAGCTGGGTAGGGGTGGGGGAGATCCCATAATGAACCTAGCCAATGTAGCTTTTGTTGAAGAAATTGAACATGACCAACTTTTTGTGTATGAGGTGCTAAAGTGGTCAGTTTTCAATAATTTAACTTTGTTAATGGATTAATGATAATATTTGTAACACATAGAATATGGGTATCTCTTTTGTCTGTGTCTTATGTAAACTTAAATTCAACTTGTAGCAGTGCTCTAAATAGACCATGTATTTGAATCTTGTATGGAAGACATTGGATAACTACAAAGTATTGTTGTTGTTCTATTTCAGAGATTATGGTGTTAGTTCTTTCATTTCTTGTTTCTAGCATGTACATGTTTTATGTACATACTTTTTACTATGGCATAGAAAAATGTTGTCTAAACTTGGACTTTTTTTTTTTATTGCCAAGGTTTATGATGAAAGTCAATTCCTAATCAGCAATGAATATATTTTTATTTTTTGCTAGAGAATTATAGTTTAGCACTTTATATGGCAATCAAGAGCATGTACTAAGAGCGAACACATACTGAGCAGCACAAGAAGAGCTGATGCCTTTCCCCGTTTAGTGCACTATAGAGAGTGCTTGAGAATTGATTTGTTAAACTGGCAAAGTCACGAGTCAATTACTCCATTGGAATGTGGCCCAGTGTGCAGAAAGTTCTGTTTTGTGCTGTTTGCTTCTATTTTAGCAAGACCTAGTGCTTTTTCTTGATCTCACCACTGTGTTTTAAGGATGGTGGCCAATAGAAAATGAGCTTTGTTTGTGTGATTACTAATAGTACAGGATATTTATAGCATTACATAAAAGGTGGGAACCTCTATTTCTGCTGTAGCCAAGGTGACCCTTCCCAGGGAATGTCAACCTAAACAGGGCTTTGGGACAGATTCTTGTACTCCCAGCCGGCAGTCTGGTGAGATCCTTGCCAAGTCAAGAGTAAGTGGAAGCAGCTGTGCTCATCAAATGGGCCCCGTTCTATCAACACAACTGCCTATCACTCTGCTGTTACAAGCTTTAAGCCTCTCACCTCAGACCTTGAGTGCAGTGAGGAATGCAAAACAGGAGAGAATAATCCCTTGTTTACTCTCACTGCTGTAGATGGGCTCCAGCATCTGCGAATGGAGTCCCACTGGAAGAAATGAGAAAGCTCTCATCCTCTCTGAGAAGGCAAGTAGACTTTGTAACAATTCCTACCTCTTCCCTTCAGCAGGCCATCATTCATCCTATTTTGTGTACTCTTCCATTGGTTTACCTTTCAGTGGGAAGAAATATTCGCTGCATCTTTCCAGCTGGCGCCTTCAAAAGATTAGTATTTCCACCCTAAATCAGCTGTTATCCCCTTTAAATTCTTATTTAAATATAAGCCTTGGATTCTGACCCCTAGGGAAAGGCTAAAATAAAGTTGGATGTATCCTTAAGTGAACCCAAAGAGGGCAATGGAAATGTTAATGATCATTAAAAGAATCTCTTCATTGATTCAGGTCATGGGAGGGGGGAGGGATAGCTCAGTGGTTTGAGCATTGGTCTGCTAAACTCAGGGTTGTGAGTTCAATCCTTGAAAGGGCCATTTAGGGATCTGGGGCAAAAATCTGCCTGGGGGTTGGTCCTGCTTTGAGCAGGGGCTTGGACAAGATGACCTCCTGAGGTCCCTTCCAACCCTGATATTCTTTTAAAAAAAAATAATTGAATTCCTGCAATGATCCAAACAAACAAGTCCTGCTGCTCAACTTTTATCCACACAAAAATGTTCTGAAATTCATCCTCATCCTCTGGAGGTCCTCAAAACCATGATTTAGTATTTATAAACACTGAGTATTCAGCAAGGCCCTACAGCACATATGCGCATACACATGCACAAAAAGTAAGACAAAAAAGAAAACCTGATCCTTCGAGCTCAAAGAATTGTGAATTTTGCTTTCTTCATTATTTAATTCCAGGCTCATCGCCTTACACATGGAAGCTGTGTCCTACCCGTGTGAGCCAATAAATCTTTCAACTTTTTGAGGCTTTCACTTAAGCACCTGCATTAAGTGACTGGATAAGCCTCAAACAAATAAGTAAGACTGGAGCCTGCACAACTTACAAAGAAATTTGGTGGTCTAGTTCCGGACATCTTGCCTCGCTGTTTTTGTAAGACAGGGAAGTGAACTATAGCAGCTGATGCCCAATCTCACCCTGGACCAAAGAGCTCCTTTTATTCATTGGTTCCTCTGCTATTCAAAGAGAGAAACATCAATAATTTTAAGGCTTCTCAGCCAAGATATAAGACCGTGGGTCTCACTGTTCAGTAACCATATCTGCATCCTATTTCTGCTCAGCCAATCTTCTTGAAATACCTCCTAACTCATGGCCTCATTCTTCTGCCACACCTCAGGAAACTCTCTGTTTAGCCATTCAGATGCTTCAAGGAAACAACTACAGAAAAAGGAGTGTGTCACAAACATAAGTTGATGTTTATTTAAAAGTTCAAAAGATGGTGCAGTTAGAAAAAACAAAGACAAATCCCTAAGATTATCCACAAGGCATCCTCCAAGATGGCTTGTCCTTGAAGCTCAAGATATGTACGTATGAAAGTTTGTGGCCAATTCACCATATTGGTTAGTATCCTAGGGGTGAATTAGTCCCAGCTATATTTCCTTTTGTCCTCACTTTAAGTGATCCCACAAAGAAGCAGCCTTTTTAAATTCTCAAGAAGACACAGTTCCAGCCTGGATGCTTAATTTGGTTTTAGCCGTTTTGACAAAGTCATGGCTTCGCTCCGTATCGCTGTACTTCCAAAACATGGAGGTTACCTTCCTTGCGGTAGTCGTTAAGCCTGGAGATTCTTCTAGCAATGGATTGCCAATGGGGTACCATCCACATGGACACATTTTCTCTTAGTTTGAACCTCATGTTCCTATCTATCAAAAATGCACTAACTGATCATGAGACATGGTCCTTCCCTCATTGTGACTGAACTACTAGGAAAAAATGGCACAACCATGTCATTAAGAAAATGTAGAATGAGTCATTTTTTTTTATCTTCTGGTAGTTTAAGGGAAAAGGTATCCAAATCTTGATTAAATTATGCCAAAACCTATGTATTTCTGGTGCATTCAAGGAAAAAGACTAATTACAGTCTATTCCATGCAGCTCCATGTCTTGCTTCTAAGAATCATATGAATTTCTGTATAAAGCAATGTGTAACATGACCATCTAATTATCAGAACATACTTTTCCCAGGACTCTACAAAATCAAACATGCAATCTTAAGCTGATGTTGCTTTTGACAGAAGTGTAGTGCACAATGCCGTATCTTAGTAGCTGTGTTTAAATTTAAAAAAGAAGATAATTCACTATATATAAAGTTCATAGTGAATATCATTTGTGGAACCTCTCTTGTGGTTTCACTATTGTTATAAATCTATCTTCAAACTCTATTAACAATTTCATAATATGGAGAATTTTTGTGTTTCTTAATTTTCTATTTTCTGAATAACCAGATCCATTATGAAGTTTCAAGTGGTGTTTTCTTTCAAGTTCAAGCAGTCTTAAGACTTATTTTCTATTATGCTCTGTACCACAAGTTTAAAAAACCCCAAATCCTTCTTAATGCTCTAGCTATATGTTCACATTTTCAAAGGCACCAATTGTGTGCTCAAGTTAGTAGTATAGCTCTGGAAGCATTCTGCCAGTCAGTCCTCCTTCCCACAAAGGGAATAGGGTAAGCTCCTAGCTTGGAATTGATCTCCATCTGGAGCTCCAATAAAATGCAAAACCAGGGTTGGCTAATGTGGCAATTTAAAAGAAAAGAAATGAACAGGTGAGAGCAAATATTTCTTTCTCAGTATGACATAGTCCCCTCTTCTCTTGCATTCGGGAAAGATATGCCTAAGAGCTATTAGTTGCTTGATGTCTAAAGCGATGAAATATCATTGCTGAACAAAAATGTTAGACTTGACTGGCAGAGCTAGAAATTGTTATAGTCCACCTGCAGTGGATAGCTGGAACTAATTAGGCTTCAAGTCTATTAGTTTATGCATTTCTAAGATGATGGAACTGGAATGATCTAAATGTATATGTGAAAATGAGAAGAAATATCTGGGAAAGAGAAACAAACTTGAAAAGTTGCAATTAATTCTTAACTGAGAAAATTCTCATCACTATGAACTACTGGAATTTGACTGAACGCCTTCATTTGTATTTTATGCAGGGAATTTTGTTTAATAGCCAGGGCCGGCACCAGCTTATCGAGCAGGTGCTTGGGGCGGCCACTTCAGAGAGGGGCGGCACGTCCAGCTGTTCGGCGGCAATTTGGCGGATGGTCCCTCAATCCTGCTCGGCGCGAAGGACCTCCCGCCGAATTGCCGCGGCAGATCGCGATCGTGATCGCGGCTTTTTTTTTGTTTGTTTGGCTGCTTGGGGCGGCCAAAACCCTGGAGCCGGCCCTGTTAATAGCTGTAATAAAATCAGGAAAAGTGCACAATAAAACACAATTAAGCTCATTTTGGCTTGGTGTAGATTAGACATTTACTACCTTTTTTCCTAGTGTAGCCAGGTTTTGGATCACAATGTCTGCCCTTTGATTTTAGCTTACAGCAAACAGGGATTTTGCAACTTTTTTGACCTGTAGCTTCATTGGTGACTTTTTGTTTGCTTCAAACAAAGGAAAAGCATCCTCAAAATTCCTCCATGCAATGTAACATGAGCTGGGATAGAATTTTGTTCTTCGTGATTATTATTCCTGAATAGTACTGGGAAATGCACAGAAAGCATCAATCAAAATGTGTTCTTCTATTGGTATGTTTTGCAATATCAGATTTTAACGTCATACCCCTGATTGCTACCTTGTTTTTCTGTGATGTTTGCCATCTTGAGAAATAGAAAATATCCCCAGTTTACTTGAAAATTGGGTTATGTTGTTCCAAGTATTATTTGGAAATCAAAATGGGATAACATTTGGCGAATGTGCTGGGGAAGGGCCGAGAGTTGTATCCAATTCAGTGTCATGCATATGTTACAGGTTACACATCTTAAAAAGCTTTTTGTGAGAGCTTAGTGTTGGAATGTAGTTCGTATGTCCAAAGAGTGTCATAAGAGTGCAGCTTAAGTAGATGCGCCCTCGGTGTCGGAAGATATCAGAAGGGTTAACCCAACTTTTTTGAGGTGAAAGTTGGAACATCTTCATTTTATCTACTTCTCGGTTGTTAGACTGGTTAAAATATAACTTGTGAAATGGCCAAATATGCTGTGTGTCATTTTCTGGCTTTGTCATAAACAATGCAACTTCTCCTAAACCAATTCCCAATAAGTGAATAAATCTGTCAAGGAAATAAGTTATCATAGAGGACAACTGCATACATAGAAACATTTAGAAACTGTGCTTTGTTTAGAGAGAAGAATTTGGGTAGATTTCTAGGACTACATTTTAATGTTTTTCCTTACTGCTCCCGTTGGCTCTCGTGGCGTAACAGTACTGGCCTTTTATTGGTATTTCAACATCATGTTGGCAAACTTCTCTGCTAAAATGTAATTTTTGATAAATACACGAATTTAGTTTTTTGTTTGGGGGGAGTTTAAGATTTTTTTTTCTTTCTCTAGTTGCAGTTGCTTGGATCTTTTCGTATATTTCATATAAGGCAAAATTTGTTGCCTTTTTCTTAAAGTATATATTAATTATTTTTTCATTTTTGGTTCTAGTGACCCTCTTAATAAGCTTGTCCTTCTAGGCTTTACCCCAAATTTCTTAAGTAAATTGACTGAAGGATGACTAAATTGTGCTACACTGTTGATACAATCCCCCCCATATGGTATAAGAATATGTATTTATATATTATATACATAAAGACATACAGTGTGTGTATCATATATAACATTACAGTTAAATGTGTGTGAAAACATATGTAACTGTGGGCAGGCTTTTTTCAAAAGGTGCTTATAGACATTATTATAAAATAGATATACTATTGTATTAGAGATGCCATAGACTGAGGCAAAGCCAAAATCCAAATCACATGAAGATAGATACTTATTATTGGCCGCTGATGAGATTAGAAGCTCATCTATTTAAAAAAAAAAAACAAGAAATTTGAATAGCAAGAAGGGTGTGTCTATCTAATTGTTATCACATTGTACATTTACTCCATTTATCACTTCTGTCAGTGGACAAGTCGGTTTAATACGGTCACTGATTTTTAGATTGTTTGTTTTGGATAAGTTTAGTTTGTGTCTGATAAAACATACTGTGACAGACCCAGACCAGTGGGGTACAGGAGTCTGGTAGAGGGCAAATATACTGGTCACTAGATGCGTAGTTTTCTGTTCCCTGAGTGACCAGAACAGGGGCTGCACTAGAGTAATCAGGAACCTGCTAGAACCAGTTAAGGCAGGCAGGCTAATTAGGACACCTGGAGCCAATTAAGAAGCAGCTGCTAGAATCAATTAAGGCAGGCTAATCGGGGCATCTGGGTTTTAAAAGGAGCTCACTTCAGTTTGTGGTGGGAGTGTGAGGAGCTGGGAGCAAGAGGTGCAAGGACCTGAGAGTGAGAGGGTGTGCTGCTGGAGGACTGAGGAGCACAAGCATTATCAGACACCAGGAGGAAGGTCCTGTGGTGAGAATAAGGAAGGTGTTGGGAGGAGGCCATGGGGAAGTAGCCCAGGGAGTTGTAGCTGTCATGCAGCTGTTGCAGGAGGCACTATTGACAGCTGCAGTCCACAGGGCCCTGGGCTGGAACCCGGAGTAGAGGGCGAGCCCAGGTTCCCCCCCCCAACCTCCCAATTGACCTGGACTGTGGGTTCTTCCAGAGGGGAAGGTCTCTGGGCTGTTCCCCAGCCCACATGGTGAATCTCTGCGGCAAGAAAATCCGCCAATAAGCGCAGGACCCACCAAGATAGAGGAGGAACTTTGTCACAATACATATATATATATATACATATACATATATAGGGCTTGATCGTTCTTCATTAAAATCAATAGTTTTTCCATGGACTTGAATGAAATCAGAAACAAACCTAGAATCTGTTAATTGTACGTTGAGAAATCACTTATAACCCACTCCATCTCCAAAAGAAACACTGTCTGAGTCATATACCATAGCGGGTCTGCAATGACGCCTCAAGAGCCATTGACCAGTTATTGGCCCTGCTGGATTGCAGTAGCGCTACAGACCCTTTGTTATCTTCTCAGTGCTGCTATTTACACATGGTAAATTTGTTATAGACTGCTTCTTGTGGTGTTCTTCCATCTTCTGTAACATATATATGCCTTGGAGATAGACTGAGGATTGAACTCTCATCGCGACTGTAGAGGAAATTGCTCTAGGCTACCATTGATGCCTGTTGGCAAGGGAGCTTTTACAAGCTTAAGTGCATTGCCAGTTAAAATCTCAGAGAGAATTACAGAGTATTGGTTTCTGTTTTTTTTAAGAAGATGCACTAAATGAAACTGAGGACTCAGCCAAAGTGATTAACCACTAGGGAAAGACCTGAATCAATGTTAAGATTTGCATTTAAATCAATGAAACTTGTGCTTAGGTGAACTGTAAGTGGGAGCAGGGCATGCAGAATCATCTTCCCATTTCTGGAGAGTTAAACTCAAGTAACTTAGAATAAGTCTAACCCAGTTATGGATACTGATAACTTAAGGGTGAAGGAGGGCAATACTTTTTATCGCCACTATCTTTCTGTCAGTTTTTTGTTTGAGTACTTCCTTTGCATCTTAGTAATTGACGTCAAGATTTGGGTTTTAACTTTAAGGCTAGAAAACAACTAGCCCTACGTGTCATTGTACACTGGAATTGGGGCTATTGGCCTCCAGTTTATAGAGGCAAAATAGTGCTTTCTGTATATGTGCCTCTGTAGGCCAGTAACTGTGGAATACACTCTCGATCTGACCACAGATTTAGGCAGGTTTTGTTTAAATAAAAGTCTTTAAAATCTGTTTGATTTCAAAAGGCCTTTGGCATACCACATTGACTTGATTTGTGATGTTGCACTGGCTTTAAATGTTGTGGTGTTTTTTTTTTTTTAATAGTTGTGGTTCTAGTCATCCGTCTTATATTTGTTCTGTTGAAAAGTAAGTACAAGACTTCAGAGTAAAGATACAATATATATAAGATACCTTAATGTTTTCTTTTTTGCTAAATCAATGAACAATAATATCTGCTTTTTGTTCTCCTCCTTTAATCCTGCAATCCCATATGTCTTCGACCCCTCTAACTTAAAATGTTGAAAGTGTGTAGCTTTCCATTTTTTATTTCAATTGTATTTATAACTTTCAGTTACCATCAATAAATCCTTACTGATTTAACAATAAATAGTAAATACAAAATTCAAAGGAAATATTTTTAAAACAACAAGTGTAGGTCTTCAGATCACTTTGAACCCTACAACAGAAAAGCTACCAAATAAAATAAGATAATATAAGAATTACTGTATGTAGAGGAAGGCTAGGAGATGCATTCATATTATATAATGAAATACCAGAGCATACCAAAACAGAATTTACTGAAAATCAGAAATGATAGTCTCTGCCATCAAATTGTCTTCAGATCTCAAATGTAGGCTATAGAATTCCATTGCTCCTTTTTGTTACGGGAAATGTCTGAACTGTTTTGAACCTCTCTGCAGATTTCCAAACTTTTGTTTTCTTATTGACTGTGACATTTTAGATCCCAATCCTGCAAAGATTTACACATGTACTTAAACCTTCTTGCTCTGTGTAGTCTCACTGAAGTCAACCGGAAATCAACATGTGTATCTATTTTTCTGCATCACCCTTTGAACGAACAATGGCCAGGTAAATACATGTTTGTTGTACTAAATTATGTCAAAGTAATAATCTTCATAAATGTGATTTCTTACCTTATAAGTGGAGATGTCCAAAAATGAATATATCTGGGCTGAGCCAGTTATCTGTTACTTAGAGTAGGGATCTGGGAATTGGGATTCCTGAGTTCTGTTCCTAATTTTGCCACTGATTCATTGTGTGATTGTGGGTAAGTCACTTAACCTGTCTTGTGCCTTAGAAGTAACATAGATAAATAACACCTGACTTGCAGGGCTGTTTTGAGACTGGTTATTTGTTCCTGATTTCAGCTATATGAACATAGTTTTCAAAATTTCTATGCAGGACAAGGGGAGAAAATTGTGGAATTGCTTAGAAGGGATATGTTCAAAGCAAATACTGCACAATGTACTCTAGCTACTTATTTGAATGGAAATATTTCAGCAATAACAGAGGCCTTAGCATTGCATAACAATAATGATATATTGCACTAATGTAGTGACTTTAACAAAGGATCTCCAAAGCACTTTACAATCAGTAATTAGCTAGGACCAACAACTTCCCTGTGTGTCATTACCCTCCCCAGATTGGTACCTGGAGGCACAGAGAAATAGCACTTTGATCAGAAGACTTTTACTTACTGTTGTTACGAAGTATTATCTAAGGAGACCGTAAGTAAATGGAATTAAAGAAAAACCATGATTTTTTTTTTTTTTCAATTTTGTCAGACGTTTGACTTACCGGTAATTTGGGGGCAAATCCTGCCCCTCCCCGACCCCCCGGCCTCAGTGTCACAAAGGGCATAGGTCACTTCCCTAGCAGGGCAGAAAGGGATTCCTGTGTTGTTGAGGGAATTCCAGGGTGCTGTCATGCTCAGCACTAGTCTCTCTGCTCCTCCCCTGCCACTCCAGTTCAGGCTTAAGGGAATTCTTTGTTGGGCCCCAGGGTATAGGCTGGGGCGCGGGAGAATAGTTGTAGTGCCACGTGATCCTTGGCTGGCAGAGTGATTGCCAGGGCAGGCAGAACTTAGAAATGTTGACTTAAGTTACACTAGGGGCTTGATCAGCTTTGGTCAGGGCTAGGATCAGGAGAGCAAAAGGTGATTCAGAAGCCATCTTTCCTCCTCAACCCTGGGGTCCTATGCTGTGCACATCTTGGCCAGACCTGTGGATTCTGTCTCTCTCTGTAATCCAAAGAAAATGTTGCTTTTGTAGTAGAAATTTGAATACCAAAATTTTTGCAGAAATCTGAAATATTTCAACTTGGAAATGCTGCCGTGGTGCCTTCTGGGACTTGTAGTTTAGGTGCTTCATGCTCCCATCTTCTCTATAGGCTGGACTCTCTGGTTAGACTACATCCTGCAGGATGTACCACGGTCTCCCTCTTGGAGAGGGGAAGTGGTGCATCATAGGAATTACTGGCCATGATTAATCATGGGGGATGTAGTCTGGCTGGGGAGTGCGGGTCTATAGAGGAGAACAAGAGCATGAAGCAACCAAACTGCAATTGCCATGAGGGACTGCAGCAGCATTTCCAAATCAAAAATACTTCAGTTTAGGGGCTTTTAAAAATGTTTATGAAAAGTTTACAATTTTTGCAGAATGCTGACCCTTTTTGTGAAAATGTCAGTTTGTTTTCCAACAAAATGACATTTCTATCAAAACTGTTTAGATGGAAAAATTTCAACCAACCCTTGTGTATAGTCACTTTCAATGTTTTATGCAGTATATAGTCAGTGAATGTCCTTGTTTGTGCTGGTCTTTCACCCAGCAGCAGAGGGAGAGAGACAGACATGCCATATATTTAAAAAAATAAAAAGTGACTAAAATCTGGTGGAACTTTTGTCCAATTGCAGGCAGGTTTGCCCATGACCTAGCAAAAAGAACAGAATAGAGACTCTTAAGCCACCTCATGGTGGGTTTTTTTTTTGCTTTCTTGTGGTATTACTCCAAAGCAATGCATTGAGGAAATTGAAAGCAAGGCATTTGCAGAGCTAAATCTCTCTTGCACGTCATTATGTAGCTCCACATTCAAAGAGCAGAGTGTCCCTTGAACTGCTTAGTTTCAGAATAAACACTGTGCATGTCAGGATATGGATGTGCAAAAGATCATCATAGGTCCCAGAGGCTGGTTTGCTGACAAATTCTTTTCTCTCTCCAACAGTTGCACAATTTTAAAATAAACAATATTGTTTCTAGTTTATGAAAACTATGAAACATAGGTACAGCCATTCGAGGGAAAGAGGAAACTGTAAACCCCTTCTCCTCCCAACAGCTATCCAGCTGTTGTCTCACTCTTCTGGCTGCAGGTCTCATGTCTACTTCCTTTGCAAATTTTATGAAGCTTAATATTGTATAATTAACTAAAGTGCCTGGGTCTCTCTGAATTTCACGGGGGCTACACCACAAACATCAAAAATATTAACACTGTGTAGCAACAAGCAAAACCAGTGAAGTTCTCATTTTCCTCTCTTCACTGAGGACAGATGGTTCTCTTGAAATTTTTTATCGTCCTTTATGGGATATGTCTAAAGGAATGTTCCAGTTGAGGAAGCCAGTGCAATAATACTGCAAATTAATGTGCCAAACTGATTCCTTCGTTTCTCAGAAGAGCCCCCCCTCTCTTTATCTGAGGGCTCAGATAAAACAAGGGGTTCTGATTTAAACTGAATAAAAGTGTTGTTCCTGGGGGTACTAAAGGAGGAGTCAATGGATTAAGTCAGCAGGTTAAAACTTTTCTTTCTTCCCATTTTTATTTTTCCCTTTCTTCTCTAAAGCTTTTTTTAAAGTATGTTTTCTCAAATTCTGTCCAAGCAGTGCCTGTAAGCTCCCAGTCCTACCCTTTTGTCCAGTACGGGGCCCTATGTAGTTATGCAACACATCTTGTGCAAACTGCTTGCATTCCATTTCCTGACAGCCATCATCCTAGAAGTGAAAAACTCAAGGAAATGTTACTTCCACATTGTTGCTGCTTGAAATCTGTGACTTACAAACAAATTCCTTGAAAATTGCCTGTTGCGTTGGGGTACGAAGGGGGTTTTGTCAGAAAGCAATAAGGCTTTTCCTCCTCTGATAGCTGGGAAGCGCATTGATAGGCTTTAATAATAAACACCATTCTTTCTATAGTCTAATACCAAATAGACATGTTTATCTGAGCCCAGCCCACCCCCTTTTTTTATTAATAAAAAGTAAAGTAGCTCTTAGTATGTAACTAGTCCAGTGCACTGGCAAATGAATCTATCACACCTGAATCAGAATAGCTGAATATGGTGTAAGTATCTTTCTGCATTGTGACAAAGTTCCTCCTTTATCTTGGTGGGTGCTGCACTTATTGGCGGATTTTCTTGCCTCAGAGATTCACCATGTGGGTTGGGGAACAGCCCAGAGACCTTCCCCTCTGGAAGAACCCACAGTGCAGGTCAATTGGGAGGCTTGGGGGGAACCCGGGCCCGCCCTCTACTCCGGGTTCCAGCCCAGGGCTCTGTGGATTGCAGCTGTCTATAGTGCCTCCTGTAACAGCTGCATGACAGCTACAACTCCCTGGGCTACTTCCCCATGGCCTCCTCCAAACACCTTCCTTATTCTCACCACAGGACCTTCCTCCTGGTGTCTGATAACGCTTGTGCTCCTCAGTCCTCCAGCAGCACACCCTCTCACTCAGCTGCTTGTGCCTCTTGCTCCCAGCTCCTCACACTCCCACCACAAACTCAAGTGAGCTCCTTTTAAAACCCAGGTGCCCTGATTAGCCTGTCTTAATTGATTCTAGCAGCTTCTTCTTAATTGGCTCCATGTGTCCTAATTAGCCTGCCTACCTTAACTGGTTCTAGCAGGTTCCTGATTACTCTAGTGCAGCCCCTGCTCTGGTCACTCAGGGAACAGAAAACTACTCATCTAGTGACCAGTATATTTGCCCTCTACCAGCCTCCTGTACCTCACTCGTCTGGGTCTGTCACAGCATATAATATAAATCAGCTGGCATTAACGTAGCTCATATTTGGATCTGCAATAGCAAGACTTTGAAACCACAAGTTAAAATCTAAGCGGGGTCGATGCAGCCTTTCAGCTATCCAAGGTAGAAATATTTAGTTCCCTGTAGTTTTATTCTGTGTGTGTGAGAAGGGGCGTGTCTTTTGGATGAGACCTTAAGAAACAACTGAGCGAGCCTTAAAGATTCCCTGGCATGAGGGTTAGCCCTCATTCCATTTGCCACCATTTCCCCTCCCACTCACTATTGTGCACTGATTAGCTGCTGCCTTCTATCCTAGAGGCATCCAAATTTTAGTGGTGCTACATATGTCTAGTTTGTTAAATACTTCGGACCTTTCATGTGAAAAGTGCTGTGAAATATGTAAAATATTATTCTCTTGCATTGCAATATTAATTTCTTTTAGCATCTTTTGTACAAATTCTGTCCTGGATTATTGTGTAACTGTCTCATTTAATAGCAGAAGGAGACAGAAAGTTAGTGTGGACAAGGGCAAAAGAGATATTTCAGTTGAGACTTTGAAAAGAGGTTGAGATTTAGCAAAGTAGAGAGAGATACAGGGAGGCTGTTCAAACTCTTCTATTAATATTCTGGATGATGTAATATGGGTTCAAATTTTGAAGCCAGTTTATGCACCAATAACAAGGAGGAGCTGCTTGAGCCCATTTTAAAGTGTTTTCCTCCCATCTTGTTGAATTTGGAATAGTATTTGTGAATAGGGTTACCATATTTTGAGCCTCCAAAAGGAGGACACTCCATGGGGCCCAGGCCCCGCCCCCAGCCCCCCCGCCCCAACTCTGCCCCCTCCCCTGCTTCCCGCGAACATTTGATTCGCGGGAAGCCTGAAGCAGGTAAGGGGGGTATGGGGGGGAGGAGGCGCGGCCCAGTCTGGCCCCCCCGGCGTCTCCAGCCTGGGTCAGCTCGGGCCCTGGGGTGCCGGCCCCAGGCCCGGCCCCCGGCCAAACACCTCCGGCCCGCCCAGCACTGCCGGTCCCCGGCCCAGCCCCCGGGCCCCCAGCCGAGCACCCGCGGCCCGCCCAGCACTGCCAGTCCCTGGCCCGGCCCCCAGCACCGCACCGCCGGCCCGGCCCCCGAGCCCCCGGCCCAGCACCGCCGGCTCCGCATGTCCCGATTTTCCCGGACATGTCCGGCTTTTTGGGATTTTCCCCCCGACGGGGATTTGGAGCCCAAAAAGCCGGACATGTCTGGGAAAATCCGGACGTATGGTAACCCTATTTGTGAATCCCTTCCCTGCCCCTTTATATCTGCCTTTCTGGATTGCAGTAGGGTTTTTGAATTTCAGGTAATTCTGAAACATCAACGTTTATTTATTTATTTATTTATTTATTTATTTATATGTTCATTTTGCTGTTTTGAGGAAGGAAAAAAAGAATGTGCAAAATGCTAGATGGCAGTCAGATGATCCACAAAGTAATACAAGGACATTAATCCAAGCCAGCAGAAAATTGTTACAAAATAGTATTTATTAAATTAGTGCCATGCAGTAGTCACCACTTTTTTTAAAAAAATCAGCATTCAGAGGTTAATCAAGCTCCAATTGACATGAATTTTGCTGTGAACTCAAGGGAGGCCTAGATCAGGGGCTAGGGGTCTAGTGACCTGGTAGATTTTTGACCTAGATCTGGGCTGGGGGCTAGTGACCTGGTAGATTTATGAACTGGGCAATTCATTTAGCTCCTACGTGCCTCTCTTTCCCTGGCCATAAAGTGGAAGTAATAATTCCTACCTGTTTTTCTTCTCTCGCCTTTTCCCTCTCCTTCCTTACCTGGCCTGTCTGTCTGAATTAGTTTAGATTGGAAACCAGCTGGATTTTCCATGAACAGGCCAATTTTACAAGTTGGGAGCAGTTTGGTGCGGTAACATCATGGAGGTACTGTAGCATGGATGGAGGGAGCTGCTCTACTATGAAGATGTGTAGGAGCCTTTGGGCTTGTATTAAGCACCTGAGAAGCACTCTCATTTGATAAGAAATACATTTCTTTTAAAGCTTTCCTCCCTTGTTTTTTGTTTAGTGTTTAGGAATGAGCTGGTGGGTGGAACTCATGGAATGTTTTGGTTTCTTAACCACACAAACAGGAAAGTGTTTAACAGTCAGGAGCTCAGTGGCAGTTGGAGAAGGTTGTGGGACAAGAGACAGTGCCCCTGAAGTATCTTTTTCTTTACCCAGTCATTCAGATGCGGGAGACCACATGAGGAAGCTATCGCTGAACTGCAAAAGCTGTTTGATGGATATAAAAGGGTGTCTTTTGAGTCAGCTTTTTTCCTTCTACAGGTCTGAAGGTGTTCTCCTTTTAAATATCTTGGGCCCAACTTCAGGAGCTCGTGTTTTGCCTTTAGGGGTTACTTTACCCTGGCAGAGATATTTAGATGGTGATTTGCAGAGAAATAAATATTCACTGCAATAAGGTTGGACTGCTGATGACACTGATGTTTCTTGGGGCACCCAGAACTCTTAGTCACTTTGTTATCCCCTCCCTCTTTCAAGAGGGAGTCTGGCCTGTGGTGGTTGGATGTTAGCTCCTTACCATCACCAGCCTTTCAGCCAATCAAGCATTTTCCTCTGGGCTATGCAGGTTATCAAGAGGTCCACTCAGTCACTGAGCGTCTTTGAAGCATTGCCCTGTGATATTCAGCCACTGACACTGGCTATTGACAGAAATCCCAGATCCCCATCCCCCAAAGGGGGAAAAATACCACAGTTTACTAGTATCAGAGGGGTAGCCATGTTAGTCTGAATCTGCAAAAAGCAACAGAGGGTCCTGTGGCACCTTTAAGACCAACAGAAGTATTGGGAGCATAAGCTTTCGTGGGTAAGAACCTCACTTCTTCACTTGCATCTGAAGAAGTGAGGTTCTTACCCACGAAAGCTTATGCTCCCAATACTTCTGTTGGTCTTAAAGGTGCCACAGGACCCTCTGTTGCTTTTTACAGTTTACTAGTTTTACTTTAAACCATCACTACTGTATAACACACAGCACAGATAATAAAACAAAATAAAGTTTATTTAAGAAAGGATAGAGATTGTCCTAGACACGAGAGAGTGATGGAAACAAATGGCTCCAATACAAAACAAAATCATAAAACACAAACTAGGGCCAACGTTTATTAAGTTACCTTTCCTCTCTACTAAAGGAGGTTTTCCCCCAAAAGTTCAGTCTGTTGCAGAGCTGACAGGCTTTACAAGAACTTCCATCACCAAGACACATTATGCCTGGTGACTGATGCTGCTGCGCCACTGTAAGATCGTTCATGTAGCTGCTCTATGCCAAGGGGAGAGAGCTCTCCCATTGGCATAATAAAATTACCTCCATGAGAGATGGTAGCTATATCATAGCGCTGTCCACACCAGTGCTTCTCTTTGTGTAACTTACGTCGCTCTCTGGAGGTGGGTGGTGGTGCTACAAAAGGGTACCGATAAAAGTAGGCCATGTCTACATTACCACTTTTTACATCCAAGACCATAAAGCATACTTTCAACATAGTCACATTATTTCTTAAGTATTACCCATACACACAATTCACAATGATTGTAATTTATCAAGACTCAAACGTTTTGTAGATAGCTGATGTGTTACCCTTTATGGATAAATATGCTGGAAGATGTGTGTTTGGTGTAGTGAGTTTGTCATGTCTCAGACGAGAGTTGTTTGCAAAAGATGGGGGACCCTTTGCCAAGGGGCCTCTGTGTCATGATGACCTATATATTTTTTACAGTTATCCTTGACTGACCAGGTTGTTTTCAGTTGCACTGGGTAGCCATGTGGGAAACCTCAGAGCTAAGAAAAAACTAATGCTTCTCCTTCCCATATTCCATATTTCCTAGCCAGAATCTGAAAGAAAGTGAATTCTGAGTTCTCAACAGCAGATGAAGGAAGATGTAACTGAAATATGCTTTTGAGATTTTGGTTACACTTTTTTTTTTTTTTTTTTCCCCCGTGCATTTATAAAGCAACAATTTCTAGATCTAGATGCCGTGCATGCAAAATAAGAGCTTCAGTTAATGTTTTAAAGCTCAACATAGAAGGGTAATGTTGTGGTTAAGGCACTTTAATGTGACTTGTGACACCTGGGTTCCATTTCTGGATTTGCCCCAGACTACCAGTGTGACCTTGGGAAAGTTAGTTACTTATCTTGGGGCCTCAGCACCGCATTTTAAAAATGGGTATGCAAATGCATTCTTTCTCTCCCCTTTTGTCTGTGTGGTCTATTTAGATTTTAAGATCCTTGGAGTAGGAACCGTCTCTTACTATGTTTGTATAGCACTTAGCATGAGAGAGCTTAGATCTCAGTGGGAGTCTCTAGATACAAATGATAGCAATAAAGCCCAAATTCTACTACCCCTCCAGTATCATTTATGCTCTATTTCTGAGGGGAATTGTTAAATTTCAGTCAGTCATTATTTATTTATTTATTTATTTATATTATTGTAGTGCTTAGGAACCCCGGTCATGGAGCAGGACCCGTTGTGCTAGTTGCTGTACAAACACAGAACAAGAAGACAGTCCCTGCCCCAGACAGCTTACAATCTAAATATAAGACAAGAGACAATAGATGGATACTGACAGATGGGGGAGTACAAGGAAACAGTGATTGACGTAATGCTTGTCATAAAGAGATGCATATCATTTTGGCAGATTGAAAAACATAAAGGTTATCTTTTTAAATTGCAAAGAAAGTAAGTATGAATGAGTGGATGGATCACAGCCATATTCAGATGCAGGAAAGTTACTTCTGGGTACAGTATAAGTTTAGGAATTAATTAAAGAAAGATCAAGTGAATTACCAGTTAGTGAAATTTGAATTGATTATGGCCTTTGGCTACCGAGAACAAAAGTAATTATAACAGCAGGAGACACCTCTGTGATCCATAGAGTTGTTGTGGAGTGTGTTTTAAAAATATAGTAATTATATGGAGCACAGTGGAATTCTTCAGTGCATAATGAATAATACATGGGCCTTTCATCTCTGGGGTTTTGATTTGAAGTGCGTAAGTGAAGTACATTTTAGTGTCTCAGATCTATCCTTAGGAGTTCACATCATAAAATCATTACGTATAATTTAACACATGAATTGGGTGTCTCTGGCTCGTGATGGTTTGCCTAGAATTGGATCACACTCTACCCTGGAGACACTGAGTTTCCTCCATGTCAAGACTGAAGTAATTGGGAGAGTCACATCAGGGATGCTTCCAATGGAGTTTGATATTTTTTTATTTGTTTTTAATGACCTTCACAAAAAAACAGCAGAGCCAAAGTGTTCTCTCTCTCATTCTTGCTCTCTCAAGTGGCAGCTCTTTAATTTTCTAGAAGAAAAATATTGATATTAAAAATAACTCCTATGCACACGCGTGCGCGCGCACACACACAGACACCCCACCACCCTGGCTTTTCCTGAAACTTTTCAGCTTCAGCACATTCATGTTGCTTGAATTTTAGTGGTTGAAGCACAGGACTGAAACTCAGGAGATCTGTTTCAGTTTCCAGCCTTGCCAGAAACTCAGTCTGAGCTTGGGCAAGTCATTTAGTCTCTCCATGACTAAATTTAGCCCCCCCCCCCCCAATGCTTGTTTACCTCCCAGAGGTGCTGTGAGGCTTATTATGTTTCTAAGGCACTTTCAGATCCTTGGATGAAAGGATCTGTATAAAGACTAAGTATTATTATTATTATTGATTTAATTATTATTTTTAACTCTGTACAGTCTTTTCCTAGAGGCCTCCCTCTACTTTGAAATAGGGATTTTAGCCCTTAACATTCTTTCTCTCTTCTAGTCATTTATTGCTTTTCCGCACCCACTAGGAACTCCACCTCCCTCCCTCTTTTTCTACCAAGAGAGGCCCCACCCACTTCCCTAATCCCCCTTGCCAAATGCCCAAGGAAGCCTTTCCCATTCAAGTTTGGATAAGAGCTTCATGTTGCCTGCCCTCAGGCTTACACTGCTCTCATGCTTACCCTCCCCGCTGCTGATCATAGGCAGCAGTTATAAATAGGCCAGGAGAGGCTAAGCCTCCCCAAACCCAGGCCCGGGCTCCACCCTGAGGCCCCACCCTCGCTCCCCTTCTCCCCTGTAGATGGCGGGGGCTCAGCTTGGGCTAGTGACCTGGAGCTTGGGGCTTGGCTGGCTGGCTTCTTGGGCTGGCCAGCGGCCAGGGCCAGGGAGTCTTTTCTGGGGTGAGAGAGGAAGAATTGTGCTGGTGGAAGGAAAAAAAAAAATGTGGTTCTTCATCCCATCCTATATTCTTTCAGAAGTTAGGGTCTGAGAATAGTCAATTAAAAAAAAAAAAAAAAAAAAAAAAAAAAAAGAAGCAAATCTTTAGATACTTTAAAGCACTTTTGAATCTATTAAAAACTGGTGTTGTAGCTTGACTGACAATCTTTATTTTTTTTTTTTATTGGATCAACTTCTGTTGGAGAAAGAGGCATCCACAGAACTCTTCTTTAGGTCTGCAAACCAATCTTTATTTTGTAATTCAGAACACATAGCTCCACTTGTACCTGACCTATGAAATGGTTACAACCGCAACCTCCGAGTTTGGTGCTGAATTCAAAACACTGTTGATTTGTTGTTTCTTAAAAAAATCACTTAGCATGGTAAAGTTACCTGAAGCTTTGGGAATATAAAGTGAGACTCTTCTTGCCCAAGAGGGCTTAAAGCTGTCTGACCGAAAGCACACCAAAATTTTGTGTTTGGGGGAGAAATGGAAGAGGGAACAAGAAGTGGACAAATAGCAACTCGTTGGCTCAGTTCCACTGAAGACCATAGGTGACATAGGTTGCTGTGACATTCTCATGTTATCTACAGAGTTACTTTTTTCTCTTTTCCAAAAAAAAAAATCAGTAATAATAACAAACACATCTTATTCAGAGACTCGCAAACCATTTTACAAACATTAATTGGGCCTCCCAATACCATTAGACAGAGGTATTCTATTGTTTACAGATGGGTCGCCTGAAACATAGATTAAGTGACTTGTCCAAGATCACACGGTGAAGCAGAGCCAGACCCTGGGAATCCTGACTTCCAGTCCTATGCTTTGAACAATTGAATGCTTTCTCTCTCTCATCTTACCCTCCCTTTCCTATCCTAAACAAGCAATCAACCCTACAACCAATCATGGCATATGTATGTGGATTGAATTCACATCTGGTTAACTTTGGCTTCGTATACTGCTCATAGAGATCCATTTTTTGTTGGTTGGGAACTTTTTAATGAATCTGTTTTTCTGATGCAGACAAGGAATGTGAACATGGGTCTCCCACCCTGGTTGGTTGTCCTAACCATCAGCCTATTGGCTGTTCTGAGGGGGTAAGGGAAGGGTCTCTCTCTCTCTCTTGATTTTTGTTGAAAGGTCTTTTTTGACCCAGTGTAGAATGGGATAAATTTTTGTGTGACGAGAAAACTATTTCCCACCCAGCTCTACTGATCAGTGGTTTCTCCTTCTGAAAGTTGCTGCCAATTTTGGACAAACCTTTAGTGAAAGCTATTCCTCCTGAATGCTACTTTGCTCAAGTGGCTGACATTTAATAATAGTGAAATAATGTTTTTATTTACTCTAGTAGAAAGCTTTAGATGATGGCAAGTGTTTAATTTGGTAGTGCATAAGTGAGTGATAGAGCACTTAAAAAAGTCTCTTATACGGCTTGCTTTCCAGTTTTGCAGGAGTGGACTTATTACTAGTCATTATTTATCATTTATCTCTAAATTGCTGTATACACTTTTGCTGATTTTAGTCTGCCTGATTTAATTAAAACACTGGAATGTTTGCTCAGTAGATCAGAACATTTCTAGGGGCTGTTTAAATTAATGGGCACTCTACTTATTGTAACTAAGTGTCTTGTTTTTTCCCTCTTCTCAAACATCTAGTGGTAGTGCGCAGCTGAGTAAAGCATGTGGCTGAACTTTAAGCCATCTCATCTTGTCTGTTTTGAAGGGGTTTTTTTTAATATTCTTAATTAAAAACATTTTTGGTTGTAGCTATTTTCTTTCCATTTGACAGATAGATAGTTTTCATTGTATACATATTTGAAATAGTTGACTATAACTATCCCCACTCCCTGATGCTTGCTTCTCCTTTTCTCTCTTGTTACCAGTGCCCACAGTGACACCTGATGGTGATAACATATAGATACCGTACTTAACACTAGCCATTCTGATTAGCTTGTGCTTGCACCACTTCACTGGTTGGAGAGATCCTGATCCAGTAGGGTGTGGACTGCTTTCAAGTCTCTGGAAGCTGATAAATAATCTTGATTTATACCTTTTTCCCCCCGGATCTCACCAGTAGACAGCTTGTGGCATGCCAGACTTCAGAGAATTGCTGCACTATAGTAATTGTTGTCATGTTCCTGACCCAACTAATGTGTGAGGATTTAAAGAGGTGTGTTGGAATTGCTTACATTCCACAGTGAGTCAGCTGTTGTGTTGCATTGGCAAGTCTGTGTTTGGACTTTGAGAGATTTGTTTCATAACTGAGAGGTAATGCATATGCTGTTGCTGCTAATCAGCAAAGTAGTCTGTCTGAAGCCTTTTAAAAGCTCATATTAACTTCCACCAACTTCTCTTTGATATTGTGTTGCATCTCCTCTACTTTTTCCTTCTGTTCCTTTTTGGCATTACATCCTGTTAGGTTTCATGCCCAAATGTTATCTCCGCTATTGAGAGTCATCCCTTTCATGGCTCCAGTCTGGGACAGCCTTCCTCAGCAACTGTTTGTTTTTTTTCAGATCTACTCTGAACACATTTGTCTCTCTTCTTTCATGTCTTTTTCTGTTAATTTTTACTCTAACTCATTATATTTTAATTTTAAAACTTTATTTAAGCTTGTAAAACATTTTGGGGTACAGTTGTTGAAGGAGATGTTTGTCTCATCCAGGGTATGTGTGATGAAGTGACTACTGTAGTCAAAATCAAATGGGGCTACAGCAGAAAATTTCCAGTAAGTGTTGAGTCTTTTTTTTATTTGCGGTTGTCATGGAGTCGATAAGTGAGAACATACAAAGGGAGACACCTTGGAGTATGCTCTTCACTGATGACTTAGTGATATGCACAGAAGATTGTGAGACTCTGCAAACGAGCTCTGAACTGTGGCAGCACATTTTTGAGCAGGCAGGACTTAGTATGAACATTGGTGAGACTGACACTTTGATAACTGAGGGAGGAGGGCCCTTCATTACAGGCAGAGAGCTTAGAAAAGTAAAAGAATTTAAATGATATCCTCCTGAGTGATGCCCAGCATTGTACCAAAGCTGCTTGGTGGAAATGGCAGGAGCTGATGACAGATTAAAAAAAAACAAAACAACCACACCAATAAAAGTTAAAGGTCGAGTGTCTAAAACTGTAATTTGACCCATCCTAATGTACAGAGCTGAGACTTGGCCAGCCACAAATCTCCACTATGGAAATGAAGATGAGATGGTCAAATGGTTGGAGACTTCATGATAGGAAACAAAATGAGGTTGTGATGGACCTAATTCAGGTTGCCCCAATTGGAGACAACTTGAGGGACCCTAAGCTATGTTGGTATGGCCATGCCCAGTAGAGATCCAAGAGTTACATTGGTAGGATGGCCCTTAAAATGATTGTGGTGTGGAAGATTTGGGGGAGGCCAAAGACTTGGTACATGTACTAGATATCAGCAGACCTTAGAGATACCAATTTGCGTGACAGCCAGGTGTACAGTCATGAGTTTGGAAGAAGGCTATAAAAGTCACTGTCTCTGAATAGGGAATTGGGTGAGAGAGATTATCATTTTGGGTTCAGTTGACATGAAATAGTTCATATGCACAATGGATGATAGGAAGCTGTTGTGCTGAGACTAGAGCTGTGCAGAGAAAGGTAATTCCATTTTATGGAGGATTTCAGTATTTTGAAATTTGGTTTAGTTACCATTTGGAATGAAAACCAAAAATTTTCAAAATTCTCTGTGAAAGCGAATGGAGCCCTGACTCTGGAGCAGTCCACTTGGAGGGCTGCTCTGGAGCCCTGGAATCCTGGGCTCCTCGGTTGAGCCAGGAGTCTCTGAGCTTTGAAGCCATAGCTTTCAGGCTCCTGGCTCCCCATTAGACCATCTGGTGGTCTCACAGGGATCCAGGTGCCTGGAAGCCCTGGGAGCTCCATTCTGCAGCAGTGTGCCAAGTGAGCTCTGGATGAGCTGAAGAACCTGGGAGCTTAAGAGCTTGCAATCCATGGCTCCCAGAGCTTTCAGGTTCTTGGCTCCTCATCAGTTCAGCAGGAAGGCAGGCTGTTGAAGAGCCAGGAGCCTGGAAGCCTAGGTTTCCCCAGTAGCCCACCAGCCAGGCTGTAACGGAGCTAGATGAGTGAACTGGTAGGAAACTAGGCAAGCTTCCATCGGAACCCTGCCTTGAGTTCTGTTGCAACTTTGTCAAAATAGAGCAGTCTGTGAAACGTTTAGATTTCAGTGAATTGGTATTCTTGGACAGAAAAACATTCGGTCACAGAATTTCTGAATAGTTCTAGGTGAGACCACTACCTATCGTGCTGACCCATATTCATAGAATATCAGGGTTGGAAGGGACCTCAGGAGGTCATCTAGTCCAACCCCCTGCTCAAAGCAGGACCAAATCCCAACTAAATCTTCCCAGCCAGGGCTTTGTCAAGCATGACCTAAAAAACCTCTAAGGAAGGAGATTCCACCACCTCCCTAGGTAACCCATTCCAGTGCTTCACCACCCTCCTAGTGAAAAAGTTTTTCCGAAGATCCAACCTAAACCTCCCCCACTGCAACTTGAGATCGTTACTCCTTGTTCTGTCATCCGGTACCACTGAGAACAGTCTAGATCCATCCTCTTTGGACCCCCCTTTCAAGTAGTTGAAAGCAGCTATCAAATTCCCCCCTCATTCTTCTCTTCTGCAGACTAAACAATCCCAGTTCCCTCAGCCTCTCTTCATAAGTCATGTGTTCCAGACTCCTCCTCATTTTTATTGCCCTCCGCTGGACTCTTTCCAATTTAGCCACATCCTTCTTGTAGAGTGGGGCCCAAAACTGGACACAGTACTCCAGATGAGGCCTCACCAATGTTGAATAGAGGGGAATGAGCACGTCCCTCCATCTGCTGGCAATGCCCCTACTTATACAGCCCAAAATGCCGTTAGCCTTCTTGGCAACAAGGGCACACTGTTGACTCATATCCAGCTTCTCGTCCACTGTAAGGACCCAGGTCCTTTTCTGCAGAACTACTTCCTAGCCATTCGGTCCTTAGTCTGTACCAGTGAATGGGATTCTTCCGTCCTAAGTGCAGGACTCTGCACTTGTCCTTGTTGAACCTCATCAGGTTTCTTTTGGCCCAATCCTCCAATTTGTCTAGGTCCCTCTATATCCTATCCCTACCCTCTTGCGTATCTACCACTCCTCCCAGTTTAGTGTCATCGGCAAACTTGCTGAGAGTGCAGTCCACGCAATCCTCCAGATCATTAATGAAGATATTGAACAAAACCGGCCCCAGGACCAACCCTTGGGGCACTCCACTTGAAATGGGCTGCCAACTAGACATGGAGCCGTTGATCACTACCCGTTGAGCCCGACGATCCAGCCAGCTTTCTGTCCACCTTATAGTCCATTCCTCCAGCCCATACTACTTTAACTTGCTGGCAAGAATACTGTGGGAGAC
Source organism: Trachemys scripta elegans (assembly GCF_013100865.1). NCBI lineage: Eukaryota > Metazoa > Chordata > Testudines > Emydidae > Trachemys > Trachemys scripta. Next base: position 114,386,624 of record NC_048298.1, read on the forward strand.
CGTATCAAAAGCTTTGCGAAAGTCAAGGAATAACATGCTTGCCCCTCATCCACAGAGCCAGTTATCGCCCAGAGAAGGCAATTAGGTTAGTCAGGCATGACTTGCCCTTGGTGAATCCATGTTGACTGTTCCTGATCACTTTCCTCTCCTCTAAGTGCTTCAGAATTGATTCCTTGGGGACCTGCTCCGTGATTTTTCCAAGGACTGAGGTGAGGCTGACAGGCCTGTAGTTCCCCGGATCCTCCTCCTTCCCTTTTTTAAAGATGGGCACTACATTAGCCTTTTTCCAGTCATCCGGGACCTCCCCCGATCGCCATGAGTTTTCAAAGATAATGGCCAATGGCTCTGCAATCACATCTGCCAATTCCTTTAGCACCCTTGGATGCAGCGCATCCGGCCCTATGGACTTGTGCTCGTCCAGTTTTTCTAAATAGTCCCAAACCACTTCTTTCTCCACAGAAGGCTGGTCACCTTCTCCCCATACTGTGCTATCCAGTGCAGCAGTCTGGGAGCTGACCTTGTTTGTGAAGACAGAGGCAAAAAAATCATTGAGTACATTAGCTTTTTCCACATCCTCTGTCACTAGGTTGCCTCCCTCATTCAGTAATGGGCCCACACTTTCCTTGACTTTCTTCTTGCTGCTAACATATCTGAAGAAATCCTTCTTGTCACTCTTAACATCTCTTGCTGGCTGCAACTCCAAGTGTGATTTGGCCTTCCTGATTTCACTCCTGCATGCCTGAGCAATTTATTTTTATACTCCTCCCTGGTCATTTGTCCAATCTTCCACTTCTTGTAAGCTTCTTTTTTGCGTTTAAGATCAGTAAAGATTACACTGTTAAGCCAAGCTGGTTGCCTGCCATACTTACTATTCTTTCTATTGTCTCACTATTTCCTGTCTGTCCGTTGTCTCTTGTAGTATACCTAGATTGTAATCTCTTTGAGGGGATCAACTTTTTGTTCTGAATTTGTACAGCACCTAGCATAATGGGTCCTGGTTCATGACTGGGATTCCTAGACACTACCACATATATAATATAATGCAATAAAGATTTATTTATGGGGTCCAGAAAGCTGAGTCCTGGGCAATAAGTAGTGTATACTTTTCATTTAAAAAACAATTGCAAATTCCTACATGAGACTAAAACATGAAGTGAGAATGTATAGCCACTAAACCATAATATCCTAGGCTTTACTTCTCAATGTCCCTAAAGAGTGAATTGTGTATAGTGTCTAATACACCTTTATTAGAACTTCAAAACTTTTGAAGGAGGCTAGCCTTTGGTGGGGGGAAGGGAGAGGGGAAGAGAATTTTCAGATTCATTAGGCACCTAATTCCAAATGAGAGTCAATGAAAGTTAGTTAGGCACTTGACTGTCATTTGTTCCTTTGAATACCTCCCCCAATGGCAAATTTCATTATATTAATCATCTCCTCCTACCCATATTTTTCTAGTGCTACGAATGGTGTGGAACATCATGAACATGTGGTTAGACCTGTCCATATTCCCATTCTTTGGTGAGCTAATTCTCCCTCTTACCCCTGCCTTTACTTGCCTTCTGATTACTCATGTCTTTTCAAACAAGTAAAACTATCGTAGGTAGTAGCTTCTGTATTTTTTGTGACTTATGTTTCCAGATCCAAAGTTAAATTCTCTGAACATCTGTCTCTTAAAAACCTAATCAATAAAATGTGTGAATACAGTGATCGAGACATATGTCAAAATGACAGCTGTGGAGACATTAGTTCTCTATCCACATCATGGCTATCTCGTGAGCGGTAACGTTGCAAACTGGTCTTCCACTGCATGGCTAATGTCGCCCTGCCCTGACCCTAGGGACAAGGGTTAAGCACTAGTCCTGCAAACACTTTTGCAGATGCATAGCCATATATACCCAACCATGGGACTGTTTGTGGTAGTATAGTTAAGCACATGGATAAGCATTCAAAGGATTGGGATCTTAGTGGGTGGCTCACTCTGCATGCTCATTCAATGTTTTGTGCTTCTTCAGAGAATCCAGCTAGGTGCCAGTTGTAAAACAGACACTTACATACTAGGAACTGGGCTGATACTACTTGCCAATTTCATACAGACCATTAAAGCCCTAAAATGAGATAATAATCAGAGCAGGCCAAATCATATTCATTAAATGTTTTAATTATTTTTGTAATATTTTCCAAACAATTATTTGATAAATATTTTTGCATTGTTCACCTGGTTAATACAGTATAAATGAATTAGTGAATATGCATACCTCCTGTGGGTTTTTTTTATTTTTTTTTATTTTTTTTTTAAATAAATATTTAGCGAGAATCTGTTTCCATTATCCAGCCAGTTTTAGTAACACCGGCTTCACCTAGGTGAGATTTAATCTATCATCCTAGAGGTGAAAGGCTCAGTGTTCCACTCTGACTCCGCGTAAGATGTCCAGTTACACAGGCCCTAATTATTCAACTAGCTATTATTTAATGTGTTTGGATCTCCACATGAATTTCATTTCAAGTGTGTGTGTGTGGGGGGGAAAGCTGCTGATTCACTTTTTTTTTTTTTTTTTAAACTTTAATTGAGAGAAACTTGGTTTGGAACTACTCTGTAGGTGCCATAAAGTGACCCTTTGTGTCAAGAAATTAATAGGCTTATTGAAATCCCTGCTGCTTGCAAAATATGCTGGGGCTGGTGACCAAATACATAAAGCTCTGATCTTTCATTTCATTCGCAGTAGTCTCGAGTAAGCCAGAGGCTACAACTGAAGTGCTTAGGTGAATCTTGAGAATTCCAGTCTAATTCATAAAATTCCACCAATCTTAATTTGGTAGCTTGTCTAAGATGGTTCAAAATATAGAGTTGTTTTTTTGGGGGGAGGTGAGGAGCGGGGATGTATTTTTATTATTATAGACTTCTCATTGAGAGCTGAATATTTTGTATTAACCACAACGCAAGGAAAATATATGTCTGTTTCATGGCAGTAGTGGAGTGAATGGGAAGGACTGATGGCTCTACTAAGTTTTTTTGTTTGCCTCTCCTTCCCCTCTCCCCAGCATCTCTACTCTACATTTGCTGCCTTTTTAGCTGTACATTCTGTATCATACTAAGAGAACTTAGGCTTGCAAAATTAAGCACTGAGTCAGGAAATGACACAGTTATGGTTGGACATACAACCTTAACTCTGCACCCTTGTACCATAATGCCCATGCAATCCTAAAAGAAAAACAGGCTATTCTCAGATAATACAATATGCAGTTTGTCTGTCCAACATGAGGGGCACTTGTGTGTATCAAACTGTGATAAGAGTGATCTTGTGCATTTATGCTATTTTCCTTCTCATGGTTTGGCATCGTTTTATTGACTTAGAATTTTAATATTTTAAGTTCTGCTTGCTAACGTATGTATTTCAATAGGCTGGTCAGTGTCCATGTAGTATACATTCTTTTTTCTACCAGTAGCACAGTCTTCCTGAGAAATAAATCAGGAAATGAGGCAGAAAACAACTGTTTTCCTACAAGCAGAGTGGTGTGTGTGTGTGTGTGTGTGTGTGTGTGTGTGTGTGTGTGTGTGTTTATTTAGATACAGTTGAGGGATTGAAGTAGTTAAATTTAGTCCACCTATAGACACCAGCTAACTATCACTGTTACACTGTTTTTACAGTAAGGGTACGTTTACACTTCAAGCTGGAAGTGTAAATTCCTTCAGATGCAAGACTATGCTCCCAATACCCTCTTGCTTTTTATTTTATATGTAGCCCTTTGTTTCCAGTACTTTTACTTTATACTGCAGGTGTCCAGTGGAACAGGGCTGGATGCTCCAGGGAGATGCTTCAGGGGCTCGAGGATGCCAATTGCTGACCTGTAGAGAGACAGCAGGGCCTGTGAGGCCTAGAGGGGAGTGCTGGTATTGCCTGTGTCCAGTGGAGTTGGGGAGCTGACCCATGGCAGGCACAGAAAAGGCCTCCTCATGCTAAGGGCATGTCGTTGAGGTGCTTCACAACCCTTGGTACCCTGGGAAGTGTCGCATCTTTCTCTAAGGGTTAATTCCGTGGTTAGGGGTCCATTTTCTCTGGGAGGAGTCACACCCTTTCGGGGCTGTTGCTGGACATGCAACACACACAGATCCAACCAGCCTGAAAACTCAGTTACAGTATGTCTCTTATGAATAGTTCCTGTGGCACCCGTTTGGCATACACAGAATAGTACACAGTTCTACAAGATGTTACATGTTATCTTAACATGGTTTCTTATTAAATTAGTTGTCTTTTTTTAAAATAAAAATATGAAAATAGAAGCTTTACTCTTCTGGACTCCAAAGCTCTCAAAAATTAACATTGTTATGTGTCAGTTATAATCTGGGAACTGTTTAGCTAGGCATGACTAAACCATACTTCTTGCTAGTAGACCTGCTGTGCTTTTGCTGTCTCTCTGAATTTAAGTGGCTTAATTTTTCTGCAGTAATGTGTGTCAAAACTACACAAAGGTTAGATGGTGTCATTTCAGTTAATGCACATGGTAATTAGATGGTATAGTGACAGAAGCAGCATGGTCCAGAGAACAGGGCACTGGACTTGAGGGGTCAGTAGACCTGGGAAGATCCCAGCTCCTCCCACTCACCTGCCTTGTTACCATGGACAAATCACATCACCCCTCTCTGCCTCTGTTTCCCTTCCCATCTTTTATCTGCCTTAACCTCTGTTTACAACCCTAATAGATATTTTATACCGTGTGTGTACATTGCCTTCATCTTGGTTGTAGCTTCTAAGATCTACTCTAATACAAATAAATAACAATCATTGTTCACCGTAATAATGAGCAGGCCTACTACAAGGCTTCTACTTACAGAGAATGATAGCAATGTAGAGTGTATTTGATTACCTTGACCTAGTTCTGAATGATTTGATGGTAGATGTTCCTCTAATCCAGTGTCTTTTATGTGGGTTTATAATGAAGTGGCTCGAGTACTACATAGCTATTTATCAGTGTGAGACAGTGGACTTATTGACATAATGGTTTTGGTGGGCTTGCTCCTGTATTTTCCCCTGAGGGCCCCTTGCCCCCGTTCCTGGCACACAAGCATAGGGAACAGAATTGAATTGCATTCACAGATAATCACAAATCTTTTGGTTTGCTTCCAAAGCTCAGGCATTCTTGCTATTTTAAAGTACAGTTAATTCGTACATACTCTCTCCCCTCTCCCTTTCCTGTGTGTGTGTGTGTGTGTGTGTGTGTGTGTGTGTGAGAGAGAGAGAGAGACACCCCAGTGGTAGTCCTGGAGAATGAGTTCCAGTTAACGTAACAAACAGCTGCACCAGGTAGTAGTGAAAGCATTCCATGCGCTACCCTGCCACTGTGCCTCTACCTTGACCAAAGGAACTATTTATTACCAAGGGTCAGATTGTAGAAGACTCTCTTCTCCATAACCCATTTAATCCTTGGTCTCTTTGCTGAGATGGCCAACAAGATTTTCAAGGAGCACAGACTATGGTGGTGTGGAGTGGAGGGCGAAGGGGTATGTAATGTGACAAATCTATTGCTTACCAAATAGAGCAGGAAGGCTCTGTGGCTCCATATTAATTGTCCTCAAATAACTTCTTATATTCAGAACACTGCAACAAGTAATGCATCTATCTCATTGAAGTTTTGCAAGACTTTCTGAATGGGGAATGCCTGCCTTGTCATCTTGTTCGCAATGTCTGAGAACTAACACAGCATAAAGCATTGCTGGGAGGCATCTGGCAAGCCTGTCTTTCACTGCCTCACTTCTCAGTCTTCTGCCCATCCTGACTCTCACATGCATTCACTCTTGTATCCCTGTATTTTTCTATTCAAACACCATTTTTCTTTATTATTATTATTTTTTAAAAGAACAGCTATGTATCTTGTGTAATACAACTTCATGCTTGTAGTGGCCCTATTTTCATTGTCTTCTGCATAAATCTTATCCCCAAATCACTTCACAAGGTGAGATAATACTATTAGGAAGCTGTATAACAAGAGAGGAGGAGGAGGAGGAGAAGAAGATTGAACAGCTGTAGAGATACAGGAAGGTTGTTCCAGACTGCAGGAACTTCCGATGTGGTTATCTGGAAAATAGAGAAGGAAGCCAGCACTAGGTGAGTGGAGATTGGAACAAGAGGAATAGAATGAGAGCAGGCCATGCAGTGTGCTTGGTCAACTCCATAGAGAGCTTTATAATCCGGAAGGATGTTACTTATGCAAGGTAAAGTTTCTGTTGTATTTTCATTGTCTTGGACCTTTTCAGTCTGATTAATGCTGTACACATTCAGTTCTTATATTTTTCTGTCATACACAAATTTTTTTGGGGGGAAAGGGAATGTTTCCATTGACTATTTGTTTTTCCATATCAAAAAACCAAAGCCCTGCATACTGTACTAAATTTTTAAAAGCAGTAAAAATGTACTTAAAATAATAGTGTCAGTTTATTACTGGGGAGTGAACATGCTTTTTTGTTGCAAAACAAAGCTGCTTGTGCCTCTTGCCATTCCAAGGACAAAACCTTACAAAGTAAATTGGTGGTTATTACATTCTATGATGGAAGGTTGTAAAGTCATCTTGGAACATTTCCTGATATTTGCCATCAAATAACAACCTTTAACCATGAGGTTGATCTTGCTCCTTCCATGGCCACCTTTTCTCTTGAACAGAAGTTGATTAATTCCATGCTAACATAGCATGTGTCTGTTTAAGCCATCAACTGTGAAGCAGAATTGCACTGCTATGTTGCTGCTTTCTTTTTAATCCACTGGTTGCTCAGTCCTGTTCAGTGTGTTCAGTCCTTGTGTTTCTTTCTCTCTCTCTCCTTTTCCTCCCCGCAGGCAAGTTAGTTGGGAAGCAGTTTTCTGTTGCTGTGTGATATTTAATGACATCCGTTCGGTGCCATAATCAAAATTGGCTTAGCTTGATAGGCCAGAGGAGTCACAAGCATATGCTGATGTCCGCAGGGAATCAAACCAAAGCCTTGAGGTTTGGGCAAAGAGTCTTTCCACAAGAGCAAAGATCTGTCAACAAAATTATAGCCTATACTAAATTCCTGCAAATCTGTGGGCAGAAAGTGCCAGTAGTTATTAAACTATATATTGAAAATCATTGAGCATATAATTTCTGTGAGTCTTCCATTCATAGTTGCCACTAGCAATGAATTAGCTCTTGGGTTTTTGTTTTTGAATTTTCAGGAAAGTGTAAACCCAGAACCATGTGATAATTAATAAGGGGCTAAGAATAAATGAATTCTCCCACTGCCATTGTTCCCCTTCCTGACTATTTTGTTTTCCAGAATATCCACATTTCATTGCTGCTGTATTTGTGATATGTAGTACTATATAGCAGGATTACTATATAGAATTATATTAAGAAATACATGTGTTTAAAAAAAACATTTCAGGGTTAAATACTGTAAATGGATTTGCCCAGGCACATCCAGATGTGGAATCTAGCAGTATGGGTACACAGTAAAGCACTCAAAAGTCAAGAAATGCCAACATTCTGTTCAGTATCAAGTTTACTGTCCTGTTGTGTCTGATGAAGTGGGTATTCATCCACGAAAGCTTATGCTCCAATACATCTGTTAGTCTATAAGGTGCCACGGGACTCTTTGTTGCTTTTTACAGATCCAGATTAACACGGCTACCCCTCTGATACTTGTCCTTTTGTATATATGTGTTTTGCTAGTCTTTAATTACATGATCACATACTATTTCTCAAATAATATAATAGCATATCACATAATTTCTTTTGCAGCCTTTATAAATGTATGTGAAATATTTTGTAACTTCAGATTTTAAAACTTACACTATTTTCCTGGTGTGTCTTACTCTTTCTATTTCTTTATCCTAGCTGGCTAGAAAATGGTTATTTTCCCCCCAGGGAAAATACTGATTCATTGATGAAAAATTAAGGACTGAAATATTTCAGTAGAGAACTGAAATATTTTGATTCTGAAATGCTGCCTGTGTCTTGTGGAGCAGTAGTTGAGGTGCATCATGCTCCCATTCTTCTCTATAGCCTGGGATCCCTGGTTGGACTATGTCTGCCATGATGCACCATGTTTGCCCTCTTAGTGAGGGCAGATGTTGTGTAAAGGGATCCTCATGGCCACAGTGCATCATGGGAGATATTTCAGTCTTCAGCTGAAAGCAGAGAACTTTTCAGGTTTGAGACGTTTGTTTTTTCAACAACAAATTTAAAATTTCAGCAGAAAGTAGAAACGTTTTAATGATTTTTGTGTGTGTGTGTGTGTGTGTGTGTGTGTGTGTGTGTGTGTGTGTGTGTGTNTGATGTGTGTGTGTGTGTGTGTGTGTGTGTGTGTGTGTGTGTGTGTGTGTGTGTGTGTGTGTCAAAAACTCTGACTTTCTGTCAAGAAACAATCTGAATGGAAAATTATCAACCATCTCTACTCTCTAATCTATAGTCCCTATTGCCATAATGCCTGAGCACCTCACAATCTTCAATGTATTTGTCCTTACAATGCTCCTGAAAGAGTAAGGGAAGTATTATCTCCATTTTACAGATGGGGAACTGAGGTACAGAAACAATAAGTGACTTGCCCAAGGTCACACAATATATATTTAAAAAAAAAAGTCTACGTATGTCTTCATTAACGTAGACTTTTTTAATATAATTTTTGTATCTCTTTGGTCATCCGCTGGATCCCTTGCCTTTAATTAAAAAAAAAAAGAAAAGAAAAAAGTGCATGTACCATAGGCCAATTTGCACCTTTTGGTTCCCTTTTTAGTTGACAGCCAAGTTACTCATGCACATGTATGAGCACCATGGATGGTAGTGTCCCTATGTATGCTCCACTTTAGTTGTGCTTGCGTCCCTGTGCTGCTGATCAGAGAACTTCGGTAGCAGTGTTGGTTAGGCCCGCACATGCCCTGTCTCTCCAGGAGGCTAGTCAGCAAACTTCCCTCAGTTCCTTCTCAACTGCCTTTGGCTAGGGACAGAGCTATTCATAGTCCATTAGGATCATTGTCTCTATTTGCATTTCTATAGTTAGCTAGCCTCTTACTATAGTGTAGTTGTAGTTTTTCTTTACCCTTTTTCTCTTCAAAAAAAAAAAAAAAAAAAAAACCCAAACTTTATTTTTTCTCTCTTTTTCTTCCTCATTGGGGACCCTTCCCCCAGCGGGGTATATCTGGTTCACTGGGCTTCAAGAAATGCCCCACTTGCAAGGAAGCAATCCCTATTGCAGACAAGCACTCCCAGTGCATTTGTTGCCACAGAAAAGTGGTCTTTGGCAGCAACTCCAGCCACAATCACATAAGGACAGAGAGCTCCAACAAAAGATTATCTTCATGGAGGTGGCTCTCAGACCCTCACAGGACCTGTGCCCCGAGTCACCTGGCAGACATGGGTCTTCCTCACAGCCCTCTACATCTAAAGGCTGTGGATTGAAGAAACAAGCTACTGACACCTGTCACGAGTCATCTAAGAAGAGAGTGGGAAGTTCCCATATTGAGCCCCGGGATAATCATAAGCGATCTCCATCTTGCTCGGTATCTTCAGCATTATTGGCACCAAGACCATCCCAGTCTGGAACCCATGGCTCACGGAAACTGACAGCAGCCGGTACCGTTGACATGCCCACGGACCTGATGGGCATGATCACTGAGTCATTGGCACTGAGGGACAGGAGTAAGCACTTTACTACAAGGATGATTCTGGTATGCAAGTCTACATCGACAGCGTCATCAACGCCTTGTCCGGCACCGAAGCAAGCGGTACCGGCAAGATCCCCTTCTCCCCCCAGCACTACCATCAGCATCGAGCCAGTCAGTACCGGTGGAATTCCACCACTTTAGGGACCTCCGCATATTGAACATACCAGAGTCCCCATTTCTTGGTCCTGGGACCTCCACACCAAGCCTCTACTTAGCACGTGAATCATCCCTTCTGCCATGTCACAATCCCCTGCTCTCTAGCAAGGGTTAAGCTGGCGAATCAGAACAGGTAGTGTCACAGTATTCCTCTCAGGCGCCGTATGGTGCTCATTATCAACAAGGCCCTAAAGTATATCCTTAGATGGTCCCATCATCGCCATCCTGGTATGGCCACCAATGGGCACCAGCGCCAGGCTATATGCCACCACTACCTCAGTGGCCTTATTGGGACCCTCAAGTAGCATATCGCCAACATGCCTCTCAGGCTTTGAGCCTCGCCCAAGCACACTGGAGACACAGCCCATCCAGAGCTTCGGAGCCTCCAGAAGACATCATGGAGGAACATGATGGTTTTGAGGAAGGAGTAACCCCGAGGACCATATCCTCCTCCTCCCCGAATGAAGCAATGATGCCTTCCCCACCATCTCTGACAAACTACTTTAGTCTCTTCCAGGATTTGGCAAAGAGAGTTGCTGACACTCTCCAAATACCACTGGAAGAAATCAAGGACACTCACAATCGCCTTCTTGACATGCTCAATTCATCCTCCCTATTAATGAAGGCATCTTAGACCCGGCAAGAACTGTCTGGCAAACCCCTGCATCAGTAGTGCCTACCTGCAAGTGGGCGGACAAAAATACTACATCTTTTCTCCCACTCTCCACCCTACTCTATTGTGGTGGACGCCATCAACTCCCCTGGCCAGCAACACGAAATGCGGGTCACTCCCTGTGATAGGGACTGGAAGTAGCTGGATCTTTTTGGAAGAAAAACGTACTCCTCGGCCACACTTCAATTCCGTATCGCCAACTACCAGGCCCTCACAACAAAATACAATTACATAAACTATTCAAAACCGAATAATTTTATTGAACAGCTGCTGGAGTCATATTGTAAGGCCAGTATCCATGAGGGCCAGTTAGTGGCAAAGATATCACTGCAATCTGCCCACAACTCAGCTGACACAGCAGCTAGACCCATCTCCACAGTGGTGGTGATGTGACAAGTGTCATGTCTCCATCTGTCGGGCTTCCTGAAGGAGATACAGTCAGCTGTTGAAGACACAAAGCTGTGTTTGAGGGCACAAACTCTTTGCAGAGAAGACTGATGCCTCCGTTGATACCCTAAAGGTCTTTAGGGTTACTCTCCGGTCACATGCCAGGACGAAAAAGAAGGTTCAGTCCCCAATCCCAGCATAGACCATGCACATCTCAATATTGGCTCAGTGCCACTATGAGCCGCAGAGAAAGAAAGGTAAATTTCCTAGGTGTAAACCATCTGCCCCGCAATCTTCTTTGTCCCAGCCCTTTATGTCTAAACACCCGTTTGAATGGGCTGGTCGAGGCGCCAATAGACTACTCCCCCCAACTGCTACAGCTGACAAATGCTATACACTCATTTGGCCACTGATTGGCAGCATTCCGCAGTGCCTGGGAACGCATAACATCGGATCGAGGGTCCTAGAGATCATTCGAACTGTGTACTCCATCCATTTTACCTCTTTCCTCTGCACAACACCTTTCCCCGTACCTCTTCAGGGACTCTTCTCATATGAGTTTACTACGATAAGAGGTAGATCATCTCCTCCAGCTAGGAGCCATAGAACCAGTATCTCAGCATCTACGAGGCAAAGGGTTCTGCTCTCATTATTTCCTAATACCCAAAAGGAAGGGAGGTTGGAAACCCATATTAGACCTCAGAGCTCTCAACAAGTTTGTCAAGGCTCAAAAATTCAGGATGACTACTGCAATGTTGTGCAGTCTATGGGGTTTTATAAAAACATGATAATAAGTGACTATAACGTAACTGGGATATGCTTCATGCAAAAGGTCTCTTGTAAGGTATCATTACAAAGCTTATAATCTACTGAGTGTGATCATCTGATTTTGTATAAATGTACCACACTTGTATCTAAAACTAGAAATATAAAATATAACTCTGAGATCCTATTGCAATTATGTAAAGTGTGGGCCATTAATGATGGTTTGGAGTCTTGATGACTCCCATTGTCTGCAGATGGCTGTGTTTACTTGTGAGTCTTCCTGTATATGTGTGTGCTGGTAAGTGGATAATTAAGGCCTTGGATACACTCAGGACTTCCCAGTGCTGCCGCGGCAGCGCTGTGAAGTGCAAGTGTAGTCACGCCGCCAGTGCTGTGAGAGCTCTCTCACAGCACTGTAAGTACTCCACTTCGTTTTCACACCCCTGAGCGCAGCAAGTTGCAGCGCTGTACAGTGCCAGTGTAGCCAAGGCCAAAGTCTTGCAGTGACATGTGATCATGTCACCTGAACTGGAATCCATCTTTAACCTGGTGCTTTTCCAGTGCGGGGGGGGGGGGGGGGGGA